>NC_090938.1:143962165-144654025 GCF_040938575.1 Ambystoma mexicanum
AATGTATGCCCTCACCGAGCCTGAGAACCTTCACTTTCGACAATACCTGGATCAATACCTGGCAAATGGGTTTATTCGTCCTTCCAAGTCCCCTGCTTCTTCAGCTTTGTTCTTCGTTCCAAAAAAGGAAGGAGACCTTAGAACTTGTATAGATTATCGCTCCCTGAACCAGATCACCGTTAAGAATAGATATCCGTTACCTTTGATCCCTGAACTCCTGGACCAAGTCAGAAAAGCATGCATATATACAAAGCTGGATCTTAGAGGAGCTTACCACTTGGTACGAGTAAAAGAGGGCGATGAATGGAAGACGGCCTTCCGCACCAAGTATGGGCTATTTGAATATCAGGTCATGCCCTTCGGACTTTGCAATGCCCCGGCCGCCTTTCAATATTTTATGAACGATGTCCTCAGAGAGCTCATAGATGTGTGTGTTGTTGTTTACATTGACGACATCCTCGTTTATTCTTCATCGGAATCTGAACATCAGAAACACGTGAAAATGGTCCTCGAAAGATTGCGTCAACACAAACTTTTCGCTAAGTTGGAAAAATGTGTTTTCAACGTGACTGAAGTTGAATTCTTGGGATTCATATTATCACCTGGCGGAGTGCGTATGGATTCAAAGAAGGTCGATGCAGTTCTCAAATGGCCATCACCATCCTCCGTAAAAGGTGTGCAAAGCATGTTAGGCTTCGCTAACTTTTACCGCAGGTTTATCCCCGAATTCTCTCGAATAGTCCAGCCCATCACTGCCTTGTTAAAGAAAAACAAACGTTTTGAATGGTCTACCGAGGCGGAACAAGCTTTCCAGGATTTGAAGACTAAATTTATCTCTGCACCAATCTTAAAACACCCTCGCCCGAACTCCCCTACATCGTAGAAACTGATGCTTCAAGCCTTGCCATGGGGGCAGTTCTATCACAAAAGGACCCGGTAACCAATCAGTTGCATCCCGTGGCATTTTGGTCCCGCAAATTCTCGCCTCCTGAAATCAATTACACGATTACTGACAAGGAACTTCTGGCTATCAAGTCTGCCTTTAAGGCTTGGCGGCATTATCTGTTGGGGGCCCGACACACCGTTACTGTGATTACGGATCACCGAAACCTGCAATATTTGAAAACCGCAAAAGCCCAATCCTCTAGACAACTCCGTTGGGCATTATTCTTTGCCGAGTTTGACTTCATAATTACCTATCGACCTGGTACAAAAAACGGTAAAGCTGATGCCCTTTCTCGGATGGGAGTGGAAGAACACTTGATCAACCCTAAACCTGTACCAATCATTCCCGAACAAAGAATTCTGGGTGTAATCGCCACTTAATCCATAGAGGAAGTTAAGGATAAAGCCAGGCAACTTGTAACTCCAGCAGACATACAGAATTGGCATCTGCAAGGAAAGGACTTTGCAGTAAAGGACAACTTATTGTATTTCCAAGAACGATTATACCTACCCAGCACAGATTTACAGAAAGAAGTAATCTCTTGTTATCACGATTCTTTAATGGAAGGACATCCCGGTATAGCCAAGACCTCAGAAAAGATCAAGCGCTACTTCTGGTGGCCGTCTTGGAAAAAAGATATCAGAGACTTTATAATGTCCTGTGGAGTATGCGCCCAAAACAAGAGTCAAAAGGAAAGACCAGCAGGCCTCTTACGCCCTATTGACATCCCACCTCGCCCTTGGCATACGCTTTCTATGGACTTCATCACCGATCTACCTCCATGCTCCGGATACAATACGATTCTAGTAATCGTGGACTTATTCTCCAAGATGGCGCATTTCATTCCGCTCAAAGGCTTGCCAACAGCAGCAACTCTGGCCCGAGAATTTCTCGAAAACATCGTCCGACTGCACGGTTTTCCTTCGGTTCTAATTTCGGATCAAGGTAGTCAATTTATTTCTCATTTTTGGCGAAGTTGCTGTCGGTCGGCTCAAATTGATGTGAGACTATCGACCAGTCACCACCCTCAGACCGACGGACAAACCGAGAGGACCAATCAAACTCTGGAACAGTATTTACGCTGCATGCTGCAACAAACTGAAAAAACTTGGAAAGACATCCTTTGGATAGCCGAATATGCCTACAATAACTCTGTCCATTCGGGAACTGGGAAAACCCCGTTTTTTCTTTTGTACGGCAGTCACCCTCGAACCTCGGAGTTGGATCCCCTCCAAGATCTTGAAACACCAGCAGTAGACTACCTGCATTCTACAATCACCCAAGCCTTTAAGGAAGCTGTTTCTCACCTTCAAAGGGCTAAAGAACAATACAAGAAAGGAGCAGATCAACATCGGAAGGAAGCCCCTCAATATCGAGTAGGGGATCAAGTCTGGTTATCCACCAAATATCTACCTCTAAAAGGGCCACGCACATTCAACCCAAGATACCTTGGTCCCTATTCCATCACTACCATAGTAAACCCAGTAGCGGTCAAGTTGGACTTGCCCCCGCACATGAAGATACATCCGGTCTTCCACGTCTCTCTATTAAAACCCGTGCAACCTCAAACCCGACTAACTAAATCTCCAAAACCTATCCTAGTTGATGGGGAACTCGAGTTTGAAGTCAAAAGCATTCTGGACTCCAAGATCTCCAAATCTAAACTATTTTACCTAATTGACTGGAAAGGCTATGGCCCCCAAGAGAGATCCTGGGAACCTGCTGAATATGTCCACGCTCCTCGCCTAATCAAAATATTTCACCGAACATTTCCTGACAAGCCAAAATCCCCGGAGAAGCCCGGTTTGGGAGGGGCCTTGAGGGGGGGTACTGTCATGATCTCTGCTTCCAAAAGGTCAGGGTTTTCCCAACTCCCTTGGAAGCAGATTCATAACCCAGGTTCCGAGTGCCAACCAGTCCCAATTGGGACCTTTTGGACCCAGTCCTGGCGCCAGTGGCACCAGGCTCACAAATATGCCCAGTCCCAGCGCTGGAAGCGCCGGGCTCATAATGCTTGGGTGGACTTACCTGCAGCAGACCATGCTGCTTACTTGCCTGCCAGTTGAGCCTCTGATCCTCTTCTGTTTGGAACTACTTTTCCTGTTGGGTGGGGCAGGAGCCACTCCCTAGGTTCAGAACACTGGAACTCTTCTGGAAAGCAGGAACTCTTTTCTTACCTAGGCGTGGCTGTGGAAGGAGACACCTAAGCACTACAGGAGGCTATTTAAACCACACCCGATGGATGAATCTTGCTTTGCGTTATTCTGCATCCTCTGCAGCAGAACGCTCATCGTGTCTTCTGCATCTGATCCTGGGCCTAAGGAAAAAGGCTTACCATCCTGAATCCAGTCTTCAGCAACACCTATAAAGACAAGAAAGAACAGGTTAGCATTACGGTCTTCAGTGACAGCTCTTCACATACCTGGGCCATCGGCTGTCACCAACGCCTCGCGCTGCATTCTGAAAGACAAAGGCTTACCTACTCTTCGTGCGCTCCGGAGGTCTTCACACTGCATTCCGGCATCTGAAAGACAAAAGCTTACCAACTCTTCGCACGCTCCGGAGGCCTTCGGCGCTGCATCCCGCATCTGAAAGACAAAACAAGGTGCGTTTAAAGACATTGGGGAACTTTAATACTCACGTGCCATTACTCCTTTCCACATCTAATCCAGTGGGTATTCCGGCACCCTGCAGCCGCTCCGAACTTGTACCTGCAAAATAAAAAGACAGTTAGAGCGCATCGTGAAGCAGGCAACAAGCGCTTACTTACGTGCTTCCAGGCGCTTCTATTCATCACATGGGCTCCATCTTCAACTCACTTCAGCCCGTCATCCACCATCGCTGGAACCCTGCAAAACAAGAGACATCATTACCAAAGACTTTAAAGACATTAGAATTACTCGAAACTTACCGTTCGTGCAGTAAACGACGGATAGCAGTCCTCTGAAGTCAAGAGGCCTGCTCCCCTTATCCAGTGAAGAAACTGGTTACAGCACCCTGCCCTGAGGCAGATGGAGAGCACGGCGTTCACTTACCTAAGGTGAGAGGGTTAACCTTCGGGGTTCTACAGGAGAAGAGAAAGGGAAGAAGAGAGAGACATTCAATAACCCAGTTCATTAATCCCATATTTTCTATCTGCAGACATCTTACCCTTCGAGTCAAACATACAGTGCACAGAGGTCCAGTCCAAAGAGCCAGCTGTGTGTTACACGTCACCTTTGAAGATACGGTATACGCCCAGTCAAGACCGGCGCCTCTACGGGAATCAGGTGAGCGTTACAGGGGATATATAGGGGAGAAATGGAAAGATTGGCGATGAGTAGGAACAGAAAGGAGAAAGAGATGGAAAGCTGGGAAACCAAGGCAAAACAAGATATTAGGGTGGTAAATAGATGTAAGAGTGCTAAAATAATAGATAAATACCCCAAAACGGATGGCCCTTTTCTTCACCGTGATTGGTTATTGAACTGTCTCCATAAAGTACCCAAACTACAATGTATCAAGACCTCTGACATAGAAAGGGCCATATTACCGGTAGTGGGAATCTGGGAAAATTTGGCAATTATTCAATTCGGAACTTCAGTTATTATAGAACTAATTAATGACCATCTGAATGAGATATGGAACAACCATTTTGAAATTATTGTTTGTAACAACATTGGGGGTATTGCAGAGAAAGTTAGTAATAATGTGAGACAAAAGGAAGGGAGCAAAGCGAGAGAGTGGGGAAGCAATATGATGGACAAATGGCTTCCAGACAAGAATTATCGATTGGAAGGCTGAGTTAGGGAGGAGCGGCTTGCCCTCACAATAATATCTTGGAATAGTAGGGGTTTTCTATCTATACTGCATAAAGATAGTATTGCCCTCTTGAAAAGCTGCGATATCTTTGCCCTTCTAGAAACTTGGCCGCAGGGAATGATTTTAATAGACGGGTACAAAACCCTGATTAAACCGTCTAGTGTTGGGGAAAGAGGAAGGCCTAAAGGAGGGCTAAGTGTGGGGGTAAAAAAAAATTAAAGTTGAGAAAATATGGTAGATTTGGCAATTCTGACACCGTCTTGTGTGTAATAATAGACAACTATGGTACGGGCGAGGAATTGTTATTGATCAATGTATATTCTCGTCCGCTTGGTGTTAATTTAAAGGAGATTGGGAAGGTCATCATGGATAATAGGAGGGTTGGCTCTTGGAATCACCAAAGGCAAATATAATGATAACAGGGGATTTTAACACTTACTGTGACGTCGCCAAGGCTAAGATGGAAGAATGGAATGTTCTCTGTGGAGAATATGAGACATCCAACCAGGATGACTGTATGAATTCAGGAACACTCCACAACCCCTATTCCCAAATACTGAATGGAATGACCTGGATGAATATGTTGCAAACCTGGGGCTTCAAATTCCAAGAACCTGGAATGCAGGGGGGTAGTTTTCCGACATGGTCCAACGAAAGGGTGAACCATCAATTGGATTATATGTTTGTCAGTAATGGGTTGTTAATGCAAATAAATCAAATGGAACACATATTTTTGAATCATAGCGATCATAAAATGTTGAAAAGCACTTTGATAAGCCATGAAGTGCACACTATGAGGAATGATGAATGTATGAATATTCAAAGTAATACACGGGGAAATAGGATATGTTGGACAGAAACCAATTTGGTTAAATTTGATAAAATGTGTAACATTCTCCCCATAAGTGGACAGGAGATAGCTCTTAATGGATTGAAGGTTATTGGAGATCCCTTGGGGATGATACAGAAGACTGATTGTAGAATGTCCATTATCAAAAGGACAGGTAAAAAACATAAAAACGTTTATGACTGCCAGATAGATACCAAGAAAAAAGAGGTAAAGAGTGAAACCAAATACATTAAGAGTGATGAGAGAATGAATGAATTGGAAAAAAGACAGAACATTGCTAAATTACTTATGAATTACAAGAATTGGCTGAGAGGTTATGAGAACAATTTACAGAATGCCAATTGGAAAATTGTATTTAAACTGTGTAGGAATTATGATGCAAAAATAATTGGTATCTTTATAGACAGTACATTATAGAAGAAGACAACACTGATGTTAATATCATTTCCAGTGAAGCCTGGTCTGAATACATCTCTTTATTATACTTTGTGGAACGAAGGCACACATATTTAAGTGAGATCAGATGGAAACTTGAAGATATGGTATTTCATTTTGGGTTAGAGGATGTTTTGAAGATAATAAAACAGCTAAAATCCTCTAGGGCTCCGGGGCCTGACAGATTGGCAAACATTGTGATCAAACGTAAATCAGAAAAATGGGCAGCAATCTTGATGGAACTATATACTGGAATTGGAGGAGTGGTAAAATACCGGACAGCTGGAGGGAGGCCATATTCATCCCAATTTATAAAAAAGGAGGAAGAATGTGCCCCAGCAATTATAGACTGCTTGCCATGGCAGACTCCAGCTGTAAGATTTTTTGCGCCTTACTATTATACATGATCAATAGTTGAAGTGCTGCAAATAACCTTATCTCGCCTTTGCAAACAGGGTTTAGAGCAGGCTTCAGCATGATAGATAATATGGTGACACTAAACTATCAGGGTAATTCATAGAATTTCACACAAAAGTGGCGCACGCGGCTGGCGCACAGTGTCCCTGTGCGATACACTGCACCAGCCACGTGCGATAAAATCCATTTCATCGCACAGCGTATTCATGGATTTTAGCCTCCAAAACCAGCCGTGGCGCAGAGTGGCGCAGCGACCCTGCAGCAGCGCCAGTTACACCCCCAAGAACGCCCTCGCGCAAGGAAAAGCAATCAAAATCCCTAATTCATCGCAAATGTCTGCGCTTACCCTGGACCAGTTCACAGGGCTGCCAAACAGCAAACGCCAAGCGGGGAACGTGTATTTCAGGGGTGCGCGGGAAGTTTCACACGCGCATTCAGCAGGGTACGTGTATTTCAGGGGTGCGCGGGAAGTTTCACACGCGATTCCATCAGGGTACGTGTATTTCAGGGGTGTGCGGGAAGTTCCACACGCGAATGTCCTGTGTACGTGTATTTCGGGTTGCGCATGAAGTTTCACACGCAAATTCAGCAGGGTACGTGTATTTCACGGGTGCACGGGAAGTTTCACACGCGATTCCATCAGGGTACGTGTATTTCAGGGGTGCGCGGGAAGTTCCACACGCGATTGTCCTGGGTATGTGTGTTCCTGGGGTGTGCGGGAAGTTTCACATGCGAGTTCAGCAGGGTACGTGTATTTCAGGGGTGTGCGGGAAGTTCCACTCGGGAATGTCCTGGTTACGCGTATTTCGGTGTGCGCGGGAAGTCTCACACGCGATTTCAGCAGGGTACGTGTATTTCAGGGGTTCCGGGGAGTACTACACGTGAATTGGCCGAGTGGGTCCTCCCAGGTGTTCGCTCTACAACCTCCATGGCCCCTGCAGGCAGCCCGGGAAGTTTCACACGCGAATTCAGCAGGGTACGTGTATTTCAGGGGTGCGCGGGAAGTTCCACACGCGATTGTCCTGGGTACGTGTATTCCTGGGGTGCGCGGGAAGTTTCACACGCGAATTCAGCAGGGTACGTTTATTTCAGGGGTGCGCGGGAAGTTCCACACGCGAATGTCCTGTGTACGTGTATTTCGGGGTGCGCGGGAAGTTTCACACACAAATTCAGCAGGGTATGTGTATTTCAGGGGTGCGCGCGATTCCATCAGGGTACGTGTATTTCAGGGGTGCGCGGGAAGTTCCACACGCGATTGTCCTGGGTACGTGTATTCCTGGGGTGTGCGGGAAGTTTCACACGCAAATTCAGCAGGGTACATGTATTTCAGGGGTGCGCGGGAAGTTTCACACGCGATTCCATCAGGGCATGTGTATTTCAGGGGTGCGTGGGAAGTTCCACACGCGAATGTCCTGTGTACGTGTATTTCGGGGTGCGTGGGAAGTTTCACACGCAAATTCAGCAGGGTACGTGTATTTCAGGGGTGTGCGGGAAGTTCCACATGCGAATGTCCTGTGTACGTGTATTTCAGGGGTGCGCGGGAAGTTCCACACGCGATTGTCCTGGGTACGTGTGTTTCTGGGGTGTGCGGGAAGTTTCACACGCGAATTCAGCATGGTACGTGTATTTCAGGGGTTCGCGGGAAGTTCCACTCGGGAATGTCCTGGTTACGTGTATTTCGGTGTGCGCGGGAAGTCTCACACGCGATTTCAGCAGGGTACGTGTATTTCAGGGGTTCCCGGGAGTACTACACGTGAATTGGCCGAGGGGGTCCTCCCAGGTGTTCGCTCTACAACCTCCATGGCCCCTGCAGGCAGCCCACACCACAGGGGACTACCCTGCACTCCTGCACATGTCCCGCAGGCAGCCCATCCACCATGGGCATGCCCCCCAGCCAAGCCACATGTCACCTTGCCCTACTGATCAACAGCGCATGTCTCACAGCACCCCCACCCCCCAGCACTGTGGGGCACCTGCCAGCAGGCCCCCACTCATGTCCAACTCATGTCCCCCTGCACCCCCACCCCCCAGCAGTGCAGGGCACCCTCCACCAGGCCCCCACTCATGTCCAATTCATGTCCCCCTGCACCCCCACCCCCCAGCACTGTGGGGCACCTGCCAGCAGGCCCCCACTCATGTCCCACTCATGTCCCCCTGCACCCCCACCCCCCAGCAGTCAGGGCACCTGCCAGCAGGCCCCCACTCATGTCTCCCAGCACCTCCACCCCCCAGCAGTCAGGGGCACCCTCCACCAGGCCCCTACACATGTCTCCCAGCACCCCCACCCCCCAGCAGTGCAGTGCACCCTCCACCAGGCCCCCACACATGTCCCCCTGCACCCACACCCCCCAGCAGTGCAGGGCACCCTCCACCATGCCCCACACGTCTCCCAGCATCCCCACCCCCCAGCATCCAGGGGCACCCTCCACCAGGCCCCCACACATGTCTCCCAGCACCCCCACCCCCCAGCAGTCATGGGCACCCTCCACCAGGCCCCCACTCATGTTCGACTCATGTCCCCCTGCACCCCCACGCCCCAGCAGTGCAGGGCACCCTCCACCAGGCCCACACTCATGTCTCCCAGCACCCCCACCCCCCAGCAGTGCAGGGCACCCTCCACCATGCCCCCACACATGTCTCCCAGCACCCCACCCCCCAGCATCCATGGGCACCCTCCACCAGGCCCCCACACATGTCTCCCAGCACCCCCACCCCACAGCAGTCATGGGCACCCTCCACCAGGCCCCCACACATGTCTCCCAGCACCCCCACCCCCCAGCATCCAGGGGCACCCTCCACCATGCCCCCACACATGTCTCCCAGCACCCCCACCCCCCAGCAGTGCAGGGCACCCTCCACCATGCCCCCACACTCATGTCTCCCAGCCCAGCACCCCCACCCCCCAGCACTGCAGGGCACCCTCCACCCCCCACACATGTCTCCCAGCACCCCCACCCCCCAGCAGTGCAGGGCATCCTCCACCAGGCCCCCACTCATGTCCAACTCATGTCCTCCTGCACCCCCACCCCCCAGCACTGTGGGGAACCCTCCACCAGGCCCACACTCATGTCTCCCAGTACCCCCCAGCAGTGCAGGGCACCCTCCACCATGCCCCCACACATGTCTCCCAGCACCCCCACCCCCCAGCATTCAGGGGCACCCTCCACCAGGCCCACACTAATGTCTCTGAGCACCCCCACACCCCAGCAGTGCAGGGCACCCTCCACCATGCCCCCACACATGTCTCCCAGCACCCCCACCCCCCAGCAGTACAGGGCACCCTCCACCAGACCCCCACTCATGTCCAACTCATGTCCCCCTGCACCCCCACCCCCCAGCACTGTGGGGCACCTGCCAGCAGGCCCCCACTCATGTCCCACTCATGTCCCCCTGCACCCCCACACTCAGCACTCAGGGGCACCTGCCCCCCACTCATGTCTCCCAGCACCCCCACCCCCCAGCAGTCAGGGGCACCCTCCACCAGGCCCCCACTCCTGTCTCCCTGCACCCCACCCCCCAGCAGTGCAGTGCACCCTCCACCAGGCCCCCACTCCTGTCTCCCTGCACCCCCACCCCCCAGCAGTGGAGGGCACCCTCCACCAGGCCCCCACTCCTGTCCCCCTGTACCCCCACCCCCCAGTATCCAGGGGCACCCTCCACCAGGCCCCCCACTCCTGTCTCCCGGCACCCCCACCCCCCAGCATCCAGGGGCACCCTCCACCAGGCCCCCACACATGTCTCCCAGCACCCCCACCCCCCAGCAGTGCAGGGCACCCTCCACCATGCCCCCACACATGTCTCCCAGCACCCCCACCCACCAGCATCCAGGGGCAGCCTCCACCAGGCCCCCACACGTCTCCCAGCACCCCCACCCCCCAGCAGTGCAGGGCACCCTCCACCAGGCCCCCACTCATGTCCCACTCATGTCCCCCTGCACCCCCACCCCCCAGCACTGTGGGGTACCTGCCAGCAGGCCACCACTCATGTCCCACTCATGTCCCCCTGCACCCCCACCCCCCAGCACTGTGGGGTACCTGCCAGCAGGCCACCACTCATGGCCCACTCATGTCCCCCTGCACCCCCACCCCCCAGCAGTCAGGGGCACCTGCCAGCAGGCCCCCACTCATGTCTCCCAGCACCCCCACCCCCCAGCAGTCAGGGGCACCCTCCACCAGGCCCCCACTCCTGTCTCCCTGCACCCCCACCCCCCAGCATCCAGGGGCACCCTCCACCAGGCCCCCACACATGTCCCACTCATGTCCCCCTGTACCCACACCCCCAGCACTGTGGGGCACCTGCCAGCAGGCCCCCACTCATGTCCCACTCTTGTCCCCCTGCACCCCCACCCCCCAGCATTGCGGGGCACCTGCCAGCAGGCCCCCACTCATGTCCCACTCATGTCCCCCAGCACTGTGGGGCACCTGCCAGCAGGCCCCCACTCATGTTCCCCTGCACCCCCACCCCACAGCATTACGGGGCACCTGCCAGCAGGCCCCGACTCATGTCCCCCAGCCAACATGTCATCACAATCTAGATCCCTGGCCCTTATGGGCTGCCTCCACATGCTAAACACCCACCCAAGTATTCCATCCACCCACTTAGAAATGCCAATTACATGATACAACCCCAATGGCAAGTATGTAAATGAACACATGTCCCTCACATACACACAATGGGTGTCAGTGAATGTCAAAACCCATATCATGATATGCATGAAACCAATGAGATGATACTACACATTGAACTTTGATGAAGAAAATGTATTAAAAGCAACATAAATGGAATCAAAAATAAACAAACGACAATGGGAATTAAAAACCAAAAGCAGCATGTCCGTAAAATAATGTAAAACCACAAATCAAAATCCAAAGGAAAGGTGTCCAAAGTCACAGTCCAAAAAAAGTAAATCCAATGGAAAATCAAAACCGAAAACCATTGCTCCATGGGTAAATTCAAAATAAAAAAATAAAATCCAACAGTCAATTATATACAGATAAACAATCCAGGGTCCATGATCCCAATGGAAGAAATGAAACCTATCTAATAATACAACCTAATGAAAAAACTATATACAGAAATGTGGTCCATTGTCCAAAAGGTCCAAAATAAATAAAAAAGCAAAGGAAACCTAACACTAACTACATAACTATTTACAAGGGCAGCGGGCTAGTCCGACGGCTCACTGGTTGTTGTCATGGGCCAGGGCATCATCGAACTCCTGTTCAATGGCTTGGAGGCGGGCATGTTCCCTGGCCCCGAGGTCTCGCAGGGATAATGCAGTGTCCAGCTCCAACTCCCTGCGAATACCCTCGAGGCACTCAGCCCGCCTCAGCGCCCTCCGCATGGAGTTCTCCGCCCTCACCATTGTGAGCCGTTCCTCCTCTGCCCGCTGCCGCTCCGCACCTATCTGCTGGACCAACCGCTCCCACACAGAAGACACTCCCATTCCAGGGTTCTCATGCCCTCCGGACGATGCCTGCCACCCTGATGTTGATGGTCCCGAGCCATGATGCCTCCCACGTCGAGCCTGCCGCTGCCTCCGACGCAACTGCCTGTGCCAACACGACGGCATCCATGCTGATGGAATCCACCGACGCCGTCGTGCACGTGCCCTGCCCGATGATGCCGTCACATCCTCCATGTGCTGGGGTCCAGTTGCTGGTGTGACCACCCCTGCTGGACCTCCGACTCCCGACTGTGGCAGGGATGGGATCCCCACCGAGTTGGCTGCGTTGGTCGGGGCAGGTCCACAGGGGGCCCTGGTGGCATCTGGGCCGGAAGACGGCATGGATAACAACTGGCGCATAGCCTCCACAGAGGAGGATAGAGTCGCCAGAGTGCCTGACACATGTACGAAACCCCCGACCACGGGCGCTCCCAACTGGGCCACCTTGGCACGGTGCTCTTCGTGATGACGTGCGTGCTCCCCCCGGGAAGCACGCACCTCATCACGAATGACACCCGTGCGCAACGGGACACCAATCAGGACCTTCTCCATACGGCCAGGGGTCCCCTCGTCCGCAGGTGGAGGGGAGTCAGATGACATGGACATCCCCCCTACCTGCGGACAGGCCTGGGATGGGGCATCCCTGCTGGTGCATGGTGGTGCAGTCACAGTGTCAGAGACAGTGACATGCACAGGCACCTCCACGGCGACCTGTGCTGCCTCCTGCCCCTGCCCCTGGACTGCACCACTTGCACCAGCAGGGATGCCCCCACCTGGCCCCATGTGCGGCTCAGTAGCGGCCTCCTCCTCCTCTGTGGAAACCACCAACCTGGATGGCTCCACCCTGTCTTCCGCCGTTGCAAGCCCCTGTGGGGGCTCACCCACCCCTTCCGCTGCAGCCATGGGGGCATCCCCGCCGCTTTGCTCCACAGCGCCGTCTCCGCCCTCTTCTTCACTTTGCGCTGTGTAGAGGGAGACATAGAGCACAAGCATCAGGGTACTGTACAATGGTCCCCTAGACAGGAAGCAATAGCAGTTGAGTGGCACTGTCAAAGATCACTTCCATCATGTCCCTCCACAACACATGGGTCAGTGCAGGCAAAACACATGCAGTAACAGGCATGGTGCATGCTATGGACATTAGCAAACATGTCCAAGGGACTCTTGAAACATACAATGTTGTTTTTGAACTCACATGCATCATGGGTCATGCCTTTCACATGTACACACTTCACCGTACTTTCATCCATCTGGACTCGTACACCCCAGACACAGTGGATGCCAGGATAACTAGGCTGCATCAGTGATTCTGAACATTGTCACAGACATGTGTCATGCATCCATGGCATTCACAAGTCACAGACACGCAGGTCAGACACACAGACATGGACACCATACATGTACATGGCATCAGCACCCATCCCTCACCCCCACCCATGTCCAGGAACAGAGACTGGCATGCTCCCATGTGTCCATTCCGCATAGGGCTCCCCATGTTGCATTTAAACACATACACCAACCGTGTGCTTCACACATTACTGGTCTCACATGCATGACCATGATGTCCCTGCACACACACACGCGTACATGGCCTATGTCACAAATACAGGCAAGTATCAGACAACCAGCACACTGCAACATGCCCTGTCTCACACAGCAATGGTTGGCCACTTATCGCTCGACTCCAGATCTGGGCATGGAGCGCTGGGCGTACACATTCCAGGACCCTCAGCTGGATGTTACTCATGCTGCCCCGGCCCCCCTCCACGGGGCGCCGGGCCTTCATGAGGGTCCTGGACCTCAAGTCCTCCCAGCGCTTCTTGACTTGCTTGATGTTGTGGGTTGCCACCCCCTCAGCGTTGATGGCAACCACAAAGTCGTCCCAGATTCTTTCCCATCCTTCCTTGTCGGCGTGTGATGATCCGAAGAGGGCATCATAATGCCCCAGGACAAGCTCCACCAGGACACCAACTTCCTTCTGACTGAAGCTGGTGGCCCTCTGCCCCTCTGGCTGGGGGTCGCCAGTGGTCTCGGATGGTGTTTGCCCTGACATGGCGACCCCCGAGGCAGGCGTGTGTGGGCAACTGGGTCATGGGGCTGGGCTGTGGAGCGATGGTATCCCAGTCGGGAGTCTTCTGTTCCAGCAGGGGTGAACACAGCAACTGGACCCCTGCAGATGGCTGATGTGCAGACACCTAATGGCAGGGCACGGTGGCAGCAGGCAGGCAGGCAGGCAGCAGCTGATGGCTCGTGGGAGGCTGCTCGGGGCTCTGGGAGGCAGTAATTTCGGCCTTTTGGGCAGGAGCGTGGTCTTCCGTGTGCTTACGCGTGGCCAGCTTGATACAGAGTGATTTGGCACGTGAAAATTCTGCACGTCAGCGTGTAATTCGAGGAAAGGCCCTTAGCGCGTCAGCACGCATACGCGATTACATTGGACCAAAGGCCCTTAGCGCGTAAGCGCGTCTGTGACGTATCGCGCAAGGGCGTTGCCCTGGCACGGCTTGAAGATCCCACGTTGATTTCCATTGCTCTGTACGTGCTTTTCGTGGGGTGCAGTGCGTGTGTTCTGCAGGCGTTGGGGTTCATACGCTATTACTTCACAGCGGGTGGGTGTTGGCTACGCGTTCTTCTACACGCAAGGCAGACGGTGAGTGGTACCCTGCTCCCCCAGGCCCGATCGCGTGTTAAACTTCCCGCGAGCCCCTGAAATACACGTACCCTGCTCCCCCAGGCCCGATCGCGTGTTAAACTTCCCGCGCACCCACAAAATACACGCACACGCTATCATTCCCACAGCGGGTGTCCGTGTTTGTTGCGTACCCCTTTGCACGTCATTTAAGGGTGCGTGGGAAGTTTCACACGCAAATTCAGCAGGGTATGTGTATTTCAGGGGTTCCGGGGAGTACTACACGTGAATTGGCCGTGTGGGTCCTCCCAGGTGTTCCCTCTACACCCTCCACGGCCCCTGCAGGCAGCCCACACCACAGGGGACTACCCTGCACCCCTGATAATGTCCCGCAGGCAGCCCATCCACCATGGGCATGTCCCACAGCCAAGCCACATGTCACCTTGCACTACTGATCAACAACGCATGTCTCCCAGCACCACCACCCCCAGCACTGCGGGGCACCTGCCAGCAGGCCCCCACTCATGTTCCACTCATGTCCCCCTGCACCTCCACCCCCCAGCATTGCGGGGCACCTGCCAGCAGGCCCCCACTCATGTCCCACTCATATCCCCCTGCACCCCCACCCCCCAGCATTGTGGGGCACCTGCCAGCAGGCCACCACTCATGTCCCACTCATGTCCCCCTGCACCACCACCCCCCAGCATTGCGGGGCACCTGCCAGCAGGCCCCCACTCATGTCCCACTCATGTCCCCCTGCACCCCCACCCCCCAGCATTGCAGGCCACCTGCCAGCAGGCCCCCACTCATGTCCCACTCATGTCCCCCTGCACCCCCACCCCCCAGCATTGCAGGACAGCTGCCAGCAGGCCCCACTCATGTCCCCCTGCACCCCCACCCCCAGCATTGCAGGACAGCTGCCAGCAGGCCCCCATACATGTCCCCCCAACACCTCATTACGATTCATAACCATGGCCCCCATGCCCCCTCAATACACTGCCAACGCCACCCCAGTCCGAACACACCACCAGGTATGACATCCACCACACAAAGAAATCACCAGCACATGATGCATCTCAAATGGCTAGTCTGCACATCAACATATATCCGTCAAACCCACACAATGACAGCATGTGAATGAAAAAACACACATTGCGACATGCATGAAACCAAAGAGAGAATACCACACATTGAAATACCAAATGATAATGTATTAAACAGAAAAGCAAGGCAATGAAATGGAACAGATGAAAATGTAAATAAACAAAGAAATCCAACATGTCCAATAAATGAAAAAGACGCATGAAATCCAAATGAAAAGCAATCCAAAAGCAAGTCTCCAAAGTGTCAGTCTGAGAAAATAAATCCAAGGTGCAAAAATAATAAAAAACCATTGATCCATGGGAAAAAAAAATCAACAATCCAAATCCATTGTCAAACTATGTACAAAGTGAACATCCAGGGTCCATGTGCCCAATCCTTTAAATGAAACGTATAAAATAAAATCCTACCTAATGAAGAAATATATACAAGAAGTTGGGGCATTGTCCAAGCGCCCCAAAACAAAACAAAACCGAAAGGAAACTTAACACTAAAGAACTATTTACAAGGGCAGCGGGCTACTCTGACGGCTCAATTCTGGATGTTCCAGGCCAGGGCATCATCGAACTCCTGCTCAATGTCCCGGAGGCGGTCCTCTTCCATGGCCCTGAGGGTCCGCAGGGATGACGACATGTTCTCCTCCAACTCCCTGCGGATTGCATCGAGGCACTCGGCCCGCCTCAGGGCCCTCCGCATGGAGTTCTGCGCCCTGAACATCGTCAGCCGTGCCTCTGCCGCTCCGCATCTATGGCATGGCCCAACTGCTGCCACACGGAAGACACTTCCCATCCTGGGTCCTTCTGCCCTCCGGCCGATGCCTGCCCCTCCGATGTCGAAGGCCCCGAGCCATCATGGCTCCCACCTCGTTGCTGCTGCTGCTGTGCCTGTGCCCGTGCCCTGGCTCCTGCTGCCTGCACATCCTCCACCTGCCGGGGTGCAGTCGTTGATGTGGCCACACCTGCTGGACGTCCGACTCCCGACTGTGGCAGGGATGTGTCCTCCACCAGCCTGGCCGCACCATCAGAGGCAGCTCCACAGGGCACCCAGGTGACAAATGGGTGGAAAGATGGCACGGAGGACGACTGGCGCATAGGGTGTTCAGTTGAGGAGGCGGTCGGAACAAGCTCCAGCAAACGGAGGAATCCGGCCTGGGTGACCTGTCCCAGTAGGCCGATGCGGTCAACGAGCCATTCGAGATGACGTGCAGTCTCCCCATGAATAGACTGCAGGTCACCTTGCATGGCCCGTTGATGCAACGCCACACCAGTCAGGACAGGCTCAACCCGTACCTGGATAGCACGTCCGCAGGCAGAGGAAGGCCAGTTGTTGTAAGCTCATCCCCTGCCTGAAAACGGGTCTGGATGTAGGCATCCCTGCTGGTGCAAGATGATGCAGTGACAGGATCAGGGACAGGATTGCACACAGGCACCTCTGCGGCGGCCTGTGCTGCCTCCTGTCCCTGGTCCTGCACTCCACCACTAGCACCAGTGGAATCCCCACCTCCAGACCCCGTCTCTGTCGCTTGCATGGCCTCCTCCACCAAACCCCCCACCAACCTGGATGACTCTGTGCCATCTTCCACCGTTGGGCCCTGTGGGGTCCCAGCTGCCCCTTCTGCTGCCGAGGAGTCCAACTCCGACCTCCGCCTCTTAGACCTCCCCCTGGCAGCTGCGGCCTGGGACGCGGCACCGGACTCCTCACTCCCCGACGAGATCACAACCTGGGAGGGGAGCCGGCCCTTGCGTCTCCGGCTGGCGGTGCAATCCCTGCCGCTGTGCTCCACAGCACCTTCTCCGCCCTCTTCATCATTTGACGCTGCAGACAGGGAGAAATCAAACACAGGCATCAGGGCACTGTACAATCGACACATACACACATGACAGTTGTACATGAGTGGCATTGGCAAACCTCAGACATGGCATCACAATCGCCAACACACATGTCATTTCAACTCGCACACATGAGCCATACCACAGCCATATTGCAACAGCCAGCACCATCCATACACATACGACAGCATGAGCAGGCAAAGGTGAGCCAGACATCACATGCAACACAGGGAGTGCACTACACATGCACACACACCACCACACTTGCATGCATGTGTACACCTCTGCCAACTGTCGCAGTGTTGAGATCGGCATCCATGTCATAACTGCCAATCAGTCTTCCACATCCCTGTGTCACATGCATCCATGTTGCATCACTGTTGCCCCCTTGTCAAATACACACACATGCACATGTACACAGTGCAGATACATGTAGCTGAAACCAACCTCCATGTGTGACATCATGAATATGCCTACTTACATACACATTAATTCAAACATATGTGCCCACACATCTGCATTTGGCATGCAAGCCTACACACACAAGCACCATCCATGTCTCACACATGAGAGCCCTCGCATGTGTTAGCCTCACGGCCCTGTACATTCCCCCCCTACTTGGCCCCATTAAAACACATGTGCAACCTGCACACTACTGGCACACGACCACACGCACAGCTTACAATCAGGATGCATGTACACTTACCGCTTGACTCCAGACGGGTCTGCCTCTCAAGGACCTGGACGTGGAGCGCTGGGGATATGCGTTCCAGGACCCTCATCTGATCTTCCGACAAGTGGCCCCGGCGCCCCTTAGGATCCGCTGCCTTCAAGAGGCGCCGGCCTTGTTGAGGGTCCTGGACCTGAAGTCCTCCCAGCGCTTCTTGACATGATGGAATAGTCGGACTGCCACCCCCTCCGCGTTGATGGCAGTCACGATGTCCGTCCAGATCCGAGTCCGTCCTTCCTTGTCGGCACGCAAACTTCTGAAGAGGGCATCATACTGCCCCAGGACTTGCTCCACCAGGACACCAACTTCGGTGGCAGTGAAGATGGTGCCCCTCTGCCTCTCTGGCCGGGGGTTGCCAGTGGTGCCAGATGTTGCAGTGCCCGACATGACAACCCCAGAGGCAGGAGTGGGTGGGAAACTGGGTCCTGGGGCTGGTCTGTGGAGCGATGGAATCCCAGTCGGGAGTCTTCCATTCCAGCAGGGGTGGTCACAGCAACAGCACCCCTGGCTGATGTGCAGGCAGCAAATGGCAGGGCACGTGGGCAGTAGGCAATCAGGCAGCAGCAGATGGCAGGTGGGAGCGTGCTCGGGGCTCTGGGGGGCAGTAATTCGGCCTTCTGGGCAGGAGCGTGGTCTTCTGTGTGCTTAAGCGTGGCAAGCTTGATACGGAGTGGTTTGGCACGTGAAAATCCAGCACGTCTGCGTGTAATTTGAGGAAAGGGCCTTAGCGCGTAAGCGCGTCAGCACACGTACATGAATTCATTGGCCCAAAGGCCCCCAGCGTGTAGGCGCGTCTATGAGGTTACGCGCACGTGCGTTTTCCATGGCGCATAGAAAAAATAAGCACGTCAGAGTGTCATAGCATGTAATTCGTGGAAAGGGCCTCAGCGCGTATGCGTGTCTGTGACGTGCGTATGCGGGCATTTCCCTGTACACGGGTGCATGTTACACGTCCAATGACTGCACGTCAGAGTGTCAGCTCATGTGATTGAAGGATGGGGCCTTAGCGCGTACACGCGGAAGTGACGCTGGACGTGTGGGCATCTTCAAAAAGGTACGTGCAGAACGCCATTTCCTTGTACGTGCTTTTCGTGGAGAGCGAGTGGGTGAAATCTGTACTTCTTGTCGGTTCACATGCGATTTACTTCACGGCGTTCCAAGTTCGTACTCCCTGTTACCTCTGACAGCTTTTTCTCTTCTTGTCTTTTTCCTCGGCCTGTTTCCTCAAACAGCATTCACTTCTCCTGTTGTCCTGTCTCCTCAGACAGCATACAATTCTTCTTTTGGCGGGGGTGTTGCCAACGGGCACACGTGCGTATTTTTCACGCGATATTTCCTGGCAGACGGTGAGTCGCGCACGTATTTGACATCTGTGCTTGCCCCGTGTGTTGCCTACCCCTTCAGAGGTCAGTCTAGGCTGCGTGTGACACGCATACGTTCATTTTTGTGTTTCTGGGTGCCACAGCGTAGTGCAGGGTTTTTTTCCACGCACGTGGTCTAGGAGGTGTTGCGTGCACAATATCTCCCTTTTTCGGGGTGCCTGTGCGTTGCGTGACCCGTCATCTTCCCCCAGGGGTCACACACAGCCTTGCTAGAGCACTAGGGTACGAATTCCATCTAGTACCATACCCCTTTGACTCCCAATTGCCCAGGACAATAGTTTACTGCAACTCCCATACGCACAACAACATCAGTGCCATGGTTGGGAGGCGAGCACGCGGTAAGGGTGGCAAAGGTGGGCGAGCCACAAGAGGTGGCCGTGGTGGATACGGTAGGGGACGTGGCCAGGACTTGCAGGGTGCCCCCAGCCCCCCATGTGTGGGTGACCAGTCAGGGACACCCATGCCCCCCCTGGTTGAGGGTAACGTGGCTGACACCATCCCTGCTCAGCCCTTGTTGGACCAGCCCATTGTGGCACCAGACCTGGCACTGGGTGACTCCATGGCGGACTTCCAGGTCAGCAGGTCTAGGCCAAGTGTGGCGGTGCACGTTGGTGTCACCAGCCCAAGTGGATCAGGGGCAGCCATGTCATCTGCTGCCCCGAGTAGGCCGGGTGGGGAGGCTGCAGGGGCAGCTGCGGCTCCATCCACCCCAGCTCTGAGTGTCCCAGCCAGGACAGTGTCGGTCCTAGTCCATCCTGCTGACGTTCCCCCTGACTACATCACACTTCAGCTAATGCCTGCACCAAGTCCCATGGTGAGTGTTCATTCCCACACTCCTGGTCCACAGTCCACCGGGGCTCCTGCCCCTAGTGTCCAGAGCGGCGTAGGACACTCAGTATCACCACCACCTTCCAAGCGGAAGAGGAAGAGTGCTCGTCCAGTACAGGCTGATGCCCCAGACACGGCTACACAGTCCGGCCCACCAAGGAAGCCCAGCTTCAATCAGGTCGAACTTGATGCACTTGTGGAGTATGTGTCCGCACATGACAGCGAAATGGTGATTACTGCAGGATGCAAGACCACACCTGCACAACATCAGGCACACTGGCAGACCATTGCGGAAATCATAAGTGCCCTTGGATTCGTGAGGCGCACAGCTAATGATTGCTACAAGCGCTGGAATGACCTTAAGCGCAGGGCAAAGAAAAAGCTGGCCTCAAGTCATGAACTCACTCCACATGAGTATGTTGCTGGGACCTACGTCACGGAGGAACAGATCCAAGGCGTGGGAGACCTGCCAGATTACGAGGCATTGTCCGGTGAGTGCACATGCATGTGTGTGTCATCCATGTGCATGGCGTGTGTGTGAGTGCTTCTGATTGAGTGCCAGGTGAGGGGGTGTGTGCCGGAGTGGTTTGGGTCACCCATGTGCTTCATCCAATACATTCTGCGCACCAGGATTTGGGTGTTGCAGTATCCCTTCTGGCAACAGTAGACATTCAGCCCAACCTCACGCCAGTTGCCCTTGAATTGTCATCTTGCCACAACATAGTTGCATGTTATTCTGTGTTCATTCAGGCTGATTGTCTGCATTCCACCACTTTCACTAGGCATTTCTCAGTCCTATTGCTCATGTGTGACATGACTAGGGTACATGCCATCTGTGTGATGGCATGTGTCATGTATGTGTATTGGGCATGCCAATCACAGGCCAATGTGTGATGGCACTGCTAGGCAGCATGCAGCAAATTTGTTGGTCTTCCATCTTGGTGTCATCAATGTGTGCCATTTGCCTCCCCTTCATACGCAGTGGAGATTTCAACACATGGTTCGACTCACCGTCAAACTGCATGACCTGGTCATTTACAGACATTCTAGACCCACTCAATCTGAAAAATCACACATCCCTTCCCACCCACACGAAAGACCACACCCTTGATGCAATATTCAGCACCTCAAACATATCCACTCAACCCATGCACCCACTGTATTGGTCTGATCACTCAGCACTCTGTTTCACCATACCGCTCAATACTATGGCCAGAGGCCAATACCCAACACCCCCCCACAAACTGCTCCCTCCACTTTCTCATTATGGAACAAAGTGGTAAACACCCCAGATCTTGAACACTCACTCCGCAACTCCCTCAACTCTCTCTTCCTAGCGGAAGGATCACTGGCGATCAACTCCTTCAATGTCTGGCTTTCCAATGCCCTCAACCCCCACAACCCATCTAAACGTTCCTCACAGAGATGAGGACCATCTCCGATCTGGTTCTCCCCCAATCTCAAACCCCTCAAAACTCTCAAGCACCACCTGGAATGGGCCTGGAGAGCCGACCCTTCAGCCCAAAACATAAATGCCCTAGCAAGGACAACCAGAACCTACTGATCAGAAATTTTAAAAAGCAAGAAATCATATTATGGTAACCGAATCCAAAAGGCCCGCAATCCAAGTAAGGAACTACATAAAATCATAGCAGAATTCAAATCACCATCATGTTCTCGCCTGACCATCCCAAGCTCCCAAGCCTTATGCAACACCCTCTCGCTCCACTTCTACAATGCCACCAATGAAAGACACAACGCCATCATTGATAAACTAAAAATCCTACCACCACCACCCACCTGCCCGCAGCGCCCCACACATATCCCACCCCACTCTCAAATTTCTTTTGACTCTTTCTCTCCCATCACACACCAAGAATTCCTCTCACTGTTAGCGGCCAGCCGCCTGTCAGGCTCTCCGGAAGACCTGTGCCCACCCACATTGCTCAAGAAAATACTAAGCGCCACCTGTGCAGGCAAAGTGGCTTGCGCAATCCTTAACCACTCATTCACTTCAGGAACCTTCCTGAAAGCCATAACCACATCCTACACCAAACCCATTCTCAAAAAACCGATGCTTGACCCACTTCTTCCCCAAAACTACCAACCTATTTCCAATATGCGTTTCAACGCCAAACTAGTTGACCACGCAGCCTACAAACAGCTTGGCCAATTCGGTGAATCCAATAACCTCCTAGACCAAGCCCAATCAGGTTTCAGACTGCCAAGTTGAACAGAAGCCTTCCTAATCTCCATCTGGGATGACCTAAAAAGAACAGCCAACGCAGATGCCTGTGCAGTTCTCATCCTTATCGACCTGTCCGCAGCTTTCGATACCATCCATCACATCATTCTATTAGACAGACTGCAAACACTAGGAATCAAAAACACAGCCCTGGCGTGGAGCTCTTCTTTCATCTCCAACCAGTCGCAAATCATGCACCTCGACCAATTCATATCCATATCACGCCCAGCCTGCAAAGGTGTTCCTCAAGGAGTATCCACATCACCGCTAATCTTCAATTTCTACATACAACCCATTACCGCAATCATCCGTTCAAACAACCTTACATGCTACAACTACGCAGATGATACCCAGATCATCCTCAAAATCCCAAATTCTGAAGGATCCGGCAGCCCGAATCTATTGTCGTGCCTCTCTAATATCGATCACTGGATGACGACTAATCACCTCATCCTCAACCCTGGGACAACCGAAACCCTACTCTGCAGGAAACCATCCCTCATACCCCAACCCATCCCTTGGCCAGAATCACTAGGACAAGCACCAGCATCCTCAAACATGGTTAAAAACCTTGGATGCAAATTCGACTCAGATCTATCCCTCACCAAACACACCACCAATTTATCCAAAACCTGTTTCTTTCATTTACGGATCCTCAGGGGGATTTTCCCCTACCTCACATATCCCCACCGTTTCTCGGCCATCAACTCCATCATCCTCTCCCACCTTGACTATGCAAATTGCCTCTACCTAGGAGCCCCCGCATTCCAACTACGGAAACTCCAAAGAATCCAAAATGTGGCAGCACGCCTGCTCATCAACCTTCCCGGCAGCGAACACATCAGCCCTATCCTGAGAGTCCTCCACTGGCTCCCCAATGCCTGACGCACCACTTTCAAAGCCATCGTGCAATCCACAACATTGGCCCTGAATTCCTCTGAGACAAAATTGTCCCTTACCCACCGTCCAGGAACCTCAGATTGCGCAATGCATTTTGCCTAGTGTTCCCACCGCTTACCTCCATAAGACTTGGGGGCTCCTCCTTCTCCGCCCAAGCACCAATCATCTGGAATTCCATCCACATACACATTCACAACATCAAAAAACACCTGAAATTCAGCAAGGCTCATAACCTGGCTCTTTCCAATACGCTCCTAAATCACTGCACCCCGTGAACACTCCATTAATAATCTCCTCCGCTTTCGTTCATAATTTAGGGGGCGGCAGCTCTCACAGCGGTTTCACCTGACACACCACTACTCTCCGCTCAACAACACTCCTCACCACCTAGAATCTCCAGGTAAGCCAGTAACCTTCGTTGTGGCTTTCCTGACCCACCAACATCCCACCCACAACAACAATCCAACCCTACAAGCACCCGAGCTAAGCCAGCAGTCTTCGCTGTGGCTACCCTCGCATCACACTCACCACAAAACCCTGCCCACCAGTCCACATGAGAGACAATTAACAATGAGTTTCACGTGACACACCTCCACTTCCGCTCAACACCACTCCCCGCCGTCTAGAATCTCCAGGTAAGCCAGTAGCTTTTGTTGTGGCTTTCCTGACCCACCAACATCCCACCCACAACAACAATCCAATCCTACAAGCACCCGAGCTAAGCCTGCAGTCTTCGCTGTGGCTACACTCACATCACACTCACCACGAAATCCTGCCTACCAGTCCGCATGAGTGACAATCAACAATGAGATAAGGGCCCTGGCTAGCACATGCACATAATTAACTATTCACTGCCACTGTTAACCTGCTACGCCCATCCTGGGAAGCTCCCACCACTAGCAACCCCCCTCCACACCCCTTTTCCCCATGCTAGGTCCAATCAAGCCCTCAATGACTGCTACATTACATATACTTACTTACTATAGAATAGGCTGTAATCCTACCGCCTTTCATGCCTAGGTCCCACTTCACTTACACGAATCGAGGGGTAGCCCCCCATTTGTTCGTTTTATATCGAGACCCCCAGCACTGCGTAACCGGGGCTGCCTGACGACCATAGAGGATTCTCAAGTTAGGCTCAGCCTCCCTTGGCATATGTATGACGAAACATACTGCATAGGGATACCCAAGACTCTCTACTCAAGGACTCCCTTCTTAGCCCTCTACTCAAATTGCACTGCTAGCGTAGGCTCTACCTCGCTTAGCCTTGTCCCCAATTGCATTGTCAGATGTAGACCTCTCTCCCACTATACAGGACTCTTGAACCTAGCTGTGTTTAGCCTTGTTCTCAATTTGCACTGTTAGGCGTAGGCCTCTCTCCCACTATACAGGGCTCTTGAATTAACGGTACGTATATCTCACACCACTAGCATGGACACAGGCCACAGGCACGGCCAAGCATCCATGTATGATAGAATACGCCTGCGGCTAAGCACATCCAGCCTAGTGCACACATAGCCGCCCCGACTGAAACACCTGACGCACCTCAACACCTCTACCACTAGCATGCGGCAACCACCACCCAAAAGGAAACTAGTATAGCTGTCCCACATAAACTCTCTCAACAATAGCAATCTATCTCTAGCCCTCAACAGCACCCACCCATGTGTCTGACCTCTCTCGGGCTGCTTGGTCGAGCCTTGCCAGGCTCCCAAGTCCTAGAACGGCAACTTGCACACACGCATCTCCTAAACTTATCCCTAGAACACTCCAATAACATTGACTATGGTCACCAAGGGTGTTCAACCAAGGAAAAAGTGCATTGAGGCCACACAAGTGGGGAAAGAGCGCTATCTAAATAACAAAATACAATACAATACAATACATGGGTCTGGGTCCTCCTCTCATCCAAGATTTCCTAAAGATCTGCTCAGTGTGTATGATGAGAAGAATGACATTATGGACTGGCTGAATGCATGTGTGTATGCATGTGAGGTTCAAGAGGTTGCAAATGCTGATAAGATTCATGGTTGCTCAGCATACTACCCAGTTCTGGCTGCAGTACTATTATGGAAATGTCAAAAGCTGAAATAGTGGATTTTGCAATGTTGAAGCAAACTCGCATCTTAAAGTTTGGGAAGACTCCTGCCCAATACTTGAAGAGGTTTACAGAGTACAAAAAGAAAGAAGGTAGTACTTGGGTGTCTTATGTAACTGATTCCTCAAAGAACTTGACTGTTGGGTTAAAGGCTATAAGGTCTCCACCTTTGAGGGTATGATATGTCTTGTCATATTTGTGCATCTTGTTCCCCTGAGCTTAAGCAGCATTTGGCAGATTCAAAGGAGTTAGATCCTAGTAAGGTGGCCTTAGCAGTAGATTTGTGGGTGTCACATAGTGTCCCATAAGGACAAGACTCCTCCTGGCAAGCAGGAGGAGGGGAAAAAGTCCAAAGATAAAGAGGATTGGGGGTCTGATAAAACCTCCTCCCAAAAGAGCCAGAAAAGGAAATGTAAGGGCCAGTCACAGGAAAATGCACAGGGTGGTGGAAGTTATCCTTCCAAACAGAGGTCTGGTTACAGTAAGCCTCCCTATCTCCCAAGACCCAGTGGAACTTGTCTGGCTTGTGGAGCAAGTGACAATTTGAAGGGGGACCCCGGATGTAAGGTCAAAACCGTGGGGGTCCACTGTGCGAATATGGCCTTCACCTCCTATCAGGAAGAAGAGATCACAGGAGCATCCATCCCCTCAGATTCCTTCCCCAGTGGGATAGAATCTGAGGTAGTTTTAGTTTCCCTTAGTGCCTGTGAGCCTACCGTTTCAGAGGCTTATGCTAGAATTCCAGATAACGCCAAGCACTATTTTAAAGACAGTGTGCTGATCAATGGAGTTGACACTCCTGCCCATAGGAATAGTGGGGCCAGCAGCACAGCAGTGGATTCTAACTTGGAGACCCAGAGGAAGTTGCCAGAGCTCCTTTGTTACCCAGCTAGAGCTCCTTTGTTACCCACTAAGTTAGCTGATGGTCCCCCACTCAAGTTCCCAGTTATGCCTGTACATCTTACTATAAATGGTACAGTAGTCAGGATTCCAGTGAGCATTCAGAGGCAAGTCCCAGGAAAGGTCCTGCTGGGGAATGATCTCAGAGCTTTAGAGCTTGTGGGTGACACAGCAGAGAGACCATGCACAATGGCACAAACAAGGGCTGCACTGGCCAAGCCCAATGCCAAGCCTAAGCCAAAGGGGAACCCCAAGGCTAAAAAAGTTTTAAAAAAAAGACAGAAGAGGGAAAGAAAATACTCCCCATAAATCACCTACCACTGAGGTGGAGGTGGTTGGTCAAGCACCTGAACCTGACGAGAAAGAGGTGTTGCCTGAAATCTTCAATCCCCATGACCATCCTTAACTACAGAATTTGCTAGTGGAAGGTGGTCCTGACAGGAAAGAGTTCCGTAAGGGCCAACGTGAGTGCCCATCTTTGGAAGGCCTAAGGAGACAGCTTGCTCCCAGCTTGAGGGTGACCCTCCTGAAAAGCACAGGATTTATTGGGAAGGTGGGCTCCTCTACAGTGAGCCTACAGGATCTACAGAAGGACACCACAGGAGGTTGGTGGTTTCCTTTGCTGTAAGACCCGTCCTCTTGCTGTTGGTGCATGAAGTCCCCCTTGCTGGTCACCTTGGCATCAAAAGAACCAAGCAAAGGTTATCCATGCACTTCTACTGGCCCAAGATGGGGGTGCAAGTAGAAAGTCACTGCATGAGTTGTGCCACATGCCAGTTATCTGGGAAAAGTGGCACAACAATCCAAGCTCCATTGGTACCACTCCCAGTTAGGGGGTTCCATTTGAGAGGGTAGGGATTGACATAGTTGGTCCCCTTGACCCCCAAACATCCTCAGGCAATGGGTTTATCCTGGGACTGGTCGACCATGCCACCAGGTATCCTGAGGCCATCCCATTGAAGGCTGTGATTGCCACGTCAGTTGCAAAAGCTTTACTTGGCATATTTACTAGAGTTGCCTTCCCTAAAGAAGTTGTGTCTGATAGGGGAAGCAACTTTATGTCCAAGTATATGCAGGCCATGTGGAAGGAATGTGGTGTTACCCATATGTTTTCATCCGCATACCACCCACAAACCAATGGTCTAGATGAGCGGTTTAACAGGACCCTTAAGAGCATCCCCAAAGAAGAAAATTGGATCTTCTGTTACCATGCTTACTGTTTGCCTACAGAGAGGTACTTCAGGAGGGTGTTGATTCAGACCCTTTCAGCTTCTTTTTGTTCACCCTGTAAGGGGACCCTTAGCAATAGTCTAGGTGGGATGGGAGATGCCCACCCCCTCCATCACTACCAAAGTAGTAGACTATGTGCTGGGACTCAGAAAAAGAATGGCACTCCTGATGGGTCTAGCTAGGGAGAAGCTGAAGGCTGGGCAAGTGCTGGTGAAACATTGGTATGACCAGAAAGCTGCCCTCATCAACTTCACACCAGGTCATCAAGTCCTGATCATTTATTTTTTTATTTTAATTTTTGTACCACGCCACATGCCTGCAGGCCTCAGTGCACTTATAAAATCAAGACAAGACGCACAAACACACAAGAGTCGTACTGGAAGAGAACTGAGGAGGACAGATAGCCCATTAATCAGGACTGAGTTTGAAAAGGTGAGTCTTGATGGCCTTTTTGAAGGGTAAGTAGTCCTCAGTTTGGCGTATAGAAATGGGAAGAGAGTTCCAGAGAAGAGTGGCTTGGATGTCAAAGCTTGTGCCGCCAAAGCGAGCCAGTTTAAATCTTGGCTGGACAAGTACGGGAGCTGCGGCAGACCAAAGATTTCTAGTGGATGTCATGCTCTTAATGCGATCTGATAAATATACTGGGCTTGAGAGAGATAAGCACATATGGGCAAGAGTGAGGGCCTTGTGTGATATTCTCTGGCTTACGGGAAGCCAGTGTCGAGTTGTTCTGAAAGTGGAGATATGTGTGCGATGCAAAAGCTCAAAGATGGTACGCACAGCATTGTTCTGTGTAACCTGAAGGGCTTGGATGTTGGTAGCAGTAGTACTAGCCAGAAGACTACTACAGTAGTCCAGCCTGGAATGTATTCATGCTGTGGACAGCAATGTGCAATTTTCGGCAGTTATGAAAGGTTGAATGTATTGTATGCGCTTGTTGATAAAATCACATGCAGACCGAATGTAGGATACATGGGGCTTCAATGACAGTTGATCGTCAAGGACAACTCCTAGGGTTTTCACCTTTTTTGAGACCGGAATGATATAATCAGCAATCAAGAAGTTAGAGTCGTCAGATGTAAGCTTGCTCTGAGTGTTTTTGGTTGCAACAATCATAAGCCCTGTCTTCTTGTTATTTAGGGCTACAGAGTTACAAGCCATCCAATTCTGGATGGCACTGCAGATGTTGTTAAGAGTGGTAAAATCCTGCTTGTACTGTCCGCTGAGCCGAAGAACAACCCGAGTGTCATCAGCGTAGTTGGTGTATTGGACACCCAGGCTGTTCAACAGGTCAAGCAAAGGCCGAATATAAATATTAAAAAGAAGTGGCGACAAGCATGAACCATGCGGAACGCCGCATGTTTGTGTAATGGGGATAGAGTGGTTGTTCCCTACACAAACCCTTACTATCCGTGGTCCCAAGAAGGAAGCAATCCACTTAGAGGCTGAGATGGAGCAATCGAAACCTCTCCAAATCATATAAGGCCTAGAACTTTGCAGGACAAATGGACGGGCCCTCACACAGTGGTGGAGTCACTGAGTGAGGTCAACTATTTAGTGGAAGGGCTAGGCAGGCTCCAAAAGTGTTCCATGTGAACAGGCTGAAGGCTTTCATCCCGAGAGTTGAAATCGCTGCACTGCAGCTGGCTTCAGATGTTAAGGAGGGGGAGTCAGAACCTTTCCCTGACCTGTTCCAGGGCAGCCCTTCAGATAGCTCCATTCAGGGAACCAAAGTTGGCCCAACCTGACTTCTGATCAACAAGAGGAGTTGAGATGTTTGCTGAGGCAGTTCTCCCCCTTGTTTACTTTAGCTCCTGGTTTAACACCTTGGTGCAAACATGATATTGACACAGGAGATAGTGCACCTACTAAAAGTAGGGGATACAGAATGTCAGACAAAATAAGGGCTTACATTAAGACAGAGGTCAACAAAATGTTGGCTATTGGGGTGATTGAACCCTCCAGTAGTCCTTGGTCCAGCCCTGTGATTTTGATTCCAAAGGCAGGTACCTCTTAGCTGAGTTTCTGTGTGGATTACATGGTTCTGAATGCTTAATGAGTTGGATGAATTCTGTCCTGCATATCTGGATGATATAGAAGTTTTGAGTGCCACCCGGCACCTGGCAGGATCATGTGAAACACCTTAAAATTGTGTTGCAGGCTCTTCACAAGGCTCACTTGACCATACAGTCCAGTAAGTGCCAGTTTGGACAAGCTTCAGTGGTCTACCTTAGGCATGAAGTAGGTGGAGGGAGGATACAGCCTCTACCCAGTAAGGTACAAGCAGTACAAGACTGGCCTACCCCACTACACAAACCCAGGTGAGATCCTTATTAGGACTCACAGGGTACTACCGAAATTTCATGGCAGACTATGGCACCATAGCTGCCCCTCTGACTGCTCTCACAACTTCTAAGAAACCCAAGAAGGTAACTTGATGTGAAGAGTGTGGGAAGGCCTTCAATGGCTTAAATGACTCCTTGTGCCAGGCCCCTGTTCTCCGGGCCCATGACTACCAAAGACCTTATTTTATTATTTTTTTTCAAATAAACATTATTGGTGAATGTTCGTAAATTCAATTTCAAGAAAACATGTTTTCACTTGCATTTTTCGTATTTCACCATACCAACTTTTGTGTAAAATTGTCTCCTCACTTCAACTGTGAGAATAAAGTTAACCCCTACCCCCCTTACTTCAACTCCCAACCCCCCCACCTCCAGACAAAACCAGGCAACCTGGTGGGTTCGTCAGCTATTTCGTCTGAGTCTGCTTTGGCTAGGCTTCTACCATCATTTGCCCCTTTCTCGGCCTAGAGTCTTTCCTCCGCATATGTTGGTTTCCCATATAATCCCTCTCTCTGGTGTCTAGGGTGGGACACCTGTATATCAGTTCATCCTCCTGTCCGTTGTGTCCAGCCGGGGACGCTTCTCTCCTCCTTTCCCATTACCGCATCTGGCTCCCACCTCAGCTCATGGTCCCTCCGTGAGGTCTACCGTGCTCTTCGGGTCCACATTACTCCCCCCCTGTCTGATGCCTTTACGGGTCGTATTTCCCTAAGAAGGGTGCCCATTCGACCGCCCTTAATGGAGTTTGGTTGTGTAGTTGTCTAGTGAGTTGTTCCTTCCTGTATATGTGTACGGCTTTTGAGGCCCACTGTTTTTCCCCAGGAAGTTGTTCTCTCTTCCAGCCTGCCACTAGGCATGCTCTGGCTGCTAGCAGCAAGAAGTGTGGCATGTGTGGGAGCTTAACCCAGTCCCCCTCAATTGTCTCCACCCCGAACAGCACAAGAAGGGGATCCAGTTGTCTATTTACCCCATCCAAGCTCCTTACCATCCCAGGACTTCCTTCCAGTACTTTTGCACTTTTTCGCACCCCCACCACATGTGCCAATAGTCCGCTAGTGACCTGCATTTCCTCCAGCAGTGGGGGTCTGCTCCCGGGTACATCTTTGATAGCCTTACTGGATCTCACTGCCATCTATACATAAGTTTGAGCCCATGAAGTTTGTATTGACAGGCCACCGATGTGCGGTGTGCATTCACGCACAGCCTTCTCAACTGGTCTACCTCCAGCTCCCTCCCCATTTCCCCCTCCCATTTTCTCTTGTGCATTTCTATTTCCCCTCCTTGCGCTTCCAGTAGTGCTTGGTACAGTTCAGAAATTAATCCTCTCGCCCCCTTTCCCGTGTCCAGCAGCCTTTCAGTACGTGTCAGTTCCCTCTGTAGTTCCCCCCTCTAGCTATCGGCCATCAGCACCCCTTTAAGCCGCAGATATATGAGTACAGAGACCTGCCCCCCACCCAGAGCCACCTCCAACTCACCCAGCTCTATAAACACATCTTTCTTCAGGACTTGCCCCACTCTCTCCACCCCTGCCTCAAACCAATCTTGAAACCTCTCATGGCCCAGGCTCCCTAATTGGTGGGGCCCAGATGTGGCTCATGGGTGAGGGCCAAGTCGTGACCCCGCCATCTCCCTGTTAGCCCTCCAAAGAGCCAAAGGTGGGCCTAGAATCCTATGTGCCTTTACCCTTCTCAGGGTTGCTTCCTGCGGCGCCCAGAGCCACTCCCCAAGCGTAACTGGGTGGTAGAGGTAATTCTCGATGCCCACCCGCTCTATAGTATGTGCGCATTTTCGGGTAGACCGACCACATCCTTCTCTTTAGGCTGCACTACTGGTCAGTAAGCTACCCTTTGTTTTTCCCCCTGCCAAAGGAACCTCACTATTCTTTTTTTCAGTTCTGAGAGATGTAGGTCTGGTAGTTCTATCGGCAAAGCTTGGTATAGATATAACCCTCTGGGGAGGACCATTCTTTTTTTTTTAAAACTCTTTTTATTTAACTTTTCAATTTTTGACAACAAGACAACAACAAAAAGAAAGAAAACATTTCCCCCAGCCCGCCCACCCCCGGACGACGAGCATTCAAAACCCCCCATCTTCTCTCTCCCAGACAGTTCCCTCACCCTATTGTAGCTCAAGAAGTCTCAGGCGCTGCGGACACCATATCACTCTGTAGTCATCTTTAAGAAAAGTCATAATCTCTCCCCAGTCGGCAGCAAAGCTTTGCACTTTATTCTCCATGGCATAAGTTGCCCACTCCAAGGCCACAATGTCCCATATTTTCCACAGCCAATCCTGTTCCCTGGGGATCTCAGGACTCCTCCATCTTTGGGCTATCAACAAAAGGGCCGCCAGAGTCAAAATTGCTTTTGCTTTCTCCCTGCCTCTGATCCTCCCTTCGTCAGACGCCACCCGGACACCCAGGAGGATCTGCATTGGAGTCTGTGTATCTCCCGGGCCAAAAACCCTTTCCTGCGCCCTTTGTACCTCCACCCAGAACGGTGCAATCTTGGGGCATTGCCACCAAACATGTTCTGCCGTGCCTACCAAACCACAACCCCTCCAGCAGCTGTCCGATCTCGTGGGGAACTTCTTGTGAAGCCTGGCCGGGGTGTAGTGCCAGCCGAATAAGAGCTTATACCATGCTTCTTGGAGCTGGGATGCTCTGGCTAATTTGGGTATTTTTTTCCATAGTCTTTCCCACTCCTCCCTACTGATTTCCCTCCCTAGGGCCTTTTCCCATTTCTGCATGTAAGCCCATTGAGAAACAGATTGTGAGCTATTAAGGATCTTGTAAATATTGGAGATAAGGCATTTTGTACCATCGTTGGTCAGTAAAAAAATTTCAAATTGTGTCGGCTCCCTAGTTGCCGCCTTTCTGACCCCCGGGTGAAGTACCCAATGTCTTATTTGGGCATACCTCAGTCTTTCCTTCTCCTGTATTGCAAATACCCTTTTACAGTCCTCAAAGGACAACAGTTCCCCTTCTCGAAACATGTCACATAGCTTACCACACCCTCCCTCCTGCCAACTCTCAAAAGCCCCCCTCTCCAGGCCTGGGGAAAAGTCGCCATTGCCAAAGAGTGCCGTAAATGGAGACGGGAATGAAGTAATTCCCTTGGCCCTTACCATGCTATCCCAGATATCCACCATTAGTTTAGTTATAGTGCTTTCATAGAGGTGCCCCAGTCTATGCTCTTTAGGGAGCCAAAGGACTTCCGAAAGGCTACGGTGGGCCACCGCTCTGTCCATTCTCACCCAGAGCTTCTCTCGCTGACTCTCTTCCCCCTTCAACCATTCCCTGATAATTCGTAGCTGAGTTGCCTCATAATACCGCCGAAAATTCGGCAAAGCTAGGCCTCCCTCCCTTCTAGATGCCATCAGCAAACCACCCCGCGCCCTTGGTCTTTTCCCTTCCCACATGAAATCTTTAGTCAGAGACCCGGGGAAGACCATTCTTAATGCGTTTAGCCTCCCCAGCCAAGAGATAGTGAGTTTTGACCAGTTTTCCAATTCCCCAAAGAGCCTAGGCAGTAGAGGGGGAAGGTTTTTCTCGTATATATGGTCCAGATCTCTAGGGATCATCATCCCAGGTATTGTATGCTATCCTCATCCACATGTATATCTCACTCCCCCCATTCTGCCTTTTGCCCCTCGGTTGCTCCTCCCAGCGGTAAGAGGACTGACTTATTGACATTCACCTTAAAACCTGATAGGCGTCCATACCCTTCCAGTACCTGGAGAACCCTGGGGACCATTTCCTTAACTTCTGAGAGATACATCAATATGTCATCCGCGTACATGCTTAATTTGTGAGTGTCAGCACCCACCCGATGCCTCTTATCCGTTCCTCCCTGCGTATCTCCTCCTTCAGCGGTTCCAACATCAGGGCAAACAGCAGGGGTGATAGAGAGCACCCCTGCCTGGTGCCCCTACTAAGTCCAAACTCCCTAGATTCTATCCCATTTACCACTACCCTCGCAGCGGTTCCCGCATCGATAGCCTTGATGGCCCTGCACATTCTGTCCCCTACTCCTATTATACTCAATACTGCAAAGAACCCCAGTTCTACTTGGTCGAAGGCTTTTTCTGCGTCCAAGCTCCACAGTGCATATTCCTCTGGGTCCCCACTGACATGTTCCATAAAGTCTAGGGACTTCCTAATCGCATTGGGCCCTGCCTGCCTCATATGAACCCCATCTGATCTGGGTGGACTATTTGGGGCAGTTTCTCTTCAAAGCATGTCGCCAAAATTTGCGTAAATATTTTCTCATCTACATTCAGGAGTGAAATGGGATGATATGATGAGCATAGGGCTGGGTCCCTTCCTTCCTTCGGGATCACGGATATTAGGGCCTTACTGAAAGTGGCGGGTGCCTCCCATGTTTCCAGGATGTGGTTATACAATTCTACCATGCGGCGTAGAATACTTCTTCATACCTTTTATAGAATCCAAATTGTATATCCATCCTCACCTGCCGCCTTACCATTCGGAAGGTGCGATATCGCCTCCTTCACCTCCCGAGGTGTTATCGGTCTCTCTAAGTGGTCCACATCTGGGTCCATGAGTCTAATTATATCAACCCTACTAAGATATTCCCTTACAGCGTTATCCTCGCTGGGGCTTCAGATTTATAAAGCTGTTCGTATTATTGGGCAAAAGCTTCTGTCATCTTTTTTGGTGTCACCCTGGATTCTCCTGTGGGGTTCTCTAGGTCAGGTACCCATCTTTCCGCCCTCTGCGCCCAGAGTCTCACTGCCAGAAGTGCGTCTGCCTTGTCCCCCTTCTCATAATACTTTTGTTTCAGATAACTCAATTTCCACATGGTTTCCCCCAATCCCAGTGCAATCAGTTTTGCTCTGCCCTCTTGGTAAGTATCTTCTCTCTTATCTCATCTGCGTTCCCCTACGTAGCATACATCCTCTCCTCTGCCTCCACTATCTCGTTCTTCAGCCTTTCTTCCCTCAGGTACCTTGTCAAGTTCCGGCTACAGTTCCCCCTTCTCCTCACCTGAATACTCGGAAGTACGTTCCTTAAGTGCGGTTTCAGGCTTCTTCTTGTCCTTCTTTCTTTCTTTGGGCGGACTTTCCTTTAGTTTCCGTCCTTTTCTTTCGTGTAAATAAGGTCTGGCCCCTCCAGAGGCCACCGTGACAGAGATGAGAACCTGCTCAAGGGGACCTCCAGGAGGGCCAGCCTCGCCCCAGGGAAAAAGCCGAAAGGCAGAAAAAACCCTGGTTCTGGTGCTTTGCAGATGTGGGGAAAGTTGAGTTTCCAAAGACCAAAGTCCTGAGATGATCCAACGGGAAGAGAAGGGCAAAAGAAATAGGAGGATGGAACCTAATAAAAAAAAAAGGAGGAAGTACCAAAAATACAGAGAGATAGCACTAGAGCCAACAAGGGAATTGCTATGGAAACTGAGAACCTATACAGATGGAATCATGAACAGAAAATAAGTAGGAACGGACAGGCGCCGTGAGCCTATGCTGAGAATCACAATGAAAGTACACAAACACGAAGTAAACTCGTATGTAAAAAGAAATCAGCTATGCAGAATAGGCAAGCTCCGCGAATGTTCGGAGCAGAAATGGGAGTCGCGAGAGCAGCTCGCGTGTAGAACGAAGAAAGGAAGCAGTGCGGAACGGCAGGCGCCGTGAAGGTAGGAAGGAGAAATGAAGTTGCGAGAGCAGTTCGCGTGCAGAACGAAGAAAGTAAGCAGTGCGGAACGGCAGGCGCCGTGAAGGTAGGAAGGAGAAATGGAAGTCGCGAGAGCAGTTCGCGTGCAGAACGAAGAAAGTAAGCAGTGCGGAACGGCAGGCGCCGTGAAGGTAGGAAGGAGAAATGAAGTCGCGAGAGCAGTTCGCGTGCAGAACGAAGAAAGTAAGCAGTGCGGAACTGCAGGCGCCGTGAAGGTAGGAAGGAGAAATGGAAGTCGCGAGAGCTGTTCGCGTGCGGAACGAAGAAAGTAAGCAGTGCGGAATGGCAGGCGCCGTGAAGGTAGGAAGGAGAAATGGAAGTCGCGAGAGCAGCTCACGCGTAGAAAAATGAGAGAAAGCAATGCAGAACGGCAGGCGCCGTGAATAGAGATATGGAGTCTATGCTAGCGGAAAGAGGAAAACAAACAGGCGAACCGAAGTAGAGTAGCAGGGAAAATACAGCGAGTAGCCGTAGAGGTTAGAAAGGACTGATAGCAACGGATACTATAGAATGACAGAATTGAAATCACGAGAGAAGGATTCAGAAAAGCGGAGCGCAGTAACGAGAGGTAAACAGATACAACGCACTGGCTGGAGGGGCAGAGCCGGAAGATATAGTGCGTGCTGCCATCTTGAATGAGGACTAGAACGTTACCCTGAAAAGGTCACTGCCTCCAACCCTTCCAAAGTCTCCACCTGCCGATCCTGACAGTATACCCCCTTCTCATCGGGGGTCCCCCAGGCTTGCCCGGGTGAAAGTGGTGAAATCTCCTTATCAGTCTGGGGGCATGAATATGGCTCACTGGTTCCCAAGACCTCTCTTCCAACGGGTAACCCTTCCAATGTACCAGGTATTGTAACCTACCCCTGCGGTACTGAGAATCAACCAAGTAGGCCACTTCGTATTCTTCTGGTGTTGGGTTCACTTGAGCACGTACCCTGTGGACTGGTCTTTGGAAAGGATCTTCCTTGTATTCCCTGAGTAAGGAGACATGGAAAACCGGATGTACCCTCTTGAGGTAATCAGGGAGTCTAAGCTTAAAGGCCACCGGGTTAATCCGTTGTACAATGGGGAACGGCCCGAGGAACCGTGAGGAGAATTTGCCGGAATGTACCCACATAGGCAAGAAACGGGTAGATAACCTGACCAATTGTCCAACCTGCCATGTAGGATTGAGGCTTCTGCCCTTGTCTGCCCATCTCTTTTGTGCTTGTTGACTGCTCAGGTATGCTTTCTGAGCTAGCTCATGAACTTCTTGTAAGTCCTTCAGAACCTCAGCCACAGCCAGAATCTTGGTGGAAGGGGCGCTGAGCCAGGGCAAATGTTGGGGATTGTACCCATAAGTACAAAAAAAAGGACTCATCTGGATGGTAGTATGCAGAGCATTATTGTAGGCAAACTCTGCTTGCGGAAGGAAACGAAACCAATTCCCCTGCAGCGGGCTACAAAAACACCTCAGGTACTGTTCCAGACTGGCGTTCAATCTCTCGGTCTGTCCATTACTCTGAGGGTGATAACCCGAAGAAAGAGCCCTGTGAATCCTCAGAGTCTGGCAAAGAGAAGCCCAAAACTTAGAAGTGAATTGAGGTCCTCTATCTGAAATCACTGTCCGAGGTAACCCATGTAGGCGCACTATATCTCGGAGGAATACTGCCGCTGTCTCAGAGGCTGAAGGAATGTGTTTGAAGGCGAAGAAGTGAGCCAACTTACTGAAAGAATCGACAGTCACCATGATCACAGTCATGTTTTCGGATGGGGGAAGATCCACAATAAAATCTGTGGAAATATGTTCCCAGGGGCGTTCAGGCAAGGAGGGTTGCTGCAATAACCCTAGCGGTTTTCCAGTTCGAAGTTTGTTGGAGGCACAAACCGAACACGTAGATACATACCGATCCACATCATTCCTAAGAGCTGGCCACCAAAAGCCCCTGCGTAGCAGGTTGTAAGTCTTTCTGACTCCTGGATGACCTGTTAGTGGGGTGTCGTGGCACCAAGAGAGGACAAGAGTCTGGAGTCTCTTGGTGGGAATGAACAGTGCTTCACCCTGATAATACAACCCGTCCTTACCAAGAACGACCGAGGAAGGGAGTTCAGAGCCTGTTTGATACTCAGGTATTAGATCTTGAAGAAAAGAAAGAGAGGATGCAATTATCCTGCGTCCTGGGAAGACCAATTCATGTCCCATGTAGGTACCTGAGCATTCCCCTAGACTGCGAGACAAAGCATCAGCCTTCATATTTTCTGTGCCGGGAATATAGGTGATGTTAAAGTCAACTGCAAGAAAAAATAAGCCCACCGGGCGTGGCGTGCGTTAGTGCATTCCATCTGTTGTAGGACCCGAAGGTTACGATGGTCTGTTCTGATGTCAAAACTGTGGGCGGCTCCTTGCAATAAATGACGCCACTCTTGGCATGCTAACTTGATTGCTAAAAGTTCCCTTTCTATTACAGAATAATTGCGCTCACTTGTAGTCAGGGTCTTGGAATAGTAGGCCACAGGATGTTCTACACCATCTTCTAGTTTCTGTAGTAGGATTGCCCCGACTGCACCCAAAGAAGCATCGGTTTCCAGAATGTATGGTTTAGACTGATCCGGTTGGACCAACATGGGTGCCCTAGAAAAGCATTCCTTAAGGGCGATAAACGCTCTTCTGGGCTCTTCACAAAAGACGAACCTTACCCCCTTCTTTAACAAGGAAGTTAGAGGAAGCACGGTGTTTGAGAAATTGGGTATGAATCTTCGATAAAAGTTTGCTAAACCCAGGAAACTCTGTAGCTCCTTTACATTAGTAGGTTCTTTCCAGTCTCTGATTGCCCTTATCTTGATCGAATCCATCTCTATCCCTTGCTTAGACAGGATAAATCCTAAGTAGGACACTGACGTAACCTCAAATTGACACTTTTCCGGTTTGATCAGTAGCTGGTGGGACTGAAGACGCTGCAACACCTGTATGACAAGTCTTCTATGCTCTGAAAGGGTTTTGGAAAAGATTAAGATGTCATCTAGGTATACCACCACCTTTATGAACAACATGTCGGAAAACACCTTATCCATGTACCTTTGGAATACGGCTGGGGCGTTTACCAGGCCAAATGGCATCACCCGGTATTCATATAAGCCAAAGGGGGTGCGGAATGCAGTCTTCCACTCGTCCCCCTTTCTTATACGCAGCAGGTGATAGGCACCTCTTAGGTCAAGCTTCGTGAAGTAGACGGCTCCTTGTACCGCTTCTAATATGTACCGAATCAATGGCATGGGATATCTGTCAAGGATGGTAACCTTATTCAAGCCTCGATAATCTATACACAGACGTAGCTCTTTGGAATCCTTCTTGTGGATAAAGAACAAAGAGGCCCCACAGGAGGACCTTGATTCTTGAATAAGTCCGTTCTGAAGATTATCATCCAGATAGTTTCGAAGGGCAGTCCGTTCAGGGAGCGATAAGGGATACATACGTCCGAAAGGAACCACGGCTTCTGGTATCAAGTTGATGCTGCAGTCCTCAGCTCTATGCGGGGGCAGCTTCTTGGGTATAGCATCCATGAATACCTCGGCAAATGCCTGATATTGTAGAGGGATAGAAGAAACGATCACTGGATTGTGGGTCTTCCTGTTTCAGCTCCGACATCTGTGGTTCCGGCAATGGAAAGTTCCATACAGTGGGTCTTACAGAACTGTGAGTCAAAGTTCACCTTGTTATCTGTCCAGTTGATGTGTGGGTTATGTTTTCTTAACCACGGAATCCCTATTATCAAGGGAAAATGAGCTGCTCTGATCTGGTCAAATACCAGAATCTCTTCATGGTGGCCCATCATCATCTTGAGCGGGAATGTTTCAGAGGTAATGGGTCCAGATGATAATGATCTGCCGTCTACACCCTCAACTGGTATGGGAGCAGACTTGAGTCTGGTAGCCACCTGGTGTTCTGTTGCCCATCTTAGGTCCATGAAATTTCCCGCTGCTCCACAGTCCAACATAGCTAATACCTCAGTGGGGGCAGAACCAGACAACCAAAGTTTAACCTTGAACACCATCAGACTGTTCTCTTCCGGGTTGTTTAAGGTTCTTGTGTTGATGCAAGGGTGCTTGTCAATTCCCCCGACACTTCCCTTGCAGCAGAGTGGGGGCTGAAGTTTTCCTTCCGTCGAGGAGGTACATCCGGGCAGTCTCTCAGTAGGTGTTTGGAGGAACCACAGTACATGCATAACCCGGAGTTCCGTCTTCTCTTTCTTTCTTCTGGAGTCAGGGGGCCCCGGGTGGCTCCGATCTGCATGGGTTCTTCTGCTATGGTTGAGGGTCTTGTGAGAGGAGAAGGGGAAGGGAAACTTAATGCCTGAGAGGTTCCTCTAGGTCGTCTTCTTTCTTGTCGCCTTTCCTGTAGACGAAATTCAATCTGGAGAGACAGAGTTATCAGATCCCTGAAAGAAGCACGTTGGGCTACTCTAGCCAGCTCATCCTTAATTTCATCATGAAGGCCTCGTCTGAAAATGGTTTGTTGGGCCGAATCTGGCCAGTCCGTCTTGGCTGCTAGTCTCTGGAAACGGGAGATGTAAGTTTGCAAATCCGTGTTTCCTTGGCGAACGTCCAGAATGGCTTCCAAAGCGGAATAGAGTACTTCCGGTCTGTCAAACCTTTCCTTAAACAGCTCCAAGAAACGGTCGTAATCATTTAAGGACAGGTCATTGCTTGTAATGAACGGCGGAACCCAAGATAATGCGTTTCCAGAGAGGTTAGCGATGATGAACCCGACCCTTGATCTGGCGTATCATATGCATGGGGCCTGAAGGCAAAGTACACCTTACAGGCATCAAGAAAGTCCTTTAGACCACCAGGATACCCATCATACTTTCCGAAAGAGAGTGGCATAGTTGGCAGGTCTCCATAGTCATCACGGCGTAAAACGACCTGCTGTCGGAGTGCAACATTCTCCGTTCTCAGGGCTTGCACCTCCGCTGTTAGATTCTGCATCGCAGCTACCAGTTCTTGGTATTGCTCCAAGGAAGCCATCGTGTGAGTAGGGCTTTGTATGCTGTCAAGTTCCGGTTCCAGTTCCCCCTTCTCCTCACCTGAATACTCGGAAGTACGTTCCTTAAGTGCGGTTTCAGGCTTCTTCTTGTCCTTCTTTCTTTCTTTGGGCGGACTTTCCTTTAGTTTCCGTCCTTTTCTTTCGTGTAAATAAGGTCTGGCCCCTCCAGAGGCCACCGTGACAGAGATGAGAACCTGCTCAAGGGGACCTCCAGGAGGGCCAGCCTCGCCCCAGGGAAAAAGCCAGAAGGCAGAAAAAACCCTGGTTCTGGTGCTTTGCAGATGTGGGGAAAGTTGAGTTTCCAAAGACCAAAGTCCTGAGATGATCCAACGGGATGAGAAGGGCAAAAGAAATAGGAGGATGGAACCTAATAAAAAAAAAGGAGGAAGTACCAAAAATACAGAGAGATAGCACTAGAGCCAACAAGGGAATTGCTATGGAAACTGAAAACCTATACAGATGGAATCATAAACAGAAAATAAGTAGGAACGGACAGGCGCCGTGAGCCTATGCTGAGAATCACAATGAAAGTACACAAACACAAAGTAAACTCGTATGTAAAAAGAAATCAGCTATGCAGAATAGGCAAGCTCCGCGAATGTACGGAGCAGAAATGGGAGTCGCGAGAGCAGCTCGCGTGTAGAACGAAGAAAGGAAGCAGTGCGGAACGGCAGGCGCCGTGAAGGTAGGAAGGAGAAATGAAGTCGCGAGAGCAGTTCGCGTGCAGATCGAAGAAAGTAAGCAGTGCAGAACGGCAGGTGCCGTGAAGGTAGGAAGGAGAAATGGAAGTCGCGAGAGCAGTTCGCGTGCAGAACGAAGAAAGTAAGCAGTGCGGAACGGCAGGCGCCGTGAAGGTAGGAAGGAGAAATGAAGTCGCGAGAGCAGTTCGCGTGCAGAACGAAGAAAGTAAGCAGTGCGGACCGGCAGGCGCCGTGAAGGTAGGAAGGAGAAATGGAAGTCACGAGAGCAGTTCGCGTGCAGAACGAAGAAAGTAAGCAGTGCGGAACGGCAGGCGCCGTGAAGGTAGGAAGGAGAAATGGAAGTCGCGAGAGCAGCTCGCGCGTAGAACAATGAGAGAAAGCAATGCAGAACGGCAGGCGCCGTGAATAGAGATATGGAGTCTAAGCTAGCGGAAAGAGGAAAACAAACAGGCGAACCGAAGTAGAGTAGCAGGGAAAATACAGCTAGTAGCCGTAGACGTTAGAAAGGACTGATAGCAACGGATACTACAGAATGACAGAATTGAAATCACGAGAGAAGGATTCAGAAAAGCGGAGCGCAGTAACGAGAGGTAAACAGATACAACGCACTGGCTGGAGGGGCAGAGCCGGAAGATATAGTGCGTGCTGCCATCTTGAATGAGGACTAGAACTTTACCCTGAAAAGGTCACTGCCTCCAACCCTTCCAAAGTCTCCACCTGCCGATCCTGACATACCTCTCCATTTACGCCTTGCCCCCTCTCTGCATCCCAGACCACCCCTGTACTCACTTCCCCAGTGTCATTCAACTCAAAATACTCAGTGATCGCCTCGTCCAATTGGTCAACAAAAATGGGATTCTTCCAAAGCGTTTTGTTACAACGCCAGCTACCTTTCAGCCTGTAGAGCCCTCTAATATCCAGGGACATGAGCACCATATCATGGTCGGTCCAACCTATCGGCCTAATTTCACTACCTGTCACCCTTGTCCCTTTGTCCCTATTCAGGAGTAGGTAGTCAATCCTGGTGTATGTCTTGTGCGGGGCCGAGTAAAATGTGTAGCCCTCAACCCTTAGGTGCTGCTGCCTCCACACATCTATTAGGCCACGTGTTTCCATTGCCTGACCCAAGTGGCCCGGCCTGTCTTCCCTTTGCCCCAGCTCATTGTGCCCTTTGGTTCTTCTTCTATCCCATGTTTCATCTGCCCAGGAGTTAAGCCCCCCCCCAATGATGTATAGGTCGACATCCAGCTCCTGAATTGCATTGAGTTCATTAATTATAAAGCGAGCCTGCCCCAGGTTGGGTGCATATACCGAAGCCAGGAGCACTCTACCTCCTTCCAAAGATCCTTGCAATATCAACAATCTTCCATACAGTAGATCGGTGGTTCTACATTCTTTCAATTTGTGGCGTTTGTGTAGCACAATTCCGACCCCTCCTCTCTTGGAATTCCCTGATGCCCAGTAGACCTGTCCTATTCCTGCACCTCTTAGCGCTCGCTCTTCCCCCTGTATTAAGCGCGTTTCCTGCAGGAAGAGCACATCAAGGGACGATTTGCAAATCTCTCTAGTGACTAAAGAACGTTTCCTTGGAGAATTTAGACCTTTCATGTTAATCGTACCCACCACCAGACCACCATCAGCTTCACCTCTCCTCATTCCGAATGCTCCCCATTGCCCACCTCTTCCTCTCTGTTTTAGTAAGTGACTCTATCCTGTCCACATCTCCTCTGTCTTGGAGACAGTTCCCCTTATAGCTGCTGCCGTTCTATACAATGCCTTCCCAATCAAAAAAGAAACCCACAACTGTTTTCAACTGTAACTTGAGTTCATCAAGAGTTTTAGAGACGCACTCTCTCCCACTGAGGGCCACTTTGGGGTGGAGATTCACACCTCCCTCCAGCATTGCTTGTTCATTTTTGTGCTTTCCTTCGGATGCGAAAATTGTCTCTTCATCTTGCACACTGGCTTTCATCTAAAATTGTTTTCTTGTGGTTGCTCCGACAATCTCAGTGTCTTACGCGGTGATGGTCCGTTCAACTGCATGTATTTTCTGCCTGTTTGTCCTTTTCTCCTCCACTGCGACCAGGTTCCGGGCCCGGCCCGTCCCTGCTCCGTATCGGCACCTGCCGTGAGGTGGCTTAGGGCCTGCTCTCCTTCTTCCGCTGAGGTTATATGGTAGTCCACTGAGTCTGACTCAAACTGTAGTGAGAACGGGTATCCCCACCTGTATCTAATGCCTTTGTCCTGGAGCCCCTTCGTGAGGGGCCTGCAGGCTCTGCATCTGGAGAGAGTGAGATTGGACAGGTCCTGGTATATCGTCAGTTTGGAGCCTTCAAAGTCCAGTTCCCTTCGCTGCTTTGCCCTATTCAGCACTTCAGTCTTTTCTTTGTAGCTCAGGAACTTTGCTAATATGGAGCGGGGCCCAATTCCACATGGTCTTCCACCTCTGTGCGCCCTTTCCAGTTGCACCTGCTAGCCCCCGTCTGCCTCGAACAGGTGGTGCACTAAGGCCTGTACCTTCTCAACCACATGCCTCAGGGTTTCTCTCGCCGTTTCCTTCAGGCCCACTATCTTTATGTTGTTCCTTCTCTCTATTTTCCAGGTCATCCATTTTCAACATCACCTTCTCCTCACGTAGCTCCAGCTCTGTCCTTCTGGCATCTATCCTCATTTCGACCATGTCCGCGTTCAGTTGGTTATGCTCTAGTCCTTCCACTTTGCTTTCTACAGTTGGCATTCTGCTTTTTAGGTTGGTAAGAGATGACTGTATGTCTCCACTGAGGGCCTTGATCTCCGCCAATATATGTCCTGAGTCCTTCTTCGTCAAAAATTGGGACATGTCTACCTCTGTCATCTTCCTTATTTCCTGCGGCTTTCCCGCTGCTCTTGCTGTTTTTCCTGACTGCTGGGTCGCGCTGTCCATCTCGGGTTCTTTCTTGCTCTGTTCCAAGGGCCCGCTCCGGCACTTCCTGGTGGCACTGCTTCCTCTTATTCTTCGCCTCCAAGCCACTTCCTCTCCACCCCTCTTCTCCTCTTTCTGTCGTGGCTCCTTGTGCCCTCTATTCCTTCTTCTCTGCGGTCCTCCTTTCTGGTCCACTGTCTCAGCTCCTCGGTTCACACTCTAGCCCCTCTGCCCTCTTTGGGTGTTCCTGTGGGGCTGCACTCTCCCCAATGCCCAATCTTTGTGCGGCAGCTCGGCTGTGCTCTGTTTTATCTGGTGGCCGCTTACGGCGCCGCTGTACCTGTCTTGCAACCTCTGTGGCCTGGACCCTTGCCCCTTCTTTTGGTCAATTATTGTCACTGTGGGCGGCTTCAGGTGCTTACTGTATGTCCCGTTCTCTCCCCAGGCATGGAACTTTCCTAGTGCTAGGGCCTTTGTAAAGCTACCACCACTCTCCCTCTGCTCACCTCCGCAGTACCTCAGGCTCCTACATTGGTTATGCTCTGTTAGAGTCTTTGGGCCTTTGCTCAGTTTGTAGGCTGGGTCCCCATCTAGCACGATTTCCCCCCCCGGGGCTTCTTCAAGCTCCTTGGTTTGTCACTACACCACATGTGGTTAGCAAGTGGCTTCGGGGTTTTGAATGTTCAATGGGCCCCCCCTCCTCACTGGCTCCCCATGGGTGTACTTGTGCCTCCTCGGGCACCCAGGCCTGTCCTCAAATCACTCCAACACGCCACTCTTTTCACCTGCCCTTTTCCTTGCCCAGCTCCACACTTTAAGGGGCTCTCCTGCGTGGGCCGTCCATGCCTTGGTACCGGTGGGGGGTGTGTCCTCTCCACCTTACACCCTTTTGCGGCCCACAGGCATGTGGGGGGCTGCAAGTGCTGCTTGGCCCCTCCAGCTACTCTGTGGACCTGCATCCTCTTCTATGTTCTCCCACTGTACCCTTTGCTCCTCTTCAGTGTGCGGGGGGAGGGGCAGAACAGTAGCGGCAGGATCAGGCCCAGCGCGGGTCGCGGGCAGCGTGTTTCCCTTGTTCGGGTGGCCTCCTCCTCCCCTTATTCCAATCCTCCTCCCGTTCGCCGTGCTCGCGGTTTCACACTCACCTGTGTCACTGCAGGAGCGATGGATGAGCCTCTCTTGACCCAGAGATCTCACTTCTCCTGTTTTCACCCAGAGGGATTCCTGTCAAACACAAGATATACACTCAGACCTGAATTCACCTGATTCCCCTGGGCCCTTCCCTTCACTTTACTGTGTGCTGTGATGTCCCCTAACGGCTTACTTTGATCTTTAGTAAGGTGTGCACTCCATCCTGCATTCACAGGGGCGTGATTCGCTCATATGAATGATGCCAATGTCTGTTGGCTGAGTTCAGATGCCACACGCTGTTATATGCCTTCACAGCGAGGCCGAGTGTTCAAGGCACCAGTTTCTTCACTGGCTAGAAAGTCTTTTCCACAAGTGAACGTTGCTCGGAGAATGTTTAGTGTCCTGAATTGTCTGTATTGTCTTCATTTGCCAAGGTATCTTGTGGGTGAGTGCACTGCGTGTAGAAGTCAGCTGCTGGTAGGTAAGTGCAGCGTCTTAAATTCAAGCGCGCCTGGTAACGTCTCTCCCTTTTCCCTTGCAGGAGTGGATTATATGATATTAGCGCCTCGAGTCCGGGTTAAGCGCTACCGGAGACTTGGTGGTCTGGTAAGTTTGCCCGGAGGCTTTGGTAAGTATGTACTGCGTTATGAGAGGGAGCGCAGTGGAAATGTCTCTGCGTTATTAGGGCGAGCGCAATGACTAATGTATCTTCTTTCTTTTGCAGGGGTTTGTGTGCTTGTACAACTGACCTGGATTCCAACGTTGCGGGAAGATTCGGTGAGTATGCGCAGCGTTATTGAAGTGCGCGTGCTAACACTGTTCTTCTTTGTTCTTACAGGTGCTGGTGTTGAAGTCCCCTCTTGGCTGGAGATAGCTGTGGCGTAGAGAAAGCACGGAGCAGAAGCGGGAGAATCCGGAGCAGGTAAACAGAAGTAGGATGATCCGGAGAAGGTAAGCTGAAGCAGGATGATCCGTAGCAGGTAAGCAGAAGCTGGCTGATCCACAGCACGGCAAGTGTGTTGCTGATGCAGCTCACAGTAAGCAACACGAAGCACTGGAAGAATCTTGGGTGTGGCTTATATAGCCAGCCACACCCAAACACTAGAGAGCTCATGAATTGTCATGCACTTCCTGTTTGGCAACAGGAAGTGGTAACCAGGAAGTCACTACCAACACTATGAAGGAATTAAGAGGAGGTATCTGCTATGGGTTTTTTTGTGTGCCTATGCCAGGCTTGCCAAGCCTCCATCCAGCTTGCCCCAACTAACTACCTGCCTGGTACCCATGACATTTGTCCCCCTCAAGACCCCTCCCAAAGGTGTGTATGTGGGTTTTGGTTTCTCAGGATGGTCCCAATGGAATTTTCGCACCAATCGGGGGGCATGCACGTGTGTGCTGGGTTCCCATGATCTTTCCTGGGGTCCATACCCCTTCCAGTCAATCAAGTAATACAGGGTCTTTCATACTAGTTTGGAATCTAATATGTTCTTTAACTCATATTCTGGTGCTTCTTCACCCACTTGTATGGGTGCGGGAGGTGTGGAAGTTTGGGTTCCTGGGTGTGCTGGTTTTAATAGTGACACGTGAAATACGGGATGTATACGCATATGTTGAGGTAACGCCAGTCTCATGGCTCCTGCATTACTTACTGTTTCAATTGTATACGGGCCGATGTATCTAGGCTGACATTTTTTGGGACTCTTTAAAGCAATGTGTCTGGTTGCCAGCCAGACCGAGTCTCCCACTTGGTAATCTGGGGCTTTTCGTCGATGGCAATCAGCGTTTCTTTTGTGTTTCTTTGGCTTGCTGTAGGTTCGTACTGGCTTCTCTGGCTGCTTTCATGATACTGGCATGCAGGTTCTTTACTGCGGGCATTTCAATGTTTTCTGGGAGATCGTAGACAGACGTTCTGGGGTTTCGACCATATATAGTAAAGAAGGGTGTTGCTTGGGTTGATGAATGTGTTGAGTTGTTGTAGGCATCCATAGTATTTCTGTCCAACTTTGACTTTTTTGGTGTAATAGACAGTGCAACTACTGTTCCATGGTCTGGTTCGTGCGCTCGGTTTTGCCATCCGTTTGAGGATGGTGACTTGTAGACAGACGGACTTCGACTTTTGCCAGGGCACAACATATTTTCCAAAAACGAAATACAAATTGGCTGCCTCTGTCAGAAACGATTACGGTAGGGAATCTGTGTAACTTGACGATTCGGTCTAGAAAAACCTGCGCCAGAGTCTGAGCTGAGGGAATACCTTTTAGAGCCATGAAATGAGCCATTTTGCAGAAGAGGTCCACTACAACGAGGATGGTATTATAACCTGAGCTAGGAGGTAAGTCAGTGACAAAGTCCATTGATACTGTGTGCCAGGGTGCTGGTGGAATGGTGATTGGCGGAAGGAGACCGGCTGGTTTTTGCCTGGATGTTTTGTATTGTGCACACACCTCACAGGTGCCTATGGAGGTGGCAATATCCTCTCACCAAGTTGGCCACCAATAAGATTTGCTTACTTTCTTCATGGTTTTGGCTATACCCGGATGAGCTTCTAACAGCAAGTCGTGATAGTCTGATACAATTGCTTGTTGCAGATCCTTAGTTGGAACGTAGAGATGTTTTTGGTAGTATGGTAGTTTGTTTTGAATGGTGAACTGATCTCCCTTTATGTCCCAAGCCAGTAGGTCTTCTTCTGACATATTTTCTTTTATCGCTTCCTGCAGTGTATTTAGCAGGGATGGGCCGATGCAGAAGCCAAGTATTTTATTGCTGGGTATGATCTCCACCGGGTTAGGGGCATTGTAGATTTCCTCTCCTGTGCCAATGCGGGATAAAGCATCCGCCTTCCCGTACTTAACTCTGGGGCGGTAGGTGATCACAAAGTCATATTCCATTAAGGAAAGGACCCAACGGAGCTGTCTAGAAGACTGAGCTTTTGCTGAGCACAAGTATTGCAAGTTCCGATGATCTGTTATTATTGTGATGGTGTGTTTTGCTCCTAGTAAGTAATGTTGCCACTCACACACAGTGCGCTTTTTTGATTGCTAGGAGTTCTTTCTCAGAAATCACATTGTTTAATTCTGCTGGGGAGAATTTCCTTGACCAAAAGGCAATGGGATGAAGGCATGCGGTTTCGGGATTTTTTTGAGACAATACGGCCCCCATCGCAATGCTTGAAGTGTCCGTTTCCACGATGTATGGAAAATCGGGCTGTGGGTGTTGCAGTATTGGGGCTTAGGTGAATTTTTCCTTGAGGGCTCGGAAGGTTTCTTCCGCCGCTGGTGTCCATTCAAACTTTCGGTGTTTGCGCAGCAAGGACGTGATTGGATGTACAATATGTGAGAATCCTGGTATGAAGCGCCGATAAAAGTTTGCAAACCCAAGGATCTCTGTACTCCCTTTACAGACGTGGGTGAGGACCAAGTGAGGATTGCCTCCACTTTTCTATTGTCCATCTTGATCCCCCGCGGTGTCAGTACATATCCCAGAAACTCCACCTCGGTGACATGGAAGGAGCATTTTTCTAGCTTTGCATACAGTTGGTTGTCACACAGTTTGCGGAGTACAGCTCGCACGTGGGTTATGTGTTCTTGGGGAGTGGTGGAGTAGATCAGAATGTCATTGATGTAGACGACGGCGCAGACATCGAGGAGTTCCCGTAACACATCATTCATAAAATGCTGGAACGCGGCCGGGGCATTGCAAAGCCCAAAGGGCATGACCTGGTATTCATACAAGCCATAGCGGGTACGGAACGCGGTCTTCCACTCGTCCCCTTTCTTCATGCGTACCAGGTGATATGCGCCGCGTAAGTCAAGCTTTGTGAAAATCTTCGCTTGTCTCACCTGGTCTATGAGTACTGGTATCAGAGGTAACGAGTACTTATTTTTTATGGCGACTTGATTTAGGGCCCGGCAATCAATACACGTTCTTAAGTCCCCCTCTTTCTTCGGTACGAAGAAGAGTGGGGAGGCGGCTGGTGACTTAGATGGCCTAATGAAGCCAGTGGCGAGGTATTGGTCCAAGTAGGTCCGTAAATGAGCATTTTCGTCCTCGGTTAATGCATAAATGCGGCGTCACTGTACTTTTGCCCCGGCTGCAGATCGATCTGGCAGACGTAAACTCGATGTGGTGGTAGCATATTAGCTTGCTCCTTCGCCAACACATCCTGGAACTCCTGGTATTCCACTGGTAAGGTGCCCGTCAAGCCTAAACCTGCAATCTTTTCCTGTGAAGCTAACAATGGGCTTCCTTGGATGCCTTTGTTGTCGTAGCAAGAGGCGCATTCTGTGGAAAAGAGTATAGTTCGAGCTCGCCAATCTATCGTGGGGTATGCGTCTCTAGCCACGGCATGCCAAGAATCAGCTGGAATTGGGGTGCAGCGATATGGTCGAATCTAATACTTTCCCTATGGCCATCTTGGCAGATTAAGGTGAGGGTGGATGTACAACTGGTCCCGAAAGGAGTTGTGTGCCATCCACAGCTATCACGTTTTCAACCGTGTCCTTACGGTAGAATGCCAATCCCAAGGTCTTTGTAGTGTTTATGTCTAGGTAGTTCCCTATAGCCCCACTGTCTATGAAAGCCTTGAGGGCATGCATTCAGGTGGGCTGTGAAGGTTCTACCAAAACCACAGGAATACTGAAATGTGAGATCTGAGTGCTCCGTTCCTGGCTCGACAGACCGACCGCTACATCTGCCTGGCGTTGGAGTTTTCCGCTTCAGTGTCTTCCCCTGTGTTATCTAGTACCCCCATTGTCTTCCGTGGAGGTTTAACCGTGCAGTTCCAGAGGAAGTGACCAGATTGGCTACAATATAAGCAAAGTTTTTCCTGTCGCCTCCGTTCTCTCTCTGCTTTGGTGAGTGGTCCAGTGGTCCCCTGAGAACACCCATTTGCATGAGTTCTAAGTGTGTTTCTGAGGCCTGTTGATGGGACGTTTCCTTTGGTCGGACATACATTGATCTATGTTCTGATCTGGTTCAGTCGGCCTCGCGATCCTGTAACCGGTGGTCTAGTTGCATAGTTAAATTGATGTATTCACTACAATCTTCGGGAGGATTAACTACTTGCACCAAGAAATTTATTTTGAAAATGTGTTTTTATTAGATTTTGTTTCATACAAGATCATGGTACTTTTCAGGAAATCAACCATAAATTTAACTTATTACTTTGTCAAGCTTATTCAAAATAGTTATAATGCAGATTTGCATTTCAACATAGATCACATAGGTTTTCCGTCCTTCGTTTGTACTCTTTTGCAGTGACCTTATACATTTGCAATTCTTCTACCTCTTTCCCTCCCTCCCTCCCCCCTACCCCCAGGATTCTATTTACATCTAATGAGGGTTATGTTGCGAGGTGTTTGGTAGGCTGCATAACACGTTTTGAGGACCTCCTTGTTAGGGAGCTTATCATGTTACATCCCTCTATCGGCCATCAGCACCCCTTTAAGCTGCAGATATACGAGTACAGACCTGCCCCCCACCCAGAGCCACCTCCAACTTACCCAGCTCTATAAACACATATTTCTTCAGGACCTGCCCCACTCTCTCCACCCCTGCCTCAAACCAATCTTGAAAACTCTCATGGCCCAGGCTCCCTAATTGGTGGGGCCCAGATGTGGCTCATGGGTGAGGGCCAAGTTGTGACCCCGCCATCTCCCAGTTAGTCCTCCAAAGAGCCAAAGGTGGGCCTAGAATCCTATGTGCCTTTACCCTTCTCGGGGTTGCTTCCTGCGGCACCCAGAGCCACTCCCCAAGCGTAATTGGGTGGTAAAGGTAATTCTCGATGCCCACCCGCTCTATCGTATGTGCACATTTTCGGGTAGACCCACCACACCCTTCTCTTTAGGCTACACTAGTGGTCAGTAAACTACCCTTTGTTTTTCCCCCTGCCAAAGGAACCTCACTATTCTTTTTTTCAATTCTGAGAAATGTAGGTCTGGTAGTTCTATCGGCAAAGCTTGGTATAGATATAACCCTCTGGGGAGGAGGACCATTCTTTTTTTTTTAAACTCTTTTTATTGAACTTTTCAATTTTTGACAACAAGACAACAACAAAAAGAAAGAAAACATTCCCCCCATCACTCCCCAGACGACGAGCATTCAAAACCCCCATCTTCTCTCTCCCAGACAGTTCCCTCACCCTATTGTAGCTCAAGAAGTCTCAGGCGCTGCGGACACCATATCACTCTGTAGTCATCTTTAAGAAAAGTCATAATATCTCCCCAGTCAGCAGCAAAGCTTTGCACTTTATTCTCCATGGCATAAATTGCCCACTCCAAGGCCACAATGTCCCACATTTTCCGCAGCCAATCCTGTTCCCTGGGGATCTCAGGACTCCTCCACCTTTGGGCTATCAACAAAAGGGCCGCCAGAGTCAAAATTGCTTTTGCTTTCTCCCTGCCTCTGATCCTCCCTTCGTCAGAAGCCACCCGGATGCCCAGGAGGATCTGCATTGGAGTCCGTGTATCTCCCGGGCCAGGAACTCTTTCCTGCACCCTTTGTACCTCCACCCGGAACAGTGCAATCTTGGGGCATTGCCACCAAACATGTTCTGCCGTGCCTACCAAACCACAACCCCTTCAGCAGCTGTCCGATCTCGTGGGGAGCATCTTGTGAAGCATGGCCGACGTATAGTGCCAGCCGAATAAGAGCTTATACCATGATTCTTGTAGCTGGGATGCTCTGGCTAATTTGGGTATTTTTTCCATAGTCTTTCCCACTCCTCCCTACTGATTTCCCTCCCTAGGGCCTTTTCCCATTTCTGCATGTAAGCCCATTGAGGAACAGATTGCGAGCTATTCAGGATCTTGTAAATATTGGAGATAAGGCCTTTTGTCCCATTTTTAGTCAGTAAAAACATTTCAAATTGTGTCGGCTCCCTAGTTGCTGCCTTTCTGACCCCCGGGTAAAGTACCCAATGTCTTATTTGGGCATACCGCAGTCTTTCCTTCTCCTGTATTGCAAATACCCTTTTACAGTGCTCAAACAACAACAGTTCCCCTTCTCAAAACATGTCACATAGCTTACCACACCCTCCCTCCTGCCAACTCTCAAAAGCACCCCTCTCCAGGCCTGGGGAAAAGTCGCCATTGCCAAAGAGTGGCGTAAATGGAGACGGGAATGAAGTAATTCCCTTGGCCCTTACCATGCTATCCCAGATATCCACCATAAGTTTAGTTATAGTGCTTTCATAGAGGTGCCCCGGTCTATGCTCTTTAGGGAGCCAAAGGACTTCCGACAGGCTACGGTGGGCCACCGCTCTGTCCATTCTCACCCAGAGCTTCTCTCGCTGACTCTCTTCCCCCTTCAACCATTCACTGATAATTCGTAGACGAGTTGCCTCATAATACCACCGAAAATTCAGTAAAGCTAGGCCTCCCTCCCTTCTAGATGCCATCAGCAAACCACCCCGCACCCTTGGTCTTTTCCCTTCCCACACGAAATCTTTAGTCAGAGACCCGGGGAAGACCATTCTTAACCCGTTTAGCCTCCCCAGCCAAGAGATAGTGAGTTTTGACCAGATTTCCAATTCTCCAAAGAGCCTAGGCAGTAGAGGGGGAAGGCTTTTCTTGTATATATTGTCCAGTTCTCTAGGGATCATCACCCCAAGGTATTTTATGCTATCCTCCTCCACCTATATACCTCACTCTCCCAATTCTGCCTTTTGCCCCTCGGTTGCTCCTCCCAGCGGTAAGAGGGCTGACTTATTGACATTCACCTTAAAACCTGATAGGCGTCCATACCCTTCCAGTACCTGGAGAACCCTGGGGACCATTTCCTTAACTTCCGAGAGATACATCAATATGTCATCCGCGTACATGCTTAATTTGTGAGTGTCAGCACCCACCCAATGCCTCTTATCCGTTCGTCCCTGCGTATCTCCTCCTCCAGCGGTTCCAACATCAGGGCAAACAGCAGGGGTGATAGAGAGCACCCGTGCCTGGTGCCCCTAACTCCCTAGATTTTATCCCATTTACCACTACCCTTGCAGCGGTTCCCGCATCGAGTGCCTTGATGGCCCTGCTGTCATAAATCCCCAAAGTATCTTATGAAAAGGATACGGTTACCAAAAAGGATACAATTGATAGGGATCTTCCGGATCCTTGAATTCACACGATTTGATAGAAGTGATGTCAATTTAGACCTTCCAAATGATACAACTCTCTGACTGGTAAATCAGGCAGAGAGAAGGATCACTGGAAAGGGCGTGGGAGAGTAATAGGAAGGCAGCCTGTAGGCTTAAAACTGGAGTATCCACCAAAGTCAATGAAGAAATCCAGGAAAAAAAACAACGACAAAGGAGGGAAGGTTAGTAAGGGAGACTTACCCGAACGGCACGAGGCTCTCGCTAGATACCGGGTTGGTGCACCACAGGATAGCGTCCATAGTTCTGTGCACAGACACCTTCAAATAAAAGTTGTAGATACACCTTCCTTTCCCACCAGGAACAGAACAAAATTGAAATGAGTCCACCTGTTATTTCCTCACAGGTTCAAATCAACCGCGTGCTGGATACACGCAGACCAAGTACACGCAGCCAGGACAGCTGCGCTTGAAGAGTTCGAGCGTCCGTTTGGGATGTTACACGCAAACCAAGTACACGCAGCCAGGACAGCCGCGCTTGAAGAGTTCCAGCGTCCGCGTGTGATTTTACACGCAAACCAAGTACACACAGCCAGGACATCCGTGCTTGAAGAGTTCTAGCGTCCGCGTGGGATTGTACACGCAGCCAGGACAGCCGCGCTTGAAGAGTTCCAGCGTCCGCATGTGATTTTACACGCGAACCAAGTACACGCAGCCAGGACAGCCGCGCTTGAAGAGTTCCAGCGTCCGCGTGGGATTGAAAGCGGAAACTTACAAGTGGACAGGAAAGCAGCATACAAATGAAACAGGAACCCACGTGTGAGAAGACACGCTAACAAAACCTGCTGAAGGCAGATACAGGAGATCGCGTGTGAAGGAACAGGTCGATGAAGGCCAAGGAAGCAACTGACGGGATGCGAGGATGCAGATGAAAAGTTCAGCTGCCAAGACACCAAAATGTTCAATCAGAAGCAGTGAGCCACGTATCCACGCTGCTTATGAACGTTCTGCCATAAAACACGTGACTATCCTGAATCACGTGAATTCAATGACGTGAATAATGCAGACGTAATTTTCCTGCTAATACATCAAACAACCTCCATCTCGAATAAAACGGTCTAGCAGTTCTATGAGCATAACCCGTTCTGCGTACAGACAGAGTTCCAGAGGTAAAATGTCCAGCATGCATGACACATGCACATTCTGTCCCCTACTCCTATTTTCCTCAATACTGCAAAGAACCCCCATTCCAGTTGGTCAAAGGCTTTTTCTGCGTCCAAGCTCAACAGTGCATATTCCCATGGGTCCCCACTGACATGTTCCATAAAGTCTAGGGACTTCCTAATCGCATCCGGGTCCTGCCTGCCTCATATGAACCCCATCTGATCTGGGTGGACTATTTGGGGCAGTTTCTCTTCAAAGCATGTCGCCAAAATTTGCGTAAATATTTTCTCATCTACATTCAGGAGTGAAAGATATGATGAGCATAGGGCTGGGTCCCTTCCTTCCTTCGGGATCACGGATATTAGGGCCTTACTGAAAGTGGCAGGTGCCTCCCCTGTTTCCAGGATGTGGTTATACAATTCTACCATGCGGCGTAGAATACTTCTCCATACCTTTTATAGAATTCAAATTGTATATCAATCCTCACCTGCCGCCTTACCATTCGGAAGGTGCGATATCGCCTCCTTCACCTCCCCAGGTGTTATCGGTCTCTCTAAGTGGTCCACCTCTGGGTCCATGAGTCTAATTATATCAACCCTACTAAGATATTCCCTTACAGCGTTATCCTCGCTGGGGCTTCAGATTTATAAAGCTGTTCGTAGTATTGGGTAAACCTTCTGTCAACTTTTTTGGTGTCTCCCAGGATTCTCCTGTGGGGTTCTCTAGGTCAGGTACCCATCTTTCCGCCCTCTGCGCCCAGAGTCTCACTGCCAGAAGTGCGTCTGCCTTGTCCCCCTTCTCATAATACTTTTGTTTCAGATAACTCAATTTCCACATGGTTTCCCCCAATCCCAGTGCAATCAGTTCTGCTCTGCCCTCTTGGTAAGTATCTTCACTCTTATCTCATCTGCGTTCCCCTACGTAGCATACATCCTCCCCTCTGCCTCCACTATCTCGTTCTTCAGCCTTTCTTCCCTCAGGTACCTCTCCATTTACGCCTTGCGCCCTCTCTAATCAACAGCCCCCTTCAGGTTGCCTTTCCTGCATCCCAGACCACCCCTGTACTCACTTCCCCGTTGTCATTCAACTCAAAATACTCAGTGATCGCCTCGTCCAATTGGTCAACAAAAATGGGATTCTTCCAAAGCGTTTTGTTACAATGCCAGCTACCTTTCAACCTGTAGAGCCCTCTAATATCCAGGGACATGAGCACCATATCTTGGTCGGTCCAACCTACCGGCCTAATTTCACTACTTGTCACCCTTGTCCCTTTGTCCCTATTCAGGAGTAGGTAGTCAATCCTGGTGTATGTCTTGTGCGGGGCCGAGTAAAATGTGTAGCCCTCTACCCTTAGGTGCTGCTGCCTCCACACATCTATTAGGCCACGTGTTTCCATTGCCCGACCCAAGTGGCCCGGCCTGTCCTCCCTTTGCCCCAGCTCATTGTGCCCTTTGGTTCTTCTAACCCATGTTTCATCTGCCCAGGAGTTAAGGTCCCCCCCCAATGATGTATAGGTCGGCATCCAGCTCCTGAATTGCATTGAGTTCATTAATTATAAAGCGAGCCTGCCCCAGGTTGGGTGCATATATATCAACAATGCCTGACGCTGTGGGCATATCGACAGGGTTTTCCGTTATGTTGTCCACCCCACTCGAACACCGAGAGTCTTCAAATTCCCCTTTCTCCTCACCTGATGATGATGAGAAGTCCAACTTCTTTCCGCGGGATCGACGAGTAAAAGTCCTCCTCTCCTTGTGAAGATAGGGTCGGCCTCGGGAGGAAGCCACTGCGACCCTTTGGGAACGAATCAGTGGTGACTCTCCCCCGCGACAGACAAGTGAGGCAAGGGGAAAAGCCTTACGGCACAAAAACCCCTTCGGAGTGTAGATATCCGATGCAGCGGAACGAGAGGAAAATCCAAGACCAGCTGGAATATGGGATTCCGGCAATCCGGCAGGTAAGGGTTGAGCAAAGGTGAGTTGAGAGAACGGCACTGAATGGAATCAAAAAGGGGGGGGCCAGAGAGAGAGAGAACTCAAAAGAGGCAAGGTAGGAGAAGTGAAGGGATGCGAGCAATCCAAGCACCCAAGTGAAATAACGGGGCTCAGGCAAGCAAGGGAAGAGAAGACAACGGAAGGAGAGAGGTAAGCAGGGGAAAATAGGACAGGAGCGGAACACCGCCAAGCGAGAGAACTGAGGAGCGCTAGCAACGAAGAGGATTCAGAAGTTGCAACGCGCCGAGCCGCCGAGCGTAAACAAGGAAATACACTCGGCGGCGGCCATGATGGAAGGGACTAGACCGCTAACAGCGCTTGGGAGCACAACGTGGCGGCACAGTCGGACGGCCGCCATGTTTCCACCTCTTCCATAAACGCCAGGAACCTGCGGTTGTGACAGTATGCCCCCCTCGAAGTCGGGTTCCCCCCGGCTTGCTGGGATGTAATCTGTGAAACTGATGTAGCAAAGGGGAGCATGCACATGGGTCCGAGGTTCCCAGGTATCCTCAGATGAAGGATAGCCTTTCCAATGAATAAGATATTCAAGGCGACCTCTGTGGTAACGAGAATCCCGGATGTGGGAGACCTCGTATTCCTCAGAGGTGGAAGCAGGAAAAGTGTGGAGTTTGAGGGTATTCTGTTTTCTGTTCCCTGATACGAAGGGACGTAATTGACAGGTATGAAAGGTCGGATGAATGCGACTAAGATTCTTAGGCAGTCTGAGGCGATAAGATACTGGATTGATCCTGGATAGGACTTCGAAGGGACCAATGAATCGGGGAGATAGCTTAGAAGGACGTACCCAGCGGGGTAAAAACTTGGTGGATAGCATGACCTTGGAACCTCTGTTCCAATCTGGTACAGGTCTCCGGTGTTTATCAGCTTGTAGTTTGTTACGGGTGTTGGCCTTTAGAAGGCTTTGGTTGGCGGTGTTATGGGCTTCCTTTAATCTAGAGAGAGAGGTTTCTAAAAAGGTATGGGAGTCTCAGTCCAGAAGGTGGGTACTATAGATTTAGGATGGTACCCATACGTACAAAAGAAAGGGCTGATCCCAAGTGCGCTGTGTACAGAATTGTTATAAGCGAACTCAGCTGTTGGTAAGAGGGAAACCCAGTTATCCTGTTGTTGGTTAATAAAACACCTCAAATACTGCTTGAGGGTCCCGTTTAGCCTTTCCGTCTGCCCGTTAGTCTGTGGGTGGAACCCAGAAGACAGAGCCCTTTCGATACCCAGCAGTTTGCACAAGGCAGTCCAGAATTTTGAGGTGTATTGGCTCCCACGGTCAGACACGATCTTTTTGGGGAGACCATGCAACCTGAAAAAATCTTTCATGAAGACTTCTGCCATAAGGGATGGCCGAAGGTATCCTGGGTAAGGGGGAAAAATGAGCCAACTTCGAGAAGGAGTCCACAGTTACCATGATACAGGTACAGCCCTGGGAAACCGGTAGATCTACAATGAAATCTGTAGATATGTGCTTCCAGGGGCCTGAGGGAATCGAGTCTTGTTGAAGCAGGCCAAGAGGACTTCGAGTGGAATGTTTATTTTGCATACAGGTCAGACAGGTCTGGATGTATGCCTGAGTATCGGTTTGCATACCGGGCCAGTAAAAGGATCTCTGCAGTAATTCCAAAGTCCCTCGTAAGCCTCTATGCCCAGCCACCTTCGAGTCGTGACACCACTGGAGAGCTTGTATTCTGAGGTCCTGTGAAGGAAGGATGAGCCTCCCTCGAGTGAAGTACAGACCGTCCCTCCGATCCACCGGAGTCCTCCCCACGTGCAAGAGCGTTTCTTCTGGGGAAATACATCTTTCCCTCACTTCTTCCAAGAAAGACGATACAGTGGAAATGATCTTGATATGAGGAAACATGAGCTCTTTCTCGTATCCCAGAGAGGTCACATCTTTGCGAGATAAGGCGTCAGCAACCTAGTTTTGGGTACCAGGTATGTAAGTGATGAGAAAATGGAAATGTGCAAAGAAATGCACCCATCGGGCTTGTCTGGTGTTATAACACTCTTGTTGACGTAGGATCTGAAGGTTCTTGTGATCAGTACGTATCAGGAACGGGTGTAAGCTTCCTTGGAGAAGATGCCTCCATTCTAGACAAGCCAGTTTCATAGCTAAGAGCTCCTTTTCTATGACGGAGTAGTTCAGCTGACTAGGGTTCAGAGTCTTGGAGAAATAGGCGATGGGATGTTCTTGGCCCTGATATGATTGTAGGAGAACGGCGCCAACCGCACCCGCGGAGGCGTCGGTCTCAAGAATAAAGGGTAGCAGTTGGTCCGGCTGTCTCAGAATAGGGGCAGAACAGAACCTTCTTTTCAGGCAGATGAAACTCTCATCGGCTTCCTCGGACCAGCGAAAAGGCATGGAGGCTTTCTTTAGTAAGGAGGTGATAGGCAGAGTGAGTCTGGAAAATTCGGAAATAAACTTCCGGTAAAAGTTGGCCAGTCCCAAAAATCTTTGAATCTCCTTGACCGACGAAGGGGAGGGCCAGCCTAGAATAGCTTCGACCTTCTTGGGATCCATGGCGATCCCCTCGCTGGACAAAATAAACCCCAGATAGGAGACAGAGGTTTTGGCGAAAGCACACTTTTCCGGCTTGACCAATAAATGATGTCGCTGCAGCCTGTGTAATACTTCCTTCACATGACGAGTATGCTCTTCGGGCTGACGGGAGTAAACCAGAATATCGTCTAAGTAGACAACGGTGTTTTGGCCCAAGAGATCAGAAAATATACTGTCCATAAACCTTTGAAAGATTGAGGGAGCGTTGACCAGTCCGAACGGCATAACCTGATATTCGAACAGCTCATAGGGAGTGCGGAAAGCCGTCTTCTATTCGTCACCGGTCCTGATGCGGAGCAAATGGTAAGCATTACGTAGGTCGAGTTTGGAAAAAACTACTGAGCCTTGGACGGTCTCCAGGATCTCCGAGATGATGGGCATAGGGTACCGGTCCTTGATGGTAAATTGGTTAAGGCCTCGGTAATCGATACAAGGTCTTAGGTCCTTGGAGTCCCTCTTGGGAATGAAGAATAGAGATGCTCCTGCTGGTGATCTGGAAGGTCGGATAAGTCCGTTGGCTAAGTTGTCATCTAAGTAGCGTCTAAGGACTTCCTTTTCCGACAAGGAAAGGGGATACATCCTACAAAACGGAACCAGAGCCTGAGGGACTAAGTCTATCCTACAGTCCTCAGGTCGATGAGGAGGAAGTTCCATGGGTTGTTGATCTTGGAACACTGTGGCGTACTCCTGAAGACAGCTTGGGATACAATGGATCGTGCTCCTCTCGGGGGCACATCCCGTCTTGACGCTTTCGAACATGGGTCCTGGAAGACACTTCTCCTGGCAGTAAGCAGAATGAAAACTTAGAAGATTTGCCGACCAATCTATGGTACGGTTGTGTCGTCTGAGCCAACCAATCCCCAAAATGACTGGGAAATGAGCTGCGCGAATGATATCGAAGCTCAGTACTTCAGTATGTTGTTGAATGGATACCCGTACCTCCTCTTTGGTGTGGGTAATGAGGACAGAGCACAGAGGAGTACCATCTACTCTCTCTACCTTCTGGTCTTCCTTCTTGGCTATCCTGCGAAGGCCTACCTTGTCGGCCCATAGGGTGTCCAGGAAGTTCCCGGCTGCTCCACAATCCAGCAGGGCCAGAGTCTCCATTTCCTTTCCTCTGAACTGAAGCTGGACGGATACCACCATGAGACGTTGGTCTTCCGAGGGTTGGGCAGAAGTAACTGAAAGAGTGACATAGGAACTGGGAAAAGCCCCTCGGTGTCCGTCCTGCCAATTACCGAGGGCGTTCATTTCCCGGACGTCTGGGGGGTACATCTGGGCAGTCTCTAAAGAGGTGTGTGGAGGAGCCACAGTATAGACAAAGGCTGCCCTCCCTTCTCCTCTTCTTCTCTTCTGCTGTCAAGGGCGCTCTGGTTGCTCCTATTTGCATAGGTTCTTCCCGGGTGGATGGACGAGCGGCAGGTGAGGAGGTTGATGGGTGAGTCTCGGGGTAAGAGCTGGAGTTACGGGTCTTTCTCTTTTCATTCCTCCGTTCAGTCAACCGAAAATCTATCCGTACAACAGCCTTTATGAGATCTGAGAAAGAATCGGGGAGAGGGATCCTAGCGAGCTCGTCCTTCAGCTCTTCGCGCAAACCCCTCCTGAAGATGGTGTATTGAGCCTCTTCTTGCCAGCCAGCTTCTGCAGCCAGTCTTTTGAAGGAGGATATGTAAGTGAGTAGGTCAGAACCACCCTGACGAACATCCAACAGGTCTTCACTAGCCAGGTGAGCGCTTTCAGTGCGAAGAAATGTCTGCTTGAGAAGATCCTTGAATGCTACAAAGTTCTGTAACACTGGGTCGGACTGGGACACCAATGGGGTAGCCCACGCTAGTGCATTACCAGTCAGGTGTGTGATCATAAACCCCACTTTAGCATGATCGGAGGAAAAGGTGTTCTGTCTGAAAGCGAAATGGATATTACAAGCTTCCAAGAATTCTTTGACTTTTTTCTCTGATCCGTCGAATTTGCCTGAAACCAGAGGCAAACGCGGTAAATCTGTGACTTGCTGTTCTCTGGCGGTAACTCTCTGTTGGAGAGCGGAATTTGCCGTCTTAAGGGCTTGAACTTCCAGGTTTAAGTTTTGTACCGCCGCGACCAATTCTTGAAGTTGCTGGGGAGTTGCCATGTCAGTATTTTGGGCGTTGCAAGCTATCAACAATGCCTGACGCTGTGGGCGTATTGACAGGGTTTTCCGTTATGTTGTCCACCCCACTCGAACCCCGAGAGTCTTCAAATTCCCCTTCCTCCTCACCTGATGATGATGAGAAGTCCAACTTCTTTCTGCGGGATCGACGAGTAAAAGTCCTCCTCTCCTTGTGAAGATAGGGTCGGCCTCGGGAGGAAGCCACCGCGACCCTTTGGGAACGAATCAGTGGTGACTCCCCCCTGCGACAGACAAGTGAGGCAAGGGGAAAAGCCTTACGGCACAAAAACCCCTTCGGAGTGTAGATATCCGATGCAGCGGAACGAGAGGAAAATCCAAGACCAGCTGGAATATGGGATTCCAGCAATCCGGCAGGTAAGGGTTCAGCAAAGGTGAGTTGAGAGAACGGCACTGAATGGAATCAAAAGGGGGGGGGCAGAGAGAGAGAGAACTCAAAAGAGGCAAGGTAGGAGAAGTGAAGGGATGCGAGCAATCCAAGCACCCAAGTGAAATAACGGGGCGCAGGCAAGCGAGGGAAGAGAAGACAACGGAAGGAGAGAGGTAAGCAGGGGAAAATAGGACAGGAGCGGAACACCGCCAAGCGAGAGAACTGAGGAGCGCTAGCAATGAAGAGGATTCAGAAGTTGCAATGCGCCGAGCCGCCGAGCGTAAACAAGGAAATACACTCGGCGGCGGCCATGATGGAAAGGACTAGACCGCTAACAGCGCTTGGGAGCACAACGTGGCGGCACAGTCGGACGGCCGCCATGTTTCCACCTCTTCCATAAACGCCAGGAACCTGCGGTTGTGACAATATACCGCAGCCAGGAGCACTCTTGCTCCTTCCAAAGATTCTTGCAATATCAACAACCTTCCATCCAGTAGACCGGTGGTTCTACATTCTTTCAATTTGTGGCGATTGTGTAGCACAATTCCGACCCCTCCCCTCTTGGAATTCCCTGATGCCCAGTAGACCTGTCCTATTCCTGCACCCCTTAGCGCTCGCTCTTCCCCCTGTATTAAGCGCGTTTCCTGCAGAATTAGTCCATCAAGGGACGATTTGCGAATCTCTCTAGTGACTAAAGAACGTTTCCTTGGAGAATTTAGACCTTTCATGTTAATCATACCCACCACCAGACCCCCATCAGCTTCACCTCTCCTCATTCCGAATGCTCCCCATTGCCCACCTCTTCCTCTTTGTTTTAGTAAGTGACTCTATCCTGTCCACAACTCCTCTGTCTTGGGGACAGTTCCCCTTATAGCTGCTGCCGTTCTATCCAGTGCCTTCCCAATCAAAAAAGAAACCCACAACAACTGTTTGCAACTGTAACTTGAGTTCATCAAGAGTTTTAGAGACGCCCTCTCTCCCACTGAGGGCCACTTTGGGGTGGAGATTCACATCATCCTCCAGCATTGCTTGTTCATTTTCGTGCTTTCCTTCGGATGCAAAAATTGTCTCTTCATCTTGCACACTGGCTTTCATCTACAATTGTTTTCTTGTGGTTGCTCCGACATTCTCAATGTCTTCCACAACCGCATGTATTTTCTGCCTGTTTGTCCTTTTCTCCTCCTCTGCGACCAGGTTCCGGGCCCGGCCCGGCCCGTCCCTGCTCCGTATCGGCACCCGCTGTGAGGTGGTTTAGGGCCTGCTCTGCTTCTTCCGCTGAGGTTATATGGTAGTCCACTGAGTCTGACTCAAACTGTAGTGAGAATGGGTATCCCCACCTGTATCTAATGCCTTTGTCCTGGAGCCCCTTCGTGAGGGGCATGCAGGCTCTGCATCTGGAGAGAGTGAGATTGGACAGGTCCTGGTATATCGTCAGTTTGGAGCCTTCAAAGTCCAGTTCCCTTTGCTGCTTTGCCCTATTCAGCACTTCAGTCTTTTCTTTGTAGCTCAGGAACTTTGCTACTATGGAGCGGGGCCAATTTCCACATGGTCTTCCACCTCTGTGCGCCCTTTCCAGTTGCACCTGCTAGCCCCCGTCTGCCTCGAACAGGTGGTGCACCAAGGCCTGTACCTTCTCCTCCACTTGCCTCAGGGTTTCTCTCACCGTTTCCTTCAGGCCCACTATCTTTATGTTGTTCCTTCTCTCTCTATTTTCCAGGTCATCCATTTTCAACATCACCTTCTCCTCACGTTGCTCCTGCTCTGTCGTTCTGGCATCTAGCCTCATTTCGACCATGTCCGCGTTCAGTTGGTTATGCTCTAGTCCTTCCACTTTGCTTTCTACAGTTGTCATTCTGCTTTTTAGGTCGGTAAGAGATGACTGTATGTCTCCACTGAGGGCCTTGATCTCCGCCAATATATGTCCTGAGTGTCATGGGCGCTACTCCCGAGGGGCCAGGACTGGCCCAGCGCCCTCGGAAGCAGACCCGTCTTCCACTACTCCGGATCCAGCAGACCCCTACAGGGGCCCTTTGGACCCTGTCCTGGCGCCTTTGGCGCCAGGCTCATGAAGGGTTTCAGTCCCAGCGCCATAGGCGCCGGGCTCATATTGATAAACAGTGTAAAAATGCTTGGGTGGACTTACCTGAGGCAGACCATGCTGCATATTTACCCAGAACAATCCAGTCTGGTTGAAGTCCCCAGCCATCAGGGCTGGGAGGAACTATTCCCTCCATTCAGGAACTCTTTTCTTACCTGGGTGCAACCGGTGGAAGAACACACACTGGAAGCACTTCTCTGCTATTTAAACCACGCCCGATGGAAAACACGTGCTTCGCGTTATTCTGCAGCAGCAGCAGGACGCTCACCGAGTCGGCTCCTGCATTCCAGGTCCAGAGTCATCTTCAGCTTCCGCGCAACAACCTGTGGATGAAGAAAGACACAGAACAATACTTACCAGATCCCGGAATCCAGTCACCGGCAAAACCTGCAAAGAATAAACATAAGGTTAGAAAAGTGCAACTCGCTCGCAGCCGCGCCCGCTTACCTGATCCATCCGTGATTGCAATGGAGCTAACCGCGGCCTTCTCTTCGGCAGCTTCTCTGCACCTGAAAGGCAAAGGACATAATTAAAAAGGGGTTCAGGTGAAGGCAGTCGCATTCATCTTAACTTACCAGTTTTTGCACGCGCAGAAGCGGCCGCATCAACCGCAGCATCCCGGCACCTGAAAACTAGAAAAAGGACATTATTAGAGGTGCCATTAAAAGCGGCCAACGATCATTATACTTACGTGCATCGGCACGTGCAGTGGCAACGGATATAAAGCCCGCAGCATCCCGGCACCTGAAAACTAGAAAAAGGACATTATTAGAGGTGCCATTAAAAGCGGCCAACGAACATTATACATACGTGCATCGGCAGGTGCAGCGGCAACGGAAAACTACGCCCACAGCATCCCGAGGCCTGAAACAAAGGAAAAGGGACATTATTGAGGTGCCTATCTTTTAAAGCCTAAAGACTACAGTATACTTACAGGCATCCGCTCGTGCAGTAACGGCGGCATCGCCCTTCGGCATCCCAGCACCAGTGCCACAACTAAGGCCGCAAAAGACTTGAGCCTCAACACTGAACTCATCCAGTGACGTAACTGGAATCCACGCACCCCTGAACCAGACGCAGGATGGAGAGCTCAGCATTTATACGCCTAAGGTGAGAGCTCGCCGAGACAAGTAGAAAGCTAGGCTGTGGGAGAAGGAATCCCATCAAACGGTGATTAACCCTTTTTCTTCCACCTGCAGAAACCTTACCCTGCAAGTCAGACATTCGATAAGAGGAAGCCCAGTCCTGAGAGTCGTCCGAGCTCTACGCTTCTCAATTGAAGGAACAATAGCAGCCCAGCCGGGATCAGCGCCTCCGTGGGAATCAGGTGAGCGTTACAGAACGAGAAGCCCACCAATAACCTCCTACCCAGGCGCTATGGAAACTTCCGACACAGACCAACTGGCCCAGTTATTAGGGGAATTAAGAGCTGAAGTTCATGCTGCCCGCCAGGAAACGAATGCCCTTAGAAGGGAATTGCTAATATCAAAAGAACGAACTGATGATCTCGCCAGACAGTTATTACAGACACAAGCGGGGCAAACCCTGCTACCTAATTCAGGAGGGAGCTATATCCCAGCAGCTTCAGCCAATTCTGTTCAAATCAACCTACCCGGAAATGTGCCATTGGCACCGCCTGAACGCTTCTCTGGTGACCCTAAAAGGTTTGCGGTGTTTATAAATCAATGCCGATTGCACTTTCTTTGTAGACCTGCAGCCTTTCCGACTGACCAGACTAAGGTAGCCTTTGTGCTTTCGTATCTTAGCGGCAGTGCCGCTGATTGGTCGATCCCTCTGGTTACACAGGATGACCCGATCCTTTGTGATTTCCCGACCTTCCAGGCAAATATGGAAAGACTTTTTGCAAGGCATTCCCAGGGGCAGGCCTGGACAACGAACTCCTTTCCCTACGACAGGGCAATCAAGATCTTTTGGCCTACATTGCATCATTCAATAGGCTAATCGTGGAAACCAGATGGCCTGAGGACAAAAGAATCACGCTTTTTCACAGGGGTTTGCGTGGCAAACTCAAAGACGTCCTTGCCCAGGTACTGAATCCTCCTCAGGATTGTTCAGAGTATATTGATTTGGTGGTCCAATTGGATCACAGACTACAAAACAGAAAGGCGGATCGATCCAGGTTTGAAACACAAGTGTTCCCTAAGCCTCAAAGTCACACCAAAGGAGTTGAAGCCGTCGAACCTATGCAAATTGGGGTTGTAAAGGGTCCCCTAACCCAGAAAGAACGCGACAGGAGACGACAAATGCAACTATGTCTCTATTGTGGAAATTCAGGACATTTTCTTCGAGATTGCCCGGTGAAACCACCTAAAAAGACAGTGGGAGCTTCTGATAAGAGTTCTGAAAAGCCTGAGCCGGGAAACGACCTCGCCCGACAAGTGTAGAGGTCCGCCTGCCGAGCGTAAAAACCAGTTCTTTGACCTTGCACTTCATAATGCCAATGGTCCTCGTAAACCCAGAGCAACCGGATCGTTTGCATGCAATTAAGGCATACATTGATAGCGGAGCAGTTGGAAATTATGTGGACCGCGAATTGGCTTCCAGGATGAACTTACCTCTTTGTCCAAAGGTGGTTAAAGACGTCATTACCACGGTGGATGGGACGGAAATCGCCTCCGGACCAGTGACCCATACCACTACTGAAGTGACGATACTAGGCCAAGACGGGCATCAGGAGGTAATTGTGTTCGACGTGATCAAGGCTCCTCAATTCCAAGTAATTCTAGGGATTCCTTGGTTGGAGAAACACAATCCTCAGATTGATTGGCGAGCAAAGACGATAAAGTTCCCAGAGTGCACACCAACTTGTTATCCACGACCCAACATTGGCCTAGCGTCAGTAACGGCTGACGGTCCACAATTACCTCTAGAGTATCGAGAGTTCCAAGATGTTTTTCAAAAGGAACAGGCTAACACCTTGCCACCCCAAAGATCATACGATTGTCAGATAGATTTGCTACCCGGTGCAACTCCCCCTTGCAGAAGGATTTACGCCCTTACCGAGCCTGAGAACCTTCATCTGCGACAGTATTTAGATCAGTACCTGGCCAATGGCTTTATCCGTCCGTCGAAGTCCCCTGCATCCTCAGCTCTGTTCTTCGTACCAAAAAAAGAAGGTGACCTCAGAACCTGTATAGATTATCGTGCTCTGAACCAGATAACAGTAAAAACCGGTACCCCTTACCTCTGATCCCGGAACTCCTTGACCAGGTAAAAAACGCTTGTATTTATACTAAGCTTGATCTCCGGGGAGTTTATCACTTGGTACGGGTCAAGGAAGGAGATGAATGGAAGACGGCCTTTCGCACTAAGTATGGGCTATTTGAATACCAAGTGATGCCCTTTGGACTATACAATGCACCGGCCGCCTTCCAATATTTTATGAATGATGTCCTCAGAGAGCTCATTGATGTCTGCGTTGTCGTCTACATAGATGACATTCTTGTGTACTCATCTTCAGAAGCTGACCATCGAAATCATGTTAGGGCGGTCCTTGAAAAACTTCGCCAGCATAGACTTTTTGCCAAGCTCGAAAAATGTGTTTTTCATGTCACTGAGGTCGAATTTTTGGGATTTATTCTGACACCCAAAGGAGACCACATGGACTCGAGAAAAGTAGACGCTGTCCTCAAATGGCCGTCTCCTACTTCCGTGAAAGGCGTTCAAAGCATGCTAGGCTTTGCCAATTTTTACCGTAGATTTATTCCAGAGTTTTCACGAGTGGTACAACCCATCACCGCCCTCTTAAGAAAAAATAAACGCTTTGAATGGTCCGCAGAAGCAGAACAAGCCTTCCAAGAGCTAAAGAATAAATTCACCTCGGCGCCAATACTGAAACACCCACGCCCGGACCTCCCTTACATCGTTGAAACCGACGCCTCCAGCTTAGCAATGGGAGCAGTCCTATCACAAAGAGATCCAGTGTCATAAAGCACCAAAGTATTGACTGAAAAGGATACGGTACTCAAAAGGATACAGATGGTAGGGTCTTCCGGATCCCTGTTCACACGATTTGATAGTTGTGAAGTCAAGTTTAGACCTTCCAAATGATACGACTCTCTGACTGATGAAACGGGCAGAGAGATGGATCACTGGAAAGGGCGTGGGTAAAGTATAGGAAGTCAGCCTAGAACAAAATAAAGTATCATAAGAAACTGCCCCAAATCGACTCCCTATGATAGAACAGTATTTGGCATTAATTCACACACTGACCTTATGACTGGTGTAGATGAATCCAGCAGAAGTCTCTTGAGGAAAATCCGGAATTGGAACAAACGACAAGGAAGGGAAGATTAGTAAGGGAAACTTATCCCAAACGGCACGAGGCTCACGCTAGATACCGGGTTGCTGCACCACAGGATAGCGTCCAAAGTACTGTTCACTGTCACCTTCCAACAGTCCTTGAAAAGCTTCCTTCCCACGTAGAGAAAAGTATAGAAATGAATAAATCCACCTGTTAATATCACAGATGCAGGAGTCGGAAATAGCGCCCTTTTGTGGAATAAACAAAGTACACGCAGTTCTGAACAGCCACGAAGAAAATAGTGTGCGCGTGTGGAATTACACGCGAATAGGAATCACGCAGCCCAGGCCAGCCGCGCTTGAAGACAGCGTGCGCTTGTGGACAGCGTGCGCTTGTGGAATTGCACGCGAACAGGATTCACGCAGCCCAGGCCAGCCGCGCTTGAAGACAACGTGTGCGTGTGGAATTACACGCGAAGAGGATTCACGCAGTCCAAGCCAGCCGCGCTTGAAGACAGCGTGCGCTTGTGGATTTGCACGCGAACAGGATTCACGCAGTCCTGAACAACCGCGCTTGAAGACAGCAGGCGCGTGTGGAATTACACGCGAACAGGATTCACGCAGCCCAGGTCCGCCGCGCTTGAAGACAACGTGCGCTTGTGGATTTGCACGCTGACAGGATACACGCAGCCCCGGACAGCCGCGTTTGAAGACAACGTGCGCGTGTGGAATTACACGCGAACAGGATTCACGCAGCCCAGGCCAGCCGCGCTTGAAGACAACGTGCGCTTGTGGATTTGCACGCTAATAGGATACACGCAGCCCAGGACAGCCGCGTTTGAAGACAACGTGCGTGTGTGAAATTACACGCGAACAAACAGCTCCAGGAATCAGCGTGTGGCGGAAAACACGCTATAGAAGGCCCAAGAAGCAGCTGAGGAAAACTGCAAGGACGCAGATCGGAGGTTCAGCTGCACAACGCCAAATGATTCGATCAGAAGCAGCGAGTGAAGTTTCCACGCTACTTATATACGTAATGCCGTAGCTCACGTGACGAAGCAGAATTCACGTGAATTTAGCGACGTGAAAAGTGCAGACGTCGCTTTCCCGGCAATGAATCGAACAACCGCCATTTGGAATAGAACGGTCTAGCTGTTCTATGAGCGTAAGAGGTAGAACCACGTCCAGCATGCATGACATCCAGAGACTAACCAACTGCATCCTGTGGCATTCTGGTCTCGAAAGTTCTCAGCGCCTGAGATCAACTACACCATCACAGACAAAGAGCTTCTAGCGATTAAATCAGCCTTTAAGGCATGGCGGCATTATCTCCTCGGGGCCAGACACACCGTCACAGTGATCACCGATCATCGAAATCTGCAGTATCTGAAAACCGCCAAGGCTCAATCCTCCAGACAGCTTAGCTGGGCTCTATTCTTTGCTGAATTTGACTTTGTGATCACTTATCGCCCTGGCAACAAGAACGGCAAAGCGGATGCTCTTTCCCGAATTGGAATGGGAGATAACGTTGCCAATCCAGAACCTGTACCAATAATTCCCGAACAAAGGATCGTGGGTCTGATTTCTTCACAATCCATTGAGGATATTGAAGAAAAAACTAAACAACTTGTAACCTCACCAGACTTACTGAACTGGTTACAAAAAGGAAAAGATTTCACCGTAAGCAATGACTTGCCTTATTTCCAAGGACGATTGTTCCTATCACACGCCGATTTACAAAGACAGGTAATCTCCTGCTATCATGATTCATTAATTGAGGGTCACCCTGGCATTGCCAAAACCACAGAAAAGGTGAAGAGACACTTCTGGTGGCCTTTGTGGAGAAAAGACATAAAGGAATTTGTGATGTCCTGCGGTGTTTGCTCTCAAAACAAGGGTCAGAAGAAGAGGCCGGCTGGTCTTCTGCAACCATTAGACATCCCACTGTGTCCCTGGCATACCCTTTCCAAGGACTTCATCACAGACTTACCCTCCTGTTCCGGGTACAACACCATTCTTGTTATTGTGGACCTGTTTTCTAAAATGGCCCACTTCATTCCGCTAAAAGGCTTACCTTCAGCATCAGTCCTAGCCAAAGTATTTCTTGAAAACATCATCCGGCTACACGGCTTCCCGTCAGTACTAATCTCAGATAGGGGGAGCCAGTTTATTTCCCACTTTTGGCATAGCTGTTGTCGATTAGCTCAAATCGATGTAAGACTTTCGACCAGCCATCATCTCCAGACCGACAGGCAAACCGAGAGAACAAATCAGACTCTCGAGCAATATTTACGATGCATGCTACAACAGTCGGAGAGTAACTGGAAGGACATCCTTTGGATAGCTGAATATGCTTACAACAATTCAGTTCATTCGGGTACCGGGAAGAGTCCCTTCTACATCTTGTATGGGATTCATCCTCGAGCCTCCAACCTTGATCCACCTCAAGATCTTGGAACACCCGCCGTGGATCAATTGCACACCGTTATTACCCAAGCTTTTAAGGAAGCGACTGCACATCTACAACAAGCTAAAGAGAGGTACAAAAAAGGAGCAGATCAACACCGAAGCAATGCCCCTCAATAACAGGTTGGGGATCAAGTCTGGCTGTCCACAAAACATTTATCGCTTAAAGGGCCTCGCAACTTCAACCCCAAATACCTGGGACCATATCCAATTACGGCCATAATTAATCCAGTGGCCGTTAAATTAGAATTGCCAACCCATATGAGAATACATCCTGTATTTCACATATCTCTTTTGAAACCCATGCAACCTGGAACCAGATTGACCAATCCTCCAGAGCCCATTCAAGTGAATGGGGAGCCCGAATTTGAAGTAAAAGACATTTTGGACTCTAAAATCATCAGATCGAAGCTATTCTACCTAATCGACTGGAAATGCTACGGACCTCAGGAAAGGTCATGGGAACCCTATGACCACGTCCATGCTCCTCGTCTAGTCCAGAAATTTCACAGAACCTTTCCCGATAAACCAAAACCCCTGGGGAGGACAAGTTTGGGAGGGGCCTTGAGGGGGGGTGCTGTCATGGGCGCTACTCCCGAGGGGCCAGGACTGGCCCAGCGCCCTCGGAAGCAGACCCGTCTTCCACTACTCCGGACCCAGCAGACCCCTACAGGGGCCCTTTGGACCCTGTCCTGGCGCCTTTGGCGCCAGGCTCATGAAGGGTTTCAGTCCCGGCGCCATAGGCGCCGGGCTCATATTGATAAACAGTGTAATAATGCTTGGGTGGACTTACCTGAGGCAGACCATGCTGCATATTTACCCAGAACAATCCAGTCTGGTTGAAGTCCCCAGCCATCAGGGCTGGGAGGAACTATTCCCTCCATTCAGGAACTCTTTTCTTACCTGGGTGGAACCGGTGGAAGAACACACACTGGAAGCACTTCTCTGCTATTTAAACCACGCCCGATGGAAAACACGTGCTTCGCATTATTCTGCAGCAGCAGCAGGACGCTCACCGAGTCGGCTCCTGCATTCCAGGTCCAGAGTCATCTTCAGCTTCCGCGCAGCAACCTGTGGATGAAGAAAGACACAGAACAATACTTACCAGATCCCGGAATCCAGTCACCGGCAAAACCTGCAAAGAATAAACATAAGGTTAGAAAAGTGCAACTCGCTCGCAGCCGCGCCTGTTTACCTGATCCATCCGTGATTGCAACGGAGCTAACCGCGGCCTTCTCTTCGGCAGCTTCTCTGCACCTGAAAGGCAAAGAACATAATTAAAAAGGGGTTCGCGCAGAAGCGGCCGCATCAACCGCAGCATCACGGCACCTGAAAACTAGAAAAAGGACATTATTAGAGGTGCCATTAAAAGCGGCCAACGATCATTATACTTACGTGCATCGGCACGTGCAGTGGCAACGGATATAAAGCCCGCAGCATCCCGGCACCTGAAAACTAGAAAAAGGACATTATTAGAGGTGCCATTAAAAGCGGCCAACTAACATCATACTTACGTGCATCGGCACGTGCAGTGGCAACGGAAAACTACGCCCACAGCATCCCGAGGCCTGAAACAAAGGAAAAGGGACATTATTGAGGTGCCCATCTTTTAAAGCCTAAAGACTACAGTATACTTACAGGCATCCGCTCGTGCAGTAACGGCGGCATCGCTCTTCGGCATCCCAGCACCAGTGCCACAACTAAGGCCACAAAAGACTTGAGCCTCAACACTGAACTCATCCAGTGACGTAACTGGAATCCACGCACCCCTGCACCAGACGCAGGATGGAGAGCTCAGCATTTATACGCCTAAGGTGAGAGCTCGCCGAGACAAGTAGAAAGCTAGGCTGTGCGAGAAACTGGCGATTGGTGGGAGAAGGAATCCCATCAAACGGTGATTAACCCTTTTTCTTCCACCTGCAGAAACTTACCCTGCAAGAAAGACATTCGATAAGAGGAAGCCCAGTTATCAGAGTCGTCCGAGCTCTACGCTTCTCAATTGAAGAAACGATTCCAGCCCAGCCGGGATCAGCGCCTCCGTGGGAATCAGGTGAGCGTTACACTGAGTCCTTCTTCGTCAAAAATTGGGACATGTCTACCTCTGTCATCTTCCTTATTTCCTGCGGCTTTCCCGCTGCTCCTGCTGTTTTTCCTGACTGCCGGGTCGCGCTGTCCATCTCGGGTTCTTTCTTGCTCTGTTCCAAGGGCCCGCTCCGGCACTTCCTGGTGGCACTGCTTCCTCTTACTCTTCGCCTCCGAGCCACTTCCTCTCCACCCCTCTTCTCCTCTTTCTGTCGTGGCTCCTTGTGCCCTCTATTCCTTCTTCTTCTCTGCGGTCCTCCTGTCCGGTCCACTGTCTCAGCTCCTCAGTTCACACTCTAGCCCCTCTGCCCTCTTTGGGTGTTCCTGCGGGGCTGCACTCTCCCCAATGCCCAATCTTTGTGCGGCAGCTCGGCTGTGCTCTGTTTTATCTGGTGGCCGCTTACGCGCCGCTGTACCTGTCTTGCAACCTCTGTGGCCTGGACCCTTGCCCCCTCTTTTGGTCAATTATTGTCACTGTGGGTGTCTTCAGGTACTTACTGTATGTCCCGTTCTCTCCCCAGGCACGGAACCTTCCTAGTGCTAGGGCCTTTGTAAAGCTACCACCACTCTTTCCTCTGCTCACCTCCGCAGTACCTCAGGCTCCTCCATTGGTTATGCTCTGTTCAAGTCTTTGGGCCTTTGCTAGGTTTGTATGCTGGATCCCCGTCTAGCACGATTTCCCCCGGGGCTTCTTCAAGCTCCTTGGTTATCACTACACCACATGTGGTTAGCAAGTGGCTTCGGGGTTCTGAATGTTCAATGGGGCCCTCCTCATCACTGGCTTCCCCTGGGTGTATGTATGCCTCCTAGGCACTCAGGCCTGTCCTCAAATCACTCCAACACGCCACTCTTTTCACCTGCGCTTTTCCTTGCCCAGCTCCACACCTTAAGGGGCTCTCTCTCTCCTGCGTGGGCCCTCCATGCCTTGGTACCGGTGGGGGGTGTGTCCTCTCCACCTTATACCCTTTTGCGGCCCACAGGCATGTGGGGGGGCTGCAAGTGCTGCTGGGCTCCTCCAGCTACTCTGTGGACCTGCAGCCTCCTCTATGTTCTCCCACTGTACCCTTTGCTCCTCTTCAGTGTGCGGGGGGAGGGGCAGAAGAGTGGCAGCAGCATCAGGCCCAGCGCGGGTCGCGGGCAGCGTGTTTCCCTTGTTCGGGTGGCCTCCTCCTCCCCTTATTCCAATCCTCCTCCCGTTCGCCGTGCTCGCGGTTTCACACTAACCTGTGTCTCTGCAGGAGCGATGGATGAGCCTCCCTTGACCCAGAGATCCCACTTCCCCTGTTTTCACCCGGAGGGATTCCTGTCAAATACAAGATATACATTCAGACCTGAATTCACCTGATTCCCCTTGGCCCTTCCCTTCACTTTACTGTGTGTTGTGATGTCCCCTAAGGGCTTACTTTGATCTTTAGTAAGGTGTACACTCCATCCTGCATTCAAAGGGGCGCGATTCGATCATATGAATGATGCCAAAGTCTGTTGGCTGAGTTCAGATGCCACACGCTGTTATATGCCTTCACAGCGAGGCCGAGTGTTCAAGGCACCAGTTTCTTCACTGGCTAGAAAGTCTTTTCTACAAGTGAACGTTGCGCGGAGAATGTTTAGTGTCTTGAATTGTCCGTATTGTCTTTGTTTGCCAAGGTACCTTGTGTGTGAGTAGCGCTGCGTGTAGAAGTCAGTTGCTGGTAGGTAAGCGCAGCATCTTAAATTCGAGCGCGCCTGGTAACGTCTCTCCCTTTTCCCTTGCAGGAGTGGATTATATGATATGAGCGCCTCGAGTCTGGGTTCAGCGCTACCGGAGACTTGGTGGTCTGGTAAGTTTGCCCAGAGGCTTTGGAAAGTATGTCCTGCGTTATGAGGGGGAGCGCAGTGCAAAAGTCTCTGCGTTATTAGGGCGAGCGCAATGACTAAGGTATTTTCTTTCTTTTGCAGGGGTTTGTGCACTCGTTCAACTGACCTGGATTCCAGCGTTGCGGGAAAATTCGGTGAGTATGCGCAGCGTTATTGAAGTGCGCGTGCTAACGCTGTTCTTCTTTGTTCTTACAGGTGCCGGAGTTGAAGTCCCCTCTTGACTGGAGATAGCTGTGGCGTAGAGAAAGCACAGAGTACCTGTAAGCAGAAGCTGAATGATCCGGAGCAGGTAAGCAGAAGCGGGAGAATCCGCAGCAGGTAAACAGAAGTAGGATGATCCGGAGCAGGTAAGCTGAAGCAGGATGATCCGGAGCAGGTAAGCAGAAGCTGGCTGATCCAGAGCACGGCAAGTGTGTTGCTGATGCAGCTCACAGTAAGCAACACGAAGCACTGGAAGAATCTTGGGTGTGGCTTATATAGCCAGCCACACCCAAACACTAGAGAGATCATGAATTGTCATGCACTTCCTGTTTGGCAACAGGAAGTGGTAACCAGGAAGTCACTACCAACACTAGGAAGGAGTTAAGAGGAGGTATCTGCTATGGGTTTTTTTGTGTGCCTATGCCAGGCCTGCCAAGCCTCCACCCAGCTTGGCCCAACTAACTACCTTCCTGGTACCCATGACATTTTTCCCCCTCAAGACCCCTCCCAAAGGTGTGTGTGTGGGTTTTGGTTTCTCAGGATGGTCCCGATGGAATTTTAGCACCAATCGGGGGGCATGCACGTGTGTGCTGGGTTCCCATGATCTTTCCTGGGGTCCATACCCCTTCCAGTCAATCAAGTAATACAGGGTCTTTCATACTAGTTTGGAATCTAATATGTTCTTTACCTCATATTCTGGTGCTTCTTCACCCACTTGTATGGGTGTGGGAGGTGTGGAAGTTCGGGTTCCTGGGTGTGCTGGTTTTAATAGTGACACGTGAAATACGGGATGTATACGCATATGTTGAGGTAACGCCAGTCTCATGGCTGCTGGATTAATTACTGTTTCAATTGTATACGGGCCGATGTATCTAGGCTGACATTTTTTGGAACTCTTTAAAGCAATGTGTCTGGTTGCCAGCCAGACTGAGTCTCCCACTTGGTAATCTGGGGCTTTTCGTTGATGGCAATCAGCGTTTCTTTTGTGTTTCTTTGGCTTGCTGTAGGTTCTTACTGGCTTCTCTGCCTGCTTTCATGATGCTGGCATGCAGGTTCTTTACTGCGGGCATCTCAATGTTTTCTGGCAGATTATAGACAGACGTTCTGGGGTTCGACCATATATAGTAAAGAAGGGTGTTGCTTGGGTTGATGAATGTGTTGAGTTGTTGTAGGCATCCATAGTATTTCTGTCCAACTTTGACTTGTTTGGTGTAATAGACAGTGCAAATACTGTTCCATGGTCTGGTTCGTGTGCTCGGTTTGGCCGTCCGTTTGAGGATGGTGACTTGAAGACAGACGGACTTCGACTTTTGCCAGGGCACAACATTTTTTCCAAAAACGAGATACAAATTGGCTGCCTCTGTCAGAAACGATTACGGTAGGGAATCTGTGTAACTTGATGATTCGGTCTAGAAAAACCTGCGCCAGAGTCTGAGCTGAGGGAATACCTTTTAGAGCTATGAAATGGGCCATTTTGCAGAAGAGGTCCACTACAACGAGAATGGTATTACAACCTGAGCTAGGAGGTAAGTCAGTGACAAAGTCCATTGATACTGTGTGCCAGGGCGCTGGTGGAATGGTGATGTCATGATCTCTGCTTCCAAAAGGTCAGGGTTTTCCCAACTCCCTTGGAAGCAGATCCATAACCCAGGTTCCGAGTGCCAACCAGTCCCAATTGGGACCTTTTGGACCCAGTCCTGGCGCCAGTGGCACCAGGCTCATAAATATGCCCAGTCCCAGCGCTGGAAGCGCCGGGCTCATAATGCTTGGGTGGACTTACCTTCAGCAGACCATGCTGCTTACTTGCCTGCCAGTTGAGCCTCTAATCCTCTTCTGTTTGGAACTACTTTTCCTGTTGGGTGGGGCTGGAGCCACTCCCTAGATTCAGAACACTGGAACTCTTCTGGAAGGCAGGAACTCTTTTCTTACCAGGAACTCTTTTCTTACTTAGGCGTGGCTGTGGAAGGAGATACCTAAGCACTACAGGAGGCTATTTAAACCACACCCGGTGGATGAATCTTGCTTTGCGTTATTCTGCAACCTCTGCAGCAGAACGCTCATCGTGTCTTCTGCATCCGGTCCTGGGCCTGAGGAAAAAGGCTTACCATCCTGAATCCAGTCTTCAGCAACACCTATAAAGACAAGAAAGAACAGGTTAGCATTCCGGCATCTGAAAGGCAAAGGCTTACCATCCTGAATCCAGTCTTCAGCAACACCTATAAAGACAAGAAAGAACAGGTTAGCATTCCGGCATCTGAAAGGCAAAGGCTTACCATCCTGAATCCAGTCTTCAGCAACACCTATAAAGACAAGAAAGAACAGGTTAGCATTCCGGCATCTGAAAGGCAAAATCTTACCAACTCTTCGCACGCTCCGGAGGCCTTCGGCGCTGCATCCCGCATCTGAAAGACAAAACAAGGTGCGTTTAAAGACATTGGGGAACTTTAATACTCACGTGCCATTACTCCTTTCCACATCTAATCCAGTGGGTATTCCGGCACCCTGCAGCCGCTCCGAACTCGTACCTGCAAAATAAAAAGACAGTTAGAGCGCATCGTGAAGCAGGCAACAAGCGCTTACTTACGTGCTTCCAGGCGCTTCTATTCATCACACGGGCTCCATCTTCAACTCACTTCAGCCTGTCATCCGCCATTGCCGGAACCCTGCAAAACAAGAGACATCATTACTAAAGACTTTAAAGACATTTGAATGACTCGAAACTTACCGTTCGTGCAGTAAACGATCGACAGCAGTCCTCTGAAGTCAAGAGGCCTGTGCTACCTATCCAGTGAAGAAACTGGTTACAGCACCCTGCCCCGAGGCAGATGGAGAGCTCGGCATTCACTTACCTAAGGTGAGAGCGTTAACCTTTGGGGGTCTACAAGAGAGGAGAAGAGGAAAGAGATAGGGACACCCCAATAACCCCAGTTCATTAACCCCATATTTTCTATCTGCAGACATCTTACTCTACATGTCAGGCATACAGTGCACAGAGGTCCAGCCCAAAGAGCCAACCGGGTGCTACAGATCACCTTTGAAGATACGGTAGTCGCCCAGTCAAGACCGGCGCCTCTGCGAGAATCAGGTGAGCGTTACAGAACGCAAAGCCTACCGCAAAACTCTCGCCCAGGCGCTATGGAAACCTCGGATACTGACCCCCTAGCCCGGTTACTTGGGGAATTAAGGGCAGAAGTGCATGCAGCTCGTCAGGAAACGAATGCTCTAAGAAGGGAACTAATTATTTCCAAGGAGAGAACAGACAATCTTGCTAGACAAGTGCTACAGTCACAAGCCGGACAGACCCCGTTACCCGCATCAGGGGCAAATCTTCCTTCAACATCCTCTATGAATCCAGTGCAGATCAACCTACCTGGGAATGTACCTCTGGCTCCGCCCGAACGATTTTCTGGTGACCCAAAGAGGTTTGCAGTATTTATCAATCAGTGCCGGTTGCACTTCTTATGCCGGCCAGCAGCCTTTCCAACTGATCAAGCAAAAGTAGCTTTTGTACTTTCGTACCTTAGTGGCAATGCGGCAGACTGGTCGATCCCTCTAGTTAATCAAGATGATCCGGTTCTCCATGATTTTCAAGCCTTTCAGCTTAGTATGGAAAAACTGTTCGCAAGACATTCACAGGGGCAGGCCTTGGACAATGAGCTTCTTTCGTTGCGACAGGGTAATCAAGACCTTTTGGCTTATATTGCATCTTTCAATAGACTAATAGTGGAAACTCAATGGCCTGAGGACAAAAGGATTACGCTGTTTTATAGAGGTCTACGTGGAGAGCTCAAAGACGTTTTAGCCCAAGTAGTGAATCCCCCACAAGACTGTTCGGATTATATAGACTTGGTCATTCAAATAGATCACAGGCTGCAGAACAGGAAGGCCGATCGTTCCAAGTTTGATGCTCGAGTATTTTCCAAACCGCCAACTCCTTCCAAAGGAGTAGACTCCGGGAAACCCATGCAAATAGGGGGTCTGAAAGGTCCTCTAACACAAAGGGAGCGGGAAAGGAGGAAACAGTTGCAATTATGCCTATATTGCGGAAACTCAGGGCACTTTCTTCGAGACTGTCCGGTGAAACCTGCCAAGAAGGCAGTAGGAGCTGCAGTTACCAAAGTTACAAACTCTGAGCAGGGAAACGACCTCGCCCGACAAGAATAGAGGTCCTCTTGCCGAGCGTGAAAACCAGTTCCGTGACCTCGTATTTCGTGATACCTATGGTCCTCATTAGCCCTGATAATCCGGATCGATTACATGCAATTGAAGCTTACGTCGACAGCGGTGCCATCGGCAATTATGTGGATCATGAAATGGTTTTGAGGATGAATCTAACTCTTTGTCCCAAGGCTGTAAAGGACGTCATTACTACGGTGGATGGTACGGAGATAGCCTCCGGGCCAGTAACGCATACCACTCAAGAGGTGACGCTAGTAAGTCAAGATGGACACCATGAGAAGATCGTGTTCGATGTGATCAAGGCCCCTCAGTTTCAGATTATTCTAGGAATACCTTGGTTAGAGAAACACAATCCTCTGATCGATTGGCGAGCAAGAACGGTCCAGTTTCCAGAATGTGTCTCTACTTGTCACCCTCCACCTGGTGTTGCACTGGCCGCAATTTCTTCAGAGACTCCCCAGTTACCTCCCGAATACCTAGAATACCAAGATGTTTTCCGGAAGGATCAGGCTAACTCTCTACCTCCTCATAGGTCTTATGACTGCCAGATAGACCTGATAGCTGGATCTACTCTTCCTTGTAGTAGAATTTATGCCCTCACCGAGCCTGAGAACCTTCACCTTCGACAATACCTGGATCAATACCTGGCAAATGGGTTTATTCGTCCTTCCAAGTCCCCTGCTTCTTCAGCTTTGTTCTTCGTTCCAAAAAAGGAAGGAGACCTTAGAACTTGTATCGATTATCGCTCCCTGAACCAGATCACCGTTAAGAATAGATATCCGTTACCTTTGATCCCTGAACTCCTGGACCAAGTCAGAAAAGCATGCATGTATACAAAGCTGGATCTTAGAGGAGCTTACCACTTGGTACGAGTAAAAGAGGGCGATGAATGGAAGACGGCCTTCCGCACCAAGTATGGGCTATTTGAATATCAGGTCATGCCCTTCGGACTTTGCAATGCCCCGGCCGCCTTTCAATATTTTATGAACGATGTCCTCAGAGAGCTCATAGATGTATGTGTTGTTGTTTACATCGACGACATCCTCGTTTATTCTTCATCGGAATCTGAACATCGGAAACACGTGAAAATGGTCCTCGAAAGATTGCGTCAACACAAACTTTTCGCTAAGTTGGAAAAATGTGTTTTCAACGTGACTGAAGTTGAATTCTTGGGATTCATATTATCACCTGGCGGAGTGCGTATGGATTCAAAGAAGGTCGATGCAGTTCTCAAATGGCCATCACCATCCTCCGTAAAAGGTGTGCAAAGCATGTTAGGCTTCGCTAACTTTTACCGCAGGTTTATCCCCGAATTCTCTCGAATAGTCCAGCCCATCACTGCCTTGTTAAAGAAAAACAAACGTTTTGAATGGTCTACCGAGGCGGAACAAGCTTTCCAGGATTTGAAGACTAAATTTATCTCTGCACCAATCTTAAAACACCCTTGCCCCGAACTCCCCTACATCGTGGAAACTGATGCTTCAAGCCTTGCCATGGGGGCAGTTCTATCACAAAAGGACCCGGTAACCAGTCAGTTGCATCCCGTGGCATTTTGGTCCCGCAAATTCTCGCCTCCTGAAATCAATTACACGATTACTGACAAGGAACTTCTGGCTATCAAGTCTGCCTTTAAGGCTTGGCGGCATTATCTGCTGGGGGCCCGACACACCGTTACTGTGATTACGGATCACCGAAACCTGCAATATTTGAAGACCGCAAAAGCCCAATCCTCTAGACAACTCCGTTGGGCATTATTCTTTGCCGAGTTTGACTTCATAATTACCTATCGACCTGGTACAAAGAACGGTAAAGCCGATGCCCTTTCTCGGATGGGAGTGGAAGAACACTTGGTCAACCCTAAACCTGTACCAATCATTCCCGAACAAAGAATTCTGGGTGTAATCGCCACAGAATCCATAGAGGAAGTTAAGGATAAAGCCAGGCAACTTGTAACTCCAGCAGACATACAGAATTGGCATCTGCAGGGAAAGGACTTTGCAGTTAAGGACAACTTATTGTATTTCCAAGAACGATTATACCTACCCAGCACAGATTTACAGAAAAAAGTAATCTCTTGTTATCACGACTCTTTAATGGAAGGTCATCCCGGTATAGCCAAGACCTCAGAAAAGATCAAGCGCTACTTCTGGTGGCTGTCTTGGAAAAAAGATATCAGAGACTTTATAATGTCCTGTGGAGTATGCGCCCAAAACAAGAGTCAAAAGGAAAGACCAGCAGGCCTCTTACGCCCTATTGACATCCCACCTCGCCCTTGGCATACGCTTTCTATGGACTTCATCACCGATCTACCTCCATGCTCCGGATACAATACGATTCTAGTAATCGTGGACTTATTCTCCAAGATGGCGCATTTCATTCCGCTCAAAGGCTTGCCAACAGCAGCAACTCTGGCCCGAGAATTTCTCGAAAACATCGTCCGACTGCACGGTTTTCCTTCGGTTCTAATTTCGGATCGAGGTAGTCAATTTATTTCTCATTTTTGGCGAAGTTGCTGTCGGTTGGCTCAAATTGATGTGAGACTATCGACCAGTCACCACCCTCAGACCGACGGACAAACCGAGAGGACCAATCAAACTCTGGAACAGTATTTACGCTGCATGCTGCAACAAACTGAAAAAACTTGGAAAGATATCCTTTGGATAGCCGAGTATGCCTACAATAACTCTGTCCATTCGGGAACTGGGAAAACCCCGTTTTTTCTTTTGTACGGCAGTCACCCTCGAACCTCGGAGTTGGATCCCCTCCAAGATCTTGAAACACCAGCAGTAGACTACCTGCATTCTACAATCACCCAAGCCTTTAAGGAAGCTGTTTTTCACCTTCAAAGGGCTAAAGAACAATACAAGAAAGGAGCAGATCAACATCGGAAGGAAGCCCCTCACTATCAAGTAGGGGATCAAGTCTGGTTATCCACCAAATATCTATCTCTAAAAGGGCCACGCACATTCAACCCAAGATACCTTGGTCCCTATTCCATCACTACCATAGTAAACCCAGTAGTGGTCAAGTTGGACTTGCCCCCGCACATGAAGATACATCCGGTCTTCCACGTCTCTCTATTAAAACCCGTGCAACCTCAAACCCGACTAACCAAATCTCCAAAACCTATCCTAGTGGATGGAGAACTCGAGTTTGAAGTCAAAAGCATTCTGGACTCCAAGATCTCCAAATCTAAACTATTCTACCTAATTGACTGGAAAGGCTACGGCCCCCAAGAGAGATCCTGGGAACCTGCTGAATATGTCCACGCTCCTCGCCTAATCAAAAGATTTCACCGAACATTTCCTGACAAGCCAAAACCCCCGGAGAAGCCCGGTTTGGGAGGGGCCTTGAGGGGGGGTACTGTCATGATCTCTGCTTCCAAAAGGTCAGGGTTTTCCCAACTCCCTTGGAAGCAGATCCATAACCCAGGTTCCGAGTGCCAACCAGTCCCAATTGGGACCTTTTGGACCCAGTCCTGGCGCCAGTGGCACCAGGCTCATAAATATGCCCAGTCCCAGCGCTGGAAGCGCCGGGCTCATAATGCTTGGGTGGACTTACCTTCAGCAGACCATGCTGCTTACTTGCCTGCCAGTTGAGCCTCTAATCCTCTTCTGTTTGGAACTACTTTTCCTGTTGGGTGGGGCTGGAGCCACTCCCTAGATTCAGAACACTGGAACTCTTCTGGAAGGCAGGAACTCTTTTCTTACCAGGAACTCTTTTCTTACTTAGGCGTGGCTGTGGAAGGAGACACCTAAGCACTACAGGAGGCTATTTAAACCACACCCGGTGGATGAATCTTGCTTTGCGTTATTCTGCAACCTCTGCAGCAGAACGCTCATCGTGTCTTCTGCATCCGGTCCTGGGCCTGAGGAAAAAGGCTTACCATCCTGAATCCAGTCTTCAGCAACACCTATAAAGACAAGAAAGAACAGGTTAGCATTCCGGCATCTGAAAGGCAAAGGCTTACCATCCTGAATCCAGTCTTCAGCAACACCTATAAAGACAAGAAAGAACAGGTTAGCATTCCGGCATCTGAAAGGCAAAGGCTTACCATCCTGAATCCAGTCTTCAGCAACACCTATAAAGACAAGAAAGAACAGGTTAGCATTCCGGCATCTGAAAGGCAAAATCTTACCAACTCTTCGCACGCTCCGGAGGCCTTCGGCGCTGCATCCCGCATCTGAAAGACAAAACAAGGTGCGTTTAAAGACATTGGGGAACTTTAATATTCACGTGCCATTACTCCTTTCCACATCTAATCCAGTGGGTATTCCGGCACCCTGCAGCCGCTCCGAACTCGTACCTGCAAAATAAAAAGACAGTTAGAGCGCATCGTGAAGCAGGCAACAAGCGCTTACTTACGTGCTTCCAGGCGCTTCTATTCATCACACGGGCTCCATCTTCAACTCACTTCAGCCTGTCATCCGCCATCGCCGGAACCCTGCAAAACAAGAGACATCATTACTAAAGACTTTAAAGACATTTGAATGACTCGAAACTTACCGTTCGTGCAGTAAACGATCGACAGCAGTCCTCTGAAGTCAAGAGGCCTGCGCTACCTATCCAGTGAAGAAACTGGTTACAGCACCCTGCCCCGAGGCAGATGGAGAGCTCGGCATTCACTTACCTAAGGTGAGAGCGTTAACCTTTGGGGGTCTACAAGAGAGGAGAAGAGGAAAGAGATAGGGACACCCCAATAACCCCAGTTCATTAACCCCATATTTTCTATCTGCAGACATCTTACTCTACACGTCAGGCATACAGTGCACAGAGGTCCAGCCCAAAGAGCCAACCGGGTGCTACACATCACCTTTGAAGATACGGTAGTCGCCCAGTCAAGACCGGCGCCTCTGCGAGAATCAGGTGAGCGTTACAGGTGATTGGCTGAAGGAGACCGGCTGGTTTTTGCCTGGATGTTTTGTATTGTGCACACACCTCACAGGTGCCTATGTAGGTGGCAATATCCTCTCATCAAGTTGGCCACCAATAAGATTTGCTTACTTTCTTCATGGTTTTGGCTGTACCCGGATGGGCTTCTAAAAGCGAGTCGTGATAGTCTGATACAATTGCTTGTTGCAGATCCTTAGTTGGAACGTAGAGGTGTTTTTGGTAGTATGGTAGTTTGTTTTGAATGGTGAACTGATCTCCCTTCATGTCCCAAGCCAGAAGGTCTTCTTCTGACATATTTTCTTTTATTGCTTCCTGCAGTGTATTTAGCGGGGATGGGCCGATGCAGAAGCCAAGAATGTTATGGCTGGGTATGATCTCCACCGTTTATGGGCATTGTAGACTTCCTCTCCTGTGCCAATGTGGGATAACGCATCTGCATTCCCGTTCTTAACTCTGGGGCGGTAGGTGATCACAAAGTCATATTCCATTAAGGATAGAACCCAACGGAGCTGTCTAGAAGACTGATCTTTTGCTGAGCACAAGTATTGCAAGTTCCGATGATCTGTTATTATTGTGATGGTGTGTTTTGCTCCTAGTAAGTAATGTTGCCACTCATACAGTGCACTTTTGATTCGTTCTTTCTCAGAAATCGCATAGTTTAATTCTGCTGGGGAGAATTTCCTTGACCAAAAGGAAATGGGATGAAGGCATCCGGTTTCGGGATTTTGTTGAGACAATACGGCCCCCATGGCAATGCTTGAAGCATCCGTTTCCACGATGTATGGAAAATCGGGCTGTGGGTGTTGCAGTATTGGGGCTGAGGTGAATTGTTCCTTGAGGGCTCAGAAGGTTTCTTCCGCCGCTGGTGTCCATTCGAACTTTCGGTGTTTGCGCAGCAAGGATGTGATTGCATGTACAATATGTGAGAATCCTGGTATGAAGCGCCGATAAAATTTGCAAACCCTAGGAAAATCTGTACTGCCTTTACAGACGTGGGTGAGGACCAAGTGAGGATTGCCTCCACTTTTCTATTGTCCATCTTGATCCCCTGCGGTGTCAGCACATATCCCAGAAACTCCACCTCGGTGACATGGAAGGAGCATTTTTCTAGCTTTGCATACAGTTGGTTGTCACGCAGTTTGCGGAGTACAGCTCGCACGTGGGTTATGTGTTCTTGGGGAGTGGTGGAGTAGATCAGAATGTCATCGATGTAGACGACGGCGCAGACATCGAGGAGTTCCCGTAACACATCATTCATAAAATGCTGGAACGCGGCCGGGGCACTGCAAAGCCCAAAGGGCATGACCTGGTATTCATACAAGCCATAGCGGGTACGGAACACGGTCTTCCACTCGTCCCCTTTCTTCATGCGTACCAGGTGATATGCGCCGCGTACGTCAAGCTTTGTGAAAATCTTCGCTTGTCTCACCTGGTCTATGACTACTGGTATCAGAGGTAACGGGTACTTATTTTTTATGGTGACTGAATTTAGGGCCCGGTAATCAATACACGTTCTTAAGTCCCCCTCTTTCTTCGGTACGAAGAAGAGTGGGGAGGCGGCTGGTGACTTAGATGGCCTAATGAAGCCATTGGCCAGGTATTGGTCCAAGTAGGTCCGTAAATGAGCATTTTCTTCCTCGGTTAATGCATAAATGCGGCGGCACGGTACTTGTGCCCCTGGCTGTAGATCGATCTGGCAGTCGTAAACTCAATGTGGTGGTAGCGTATTAGCTTGCTCCTTCGCGAACACATCCTGGAACTCCTGGTATTCCACTGGTAAGGTGCCCACCAAGCCTAAACCTGCAATCTTTTCCTGTGAAGCTAACAATGGGCTTCCTTGGATCCCTTTGTTGTCGTAGCAAGAGGCGCATTCCGTGGAAAAGAGTAAAGTTCGAGCTCGCCAATCTATCGTGGGGTGTGCGTCCCTAGCGACGGCATGCCAAGAATCAGCTGGAATTGGGATGCAGCGATATGGTCGAATCTAATACTCTCCCTATGGCCATCTTGGCAGATTAATGTGAGGGTGGATGTACACTGTGTTACTGGTCCCGAAAGGAGTTGTGTGCCATCCACAGCTATCACGTTTTCAACTGTGTCCTTACGGTGGAATGCCAATCCCAAGGTCTTTGCGGTGTTTATGTCTAGGTAGTTCCCTATAGCCCCACTGTCTATGAAAGCCTTGAGGGCATGCATTCAGGTGGTGTCACGACTCGCTCCCTTCGCTCCCGTTCCCACCACTTGGGGGCATGATTTGGGGTTTATTCCCTACTGGACCTTTCCTCCGAACCTTATGCTACAGTGCTGTGATGAATTGGGAGCGCTAAATCCCTATTTTCCAAGCTACTTCCCTTCCGGATCCATTCCAGGTTTTTGGCAGCCAGCATGCTTCTTTAACCAAATGACTATGCTTCCCAGAATGCCTGGCCCACTGCTCCACCTCCACCCTTGCAGGACAAGGTTGGGTGGAGGATAGGTAACAGCTGTGGCTGCAGGTGCAGCAATCAGCACACCTGAGGCGTGTGCTCGTTAAACAGCTTTAAAAGCCTCAGTCTTACTTCAGTCCAGCGCTGGTCATCGTTTGCAGTGTTCCTGTTGTGACTAGTCCCTTGTTCCTTGTTCCTTGCCTTTGTACCTAGTTCCTAGTTCCTGTTTTCTTGTTCCTCCGCCCTGAATCTCGGATTCATGCGCTAATTGATTTCTGCTCCCTTGATTCCCTTTTTGTCTTCCTCTGTTTGCAGGCAGCATTTCTCAGTGCTTTCCCCTTTTAGATGCAGCCCAGTTTGTCTGTGTTCTATATTTCTTTGACTCTGTCCTTTGCTGCTGTAAACCCGTATGCCTTAGCCTTCCTCTTAGATTAGCTTCCTGTCTTTTCCTTGAAGGGGTAGGGAGAAGTTTGCATTGGTTATTTCGTTTTTCCCTGCTCCTGATCCTTACTTTCTATTGGGATCCATTCCATGTTTTCCATTGCACTTCTGCATTTATTTCCCATTTGATTATTAGGTGTGGTGTGCGGTTGTAGCTAGCTCCTGTGTGAATGCTTATGTTTTCCTCACTAATTTGTAATCACTATTCCAACTTAGGTATTTAGTTTTCCTCCCATTGCTGTTCTAGCCTTTCTGGGTCCCAGTTTCATCAACAGGATTCGTGGGCTAGCTGACATTCAAGAGGTTTATCTCGTCCTCGTGAGTACAGTTCTTTAGTTCCCTTATTTAATACCATCAAGAGTGTTAGTTCACAGATCCTGTCATTGCTTGCCCTCCACGTGGGTTTAGCGCTGTCAGTACCTGTAACAGCAATTGGGGGTAAGGCGCTTGCCGACTTTCCTCGCGGTCAGGTGCTTACCCCACATCCCTTTTCATATATTGGTTTTGTTGTCACACTCTATTTGCACTCCTGGGTTCTAGCATACGTGAGTCGTTGTTCCTGTGTGCACGTAGTTTAATTCGAAGCTATTCACTGTGTGATTAAGTGCACATTTCCCTTGCCATATTCGCTGCCTTTATACTCGCCTGACTAATCCTGACAGAATGACCAGCCCAAAATTCCCATTGAATATGGCAAGTTTAAGAAAGAAAGGCAGCAAGGCCTCTAACAAGTTTGTACAGAAAGCTTCCCCTACATTTACCTGTGACAATCAAATCACTAGTCCTGACCTAAATGAACTCCTTGTCACGAATGGGCATTTACGTGCAAAGTATTTTTCCCATAGGATGGCACATCCTACATTGCCTGATCCTAGTTCTATCTTTTGTTTTGATCCCGATTCTATGTCAGCGCAAGCCTTAGCCGCAGAAAACAACACACTGTTAGACTTATTATACAAGAGTACCTCTGTTGTTGAACCCCATGATTCCAGTTGTGCTTCACCTCAGATAGAACAGTTTCATGGTACAAACATAAAGAATGGAGGGGTTCCTTGCATAACTTCTGTTTTCTACCCTCAGTCTAAAGCATACTCCTTTGCACAGGTACATACTGTAGTCCCTAATGCCAAGAGGTCTAATGTCAATAGTTTGCTTAAGGGAAACACAGACCAAGTTGGTAAGAGAAACTATAAATCACAGAACCTGCAAGCAGTAGAGGACAATGTACAATCGGTGCACATCCAGATTGCTAGTGCAGGATCCAGCCCTGATGCCACTATGCCTCCCCCTGTGCCTACTGATAGTGATGTACAGTTAATGCAGGGCATGCTAAGAGCTAAGCTTGAGGAGTTAAGACAAGAATTCATTTCTTTACAAGAGGAGAATAAAACCTTGCACTCTTTACTGAATACACCTCAGACTTTATCTGTTGATGTTGAGGAAGTGAACACTGTTCAGCCCCTGAGTGCAGAGACTTTGGTAAACCATGATATTTGTCAATATGTTAGATCTATTGGGAGTGAAGGTCTTTCGTCTAGCACAGCGCTTAATCTGGGCACAGTTTCTAACAATTGTTCTGCTGTTTGTCAGGGATTGCAGTTAGCTGAAGATTTACAAGCCACTCCTTTACCTAAAATTTCCTGTGTAGCAGTTTGTCATAATTCTGAGCTGGCACACATACAAGCTTCTGATTTCCAAACACAATCCACAATGGTGGCATACACTGATTCAGTCACTACAGTAGGCTTAGGCCCTGCTCTTGATACAGCTGCTGAGACTGAAGTAGATGTTAAAGCTGATGTGGAAAACGATGTTACCTCTGGGTTCACTCTTCCTTCTGCCAATTCTGATCAATACGAACAGTCAGAGACAGTACAGATTTCATGTTCTGATGGACTCATTCCACAGTATACAGAACCAAAAAACCGGCAGGCGATTCCTGAACTGTTGATTGTTAATCTGCCTCTTTCAGAAGCTAAAACAGAGGAATGGACAATTGACGAAATCCTGATTAACAGAGACTTTACTATGGTGATTCCACTGGTTGATTTTGACTTCTACAAAGAAAGAGACTCTGTGTCACCCACTAAAGAAAGGGACTGCAAGGGTACAGCTCAGTCTTTGGTTACTGGTGCCAAGGAGTCTACTGCCCTAAAGGTGTCCTCCATTCCTGAGCCACCAATGTGTCTGTCAACTTCTGAGACTTCTGTCTGTCCTCCTACAACCATTGACTCTTCTATGATCCAATCCACAGCCCTGCAGTCATCTTTGGCACACGTGTCTTCAACCAATGAACCGCTGCCATGTCTGCCATTTACTCAAGAGCCAGTCCCAAAGACCTGGACATGTTTGTATCCAGCAACCGAGATTGCTTCAGCTTGCACGCCTTCAGCCTCAAGGTTTCCCCTGGCCTGCCTGTCTTCAGCTACAGTGACTCATCCTGCAGATCATCCTTCAGCTTTAGAGCCTCCGGTAGTCCATCAAAAGTGCATGTCTTCAGTCCCGGAGTATACTGAGTATTTGCCTTCAGTTCATGAGACGCCTGTATCCTGCTTAGCCTCGCTGCCAATATCAGAGGTATACCTGTCTACACCATCAGATCCTGCTGTATTTTCTTCTGCTCCAGCGATTCCTCCTGAATCCCAACCATTTACTGTCGATGAACGTCTAGCTTGCCTTTCTTTTGCTTCAGGAGGAGCACCAGAATGCCTGCCTTTTCCACAAGACGATTCTCCCAACTGCTTCACTTTAGCATCAGAGCCTCCTAAAAATGCAGCATCAGAGTTTGAGACTTTTGCCAGCTCCCGCTTCAAAGTCATCAAGCTGGACCAAGTGGTGAGTCAGAACCACTCACCTGGGTGTGCACAGGGGGTGGTGCAGACCGGCGTATTACCTACAGGACTTGTGCAACAGAATTCCGCCATGAAGCACCAGTTGGGTGCTAGTAGCTAAAGGAAGGAAATGACTGCTGCAGTTCAAAATGTGTCTGTTATTGCTCCTTCTGCGAGTGCGCCTGAAATACCAAGTACTGCGTCTATCACTCCTATCAGTATGCCAAACGTCCCTGCTGTTGTATTCCACGTGCAACAAGGTGGTTACACGACTGTCACCAGGAGTACCAGCCTTGTACAACCCATTGGACTTTCAGGTCTCCAAGGCGTAGAACATGTGCAGTCAAACCTTAGTCACTTTCAACCACAAGCCTTTTCCCAGATGGATGACAGAAGAAAATCTGAACCTCTACCTCAGCCGCCACCTTCTCTAATGGCTGAACATAAACCTTTCCTGAAGCCAGCAATTTCCTCACCTCCCGCATGTCCACTCTCGGCAGAAAGGCTAACAGGGCTTCTACCGTTGTCTAAGGCATGTTGCACCAGCCTGCCTCCCTCCTCAAAGACTTACAAGGGTCCACTCCCAGTGACTGAGCTTCCTGGACCTTCCAACTCTGCTTCAGGTCCTGCAAGTCCTTCATGCCTTTCTTCGAACCATGAGTCTCTTCCTCACCAGAAGCCACTGTTTCCATTAGTACCACCTCCAAAGAAAAAGCACTCCCATCATGGAAAGAAGATGTCTCGTGCGGGTGGCGGGCACCCGAAGACGGCCGTAGGAGGGAGTATACTGTCACGACTCGCTCCCTTCGCTCCCGTTCCCACCACTTGGGGGCATGATTTGGGGTTTATTCCCTACTGGACCTTTCCTCCGAACCTTATGCTACAGTGCTGTGATGAATTGGGAGCGCTAAATCCCTATTTTCCAAGCTACTTCCCTTCCGGATCCATTCCAGGTTTTTGGCAGCCAGCATGCTTCTTTAACCAAATGACTATGCTTCCCAGAATGCCTGGCCCACTGCTCCACCTCCACCCTTGCAGGACAAGGTTGGGTGGAGGATAGGTAACAGCTGTGGCTGCAGGTGCAGCAATCAGCACACCTGAGGCGTGTGCTCGTTAAACAGCTTTAAAAGCCTCAGTCTTACTTCAGTCCAGCGCTGGTCATCGTTTGCAGTGTTCCTGTTGTGACTAGTCCCTTGTTCCTTGCCTTTGTACCTAGTTCCTAGTTCCTGTTTTCTTGTTCCTCCGCCCTGAATCTCGGATTCATGCGCTAATTGATTTCTGCTCCCTTGATTCCCTTTTTGTCTTCCTCTGTTTGCAGGCAGCATTTCTCAGTGCTTTCCCCTTTTAGATGCAGCCCAGTTTGTCTGTGTTCTATATTTCTTTGACTCTGTCCTTTGCTGCTGTAAACCCGTATGCCTTAGCCTTCCTCTTAGATTAGCTTCCTGTCTTTTCCTTGAAGGGGTAGGGAGAAGTTTGCATTGGTTATTTCGTTTTTCCCTGCTCCTGATCCTTACTTTCTATTGGGATCCATTCCATGTTTTCCATTGCACTTCTGCATTTATTTCCCATTTGATTATTAGGTGTGGTGTGCGGTTGTAGCTAGCTCCTGTGTGAATGCTTATGTTTTCCTCACTAATTTGTAATCACTATTCCAACTTAGGTATTTAGTTTTCCTCCCATTGCTGTTCTAGCCTTTCTGGGTCCCAGTTTCATCAACAGGATTCGTGGGCTAGCTGACATTCAAGAGGTTTATCTCGTCCTCGTGAGTACAGTTCTTTAGTTCCCTTATTTAATACCATCAAGAGTGTTAGTTCACAGATCCTGTCATTGCTTGCCCTCCACGTGGGTTTAGCGCTGTCAGTACCTGTAACAGCAATTGGGGGTAAGGCGCTTGCCGACTTTCCTCGCGGTCAGGTGCTTACCCCACATCCCTTTTCATATATTGGTTTTGTTGTCACACTCTATTTGCACTCCTGGGTTCTAGCATACGTGAGTCGTTGTTCCTGTGTGCACGTAGTTTAATTCGAAGCTATTCACTGTGTGATTAAGTGCACATTTCCCTTGCCATATTCGCTGCCTTTATACTCGCCTGACTAATCCTGACAGAATGACCAGCCCAAAATTCCCATTGAATATGGCAAGTTTAAGAAAGAAAGGCAGCAAGGCCTCTAACAAGTTTGTACAGAAAGCTTCCCCTACATTTACCTGTGACAATCAAATCACTAGTCCTGACCTAAATGAACTCCTTGTCACGAATGGGCATTTACGTGCAAAGTATTTTTCCCATAGGATGGCACATCCTACATTGCCTGATCCTAGTTCTATCTTTTGTTTTGATCCCGATTCTATGTCAGCGCAAGCCTTAGCCGCAGAAAACAACACACTGTTAGACTTATTATACAAGAGTACCTCTGTTGTTGAACCCCATGATTCCAGTTGTGCTTCACCTCAGATAGAACAGTTTCATGGTACAAACATAAAGAATGGAGGGGTTCCTTGCATAACTTCTGTTTTCTACCCTCAGTCTAAAGCATACTCCTTTGCACAGGTACATACTGTAGTCCCTAATGCCAAGAGGTCTAATGTCAATAGTTTGCTTAAGGGAAACACAGACCAAGTTGGTAAGAGAAACTATAAATCACAGAACCTGCAAGCAGTAGAGGACAATGTACAATCGGTGCACATCCAGATTGCTAGTGCAGGATCCAGCCCTGATGCCACTATGCCTCCCCCTGTGCCTACTGATAGTGATGTACAGTTAATGCAGGGCATGCTAAGAGCTAAGCTTGAGGAGTTAAGACAAGAATTCATTTCTTTACAAGAGGAGAATAAAACCTTGCACTCTTTACTGAATACACCTCAGACTTTATCTGTTGATGTTGAGGAAGTGAACACTGTTCAGCCCCTGAGTGCAGAGACTTTGGTAAACCATGATATTTGTCAATATGTTAGATCTATTGGGAGTGAAGGTCTTTCGTCTAGCACAGCGCTTAATCTGGGCACAGTTTCTAACAATTGTTCTGCTGTTTGTCAGGGATTGCAGTTAGCTGAAGATTTACAAGCCACTCCTTTACCTAAAATTTCCTGTATAGCAGTTTGTCATAATTCTGAGCTGGCACACATACAAGCTTCTGATTTCCAAACACAATCCACAATGGTGGCATACACTGATTCAGTCACTACAGTAGGCTTAGGCCCTGCTCTTGATACAGCTGCTGAGACTGAAGTAGATGTTAAAGCTGATGTGGAAAACGATGTTACCTCTGGGTTCACTCTTCCTTCTGCCAATTCTGATCAATACGAACAGTCAGAGACAGTACAGATTTCATGTTCTGATGGACTCATTCCACAGTATACAGAACCAAAAAACCGGCAGGCGATTCCTGAACTGTTGATTGTTAATCTGCCTCTTTCAGAAGCTAAAACAGAGGAATGGACAATTGACGAAATCCTGATTAACAGAGACTTTACTATGGTGATTCCACTGGTTGATTTTGACTTCTACAAAGAAAGAGACTCTGTGTCACCCACTAAAGAAAGGGACTGCAAGGGTACAGCTCAGTCTTTGGTTACTGGTGCCAAGGAGTCTACTGCCCTAAAGGTGTCCTCCATTCCTGAGCCACCAATGTGTCTGTCAACTTCTGAGACTTCTGTCTGTCCTCCTACAACCATTGACTCTTCTATGATCCAATCCACAGCCCTGCAGTCATCTTTGGCACACGTGTCTTCAACCAATGAACCGCTGCCATGTCTGCCATTTACTCAAGAGCCAGTCCCAAAGACCTGGACATGTTTGTATCCAGCAACCGAGATTGCTTCAGCTTGCACGCCTTCAGCCTCAAGGTTTCCCCTGGCCTGCCTGTCTTCAGCTACAGTGACTCATCCTGCAGATCATCCTTCAGCTTTAGAGCCTCCGGTAGTCCATCAAAAGTGCATGTCTTCAGTCCCGGAGTATACTGAGTATTTGCCTTCAGTTCATGAGACGCCTGTATCCTGCTTAGCCTCGCTGCCAATATCAGAGGTATACCTGTCTACACCATCAGATCCTGCTGTATTTTCTTCTGCTCCAGCGATTCCTCCTGAATCCCAACCATTTACTGTCGATGAACGTCTAGCTTGCCTTTCTTTTGCTTCAGGAGGAGCACCAGAATGCCTGCCTTTTCCACAAGACGATTCTCCCAACTGCTTCACTTTAGCATCAGAGCCTCCTAAAAATGCAGCATCAGAGTTTGAGACTTTTGCCAGCTCCCGCTTCAAAGTCATCAAGCTGGACCAAGTGGTGAGTCAGAACCACTCACCTGGGTGTGCACAGGGGGTGGTGCAGACCGGCGTATTACCTACAGGACTTGTGCAACAGAATTCCGCCATGAAGCACCAGTTGGGTGCTAGTAGCTAAAGGAAGGAAATGACTGCTGCAGTTCAAAATGTGTCTGTTATTGCTCCTTCTGCGAGTGCGCCTGAAATACCAAGTACTGCGTCTATCACTCCTATCAGTATGCCAAACGTCCCTGCTGTTGTATCCCACGTGCAACAAGGTGGTTACACGACTGTCACCAGGAGTACCAGCCTTGTACAACCCATTGGACTTTCAGGTCTCCAAGGCGTAGAACATGTGCAGTCAAACCTTAGTCACTTTCAACCACAAGCCTTTTCCCAGATGGATGACAGAAGAAAATCTGAACCTCTACCTCAGCCGCCACCTTCTCTAATGGCTGAACATAAACCTTTCCTGAAGCCAGCAATTTCCTCACCTCCCGCATGTCCACTCTCGGCAGAAAGGCTAACAGGGCTTCTACCGTTGTCTAAGGCATGTTGCACCAGCCTGCCTCCCTCCTCAAAGACTTACAAGGGTCCACTCCCAGTGACTGAGCTTCCTGGACCTTCCAACTCTGCTTCAGGTCCTGCAAGTCCTTCATGCCTTTCTTCGAACCATGAGTCTCTTCCTCACCAGAAGCCACTGTTTCCATTAGTACCACCTCCAAAGAAAAAGCACTCCCATCATGGAAAGAAGATGTCTCGTGCGGGTGGCGGGCACCCGAAGACGGCCGTAGGAGGGAGTATACTGTCACGACTCGCTCCCTTCGCTCCCGTTCCCACCACTTGGGGGCATGATTTGGGGTTTATTCCCTACTGGACCTTTCCTCCGAACCTTATGCTACAGTGCTGTGATGAATTGGGAGCGCTAAATCCCTATTTTCCAAGCTACTTCCCTTCCGGATCCATTCCAGGTTTTTGGCAGCCAGCATGCTTCTTTAACCAAATGACTATGCTTCCCAGAATGCCTGGCCCACTGCTCCACCTCCACCCTTGCAGGACAAGGTTGGGTGGAGGATAGGTAACAGCTGTGGCTGCAGGTGCAGCAATCAGCACACCTGAGGCGTGTGCTCGTTAAACAGCTTTAAAAGCCTCAGTCTTACTTCAGTCCAGCGCTGGTCATCGTTTGCAGTGTTCCTGTTGTGACTAGTCCCTTGTTCCTTGTTCCTTGCCTTTGTACCTAGTTCCTAGTTCCTGTTTTCTTGTTCCTCTGCCCTGAATCTCGGATTCATGCGCTAATTGATTTCTGCTCCCTTGATTCCCTTTTTGTCTTCCTCTGTTTGCAGGCAGCATTTCTCAGTGCTTTCCCCTTTTAGATGCAGCCCAGTTTGTCTGTGTTCTATATTTCTTTGACTCTGTCCTTTGCTGCTGTAAACCCGTATGCCTTAGCCTTCCTCTTAGATTAGCTTCCTGTCTTTTCCTTGAAGGGGTAGGGAGAAGTTTGCATTGGTTATTTCGTTTTTCCCTGCTCCTGATCCTTACTTTCTATTGGGATCCATTCCATGTTTTCCATTGCACTTCTGCATTTATTTCCCATTTTATTATTAGGTGTGGTGTGCGGTTGTAGCTAGCTCCTGTGTGAATGCTTATGTTTTCCTCACTAATTTGTAATCACTATTCCAACTTAGGTATTTAGTTTTCCTCCCATTGCTGTTCTAGCCTTTCTGGGTCCCAGTTTCATCAACAGGATTCGTGGGCTAGCTGACATTCAAGAGGTTTATCTCGTCCTCGTGAGTACAGTTCTTTAGTTCCCTTATTTAATACCATCAAGAGTGTTAGTTCACAGATCCTGTCATTGCTTGCCCTCCATGTGGGTTTAGCGCTGTCAGTACCTGTAACAGCAATTGGGGGTAAGGCGCTTGCCGACTTTCCTCGCGGTCAGGTGCTTACCCCACATCCCTTTTCATATATTGGTTTTGTTGTCACACTCTATTTGCACTCCTGGGTTCTAGCATACGTGAGTCGTTGTTCCTGTGTGCACGTAGTTTAATTCGAAGCTATTCACTGTGTGATTAAGTGCACATTTCCCTTGCCATATTCGCTGCCTTTATACTCGCCTGACTAATCCTGACAGGTGGGCTGTGAAGGTTCTACCAAAACCACAGGAATACTGAAATGTGAGATCTGAGTGTTCCGTTCCTGGCTCGACAGACTGAGCTCTACATCTGCCTGGTGTTGGAGTTTTCCGCTTCGGTGTCTTCCCCTGTGTTATCTAGTACCCCCATTGTCTTCCGTGGAGGTTTAACGGTGCAGTTCCAGAGGAAGTGACCAGATTGGCCGCAATATAAGCAAAGTTTTTCCTGTCGCCTCCATTCTCTCTCTGCTTTTGTCAGATGGGTCTGTAATGTCTTCCTCCCCTTGGGAAGAATCCTTTCCTCCCACTTCCCCTTCCACCTCACCTCTGTGTCTCCCACGAAGTGTTGGCTTCGGGTTGTCCTTATTTCGGGTCCTCTCCTTTTTTTTATGAAGATAGGGGCGACTGTGGAAGGATGCCACAGTGACACCTAATAGGTGAGCTGTGGTTATCCTCTGCGGTCACGTGCAGGTGGGGAAAAAGCCAGAGGCACAAAAAACCCCAAAATGGTCCTTCTATGTTGGATGGTATGATGAGATCTCTGTAGTACTTGATGGATATCCAAGGGCAGCAACAATGGAGGAGTTCGGGGAAGGCTGAAGCAGTAAAGAATAACTGGCCACAACTGAACACTCAAAGGTAGTCGAGAGGTAAACTGGGTAGAAGCACAAGCGCCGGTGTACTTGAAGATCTCTGTACCAGGGAGGAGAAGACAGTCCAGGGACAGGCAGGGTCCAGAACCAGAAGAAAGGCAATGTCACAATGACAAGACAGAGCAAATCCGATAGGCAGGCTGGTTTGGTACACAGGGAGGCAAGGAACAAGCGGAGAAGGCAGAGCGAGAGGAGGAAAGACAAAGAGAGAAAAGAAACCAAACAAAGACGGGAGGGAAGGTAGGATGGCAAGCTGGAAAGGAATCAGCAAAGGAAGGGAAGGACGAAGGGAAAAAAAAACACAGGAGAGAAAATCAGTGGAGCAAGAAGGAACGAAAACATAAGGAGAAATTAAAGCCAAAACGGCTAAAGGGCAAAATCCACGGAGAAAGCAAGGAGCAGCGCAGACGAGCAGGAAACCGGTCGTTGCAATGCGTCTGACACCGGAAGTGGGAGAAAGTTAACTACCGGCATCAGGATGCGTTGCAAAGAAACTAGACCGGCATTCTACGCTTCACCGTACGTGATGGAACCGGCAATGGTGGGCGCCGTTTCCATCCATCCCAAAGTCGCCAGGTACACCGAGATGTGACAGCTTTGGTGAGTGGTCCCCTGAGAACACCCAATTTCATGGGTTCTAAGTGTGTTTCTGAGGCCTGTTGATGGGTCGTTTCCTTTGGTCGGTCATACACTGGTCTATGTTCTGATCTGGTTCAGTCGGCCTTGCGATCCTGTAACCGGTGGTCTAGTTTCATAGTTAAATCGATGTATTCACTACAATCTTCGGGAGGATTAACTACTTGCGCCAAGAATTTCTTTTTTTATTTGTTTTTATTAGATTTTGTTTCATACAAGATCACAGTACTTTTCAGGAAATCAACCATAAATTTAACTTATTACTTTGTCAAGCTTATTCAAAACAGTTATAATGCAGATTTGCGTTTCAACATAGATCACATAGGTTTTCCGTCCTTCGTTTGTACACTTTTGCAGTGACCTTATACATTTGCAATTCTTCTACCTCTTTCCCTCCCTCCCTCCCTCCCTACCTCCCTCCCCTTACCCCCAGGATTCTATTTACATCTAATGAGGGTTGTGTTGTGAGGCGTTTGGTGGGCTGCATAACATGTTTTGAGGACCTCCTTGTTAGGGAGCTTATCAGGTTACATCCCTCTGTTGATCAGCTTGGCTTATTAAGGGGTACTTTTTTACAGCATGGGATTATGGAGTTGACTGGTCATTCCGTGTTAGTGTATTGTTCCTGGCATGTATTTGTTAAGGAAATCCATCCACAGAGTGTCGCATTGTGTGGATTTCCTGTGTAAAGATGATGTTATTTTCTCCATGGTACATATGTTGGATACCACGTTGACCCATTCTTTCTCGCTTGGGGCTGTGTTGGATTTCCATTTTGTGGCTAACGGAGCCCTTGCGGCTAATAGCCGTGGTGCAGCAAAATCTTTAACCCTCCTCCACTCATCTTCAACTTTTTCAAATCCAAATAATACGAGAAATGGGTCTGCTATCCTCTGAATCCCGTCTAGGTCCCTGATCCACCCCAGTACTTCATCCCAATATACCTTAATTCGAGGGCATCCCCACCACATGCGCCAGTAGTCTGCTGAAAATCCACATCCACGCCAGCACAGTGGGCTGGATGATTGGCACATTTTTTGGAGAGTCTGTGCGGGTCATATTGCCATCTGTTAATAGTTTGATTGCGTGTAGTTTATATTGGCATGAGATCGAGGCTCTAGGTGCTGCTCGACATATCTTTTCCCATGTCTCTGAGTCGATATTTTCCCCTGTGTCTCTTTCCCATTTTAGTCTGAGAGGCTCTGTTGTACCCTTTCCTGCTTCTATCAGGGTTTTATATAGAACCAATATCAGACCCTTCGTTTCTGTCCTAGAATTCAATAGGGATTCAAATGGGGTGAGTTCTCTTTTCACCTTATCTTTCCATTCAGGTTTCGTCAGGGCACCTTTGATTTGTAGGAAGTGGAATGCAGATAATACCCCTATCCCCAGGGTTCCCTCTAATTCCAGGAGTGTGATAAAGGGGTCTTTTTTCAGGAGCTGTCCTACCCTTTCTAGGCCTGCTTCATACCAGGATTGAAATCTATCTACGTTGGGAATCTGGTCATTAATGCTGGGGGACCACAGCTGACTCAATGGTGATGGCCATGTGGTGATGTTCTTCATTTCCGTGCCCTCTTGCCATATTTCCCATATGGTTTCAAACATCGGGTGTGCTTTTGACCGCCTCAATTCTTTCCTCCTAGGGGCCCATAGCGACTCAGAGACCGTTGCTGGGGACAGATAGTGGTTGTCCATGGAGATCCACTGGGGCTCTTTTTGATTGCGGAGGTGGGGAATAAGAACTCGTAATTGGGCCGCTTCGTAATATTTTTAAATATCTGGGAGGCCCTCCCCGCCCCTATCTTTAGGTATCATCAGATTGTTGTATGCAATTCTAGCTTTTTAGCCTGCCTTAAGAACTTCACAATCGCTTTCTTGACTTCTACGAAGACTTGTTGTGGCATCTTAATGGGGAGCAATTGGAAGGGGTATATAAATCTCGGGAGACAGATCATTTTTATTGCATTAAGGCGACCTAGCCAGGATATGGTCAATTTGTCCCACCGGGCAAGGTCTGCGTGGAAATTTTGGAGGAGCGTTGGGAAACTGGCTTCATAGATGTCTTCTAATTTTCTGGTCACTTGTATGCCTAGGTACTTTAACTTACTATGTTCTATCGTAAGACCTAGTGGGGAGTATTTGTCGTTGTTCATTTCTGCAGATCCCTGTAGAGGGAAAAGTATAGACTTAGATTTATTAACTTTAAACCCTGATATGTGCCAAATTCCTCCAGGAGGTGTAGTGCCATAGGGATGGATGTGCTCGGGTTTGTCACGTGGAGGAGCATGTCATCAACATACAATGCCACCTTATACTCCCCCTGCCCTAGTTGCATCCCTCTACCCGGGTGTCCTCTCTCATTATTTGGGCCAAAGGCTCTACTGAGAGATCAAAGAGGATGGGTGAGAGGGGACATCCCTGCCTGGTGTTCCGTTTTAGTTCAAACCATCTCGAGTATTCCCGTTAACAGATACCGAGGCTTTTGGTGCTGTATAAACTGTTCTTATTCCACTTCTGAGTTTTGGGCCTATTCCTACTATGCGGAGGACTGCTGCCAGGAAGTCCCCATCCACTCTGTCGAAAGCTTTTTCTGCGTCAACAGAAAGTAGGGCGGGTTCGTTATTCATAGCATGGGAGGCTGCAACCAAATGGAGGATTTTCCGCATGGTACCTGCCCCTTGTCTCCCGAGAGTGAATGAGGTGGGGCATGTGTGTCTCTACTCTAGCTGCTAATACCCTTGTGCAGATTTTGGCGTACACATTAAGTAGAGATATAGGGCGGTACGACCCACATTGTTTGGGGTCTCTTCCTTCCTTGGGAATGACCGATATGAGGGCTTGGACGAAGGAGTCAGGAGCTGCTCCTGAATCGAGGATTTCATTGAATAGTTCGACCAGGAATGGAGTGAAGTGCGTACTAAAAGTTTTATAGAAGCCGGCTGTGGATCCATCTTCTTCTGGGGATTTGCCAGTGACAATCTTTTAATTGCATCCTGTATTTCCTCTTCCCTTATGGGGGACTCCAGGTGGGCTGAGTCTATGGGTGCTACCCTGGGAGGTTGATGCCAGCAAGATAATTGTCTATCGCGCTTGAGCCTGGGTCTTTCTGTGGGGTGTATTAAGATTCATAGAAATTAGCAAACGCTTCAAGGATGGAGGGTTCGCTTGATCCCCGATCGGATTTGCCATCCGTTATCTCTATCACCCTGTGCTCTGCTCTTTGCATTCTGAGTCTAGCTGCCAGCAGTGCATCGGCTTTATCGCCTTTTTCATAAAATGTTTGTTTCAGTAGATGCAGCTTATGCACTATCTGGCCATGCTCCAAGTGACAGAGTTCTTCCTGTTTCTTTTTCGCCTCTTGAATCTTGTTAGGATCTATGATGTCTCCCTCCCTGGCTTCCTTATCTAAACAACATATTTCATCCCCGAGTCTATTTTCAATTAGCTTTCTTTCTTTTTTCTTCCGGGCTCCCTCTTGTTTGAGGACCCCCCTCCAGGTGGCCTTGGCCGCCTCCCATACTCCCTGTTTGGAGACCTCCCCGGTGTTGTTGGCTTTAAAATATTCCTCAATCTCCATTTCTAAAGACTGAGTCTTTCCACAGGGTCTCATTGCATCTCAATTTTCCACCTCTAGTCGGTAACTGTTCCCACTGTATGTCAACTGTGACCATGTCATGGTCTACCACGTTATTGGGGTGATCTCAGTATGTGTTGTGACGATGTGCAACTCTTGTGAAAGGTAAATATAATCAATTTGGGTGAGGGTGTTGTGTGGGGCTGAATGGAACGTGTATCCTCTTTCATCCAGGTGCATCTCCCGCCATACATCAACTAATGCATACATTTCCATCATTTTTGCATAATCATTACGGTCCCCTCTTATTCCATTTTCTGGGGCTGGGTTGCCCGCTTTCCGATCCAAGTCATGGTTTGCCCATAGATTGAAGTCCCCACTCAGAACGATATGCCCAGTGGCCTCCAGCATTATTTTGGGGATGGTTCTAGAGCGGAAACTAAGTTGCCAAACGTTAGGGGAATAGATTGTGTCACGATGCCCGCTCCCGGGGAGCTGGCTCAGGCCCTGCGTCCCCGAAAGCAGACATCAAGTCCCCGGGGAAGGTCCCAGCAACCCCTTATAGGGGCCCTTTGGACAGCGTCCTGGCGCCTATGGCGCCAGGCTCATAGAAAACGTCAGTCCTGGCGCCATAGGCGCCAGGCTCATTATGAAAGTGTTTAGGTGCCCTTACCTGATGCAGGCCATGCTGCAGAACCCCGGCCTCCTTGAGGCCTGAAAGGAACTACTTTACCTGTGGGACTCATTTACCACCCGGGCGTGGTCGTGGAAGGATACATACCTGATTGGAGGAAGGACACATTCTAGGAACTTCTTCCAAGGCTATTTAAACCACACCCGATCAACCACACGTGCTTCGCGTTGTTCTGCATCTAGCAGCTGGACGCTCACCGTGTCTGCTCCTGCATCTTGACTTCTGCCACACCTGCCAGCATCCTGAATCGCCTGCAAAGGAAGGGAACAAGAGAACAGAAGAAGGAAAAGGCCTCACCTGCTAAATCTGCATCCCAGAGACATTTTGCCGACAATCCTGAAAAGGAAGACATTTATTTTTAAAAGCACATCGCATCGATCGCTGCAGCGCCGCATTCTACTCACCTTTACAGGGTGCCTCCATGTTCAGCAGCGACCATCCGGATTCGCAGTCGCGCCCCCGCGCCTAGGGAGAAAAAGACAAGAACAAAGGTGAGAGAAAGAAGGGAAAAGGGAAGCTAAAACTCCATGTCAAGACTTACCTGTTGGGTCATTCCCTTTTCATTTCGGGTCAGCGCCGCATCCAGGCATTTTCGGACCCCGGCCCCTAAGGGGAAAAAGACATCAGCGTTAATGAGTGAATGAAAAGACATTACCAAAACACTCATTAAAGACTTACCTGATTTCCTCAAGGATTTCACCGCTCACCTCGGTTCGGTGCCTGTTCCCCGGCATTCCGTACCCCGGCCCCTATGGGGAAAAAGACACTAGCATTAGAACATTAATGCATGGACACAAGGGGAACCACATATAGAAAAACTTACCTGGAAGCCAAGCAAGTTTGGTTCTCACCCATCCGAAAATCCAGTGACTTAACTGGGTAACTGGACAACGCGCCCCTGCATCAGAAGCAGGATGGAGAGCTCGTCCTTCCAGACCCTAAGGTGAGACGCTACGGGGAAGCACAGAAGGGTTTGAGGAGGGTGAGAGGGGGAAGTGGGAGGCCGATTGCATTACCCCGCAGACAGTTAACCCCCTATTCTCACCTACAGAAGGATACTTCTGCGAGTCAGACAAGCCAGATCTGGGGCCCGGTCCAGTCCGACTTCCGAACCCTGCGCATCGCCTTTGACGAGGTCACAGCAGCGCGAACCAGGCCAGCGCCCCCGTGGGAGTCAGGTGAGCGGTACAGAACGCGAAGCCTTCCTACAAATTCCCACCCAGGCGCTATGGAAACTTCTGAGACTGATCAGTTGGCCCTATTACTGGGGGCATTACGGGCCGAAGTACATGCCGCTCGTCAAGAGACTAATGCCCTCAAGAGGGAATTAATAATATCAAAGGAAAGAACTGATGACCTGGCCAGACAGCTTTTGCAAGGTCAAGCTGGACAAACTCCTCTACCCTGTTCCGGAGGGAACTCCGCTCCTGTGGTTCCCAGTAACCCTGTGCAGATTAATCTACCTGGAAACATGCCACTGGCCCCACCTGAACGCTTTGCTGGGGACCCCAAACGATTTGCGGTATTCATGAATCAGTGTCGTTTGCACTTCCTATGCAGACCTGGGGCCTTCCCTAATGATCAGACCAAAGTAGCCTTTGTATTGTCATATCTCAGCGGCTGCGCTGCCGATTGGTCAGTTCCACTGGTTACTCAAGATGACCCGATTCTCCGTGATTTTCAAGGATTTCAAGCAAGCATGGAAAGGTTGTTTGCTCGACACTCTCAGGGGCAGGCTCTGGATGACGAACTTCTATCCCTGCGACAGGGCAATCAGGACCTCCTATCCTATATTGCAACCTTTAATAGACTAATTGTGGAAACGGGATGGCCAGAGGATAAAAGAGTGACGTTATTTTATCGAGGTCTACGCAGAGAACTTAAAGATGTCTTGGCCCAAGTTGTAAATCCGCCCCAAGAATGCACAGAATATATAGACTTAGTGGACAATTCTGGTGGCCCTCTTGGCGAAAAGATGTTAAATCTTTTGTGATGTCCTGTGGTGTTTGCGCCCAAAATAAAGGTCAAAAGAAAAGACCAGCCGGTCTCCTTCAACCTCTAGACATACCGCCAGCACCCTGGCACACCCTATCAATGGATTTTATTACGGACTTGCCTCCTTGTTCGGGATACAATACCATTCTGGTAATTGTGGATTTGTTTTCCAAAATTGCCGACTTCATTCCTTTGAAAGGTTTACCTTCAGCTTCTGTCCTAGCCAAAGAATTCCTCGAAAATAGGTGATACAATGTTTTACTGGGAGCCAGTGTAGTGTTTTTAGGGCTGGAGTGATGTGGTCTCTTCTGGATAGTTTCAGGAGTAGTCTTGCTGCTGCATTTTGGATCCGTTGCAGTTTCTTCAGGAGGTATTCTGGTATTCCGAGGTAGAGGCTGTTTTCATAGTCGATTTTTGACATGATGAGGGCGGCGATAGTGAGTTTTTTGTGCGTGAAGGAGGGGAAAGGTAGAATTCTTCTTGCCGTGTGGAGGAGGAAAAAGCATTTCTTCACTGTTGCATTTATTTGTGGTTCTAGGGTTAGGGAGCTGTCCATTAGGACTCCCAGATTTTCTACTACCTTCGATGGTGTTGGTGCGTTTCCCATTTCCATAGGCCATGGGATGGTGGTTTCGTTCTCTTGGTCTTTGGATACGATCATGATTTCTGTCTTTCCTGGGTTGATTTTCAGGTTGTTGGCATCCATCCAGTTGAAGACTTCTTTTAGACAGTCGGTTAGGGTTGAATGGTCGGCATCGGTGTCTTTGATTTTGTAGATGATCTGAGTGTCATCTGCGTAGTTGTAACATGTAATGTTGTATTTTTTGAAGATTCTGATGACCGGAGTGTGATAGATGTTGAAATATAGTGGAGATAGTGAGGATCCTTGTGGCACTCCACAGTCGTTAACTCGTGGAGTGGATTTGAAAGGTTTTATCCATACGGTTTCTGTTCCGTCTGCTAGGAATGATTTGGTCCAGCGTAGTGCTGTGTTTGTTATGCATATGTCTTCTAGTCTTTTGGTCAGGGTGTCATGGCTAACTGTGCCAAAGGCTGCGGAGAGGTCGAGCAGAATAAGGGCCGAGGTAGTGTTTGAGTCTGCGTTAGTTTTGAGGTCGTCCCAGATGGATAGTAGTGCTGTTTCCGTTCCTCTCGCTGGTCTGAAACCGATTTGAGCTTGGTCTAGCAGGTGGTGTTTTTCTACGTGTTCTTGGGTTAGTTTATATACGTAGGTTTCTAGAATTTTTGCTGGGTAGGGGATGTTAGAGATCGGCCTGTAGTTGGAAAGGTCATCTACGTCGCCACTTGTGTTTTTCAAGAGTGGCTTGATGTATGCTGATTTGAAGATCTTCGGTACAGCCCCTGTTGATAGTGATAGATTTAGAAGGTTTCTGTAGTGTTCTGCTGGCGATCCTTGCGCGAGGATTGATTTGTAGATGTCTGGGAGAAAGGGGTCCATGGGTGATCCCGCTTTCTTGCTTCGTTTTACCAGCATTGCGAATGCCTCTGATGATATTTCAGGAAAGCATTGGAGTTTGTGCTGTGGTTCCGTGTTAGGTTTGTTGGGTTGTATGTTGTGCTTGGTTGGTCGCTTTTGTATGGTTTGTCATTGATTTTTATTTTGAAGTGGTCTGCAAGGTTGTTGCATAGTTTTTCTGAGGGGGTTGGGGTGTTATCGCAGCCTGGTGGGTTTCTCATTTCTTCAATGATGCTAAACATTTCTTTTTGTGTGTTGGTGGCATTATTGATTCTGTCATCATAATGTCTTCTCTTTGCCTTTTGAATTTCCTTCTTGTATGCGCGGATTTGTTTCTGGTAGAGTATTTTTTTCCCTGGGTTGTATTCTTTCCTCCATTCCAATTCCATCTTTTTGTTTTCCTTTTTCATGTCGTTTAATAGTGGGGTGAACCATTTTGCCATTGTTCTTTTTTTGATGGGGTGAACGGTTTTTCTGGGGCGATCTTGTCTATTGTATCTGCGATCCATTTGTGTAGTGTCTCTGCTTTCCCGTCAAGGTCAGCTAGTTCCAGTTCTGTAGTTGAGGGTTTCGTTAATTCCAGTTGTTCGAATAGGTTGCTTTATTTGGCGTGTTTCCAGTTTCTTTTGGTGGTGGTTGTGATTTTCGGATGTTGGATGTAGGCTTGGGTAGGCAGAGTGATCACGAATGGGATGATGAGATGGTCGCTCCACAGTATTTGTATCGGAGGTGCCGTGGTGATGAGTTTTTCTTGGGCGAAAATTGCGTCTAGGGTATGTCCTGCCGAGTGCGTTGCTCCTTTGACTAGTTGTGGTAGTTTCATGGTGCTGAGTTGTTCAATTAGTGAGTTTTGGGAGTTGGCGTGGCTGTCTTCAAACCAGATGTTGAAGTCCCCCAGGATGATTAGGTGTTTGTGGTTGATGGCTAGGTTGGTAATGGCTTCTACGAAGTTATCGACGAATGTTGCATCATATGTTGGCGGTCTGTATACCAGGATGAATGTGATGTTGGTTTTTGGGCTCGCTGTTAGGTGTATTACCATGGTTTCACAGTTGAGGATGTTGAGTGGTTCGTCAGTTTTTATTTTCAGGTGTTCTTTGAATGCTATAGCGATGCCTCCTCCTTTTTTGTTTTTTCTGTTTATTTGTAGGCATTTGAAGTCAGTCAGAAGGCAGTTTTGGAGTGTGATTTTGTAGTTGTCGTCCAGCCATGTTTCTGTGATGAACAGGATGTCAATGCCGTTGTCGTCGAGTAGGTTGAAGATCTCTGTTGAGTGCTTTGACATGGATCTTGCGTTTATTAGATTGCAGTGAAGTTTGGAGGTGTTGTTTGGTTTGGGCTTTGTCGCGGTCGTCTTCTGCTCGGTGTTGAGGTTTCCTTCATGGTCTGTCACTTGTTGGGTTGTGGGATTCGTGGTGTCAGCGTCTTCGAAGAGTTCTTCTAGGTTTTGCCTTGGGTTTTTTGTGTTTTCATCGGGTTTGTCTTCCAGGAGTTGTGGTTGTTGATTGGAAGTTCTTCTTGGTTTGGTGATGTAGGGGGTTATTGCGTCGGTCGTCTGTTTGTTGTTTGTGTTGGTCATCCTTCTTCTACTTGCTTGTGTTAGGTTGTTTGATGTTTTATCCCTGTTGACTACCAGTTCGCGCCTTAAGGCATTTGTCTCAGAGCTGGCTGCATGCACCTCGGCCTGTAGTTCACCTAACAATAGGGAACGCTGGTCTACCTCAGAGGTTTCCATCGCTCGGGCAGAGGTGTTGAGGATGGCTTTGTGTTCTGTCACACTCACCTGTGTCGCTGCTGGAGCGATGGATGAGCCTCCCTTCACTCCGAGTTCTCACTTCCCCTGCTTTCACCCGGAGGGATTCCTGTCAAATACAAGATGTACTCTCAGACCTGAATTCACCTGATTCCCCTGGGCCCTTCCCTTCACTTTACTGTGTGCTGTGATGTCCCTTAAGGGCTTACCTTGATCTTTAGTAAGGTGTACACTCCATCCTGCATTCAAAGGGGCGCGATTCGATCATATGAATGATGCCAAAGTCTGTTGGCTGAGTTCAGATGCCACACGCTGTTATATGCCTTCACAGCGAGGCCGAGTGTTCAAGGCGCCAGTTTCTTCACTGGCTAGAAAGTCTTTTCTACAAGTGAACGTTGCGCGGAGAATGTTTAGTGTCTTGAATTGTCCGTATTGTCTTTGTTTGCCAAGGTATCTTGTGTGTGAGTAGCGCTGCGTGTAGAAGTCAGCTGCTGGTAGGTAAGCGCAGCATCTTAAATTCGAGCGTGCCTGGTAATGTCTCTCCCTTTTCCCTTGCAGGAGTGGATTATATGATATTAGCGCCTCGAGTCTGGGTTCAGCGCTACCAGAGACTTGGTGGTCTGGTAAGTTTGCACAGAGGCTTTGGGAAGTATGAACTGCATTATGAGAGGGAGCACAGTGCAAAAGTCTCCGCGTTATTAGGGCGAGCGCAATGACTAATGTCTCTTCTTTATTTTGCAGGGGTTTGTGCGCTCCTACAACTGACCTGGATTCCAGCATCGCGGGAAGATTCGGTTAGTATGCGCAGCGTTATTGAAGTGCGAGTGCTAACGCTGTTCTTCTTTGTTCTTACAGGTGCCGGTGTTGAAGTCCCCTCTTGCCTGGAGATAGCTGCAGCGTGGAGAAAGCACTGAGTACCTGTAAGCAGAAGCTGAATGATCCGGAGCAGGTAAGCAGAAGCCGGAGAATCCGCAGCAGGTAAACAGACGTAGGATGATCCGAAGCAGGTAAGCTGAAGCAGGATGATCCGGAGCAGGTAAGCAGAAGCTGGCTGATCCAGAGCACGGCAAGTGTGTTGCTGATGCAGCTCACAGTAAGCAACACGAAGCACTGGAAGAATCTTGGGTGTGGCTTATATAGCCAGCCACACCCAAACACTAGAGAGCTCATGAATTGGCATGCACTTCCTGTTTGGCAACAGGAAGTGGTAACCAGGAAGTTACTACCAACACTAGGAAGGAATTAAGAGGAGGTATCTGCTATGGATTTTTTGTGTGCCTATGCCAGGCCTGCCAAGCCTCCACCCAGCTTGCCCCAACTACCTACCTGGTACCCATGACACGCGGGGGGGCGGCTTCCTCTGTGTGTCCAGGGTTGCCCCTTCCCCCTCCTCCTTACCACTGTCTCATTATCCGTGCTGATGGGGCTCCAATCCTTTCGGCAGCAGGAATGCTGCACTCCGGTGCTCCCCCGAACACATTCCTCACCGCGGGACATGGTTTTCGGACTCTTCACAGTCCCTCTCCGCCTGACACAGCAGGAGTTTCACCTCTGGATTTCCAATACCGCTCCGGGGCGATTTGTCTCCCTCCTCTCTGTGTGGCTCGTCACCAGGCTCCATGGGCAGCACTCCATACCGGTGCTCCGTTTCTTTCATTCCAGGGTCCGGGCCTCGGCACGCCTGCATTCATCTGCAGCCTCACCAAGCTATCACTTCGATGTCTGAACCTCTCAGCTTGTTGCTCCACCGCTATTCCTTGCCCATTTAGTTTGCGTGCCAGTGTTTGCTCAGATGTGCTGGAATATATGCATTTTTCCAGCCTGGAAAGCTCAATCTCCTCTCTTTGCTGCAGGGGAACGTGGGAGCTGCACGTTTATGCAGCCATCTTCTCCACTCCCCCTAGCGGTGCCTACCAAAGACCTTTTATTGTGCAAACAGATGCCTCTGACACTGCGATAGGAGCTGTACTATCACAAGTAGATGAGAAGGTTAAGGAACACCCTACTGGATTCATTAGTCACCAGCTTAAGGACAGGGAGCTCAGATGGTCCTCAGTAGAGAAATAATGTTTCTCTGTTGTGTGGGCCCTAAGGATATTGATACTGATATTTTATTTCTATTGCGCTCGTACACAAGTGTTTCTGAGCACGGAGGAAGCTGAGGGCCTACCTCTATGGGGCCCACTTCACTGTGCAAACTGACCATAATCCCTTAAAGTGGCCAATTAACATGAAGGGAGAGAATCCAAAGTTGCTCAGGTGGTCCCTAAGCCTGCAAAGGTTTGGCTTCACTATTGAGCATAGACCAAGTGTCCAACATGGTTTATAGTGATCATTTCGAAAAGAAATTTGTATAAAGTCAAAATGTCGAAAAAAAAAATGTGAATGTCTTTTTTTCTTTGTTTTTTGTTTGAAATGGGGGGGTTCCCCCCAACCCTCCCTTCTTTTTATTTTTTTTCTGTTTTAACCCTTTACTTGCAAAACCCCAAAAAAACATGTAAATAAAAAAATAAGCATTCAAATTTTTTTTTCGACATTATTTTTTCAACATTTTTGTAATTCAACCAAATGTTTTCGACATTATAACTGCACACCGTCCAATATAGCAATGCTGATGGGTTGCTCAGAATGATTAACCGACCTGACCATGAGACTCATCCAGGGGTGGATTAATTCCCTGTCCTTGGTCTGGGAGGGGCGACTGTTAGGAAGGATTCCCATTTATGTGAGGTTTTCCCTCCAGTTGTGTATCCCCCACCTTTTTGCTGCTGTTTAAACACCATAGTCTGACTTTGCCAGTGGAGCACAGCCTTAAACTGCACTCCACTGGGCTTTCGCTCACTTTGCTATGGGGAAACTGACATGCCCTTAAAGACAGTCAGTACTGGGGGACTTTGTTTCCCTTAGTCCTTTCCAATGTTGCAACTTTTCTACAACAAGTGCACAATGTATCTTATAGTACAGTGCACTTGGGTCTTTCTATCATTTCATTACCGCGTTTGGCATAGGAAGGTGGCCTGGCTCCAAAATGACCATGCCACAAGGTCCTTTGTCCTGTCCTTTGGTCATAATGCCCCTTTGCCTTCCCCAGGTCGAGCAGACCCGGGTGAGTCATTATTTGGGCATGCATTCTCCCGTGAAACGCCAAGCATTTGCGGTCTTCTGCATGCCTTGTGTGTGTGCTTCCAGCATGTGGGTTGGACTGTCTAGTTCCCATAAACATCCTGGGTGCCAGAGAGTCTGGTATGCTGTGAATGACTGGGACCACTGTGGTCGGTCCACGTCTGGTGTGCCTGTATGTGAGCAGATCTCCCATTGGGTCCTCTTCGTTTTGGCGCAGGGGAGATTCTGGATAAGAGAAGGCCCCAAACAGCCACACCACATCGATCTGTAATATATATGCTTGTGTTAAAAATGCCTTGAAATCTCTGGGATCTCCCCCATATTTATTGGGCATGGGAGGGGAAGGAATACTAACTGTACTCGCCGGGCCCGGTAAGGTAGCAGGAGTGAGAATGGGGCAAGAATCAGTGCGAGATACAGATCCCCCTGACCCTGAAGGTGTTGCAGAACCTAACCCGGTACCCCAGGGGTTGCTACCTTGGAAAGGCTTTTTTGCCATCTGCCCTACTATAGTCTGGAGGGCAGTCGTTGATTGAAAGAGTAAAGCATTATCCTGACGTAAGGTGGCCACTTCGACCTGTAATTTTTGTTCTGCTGAGGCTAGGCCCTTCAGTACTGTTTCTATGACTGAGGAGGAAACAAGGTTCTCGTAATCTTTCAGAACTAGACAAGATCTGGAGTGTTCTTGCTTGCAGTCCTTGGGAGTCCAGAAGGCAATACACCACCCACCGAGAAGGTGCCCCCTCCCAGACAATCTATAGGGACTATACTGGGAAGAAGGCCCTCCCAGGCGGGAATGCTTAGTGACACACTCCCTTGTTCTCTATGGTCAGGACAGGAGGTGCATTAAAGGGGTACAAACATAAGTCTTTTAATATAGGTGATATGTATATACAAGGTTGAAATAGTTAGTGACAATAGAATAGATCCCTTACCTGAGATGATGCTGCTGTCTGCCTTGATCCTGATTCCACAACAAGACAAGCAGTTAATTCACTAGACTAACATGCCTAAATATCTGCTTGCATGAAATGAAAAATGAGCTGCCTAATTCCAAAAAGATGACCGTTGCGAGAACGCTTGTAGCCGGTCTGATGTGAAATTGTATAATGTGCAACAAACGCCGGAGCAAGACCATGCAGGTTAGAGGAAAGGACCCACCCACATGGCCACGCTCCATGCAACATCCCCTGTTATTGGTCTAAAGTGTGGATGACGTGGATCCCCATGTCCTGGCGCTCCGGGTTGCTGCATCATCAAGATCCCAGCATTGCTAGAATGGCAATCTTTGACTCGTCAGGGTGCACTGTATACCCCTAAGAAGGGATTCCCTCTTGGCACGTACCGTAGCCCTGGGCGAGTCATCGAGCAAATCCTGACAAGAATAACATAAGAGAAAGAGAATATTATGTGCCAGAGCTCAGAGGAACTGGTGGGTGAACATTATACAAAATCAAATACACCAGTACAAGGTGAACCATAATTGTCCCGGAGAGAAGGCCTACCAGATAAATAGCCTATGTACAAGGAAGGGAGAAAAGGTAATAGCCCACTTGAGGAGTTACAAAGAAGAAATAACAAGAGACTATTTGAAGATTATATATCAACAAGGAATCTTAAAACTGGTACCAGAAATATCCTCAGGAGAAAGGAGCCATTCTCCTGACCTAAGTCAGTTATCATAGTGGTGGGGTCAGTTCGGTTAGTTAGGACAGAAGACGTATTCCTTTGGACATTCAAGAATGACTGACGAGCCCCTTAGTAACATAGGTAGGGACAACCCATAGTGATAAGGAAAGTTAGGCCTTATAATTTTTCCTTTAATAAAACCATGTGAAACATGTCTTCAGAGTGTCCGCGTCCTTCTGACTCACCACAAGACACAGAGGCAAAGCATTATCCCACACAGCAATCTGAAATGTGATGATGATGCATTGACAAGGGGCGGGTGGCCTGTTACTCAGTTAACTGAATAATGCTTGCACTGTATTGGCAGTGCCGATTAGGATAGTTTTGGGATGGCTAATGAATAGTGCAATAGAATGTTCAGCATGTGCTACGAGTAACAGATGAACATGACAATACAATGTTGTTGCAGATGATGGATTATGGACCATTGATTGTTGAAGAATGATTACCCAGCCAATGCCTCACAGAAGTGTCTCTGCTGTTTTTTTTTCTAGGAACAGAGACAAAAACAGTGAAAGGGACATAGAAGGATTAGAATACGACAGTCGTTAATCAAATTTGTTGAGGAAGTTAAACAATTTCAAACCCTCATATAAAAAAAAGGACAACGATTCTCATTTTAGGATATTATACATGTTGATGGACTGCATGACTCTCAAACAACACACCTTTGGCAGATGTCACCTGCCATGTTGTTAGTTCACTCACCCACCAAACCCGGCCATAGACTTAAATGGGCTATCAACCTGCCAAAACTAAAATCCTCTAATTCTATCCGCCCTGGTGACTCAAAAGGTTGAGAGGTATGGGACTTTGAGTGGTTACTGGTTCACATCTTGCTTTTTTTCACTAAGACACCACACTTTGGGTTTTAATGAAGAGTTTTTTTGTTGAAACCATTTTATTGATTTAATAGCATTTAACAATTAAATGGTAATTGCATAATGGAATATATTGTTTCACCAAAACCAGAGTAAACCAGAAAATATATTAACATAAAGAACGTAAAAGTATTTAAATTGCAAGGAACTGTCTAAAATACTATCTGTGTAATAGTTAATTGGAGTATATGAGGTAGTTCATGTAATGAGTATTAACAATGTGATGCTGTTTATTGAGATAAGTTAACAAGAAATAACTAGTAAATCATTTACTGATACATTGAGAACAATTATTGTGCAGACATTTAAAATGTCTATAAAGGTTTAAAAAGATGTTTTTCTACCAGAACACTAACTTGATTCAACAGCATCGGGAATTGTGATGATTCACTAGGTATTGTCCCTTCTCCCAAAGGGGGAGCCCTTTTTCATAAGGCTATGGGGGTGCGGCTGCTACCCAACAGTCTCCCAATTGGTGGATTAATGTGAGAGGACCTCATGGGTAGGGACTCACCCTCTGGGGATAAGGACAACCATTGAGATACAACCCGATGAAAAATGTCACCCCCCCACATTCCTTAGCACCCCCTCCATTTCAAACCACTATATTGAGAGTAGATCAATGTATTTCTGTAATACGTGGGGTTAAGCCAAGACAGAAAATACTAGGATGAAGAAGAGCACAGAAAACATGAGGATTACGGATCGTGGTAGTACTGAGACAAGGTGGCTTACAGGAGGCTCTGAAGAGTTCCAAGGAGCCATTGACAACAGGTGTTGACGTTATGCTGGGGTGGATTAAGCCCTATCAAGTGGAAATGGAAGAAGCACTCTATGTCTTTCTTCCTTGTCGGAGAACCCGGGAGATTCAAAGTCCGCACTCGAGGAGAGGGCTCTGCAGAATCCAATGGCGAGTGGCAGATGGAGTCCATGACGTGTCCTGCATTGGCAGGAACGAGCCCAGCTGAAAGCAGGTGAGGTAGTAGCAGAACTTCCAGGAGGAGGTGGACAGCACTGTCCTCTAACAGTGCAGAGACTGCAAGGATCCACAGTACACGTATGCAGGCTTAGCGAGGAACACTGCCTGTGGGAAATCCACTTTGCAATGGATAGTGCCTGTGAGTGAAAGGTGAAAGGTGAGATAGTTGGGAGGGATCGCGGCTTCATAGGAAGCAACTAAATGGCTAAAGACTTGCAATGAGTAGGTAAGAGACAATAACTGTTTACAATATTATCTTGGAGGTGTGGGTTTATGTGTGGATGAGTTAGTGGTCTTGTGATCAAAATCTTGCACGGGACCCACATAATACTATGATTACTTTGCGAGATAGGACCCATGTTAGCAAGGATCTTTTTGCACCTTATACCATAACATATGTCTGTCCACCATTCGGCATAGTGAAGCTGCGTAGCATTTTTCCAATGAGTGGTAACAGTTTTGATTGCTGAGGACAATAGGAAATCCAGCAATTTCTCTTAGTTTCTTTTTTACATTTTTTTTAGTTATTGTTCTTTAGCCAACATTTTGACTTTTAACAGTTTACAAACATATATTAACTCAAAAAACCTTAATAAAATCACAAAGATTTAAAGAAGAAAAAAAGATAACCTTCTTCCACTTGATATAAGTTACTTACGCATAAAACATTAACTTTACTAAACTCTTTCAATTATTAAAAAAGAGAAAAAAGAAGAAAGGAAAAAAAATGAAGAAAAATAAAAATACAGAGAAGAAAACAGATTAAAAAAAGTCATCAATCATAAAATAGCCGAATGATGCATAGCTTAACATAGGACTGAACTTCGATTACACATCTTACCGTATTAAAGTTCTCAATTACCACCCAGATTTAAATCCTTCAAGATTCTAACCACTTCAGCGTTCAGGAAGGTTTCGTTTCCAGCGAGCGTTGTGGACAAATCTCTGGAATCTTGCCACTCTCAGATTCCAAGTACCAGGACAATTTATCTTAGTTTCCATTCAAAGTGTCAGGTATGCATGTAGAGCCGAATATTACCAGAGAACTAGTGCAGTGGCATGAGATACCCAAGATCTATTTTATGCTGGTTCATACCTTGTCCTAGAAGGGTGATAGAACTGCAGTTATATGAGGTGTAAAAGTGTGTCTTTGTGAACCTGGTAATGCCAGCATACACTTGAAATCGATCAGGATATTTTGTGCCATATTTAAGGTGTTCAAAATCATTTGTGTAGTGTAAAGAATGTTGTTTGTGTAAGAGATGCTGATGTGATGGGTTTAGATGCATTCGTCTACATTGTTGGCGTTGAGGGCCACATTTTCTGGTGTGTTGCATGCCATTTTTTTTTTAGGGATGTTTCTCTCACTCTATCACACAGTGCAAAATTTAAATAGTTCTACGCTCATCGATCTTGACTATTAAATTTTGTGACCGTCTTGAGGCGAATGTTTTTTCAAGGTCCATTGGCCTTTGCTCCCAGCTCATTTATAGAGTGTAGAGGATGCAGACTGAACTCAAGAATGTTTGTAAGAGATCAGTAATGTTTTGCTTTCTATTTAGGTGGCAGGCAAAGGCAGTTGAAATCAGTGTGTCGCAGCAACCCAGTGTAACTCCTCACTGAAGACTCCAGGCTATTTAAACCTCTGATGAATTTCCACTATATTTGTGTAACAATGAAGATGGAAAGAAACATGTCGGGTCTTATGATTTTTGCGAGGAATAATGATGAATTATTGTAATCAGTTGTGATGAAGTTTCCTAGTTATTAGAAACTTCAGTTTTAGCAGAATTGTTTATTTTGCTGCTGGATTAGATTATGTTGATATTGTTATTTTTGTTGATATATATTTAGAATGTGTTTTTTGGTATTTTTGTTAATCACTGGAATTAGAGTGAGTTGAGTATGGTGAATATGAATAGATTTTGTATGGATGGAGGAGTTGGTGATGTGAGTCCTTTTGAGTTGTTGTGTTGTGCACTGTGAATATTAATATGAATTTTTAGGTGTTTTTCTATATTTGTTTGCTTTTCATTTATATTTTCCTTCCATTTTTGACATGTATTTTGGGATTTTATAATCCTTATGGGAGTTTTTAGAATAAATAAATTGATTTTATCAATATATATATATGGATGTGAATCGTATTTTTTCACCTCCAAATGGAGATTTGTAACTTTATTATTGTTGGTGTCAGTATGTACTAATGAATGTATTTCGCTCTGCTCTGCCTTCTACCTAAAAAAGCATACAAATGCCGACCCCTTAGTTGTTCCATATACATTGGTGCTGTCCGGGTATGGCCGGGGTTTGACTTGACCTGGGGTCCCCATTTTAGTGTGATTGCCACTGAAGGTCAGAGATCGTTGTACCAGTATCTAGCTCCCATGATTTCTCTGGTATGACTACTTTTTGTGATTTAATTTTCTTATACCACTTGTATATTTGTGAAGAAAAATGGGGGGCAGCTAGAGATGTTATGTAAGAATGTTATTATGCCATTGTGGGGTAGGAAATGTGTCGCACTTGGATGGATTTTTGGGGGTAGGAAATGTGTTGCACTGAACTAACCGCACTAAAAACTCTATGTCTTGCATACTCACCCTCAAACTCTAAGCTTAACATAACCCTACCTCTACCGCACCACAAACCACACATACTTCACAATACCCAACACAAAACCAATCACAAGCACACACAAAGCCCTCATGCACAATCATACCCCTCCACCACATGACGGCTACCAACCAAAAACGCACCAAAGCTCAGTGACCGTTTTTTCCGAACTGAAGCAGCCAACAGCACATCAAAGCACTCTTGCTCTTCTCCCTCTCAATTCCACTAACCAAGTCCAGCCCTAGGATTTGTGGGGCCAAGTGCAGCAAATTAAGTGTGGGTCCCTTAATTTGCATTTGATGATATTACAGGAAGTGACATCACAAGATAAGGACCACTACATGTATGTAGGCAGCAGCGATATTTTTATATACATATATATATATATATTCAATGAAAAAACTTTGTTAAAGGGACGTTATGGTTAAGTTGCACTAATAAAAACCTAAGAAATTCATTGAAAAAACATTGTCAAAGGGACGTTATGGTTCCAAGTAAAACCGAAAACCCCCTGAAATTCGCCAGTTATGTAAGCTAAGCAACCATAACTCACGCCACCACCGTGCACTGCTAAGACTAACACTCAGGACATCAAAGATGACATCACAAATGTCATTGATGACATCACATGTGAAATACATTTTGATGAAAAGTCTCTACAAGGAGTTGTGTTTATATTGTTGATAACAAGATATCAGGAGTGATCGGGAGACCTATCATGAACTACTTAATCTTTTAAAGAATGTACTCATCTAATATCATTGTATTGGAGTGTTGTTGTTAATACAGAAACCTAATCATATATAAACATAGGCAATGACTGCAGCATGCACCATAGAAGTACGCCATTTATAATATTGTAATTTTGGATAGTACAATAATGAATGCTCCCTTATCAGAGTTTTGAGTAATGTTAACCATGTAATAACTAGCTAACAATTCAAGACTTACAGCACTTGTGCTGGTACAAACAATACATATGAAGCACCACAATGCATACAAATCACAGGCACATGCAGGGAAACTAAAGTAAGGAAGAAAGAAACTGCATCATCAGAAAATATTAATGACATTAAAGTTTATCTTCATGTATACAAATGAATTGTGTGTTTGAGGCCTGCTCATTTCCCCATGTATGTGCACCATGAGCTGAGACCAAACCCTAAGGAAAGTACTTAAAGAACATATGAGAAGGTTAACATCTAGATATATAGCACCTTTTTAAATTGTATTATTCTGACTGCCAGTGAGCTAAACCACCTGGCCTATATATGTCAAGGAACAAAAACAAGTGGCCCAGATATGTGATGTCATCAGTGATGTCATCAATGACACTTGTGATCTCATTTTTGATGTCCTGGGTGTTAGTCTTAGCAGTGCACGGTGGTGGTGTGAGTTATGGTTGCTTCGCTTACCATAACTGGCGAATTTCAGGGGTTTTTCGTTTTTTCTTGGAACCATAATGTCCCTTTAACAAAGTTTTTTCATTGAATTTCATAGGTTTTTACCAGTGCGTGCTATTTTCCTACAATTTACTAATATCATACTTACCCAATATAGCAATATTTGTGTCCAATTTTCAAAGTTTCACCTTAAAACTCTGCCATTTCACAACATCTGGAATAATTTTTAACACTTCTATGCACTTCTTGCAACTATTTCAACTAGTTTTGCATCCGTAGACGTCTACGAACATCTGACTTCATAGCGGACCTTCCGGACAGTGCCACATGACCATACGCTGGCGCACGGCATGATGACGTGTCTGAGAACCCGTCCGCACTTCACGATAAGAACTCTGCTTGGCCGACAGTTCGAAACTGCTTCGGAGAGACTCCTTCTCTTCGGCAAAGAATACCCCTCCCTCCTTCAATCTTCAGCCACTTGGACCGCGGCCACTTTGGGGGTCTTCCTCACCCCACTCTCCACTGGTGTTCCCGCCATGCTGGTCGGCGTTGGGGCGAGGCACACCCGTGCAAAGTGATCCGGCGTCCCGCACCTCCCACAGATGTGCCCCTTGGCTGGGCAGTCCTGCAGATGTGGAAGATCCCACCTGCATTGATGACACATGGCGGCACCGGGGTCTCTCTGCAGCCAATCCCCTCTCCTCATGGACCTACCTCCTTGCCCCTTGCAGACGGCTGCCACCTCCTCCAACTTGACTCGTTGCATAGGGGCCTCCAGCTTGAGGTGTTGTCGGGATGAGTCCATGGCCAAGGCCTGCCCCTCTGCCAGCTCCTGGGCACAGCCAAGTTCCAGTATGCATTGGAGGGTTAGTGCTGGGTCTCTCAGGACTTGCTTGTGCAGCTTCAATGAACTGCAGCCGTAGCTGATCTGCGCCCTGATCTCGTCCTCCTCGAAGTTGCACAGCACACAAGAACGCGTGATGCCACGCAGCTTCCCATGAAATGCATCGAGGCTCTCCTCTTCCTCTTGCGTCGCACACCTCATCCTGAACCGTTCATAGTCCCTGTTAACCATGGGCCTGAAGTACTCATTCAGCGCTGCGATGGCTGCACCATAGGACTGGTCTGCGAGTTGTAGGGTCCTGAATAGCCTCTGGACATCCAGTCCGACAGAGTACAGGAGGGTTGGGCGTTTAGCTTGGTCCTTAATTTCTACCGCCTCGAAGTACAGCTCAAGGTTCTCCACCCAGGCTGTCCGCCTGGGCCCCAGGCTGGCCGGGGCACCCACGACATCAAAGGGTTGCAGTGGCGCGAGCTGACCACCCTGCCGGCACACTACCTCATTCTCTTCATCTACCATGATGGGCACTGGGTATAGTGCAGGTGGACCTCACTCCTGATGGGCCTACGGGCTGAATCGAGTTGAATGTCTCAAGGGCGCACGAGCACTCCTTGAGGAGTCGCTACCCTTGATGCTGTCAGGGCCACGGCAGAAAACAAAGAGAGGCTGATGATCACTTCTGCCCTCCATGCCCTGAGCCCCTGCAGGCCTCTCACTGAGAGTCTTCCTCCAACTTATTGCTTGACTGTTGTGACCAAGGGAAAAACGCAGATATTGTTCTCCTCCACTCCTTTCCTTTTCTGTTAGCACGTATAATTCGGGTATGCCTGGGGCCTCTTTGCAGGGCTAGCAGCCTGAGGTTAACTTTGAGTCATTGCTGCGGCCCGGTTCAATCGGCCACGCCCCTTTTCTTTGTCTCTGGGGCTTGCGGTATTGAGGTGACGCCCCCTTTCAGGCCCTCCTCGGAGCCGGGAAACGCACGGCGCTGCCGTATTCACCCTGTTGCAGCCCGGGTCTCACTGAGGTGCGCTCACCTCCCCCATTCTGACTGGGCGTTAGGATTCTTCACCATCATGGTCCGGTGATATCGGCCACGTCTCTTTCCTTTGTTCTCAGTTGGTCGAGGAGGGTGGAGGCCACGCCCCCTTCTCGGGCCTCTGCCGAGGCCTCGAAATCAGCTTTCTCTTTGAGATTGTCCAACTTAATTCACTTCACCCTTGCGCGGCTAGGGCTAGATGGGGTTTCGCTCACCCCCCCGCTCCGGGCAGGCTGTCACAACTATTCACTGCCACAAGTCCGGTTGATTCAGCTCCGCCCCCTACCTTGATTCAGGCCGGACTACGCGACCAATGGTGCTGCACACTCCACCACGCGGTCGAGGCCGCACACAAAGCAGCCGCACAGCCGTCTCCTCGCTGGCACCAGGCGACCTGTGCTGATGCCCAGCACGAGGTGCCTGGACCATCAGCGGGCCTGGTACCACGCGGCTGTGGCCGCCTACTCTGCACCCACACGGCTTGATGCCGCTGCAGAATGGGCGTCCCGCAGCCCACGGGATGTGCACACATGTGCCGGCCCGCCTTCGTCGCCAATGTGGCTGCCTGCCCCCGGTCTCTGGGGTGGGCCTCAGCCGGTGCCGGGAGCTCCCAACACGGAGGCTTGCTTGACGCAGGGAACACCCCGCTTCGTCCTGGTCACCGGACCGTTCGCCTCTGCTGGAGGCATCGAGCACTTGCGGAACGCGGCTGCGGGGGCACCCTGCCGGGCCAAACACACACACAGGCCACGATCACGTGGCAGTCTCCACCCCAGTAAAGGGACGCAGACACAAGTTGCTGCTTCCTGGGTCTCGGCTGCACTGTCTTGAATGTGCCAGCCAAGCCCCTTTTATTAGAGGAGCGTCATGACGGTGTCATGACGCTTCCTCACACAGCAATGCAATGAACACTCAAGCCCTCAACATTGGGCCACTCGTCACAACCTTGGGGGGTGGTTTTGTCACAGAAATTGGGAGAACTGAATTTTGACATTGGATTGCATTGCAGTTAGAATTTATTTTAGGAGGGAGATGCTCTAACTCGCTTTTGGCGGATTCCACCTTGGAATCAGTTCTTTCACCAATCAAGCTCTTTGCACCTCCATTCCCCTTAATGGGCTCTCATCCACACCGAAATTAAATCATGTGTTTTCACCCATCCAGGGAAATAATAATAGGTCTGAGAGGTATGGGTAGAAAGTGAAAAATGGCAATATTTTTGGTAAAGCAATTAGGAGCCTCCCGGTTAAATCAGGACGGTTACTATTTATGGTTAAGATGTTTTTATGTTTTGATGCTGTTCTCTGACATAATAAATGGAGAAGGATAATACTTACTTCGGCTGTGTGTCTTTAATTGAATCAAGATTTGACATAGCGATTAGTGTGAAACACCTGTATTCTCATCCCATTGCATTTGAGGGAATCACCTACTCTTCGCCACCTTTCAAATGCGTGCAACGAGAGTCAAAGTCAAGGACAATGCTTGCCAGCCAGGGACCTACCACACAAAAACACCCAGCCTCATTCATTGTGTTATGGGCAAGAAATGTTTCGTCTTTTCTCTCTTTCTCTGTTGCCAACCTTCCTGGAAACACCGGCAGCGAATGAGACCGACTGTCAGGATAGCAAGACATAGAAAAGGGACTCAGACTAGCTGTAGGGTGAAAGAAATATATATCTGTCATCTTAGAAAGGTGTTTCCTTCTGCTGTACTAAGTACATTTACAAGGAGGGTGCATGTATTGTCAATTTATAAAAATTGTATACGCTTGTCGCTCCACAGAAATATAAATATGAAAATGCTTTCACATTTGATTTAGTTACACTTAAATTTGCTATATGTGTAAATGCTCTTTTTATTCGCTACTCTACTTTGATAAAATGCACTTTTAGTAACAACACACATGGAAAGGTAATTATGCATTAATACACACTCATTTCTATTCGGTCAATTAGTATTCCAGTAAAGGTTAGAGGAAAATGCAATTGTTGTCCTTCTTCCCTGTCAACAAAACAATCTGGAGTAACGACGTCACTTACTGCTGTGACAGCCGAGGCACGCGTCCTAGAACTTGCGTGAGGCACGTCGTGGACTTGTTTGCTTTTCGGAATCTTCTGCTTGTGCCTTGGTGTCACGCGTGCGCAGAAGGTCGTGCCCCCGCAGCCGCGCTTGCGCCGTGTGTCTGACCCGCCGATGAAGAGCTGAGGCAGGGGAAGGCCTCGGGGCCTACAGCACCGGACCGGGGACTGGAGTGGGCGGCTGGCCGCATTTGTGCCGCCATGGAGGGGATGGACGTGGACTTGGATCCAGAGCTGATGCAGAAGTTCAGCTGCCTTGGGACCACTGATAAAGATGTCCTGATAGGAGAGTTCCAGCGGCTTCTGGGCTTTCAACTCAACCCGGCTGGGTGCGCTTTTTTCCTGGATATGACCAACTGGTGAGGCTTGCTGCGGAGGGACTCAAGGTGGAGGGGGTGGAAGTGGAGGAAAGCCACGTGTGGACTTGAGAGGCTCTGGACAGGTGTGCAGTTAGAGGTTGGGGGAGGGAATGGGAGACATACTCGCACGCAGACCCAGGGACTTTGGCTAGATAGGCATGGAGTTTGCGTGGGTGGGTGAGAGAGGACGCATTCGCAAGTTTCGGGAAGGGAAAGTGGAGGACGATTACCAGAGAGTGGAGAGATACCAGGGTTTTCTGACATGGGACAGGGAGGCACAAGTCAAGAAGGGGTGTGAGACCCGCACTTGAGGTTAAAGGAAGGTGCTTGGAGTGGAGCTAGGTTGCCACTAAAGGGATCCGGACGCACAGACCAGGGCTTCAAGCTATGGACATGGAGCGATCACGCGTCTTTAAAACTAGTGCCTCGGAAACCGAACTAGCGGCAGTGAGAGCGGCTTCCCTTACAATCGGGGTAGTTTCTAGTCAACTTTGTGCCCCTGACCGCATCACGTAACTCCCAAACTACACCCCACGCAACAAAACCCTAATCAATATCAAACAATTGCTAAACAAATTAAGCCGGTTTCATTACATTTTAATCCAGGTATGTACTTTACAGACGAAATCTAAATGTGAAAACGCAGCTTTTGCTGCCCTGGTAAATGGTTCTTCTGTCACCTGCTAGTAAGGAAGGCCTTGTCTTAATGCAGTTTCAAACTGCCCATACTAACAGACTGTGGTGTGACCAGCCTGCTTGGGTCTGAGGGCCCACTGGCGACTGGCCCGGTGTTGCAGGCGTTCTGTTCAAACCACCTCACTATTTTGCAAGGGGTAACACTAGTGTAACCAGGGCTTTAAGTGGGGTAAGAAATCGAGGGGGGGCCCTCATTTGGGGGCGTGGCTTGTAGGGGGCATGGCCTAAAACGTACGCAAATCGTAAGGTATGCACACACATATATATGCATGTTATATATCTGTGTTTACCTTACTATGGTTTGTGTACTTTGCAAGCCATCTTTTCTAAACATAGAAATATGTATTTCTATGTTTAGAAAAGATGGCTTGCAAAGTATACAAACCATAGTAAGGTACGCACACAGATATATAACATGCATATATATGTGTGTGTGCATACCTTACGGTTTGCCTACTTTTCAGGCCATTTTTTTTTTAAACATTTCGGTTTTATAAAAGATGGCTTTGAAAGTACACAATTCAAGCCATCTTTTATAAAGCTTTGACTACGGACAAAATTGTCCGTCAGCAAAGCTTTATAAAAGATGGCTTGAATTGTGATAATGCATCCTGCCAATGTTGCGTGCGGTGGGATGGGGGCCCCGGCAGGGCCCCGGCTCAGTCCCACTTTTTGGAGACTGCCGGGGCCCGGCCCCGGCAGGCCCCGGCCCACTTAAAGCCCTGAGTGTAACCATATGGATTATTTTCTGATATATATATTTTTTTTTTATTGAAACATCAGCCTAAAGTACCACATTGCAAGCAATGTGGCATCAGACTTTTATTACAAAACATCATTCATCGAAAATCGTCCAGCCAAAAGCCAATTCATGGTACTATATCCGATATTCTGAGTGGAAAGAAAGATTCAATTTCGGAGAATCATTTACAGATCTTCAAGATTAAAGGCGTCTATGTAGTCAATTACCGCACAGCTTAATTTTGTGCTGTGACCGGCTGCTACGTAAGACCACCAGTCTCGTGTGATATAATCTACTGGGATATATTCTCCTAGATGTTGCATTCTCTTTGAGGTGGTCTTTGTGCATTTGGTAATCAGATGTTCTAAGGATTCTATTTCGTTATAACAGAAGCAACATAAATTATCCTTTGTTTCTTTAAAGTGACGACCCCACATCATTTCTTTTGTTTTGATAGCGTTTAATCGAAGTCTTAGAAACTGTTCGCGATGGTGACGGGATGGACAATTCGTTAAGTATCTACTTGTAACATTTAATTTATGTTCTTCGATTCCAGAGTCTAGGGTGGTCTTCGACTGCAAGCGTCGCTCCTTGTTCTTAATCCAGCACCATTGTTCGAATTTTGTTTTTATGGATTGTGGTCGCGTCAGCAGGTCTTGCAAGGTCAGATCGGCATTAGATAAGGTTGATATCATTATTTGTTTCCACTCGTCTAGCAATTTCGAATTTCCTGTAGTTTTTTCCCCAGCAAAGATTTCAAATGCTGGCGTTATGGGGATCAAATTCATTTTGCGTAATACCATTAGTGATTTCCACATTACATGAGTATGTAGGGAATTTAAGGATAATTTGTGTCTTATGTGGATCATCGAGATGTATGAAGGAAGCTTCAGGACACGCCGCCAGTAGATCCCTTCTAGCTTTTGCCAGAACAAAGCATCGATGTTCCAACCAGACTCTGAACCGAAGGTAATTGCAGGAATCACCTTTTGGATGTAGAAGGTCAGGACTGGTGCTAGAGTGAACTTTCCAAAGTTTCTATTCAGCAGCTGGCCTTGAATGCTGTATTGAGTCATTCTGTTGACCATATCGACCTTCCAATGATGTTCATGCACTGAGTTATTGAATGTTATTCCCAGGTATCTGATCGAGTTAACTACATCCAGTCGCTTGTCGTCAATTTTCCACACAAAAGCTTTCTGTTTGTCAGTGTGGTGGTGACCAATGATGACAATTTTTGGATTTTTTGATGTTCAGCTCCAGGTCATTTTTTTTGAGATAATCGTGGAGATTTGTAAGCTGGCGTTGCAGACCAATCTGTGTTTGGTCCAGCAAAACTACGTCGTCAGCATAAACTATGCATCCTATTTCCTTATTGTTCAATTTCGGTGGAAAGCAACGCACGTCTTTACAATATGCTGGGAGGTCAGAAATGAATAATTTGAAAAGTTCAGATGCTAGTGGGCATCCCTGTTTCACACCTGAGTTTGTTGAGATCGGCTTAGATAGTGAGCCTTGATTGTTTAATCTTATTTTGATGGTAGTCTGTGTGTGTAGAGCTCTTATCGGTGCAACCAGGTCGCTTGGGCACTTCCAATTTGTTAATTTTTGCCATAGTTTACTGCGGTTTACGCTATCAAAAGCTCCCCTCAGATCGATGAATGCTAGATATAATCTCGACTTTTAGGCTTTCAAGTTTTAGTATATTTATTAGCAGCAGGTTTACCTCTACACCTACGCCTTTTGTGAAGCCTGTTTGCCGGATGTCAAAGATTTTCTCTTCTATGGACCATGCCGTTAGCCTTTGTCGTAAAAAAGAGGCGAAGATTTTTCCAATGGTGTCCAACAGGGCAATCGGACGGTAGTTGGTTGTATCGGCCCTGTTGCCCTTTTTATAGATTGGCACTATGATCGCCACACGCCAAGAATCTGGTATTGTCATTGATGTGGACAGGCGTGCAAATAATAGTACAATAAAGGTAGCCCATTGTTGTTCATTCTTCTTCAGCATCATGTTGGAAACTAGGTCTGGGCCTGCTGCATGCGAGCTTTTGAGGGGCTCGTATTGCAGCTCTGATATCTTCCACAGTTATTTGAAGATTCCAAGATGTTAGCTCATTTATGGGTATTCTTTTGTCTTCATTAGATGGTTTATTGAAGATTTTAGTAAAATGATGTTCCCATGTAGCGGCGTCAATCGTATTGGATGGTATTTGATGATGTCTCGAATTACCTGTATTAAGAATTATCCAGGTTTCCCGAGAATTCTTCTGAATTAGATGTTTCATTAGAAGCTCGGCTTTTTCTTGCTCAATTATTAGTTTCTGAGATTTCAACCAGTTACGGTATGCTTGACGACGCACATGCATTGCTGCTTTGATTGTAGTTTTCGCGCTGGCTGAATTACGAGACTTCTTTAATGCTCTAATGTCGCGTCGCATAACCTGTTTAGCTTGAGTCAGGATTGTAGACGAAAGATGTTTGTGAGTTGTACCCATTATGTGGTTTGCAGCTTTAGTTGTAATAAAGTCCAAAAGCAAGGGAGCATAATTCACAGACAGATCGCTGTCTTGACAAAATTGCTGGCGTAGTTTTTCAATCCTGGGACTGTCAATTCTAAGACAATTACCGCCGGTATTTACGGAAATAGTAGTTTCGTAGGATCTTTGTTCGAGTGACCATTCTATCATGCAGGTCAGTCTGAGCAGCTTATGATCACTACTGGGCATAGTTCTTATTGACAAAGTCAGATCGCTTTCAAATAGATGTTGAGATACCCAGAAGTAGTCAATTATTGACTGCGCATTCTGAGACGACCATGTTGACTGAGGGGGTTGGTCCCCTATAGCTTGGCCATTTACCATGAAGCAGTTTCGATTCCGTAGTGCCTGACTCCACTTAAACTCTCGACTTTTTTCTTTGTCTCGAGTTAATCGTTTAAACGTCTTCGTCACATGATCGTGTTTAAACCATGAGCAATTTAGATCACCTGCACAAATTATGGATAAGTTCTTATGGACGGTTAGTGATTTGTCAATACAAGATGTTATTGCGTTTATAACATTTTTGGTGCTGATTTTGTTCGGATTCCAATATCCGTTTTTAGACAAGCAAATGTTTCCTTGTGTCTAAATTTTCATCTGTTGTCTGAAGCAGTGCACAAAAGGATTGGGATTAGAGGAATCAACAAAGCGCCACCTGGTGTTTATTTTAATCATCATTAGTAAACCAGAAGAAGGTTGCCCCTTTAAATTTTTGATTGCTGGGTTTAAAAATGTTAAGAAGCCATCTCGTGACGGAGGGTGGCATAACCAAGTCTCCTGCAGACAGATGACGAAGACTTTATCTAAGTCAGCGTCAAATTTGTTGAATAAGTGAACAAATCCTCGAGGATTCCAGGATATGAATTCACGAGTACACTTGTTTCCGGTCCTTGGTGGCTAACATCGTTCTACCTCCATATTATGGTTGATGATTTTCGCAGAGTGGTTGTTATTTGATCTTGGGTTCTCCTTAGTGGTCGTAGCTCTGCGTATCTCAGCACATCTTTGCTTTTGCGTTTCTTGAGAAATTTTTTGTCCGCTTGTTTTCGACCTAGCGAATCTTGTGCTCGTAGGTTCCACAGAGATATCGAACCCAAGCGCTAGCAATTCTTCTAAGGCTTTCACAATTGTGTTTCGAAATGAGACCGAGGTTATATGTAATAGAACCTGGTCACAGCGTTTTTCTGTTACATACTCAACAATTTGTATGTCTTCAGACAAGATCATTAGTAGAGATGGAATGCAGGCAAATAATTTCAAAACATTATTGCGATTCAAGTTTAGATCACGATCTTCTCGATTTAGATTTTGTAGTCTCAGTTTGTAGTTCGTAGGACTTGAGCCGTTTCTTAGGGATGAAGAGGCATGAGAGATGTAGCGAGCTTGCTTCTTTTCTTGGAAGCGTGTGTATTTGGGATTTAGCTGCGACAACCGATTGGGGGATGGCCTCAAATTCGTCGAACCATTTTTGTGGTTCATGTCTTCGTCCATATTAAGGTTTATTCTATGTGACAATTCGAAATGAACATCATCAGGTACCACGATGGGGTCAATGATAAGGTTTCCAGATGCAGCGTCGTCGGAGTAGGTTGAAGATTGCAGAGATCGATTTCTATGTCCGATGACTTACTTGTACGGCTTTCACAGTCTGATTCCGTTCTTTGTCGTTTACTCGCTGGTGCAGTGAGGCGCCCATGGCCTCCAGGATCGTTGCAATGCAATAAGCAATGTTGTCTTTGCTGGACTTTGACGATGCTATTTTGCAAGATGGAACAGACCTATTATCAGGCATTGCATTTCTGATGAATTTCTGTGACTTCGCGTTACTAGCACGTTTTTTAGTAGCATATATTCCCTTCTCAAAAGCTGATTGTCGACCATGTGTTAGCAAGGCTTTTTGGTCAGAAGTCGTGGAGGCCTTTATGGCTTTTGCCGCGCCTTCGAAGATTCCAAAAGAAGTCAAAGGCAATTCAGGTTGGGTACTTATGGCTGAACTGGGTACTTGTTCGCTCAGCGTCGGCACGAGAGCAAGCGCAGGCAGAGGCGCTGTCAGATTTCTTTCTCCGTTGTTGACAGCCGCAACAATGGAGGTTGTTTCTACGGCTGATGACTTCAAAGATTGAACAGAATCCTTTGTGTCTTGTGGTCGTTTTTGCGGTGGTATTGAAGCCTTGGTTGATCGTATAGGTGCTTGAGGGTTTGTTGAAGCGATGTTTGAACCCATCATGGTTGATGAATGTCTCATCCATTTCACAGCTTCAAGTAACTCATCAGATAAGATGTCATTTTGGCAATGATGCCGTGCTGCAAGGTCACTCAAACGTTCTTGCCATCGCATCGTATGTTCTGCTTCCTGAGACAATTGTGATTGTAAAAAATTTGTCACGTTGTCAAATTTGTCCATCTTTTCTTTAAGGGATAAGATAAGTGATGTCTGGTCTTTGTGGGCCTCCTGCAGTGACTCGTACATCTTCAGAAACGGAAGCAGGGCTGCAGAAGAAGCTGCTAAAACGTTGTTGTAGATCTGCATCGCTGCAGCTGACGAGAGACTCGGTTTTGAGTCGGTAGTGGTTTTATCCGCCGAAGATGAATGTGAGCAATTTGTGTTTTCTGTTTGAGACTCACTAGAAGACGACGTATTCACTGTTGTAGTGACCGAGATATTCTGTGGAAGTTGTAAAGGATTTGGCCGTGGATGAACATTTCTTGGAGTACTAGAAGAGGCCGTATTGGAGGTGTGAGATCTCGTCTTGATGTGAGTTATATTAGTAGTGCTATCATCTGCACTACTAGTAACTCTTTTGTCGTATGATGTTGGACACATTTGGTTTCTTTGCCGCATCAGACCACGATCGGAAATGTCGCGTGATCTATGCAAGTAATCACTTGCAGTATCAAGGTTGTGACTGGGTTGATTAGTTACTTGACCTTGGAGAACATGACAGTTCGTAGGCCCGTGAGGGGGCTGAGTATTGCCTGACATCGCTAGTTCTTTTGCTTGTTCTGTCGAAGAACGATCCTGAAGACTGTGTGACGGCGTTATATTCGTCGTCCTAGAATTGCCGATTAAAAGTTTGAGTTCCAATGGGGCACTCGATTGAGTTTTATATATATATATATATATGACGAGATTCAGCTTCAGTGAGCAAGGGATCATTATCCGCAACCTCAAGATCTTCAATCAAAGGTATCGCAGTTTGCATCTCCTCATCGAGTGCAGTCGAGTTGTCAATTCCTTCCTCATCTTGCAAGGCTTCCATAATTTCTGCATCTGTAATTTCGAAAGGCGTAAAAAATTCCTCAGTGTTTCCTATTGAGTTTAACGTTGGCAGGGATGTATAGTTAGGCTGACCTGATCGTGATCGTGAGGAATCTAAGGAAATAGGAGGTAGGTTAGTTAAAGTTAGTAATGGTCGTTGTAAAGAAACGTTTGATTTCCCGGCATCATTCACAATGGGAGCACTCGCTTTGGATTTGTCGGACTCCGACTCGAGCGTAAGCTCCTCAGCGATGGGTTTGGGCATGCTTTGAACCACCATGGGAACTGTTTGATTAGTTACGCAATCGAGCAAAAATGCAGATTGCTCACCGACGTAGGAGTTTTTGTGAGCAAAGATTGATTGTGTGTCAAAGCTCGCAGACTCTACAGAAGTCGCGGCGCAGGCTTTCTTTGACCATTCCGCGCTCTTCGCTCTAGCATTTGTGCTCGAAGTATTTACGATCGAAGCTTCAGGGTCAGCAAGGGGAAAGGTGGACGCTACGGTCGCAGCGATCTCAAGCGGGGTCACATTAATAGACATAGGAGACACAAGCGGCACCGGTGCTGCTAGTTGGTGCTTATCAGTCATTGAGACAACAGTTTCAGGTGATCCTTTGGCCGCGTGTCTCTTTAAAACAGAGCTTACCTTTGAATACACGGGAGCAGAGTCCGTCTTCAAGGGTGTCCACGGATTCTGCATCCGACGCTGTTGTATTGTTTTGTGCCTTGTTTGGGGCCCCCCGTGGCCAGTTTGAGCAGTCATTTCACAACTTTGTGCACAGTGCTGCCAGACGCAGACTGACTCTGCGCACGACTCCGCGCGCGCTCCGCGCTTGATGTGGGGTTATATAGTCGCTGCCCACAGCCGGCAGGTTTAAAGCAGCAGTGCTTGAATTAGAAGAACACTCGGCAAACACTTGGCCGGATACGTAGCTGCAGCTCCTCGCAACCCAAAAAAGTCAAATGGACTGACGCAGACTGACTCTGCGCACGACTCCGATAGTTATCATTCCAAGGTGGACAGTCTGGGACACTCCTATTGTACTCTTTCAAAATACTTCTATATGAGAGGGAAAGGGGATAAATGGCACCAATGAATGTTCTTGTCTGCTTAGCATTAAATCGCAGAGCGTTTCAAGAATATAACCATGATCAGAGATCTCTATTTGATAAGTCTGTGATTAAAAGGGTTGTATGTGTGAATCAGTAAATGCATAAGACACATCGCTTGGTGTTCACAACACTTACCCTAACTTTAAAATCTTTGGAACCATATCTACTCGTTCAGACCTCCCTTTTTTTTTTTTTTTTTTGTTGGGCGATTTGAGAATAACATGGCTGCAAAATCAGCCACTCAAAACGGGGTAATGGCTCTTTTGCTTTCTGGAGAATTTTTGATGAGGAGGGGCAGGCTCTCAATCTGAGCATACCCAGTCGCCAATACAGAAACCACTGGAGGCGATTATATCCTTAAGCAGGAATAGATACCGTACAAAGACCTCCGATGAAGCGGGGCACATGTACAGGAAGAACTGTACTTCTTACAAACGTTAGCCTGACCAGTAATAAGCTTATGAAGTATTTTAAACAAAACTGGCTTCTGATATGTGGTATAGGGTCCACAGATCAGCAGCCACTACCTCCTCTCCTTTGCACAGTCCTCATGAGCAGGCCCCTGTTTAATCTAACAGAGCTGGCCTGCAGCCAGTGAAATCATTGTGGCTGCGGTTGGGTTCATGACATAAAAGCATGTTTTGCTCTCAATTAACATAAGGCACAGGGTGAGGTCATACTACCACCCTCTCATAAATGGAAGAGAGGATCCCTTACACACTGAGCTTCCTCTGCGGGAAAATGGCCACCATTATACTGTTTACCACATTGGCTCAAAGTTAAGGTTGACTTGGTGTTTAAGCTAGAGATCACATATTCATCTGTGCCCCAGATAAGGTTTTTAGGTGTGAATGTTTTACACACTGATTTTATAAGTTTGTAAATTTGTAAGAGTGAACATAACTTGCCTCTGCAAGAGTGTAAAAAGTATGCAACAAGCAGCCAGATCATGACTAAACTTGAACATGAATATAACATGTAAGAAACAGAATTGAGTTGTGTAGCAGGAAATTCTGGCTTCAAACAATGTATTGGTTTGTGTAAAACATTCTCTATTTTAATGTGTATGAACATACCTCATAGGTGCATCTTGGTGATAAATACAACACTGGAACGTCTACAAATACTTTTGTGCAGTGTATGTATGCATTAACTGAAAAGAAATCACAATTTGTTAAAAAGGATACTTCCCATTTGTAACTGTTTTCCGTTGTATTGCTCATAAGATTCTAAAATGCTAAGAAAATACAAATGCATAATGGTTCTCTCCTTAAGCTTCAACAGACGGAAAACAAAACCCACCCACACTTCTCTCTGTGTGCAGGGAGCATAGAATGCATGTCAGTTTCAGACACTGCACAATGCATTGTAATTGTATCCATGCAGATGAGAATCAAAGGATGCGTTCTGGTTTCTGTCAAGTCACCTGCCCTCTGCTCCCAACTGCTATGTAAATGATACATGGAAATAATGGTGTCGTAGTTACAAGATTTTAATGCGTAGAAAGACTTGTATGACACTTATCTGGGACTGGACCTAGAAATAAACATGGGGGGGGGGGGCAAAGACAGAAATAAAGGTATGATGATATTCTGCATAAGATGCAAACAATACAAGCTTGCCCATTATTTATTTAATTGGGATTTATCACCAGTTCTATTTTAAATGTCTACTAGTATTTATACACATTGATAAAATATGATTACTTGCATGTTTTTATGGAACCCGTTGGCCTTGGAGTCAAAAGTAGCTGTCAAACCAACCAGGTTCTTGTAGGCTACAAACGGGTGCTAAATGGTGAATAACTCCCAGACGTTTCTATCCCTGTTAAGAAAGTTGATCAAACTAATAAAGAGCAGAGTGTCTCCTACACAAACCAGTGGCTTGAGAGAAGAAATGTACTGAGCTATGAGAGAGTACAGAGATCCCACACCGTTCCCTAATTTCTAGTGAAGGGAGAACAAAGGCCCGCTTTCTTCCAAGTGCTTTTAGCTCAACTATGGCAGGATTCATCTATTTTCTGGACATTGCAAACCAAGAGGCTCTGATAAATATTACCACTAAGGAAGATGCACAATGATTTGCAGGCACTAGATCCAGCAGGAGGTGGCTCACATCCACAGCGCCTTCCTTAGCATGATCTACTGGAGGTGAGTGTGAAAAAACCTGAGTTGGGGGCAAAGGAAGGGTTTGTGATTTCCACAAAGACCTAATGGGCATTCGGCGTAAGCCACCCTCCCTGGTGTGTGTTCTTAAAAATACAGTACTGTCCGAACAGTGCAACATTTGTCTCCGTCATGCCTGCTGGGTTGAAACATATTTTGCGTCCTGCTCTGGTTCAAGGTTGATTACCAAAGGTTCATGCAGAGTTTTGGTTTCACTGTTTTTCCTCATAAAGTCTTGATTTCGGCTGCAGAATGTGGCAAAGTCAGTGTCAAGAATAGTGCTGTATTTGTGGCAGTTTAGTGACAAGTATTTTTTTTTCAAATTTCTTTTTTTTTTTAATCCGATGCTTCTCCTAAGTAACAGGTTCTAGCTTTATCTACACCTACCAGATCCTTTGCACACGAAGTATGTTTATCTTTTTGGGGGGGTTGTACTATTTCTTTGGTTGTTCATTTTGCAGACTTTATGGACTGCATAACATATGCAGTTTCTTGAAGGGAGAGATTGTGCATTAGGGGTGTCACGGTATTCGTTTTATGACGGTACAATAACCTTCTTGCCAAATGACGGTATATCATGGTTATCGTGGTATAGCAAGTGGAGTTAACTAATCTTAACAAATATTTTCTAAAGGGTCAAATTGTCAGATTTATCATCACAAACAAAACCAGGCACCCAGAGCCAGAATTGGGCTTTTCAACATACTTTCCACTGAAATGCCACCCCTTGCTTCCACCAAACACAAACACACGTGTGGAGAGGAGGGGGGGGAGGAGAGCCCTGCTGCGACTGGCAAAGCGAACTGAATAGCTTTTCTTAGGTTGTCATTTAGGCTTTTAGCTCCCCCACTGGCTACTGGTGAAGATGAACATGTTGCCATCTTGATAACCTGCATGCCACAGATCAATGGAGTCTGATGGAAAGGTGTTCAGTAATCACAGACATGTTACTCTTTGGTATGGCAGCAGGGAATACCCACAGAGATGAGTACATTTCGCAGTGTGATTTATTATATGTAAATTCAATGATAGAACCAGGGAAATCCCCCATTGTCATATGTTTAGAAAACATTATAAATATATAAACCCCAAAGTCCCGGGAGGATAGCTTAGCGGCAACGTGCGCGCATTGGAAGAAAGATGACACGAAGCAACACGGGTTCGATCCCCGGGTCCGCGCTTAGAAACCTCTGGGTGTTTAAGTGTGTTATAAATACGCAACTAAGACAAAAACAATTTCTTTAACAGCGCCTCGATGCCCGCGGGCTGTGTGAGCGCTTTAAAAAAAAAAGTAAACCCTTTTCCTTCTTGGCACTGTATGTATTCTTCCTATTGCTAACATACTGATTTTGTGTCAGGCACGTGTGGTTTATGGAATGGCATTAAAAACTGCTCAAACTGAAACTACTTGGCAGACGGCACATCCAACAGTGCAAGACCAAGACTGCGCAGCACTTGCTTACTGCAGCCTTTCCAAATCAGATTGAAAAGCACACTTAACGGTATGAACGGTATACCGGTATAAACAATGTGACGGTTATTATTGTTCAATTAAGTGGTTCAAAGTATCTTTAACGGTATACCGTAATACCGTTCCATCCCTTCTGCCAATTAGGCTTCTTCTTGCCAGTTTGACTTGAATGGTGAGCTAATTCTCCTACCTGGGCAATTCTAATCAGTGGAGTATTCAACTCTGACATCATCAAAGACAAACTTGAAATAGTTTTGGTAGTTTATTTATTCCCCCCCTTTTTTTTTTTTTGAATTTTTTTTTTGAATGTTTTTTTCAGCACAGGGGCCCATGTCTTACAATATTCATCCAACTGGTTTAGCTAGATGCGTTTTTGTCTCTGAGCGATTGAGCATCACATCCTGGCCTTGAATTCCCCATGCAAGTAGTGCCAGATCGTTGATGTCGGCATTGAACATGTTAAAATAGGATTTTACCCTTGTTGATGGCCCTCCACCAACCCTCCTGGGTGTTGTAAGAGCCAATGTTAGCACGCTGTTTATGTTCTCATTAGCTCAAGGGGAACCATTTCAAGTTGCAAGCTACTAGCCAGCCATACCAAGTTATTTGCCACTTCAAGGCTATGCTTATCCATAGCACATTTCTTCCTCTCCAAGTGTTAATTATCATTAGCCATTTTTTAGTGTTAACGTTAAAGGTATTTATATTGTGCACTGTCACCAATGGAATTGGTCCCCAGGCGCTCGGGTGGATCTGCAAACGAGAAGGTGGGTTCGGTTAGTCCCACGAAGGGAATAGGAAAGTGAAAGAAGTGGTGTGCTGTTCGTGGCTTCAGTTCGGTTTTTCCGGTGCGCTGAGCTTTGGTGTGAATATCGGACCGATGTGAGCCCTCAAGTGCTGTTGGTGTGGTTTATGTGGTTTGTTATTGCGGTGCAGATTTTGCCCCCTGCCTTGGCTGATTTGAGACCTACTATCAAATCCACACCCAGTTTAAGGCTGCAGTAGTTTAATATTTACTCCAAGGTGTCCAATTGAATAAAATACTATCTTGAAGTTTATAAAGCATGTTTTTTTACTTATAGTTAATCAGTTTGTGGGGCAAAGATTAAGGACCACATCGACTCCTTTGGTCCTGCCCTGGCAGATGTCTGCAATCACTCCTTCGCCTCTGGAGTCTTCCCATCCCCCCTCAAGCACTCCCTTGTGCACCCCCGTCTTAAGAAACCCTCTTCCGATCCCTCCTGCCCAGCTATCGCCCAATCTCTATCACTCCCTTGCTGGGCAAGCTCCTGGAGAAACTGGCCGTCTCCCAGCTTAATCTCCATGCTGAATCTGTTGGTAGTCTTCATGACCATCAGTCTGGCTTCAGAGCTGCCAGAAGCACGGAAACTGCTCTCCTGAACATCCGTGAGGCCCTGCTCTCAAACCTTGACTCTAACACTCCTTGTGTTCTCATTTTGCTCGAACTCTCTTCTGCCTTCGACACTGTCAACCACACCATCCTGCTCAACCGTCTCCGTGATAACCGGGGTATCACTGGTCAGGCTCTGGCGTGGCTGACCTCTTTCCTTTCCAATCGACCCCCCCCAGGTCCAACTGGATTCCTTCCCCTCTGACATCTTTTTCTCTACCTGTGGTGTCCCCCCAGGGTGTCCCCCCAGGGATCTAACCTCTCCCCCTGGTTGTATCTGGCACTTCTTGCTCACCGCATCGCCGCTCTGTCCCAACTTTCAGTGCTACATGGATGATACCCAGCTCATTTTCAGGCTACCCTCAGCCTCCTTTTCCCCTTCCTTCATCTCTGACTGTCTTTCTGCTATCCAGGAATGGTGTGCCACCAACGACCTCTGCCTTAATGCCAGTAAGACCGAGATTCTACTCATCGGCACACCCACTCCCTCCTTCCCTGCAGCTCTCTGGCCGGCCTCCCTTGGCCCTCTTCCTGCTCCTACCTGCAAGGCAAAAAACCTTGGGGTCATCTTCGACTCCACACTCTTTCTCTCCTCACATCTCTGACGTCTCTAAGAAGTCACACTACCAGCTACACCTCCTCGGAGGTATCCTCCCTTTCCTCTCCTTCCCCCAGAAGCTCACTCTCTCCAGAGCCCTGGTTCTCTCAAAGCTGGACTACTGTAACAGCCTCTATCTAAATCTTCCTGCCTCTACTCTCCGCCCTTTGCAACTCATCCGGAACAGGACTGCGAGACTTGTCCTTGGCCTCAAGCCCAGGGACCGTATCTCTCCAGGACTGAAATCACTACACTGGCTCCCAGTGGCTGCGAGGATTAAGTTCAAAACCCTCTGCATTGTCCACAAGGCCTTCTGGGGCCTTGGGCCAAAATACCTTCAACTCTCTCTTCCTAAATATCTTCCTTCTCGAGCTCTTCGCTCATCCACCTCCAACTACCTCAGGGTCAGCAGCTTCTCCAACCAACAAGTTGAGGGTAGATCTCTCTCTGCAGCACGGGCCTCCCTCTGGAACAGCGTTCCTGCCTCCCTGAAACTTGAGGAGAACCATCTCTGGTTCCGGAAGCACCTCAAAACCTTCCTCTTTGCCTCCGCTTTCTCTCCCTCTCTCCCCTGCTAAAATCACTGAACCTGCACTGAATCTGCAACTGGGCCACTCACCGATCTCAGTCCTTGGCCCAGCCACTCTTCCCTGCACTGCCTACCTGCACTACAGGACTGTCTGTTTCCTACAGGCCCTTCTCCCGGCACTTACCTTGCACTTGCCACCAGCTGGCCCTATTATTTATCTTGTATTCTACTTACCATGTACTGCACTTTTCCCCTCTTCCCTTCCCCTTGCACTTTTCCCATTCCCCTCTACCCTTGCACTTGCGCGATCTGAATGACACCTTGCCTAGTAGGATCGTTATCTGTCTCCCCTTGTCCCTCCCTCCCCCGCCTCGTTGCGCCTTGAAGCACTTGTGTATAGGTGCGTTACAAATGCCATATCATATCATAAATGGACAAGTTTAAACATTTTGGGGCACATTTTAAAACAAGTAGTTTTTAGTTTTTTGTTGGCTGACCACGTATCTCTGAAGTGTCAAGATTGCTTTATGAGACTGGATAGTTTTATTAGTCCTTTTTAATGGGTTCAGAGGTGAAGTTACATCTTGATGGCTATAACAAGCTGTGGGATCAATGTTGAGCGAAGGGAATCTGTGCCTTGCAAAATGGATAAACCTGACCAGCACAGACGCCACAAAATTCTACATTTTAGCTCTGCTTATCCGGGTGCACTTTGTCCTTTCACAGAGTAACTGCTGAGACAAGGTGCACCCAGATACGCAGTGGTAGAATTTCATGCCAACACATGGTTCTCGACTAGAGACATGGGGTGCCTGGGGTCAGGAGTGGGAGAGACCAGCACTTTCTCCACATCCCTCTTCCTTGTCTTGGTACTTAACTCTCAGGCCCCGCCTCCATTCAAGGAACCCCTTTTCACTTTCTTTTCTTCAGAGATATAATACCATCCCCGTGCCCATGAGCCCCAGTTAAAAGGCCAGGTTCCTTCTTATGGGTGCGGGTCCCTCGACGGGGCGGTAGTTCTCCTGTGGGGTGCGTTCCTGGGCTTCCTGCGGGGCATTCGCTCCTGTTGAGCGCCAAAGGTTCCTGTTCGGGTTCCCAATGTAGGGTGTGGCTGCATCTGTGCCCTGGGTCTTCTGGTCTCGGGGTTCCAGGTTAGTGCCTGTCTGGCTGGCTGCTGCTGCCGTGATGGTTGTGTCTACCTCCTCCAGAACGACACTGGTGGGCAGGGCTGACTCCGGCTTATGGTGGCCTTTGTTCCTTTGGCTCCAGGCTGCTCCTGCAGTTGTTGCCAGTAGCCTGATGGCTGTCCGATGTTTGTTTGGTGCTGTCCCGGCGTGCAGCTGCGGTGGCGAGGCTGGCACCGGCTGTGGCGGGCTGAGTGCCCTGTGCTCCCCGCTCCTGCACTGTTGCCGACGGCCTGGGGGCAGCCCATTGTTGACCAACCCTGGTTGATGTTGGCTGTGGCCCCCTCAGCGCCATTTCGTCGGCTGGTGTGTGCTTGAGTAGTCTCTTTGTGTCACTGGTGGGGTCTGGATTGTTGAATCCTTTCTTGGGGACCGCGGCTGTCCTCCACGTCGTGTTTGCCTGGAGTGCATGCTGTGTGCTTGCAGCCTTTGGTGTGGTCTGCTTTTTCCAGTTCTGCGGAACTCTGGCAGTGATGATTCCTGTGTTGTAGGTCCTGCGGTTGGCCCTGTCCCGGGGGGCTAGAACAGTGCTGTTGGAACATGCTCTCTTGTCCATGCGGGGGGCAGAGTGGGGGGGTTGTGGCACTTCTGGGCCTTCCCCTTTGTCGGTTGTTCCCTCCACGGAGGCTGTGGCTACGGGGCAGACCTGAATGGGAGAGGTTATTCCTCCTGTGCTGTCCCCGTGGTGGGATTTATTGTTTTAATTTAAAAAAATATATTTAATGGGATGTTGTTCAGGTCCTTCCATTAGACTTTGCCTCCCTGCCCCTACTTGGGGCTGCCCTGTTCTCAGTCCATACTCCTGATGGTCCTCTGCTACTTGAGCTGCTCGCAGGGACTGGCTACGACCCTTGTCTGTTAGGGCCCGCTTTCTGCCGATTCTCTCTCCCCTGAGGGGCTGGTCTTGGATGTTGGCATAGGGGACCGTGGTTTGGGTCAACGTGGATGGTGATGGCTGTGTGGGCTGATGCTTTGGCGAGTAGGCACGTCTGTCTTCGATACTGGGTGACTGCAGGATCCCAGTGGGGGTTGCTCTGCAGCTCCCGGTTCTGAATGTTTGGTGGCCCATGGAGGTGGCGGTAGACAGAGTTTCTGTGTCAGCGACTGTCCAGGCGGTTTACGGGAGCCCCCCTCCTCTGCCCTCCGGATGCCCTTCTCTCCTGCTTTGGGGCCTTTCTGTCTGGGTTCTTCCAGATGCTGCGGGGGAGGGCAGAGTAGTTTGCTCCTTGCGCTGCTTGCACATCAGGGCGGATTCTAATTGATGGGCTGGTGGGCACTCGTCTCTGGCCCTCCACTGCCTGGGCTATCAGTGTGGTCTGACTCGGTCGTCGGCTGGTCTTCCTGTCCCCGCCTGTATGGCCTGCTCTGGTCGGGACATTGGTTCTGTGCTTTCATGAGCCTGGCCATGCTTTTGGCTCTGGGGACTTTGTGCGGTAGGCTGCACTTGTGCTGGTCCCTTGGGCCCTCCAGGGTCAGAGAATTTTCCTCTGTGGTCTTTCTAGTCCCGCTGTCCTTGGCAATGGGCCGGCTTCATGGTTTTCGTGCTGATGAAGGGGTTTGGGCTGGATTCTTTGCAGCCGATCTGCCCTCTGCTTCAGACGGGGGGACTGGTTGGCGTCCGTAGGTCGCTTTTTTGTGGTGCTTCTCCCTTCCAGGGGCTGTTTCCCTTAGTGGGCTTGGGTTTTTGGTTCCATGTCGTTCCTTTAGGTTGTGCGCGTCCCTTGAACCATTGGTCAGGTCGGTCGTTCCATTGGTGGGGCTTCTTCTCTGCGGAGGACTCTGCTCCTTCCCCTGTCTGGATGGCTGGCTGGTCAGGGCAGGTGACGTCCCGATGCATTTTGGTTTGTCCTGCCGGGCGCTCCTGGTGTGGGGGTTTTGGATATGCAGGTGTGGTAGTTCCTCTTGGCCCTGGAGAGTGTGCGGCTGCACCTGTTGGTTCCCTCCAGTGTTCTCTTTTGGTGGTGTGTTTCAGCGTGGCTGCTGTTGCCTCTGTAGGGTCCCTTGGCCTCTGTCCGCGTCCCCTGGTGGTCTCTCTCCTGTATCACTGGCTCCCTGTGTCTTGAGCTCCTTGGGGCTGTTGTGGTGGCCTGGGGCTTCTTGACACTGGGTGGGGGTGGATCTGGTGCTCACCTTGTGGGCCGTGTGCCTGGCGGCCTTCGGCTGGTGGGGGAGGGTCCTGCTGTTCCCCTGTGGGCCTGCGTTTTTTTTTTTTTTTTTGCTGGTTCAGCAGTCTTCTTGTTTCCTTGGCCTGGCGAGTGCTGGGAGTGGTCCTCTGTTGTGTCCCTCTGTCGTTGGTGTGAGCCTGTCTTCTCCCTAGCTCATGTGTTGGTTGGGTTGCCTGTTCTGGGTCTTGTCCTGGGTAGTTCCAGTGGGTGTTGGCTGCCTCCTGGGCGGTTGCCCGGGGGTTGGTGTGCCTGCTTGGTTTTTGCTGGGCTGATGTTGGGGCTGCTCGGTGCAGGTTCTTGGATTCTGCTGGCTTGATGTGCATGGCCCCTGTCATTGGTCCTTAAGGTTGCTGGGAGGAGGTGGGGGGGTGTTTGTCTATGGGCCTGCGCTGCTTCAGTAGTGGTGTTGATAGTGCAACCCTGGCTCTCTGTCTCATTGGGACCTCTGCCCGTTGTCTTGGCTTTAGTATACCTCTGAGGTAAACTGGGACGAGAGAGGGACGTGGAGGGAATGCTCTGATTACACACTGGTAATCTCCATTACTCGTGGTCCTACTCTTCCTCATCACAGTACTGGCATGCCTCCTTGTGGGGAGGGACCCATGCTCCGGCTTTGAAGTTGGTAACTGGGTTGCATGGGTATGCGGTAGGTATTATACCTTGGAAGAAAAGAAAGTGAAAAGGGGTTCCTGGAATGAAAGCGGGGCCTCGGAAGTAAGCACAATGACGAGGAAGAGTAGGACTAGGCGTAATGAAGATTACCAGTAAGTAATCGAAGCATTATTTCAACCTTACTGCCGGGCCTTATTGCTCAACCACAGAAAGATTATTTTGAAGGGACTTTAAGCAGGATAAACGCATTGGTGAGCACTCGAATAAGAAATTGGTGAGCACTTTAAACACACACAAGTTGTCCACGCGAGTATGGCTTGCAAAAACAGGTGTTTCCTGGCATGGCTAAATTATACACATGACTTTAGGCTTCTGTTTGAGTTAAGAGCGTTATTTTGCAAGTCAGCTGCCAGTTGTTAACGGATGGAACCCACAGCTGCAAAGTTCCATTAATGAGTAATGTAATATTTGTTTTTGTAGTCTTGGTCTTTTACTGCTGTACATGTTACTATTAGTAGCCCGGGGGGTCGGAGGGGTTCTGGCGGGGGGTAGGCAAGAGGTGATCTGCAAAATCAATGACAAACTCTCAGTAGAACTACCAAGAGATGTAAAAAATAAGATCAAGATAGGAAGCAGTAGAATGGGGAGTAGGGGTTTGAGTTGAATGAAAAGAATCCTATAATGGAAGAAAAAGACCACCTATTACCAGAATGAAGATTCTCCTCACGAAGTAAAAGAAAAGTAGATGCTACAAGGTAGAGCTTCTAAATCTGCACAGTAGGAAAGAATAGGCATGTGCAGCCTACAGATAAGAGATGCCATGAGATACGGTTTGGAGAAAGGTGCATAGTTAAATGCAAAAGAAGTTAGATTGGATCCGGAGAAAACAGATGTCCAAGAAGAATGTCTGTACCAATGCTTATCTAAAAGACAAGGAGACTGGGAGAAAGCAGTGTAGAGGTGGGTCAGATGCCAGGGGGAGTAGCTGTGTTAATTGGGGAAATCCAAGGACATGTATTGCAGAAAAACTGAAGGTCCAGTCCAAGAAAAAGATCTATGGTAAAGGGCGCGTTGCTGTCCAATGTCTGGGGGCCTGCACTGAGATTCTTCTGCAGTTGGCATAATGGATACAATTGATTTTCCTACGGTCGGTGACAAAACGAACCGTGGCTTTAAAGATATTTGGAAGCTGTGAATTTGAAATGGCAGAACGCCACTATAAAAGCATTCCCCGAACCATCCTAGAGTTGCTTATATATTTAGCACCTTTTAACTTTAACACAACACCTTGGGGATGAATTGACGCGTTTCAAATGTACACGATAACCCCTGTCAAGTGGCATGCAAACTGATGTAAACTATGAGACAAAGTATCAAAGGTGTTAACTAACCTCTATGCTGATGACATGCATCCAAGTACACCACACCATATTGAGATTTGTATTTATGCGTGTCCGATGAGGCTTTGTGAAAAGGTCGGAACTAGATCAAGCTTAACCCAAGTTAGTAGCAAGAGTTGCCCAAGATGCGATATGTCACTCAAAGATACAACAGCCTGCTTTACTGAGAATGTTTTGGAGCAAGTATAGTTATATGCAGAATGGTATAAGGGCAGTAAATGCTGTTAAAGCGAACAAGATGTTATGATGGGTGCAGCATGCAATGGAGGCAGTACTCCATACTAGCATACAGCACAGTTGTATTTAAATATTTACAATTTGAGACAAAGACACACACAGCGATTTGCCTATAATTTACATTTTTGGCCATGAGCTGAAGTTGGCATAGAGCCAAGTGTTATAAACAAGGTATGTATTAGAGCATCTCCCAAGATAACTGCAATTGGCCTAACCCGCTAACCTTGTTTGTAAAAGTATTACTCCAGTGTGAGCACCTATTATAATTGCTTTTGCAGTAAATTTAGTTTCTAGGCAAGTGCTGTTGACTTATTCCTTGAATACAGAGCTTTTCCCTAGTTCTTCTCCATCCTTTCTGCTACTCGGTCTACTCATCACTCCTGCCTCTTTGTTACTATCTCTCTGATCTTACCACTATTCCTTAGTTTGCATCCCTCTTTCTTCTACCTCCCCTCTACTACTGCTACCACTTGTCACTACTGCTCCTTCTCTAATGCCTCTTCTCTCTCTAGTCTTACTCTCTACAGCTGCTACTTACACTTGACTGCAACCGCTTCTACTTCTACCTCTCTACTCCTATTCTACTGTTACTGCACTCATTCCCTACTCTTGCGCACAAACACTCCAGACCCCTCTCCAACAACCTCTGGTCTCTTGGATGTCCACCTCCTGTCCTCACCCGACTTAACTCACACTGAGTGTTTCCCAAACTCACCTTTAAATATACCCCCACCTCCCAGGATTGACCCACTTAACCTGCCCAATAGTTCACCTGACTTCCAATGCGTGTGACTTAGTAAGGGCTTGGGAGACGTCTTAAGGGTTATGAAGCACTGTTTCCCCTTTATAGTGAGCCTGCTACGGTTTGGCCATAGACAATAATTTGCCCATAGGGAACTGATGTTCCTTTATGTGCTTGTCAATCTTTGTATAGTTCCCTAGTATTTTAGTGGGTTTAAATTTCCGTCCTGGAGACTTTTATTTTTAAGTAATCTCGGGCAGTTAAGTGCATTTCAAAGGCCTTCCTGGAGGCCTTAGCTTGGTGTATAAACCTCCCTTGTGGTTTAGTAGGTTGCTGATCTGGAGATTAATGCTCCGACTGACCTTGCTGAAGCCACATGCTGTCCCTTGCAGCTGCCCTCGCGATGTTTGCCGCCCGGGGGTGACACTCTTCATTCCCTCGCTTGTGCAATCTCCAGCAGACTACTGGTGCCACGCTTTTCATGGCTCTGTAGGAATGTGCTGGGACTCCTCTCCAGTGTCGCCTGGTGCCTTGCCGCTCCAGCTCCTCTGCAGTAAAGGAGGGGTGGGGAGGGAGTCCGTTCGTACTCCGGCATTTAGTTTCCAAAGAGTAGGGTTGTGGATGGGGGCTGGAGAAACACATTGGGACAGTCAATCCCTGGAGTTCCTAGAGGATAAGATGGCGAAGGGGAGCAACACGTGATACCGCACCCACCCATGAGTACTGGGTGCAGCTGTGCCTATTTAAAACAATTTCAAAAAGAGAATACCGGCAGAAAGTTGGGATTCTTTGAGGGAACATGGTTACTATTCACCTTGTACGAACAGCTGGACAACTTTGTAATCCCATGTGTGATTTCATGACACCACACTTGACATCTAGGATTCTGCTGCAGGGCACACAATGTGCAATCGCCACTAGTCATTTGCTATTGATAATTGTCCTTGTGGTAGGTAGAAATTGTGTGCTGTCTGTATGCATAGATTGAGGTGGCGAGTGAACGTATGGCTGACTATAACAGCTTGCAATTTATAATAGTTTCCCACTGCTATTGAAGACTCGTAGATTCCCCTTGGGTTAAGTTTGAATTTTGATTTGGGCATACAATCTATCTTCTAGAAGAATTGCTATAAAATGCATGAACCATGTTCCCTTTTGTCTCTGCTATATTTGTAGTAAAGAACAGTCCTACTACTGAAAGTTGAACCAGTACTTTTTCCTCCCCGCGCTACGTAAGAAAGCTGGGATTATTTGGGCGGGGCTTGCCTTCAAGGGACAGACTGCATAGAAGTCCTAAGCTATCTCTGCCCTAAAAGGATCACGTGCAATACATGTGTTTTTTTTTTTTTTAACTGAAATCCTAATTTAGTTGTCTAGCAATATGACAGACTTAATTTCCTTCCTTCATATTAGAAGAAGAGTTTCTGGAATTATGAGAAAAACGTAATGTTGTCTATGCTAGCCGGCAACATATGCTCGTTGAGTTAAGCGCTCGCCCAGCTATCTGTTTCTAAACAATAAGGTACAGGCTTGAATTCTTTCTCCTCCTCCTTCCTTCTGAGATTTATAAACTAATTACTATTTTTTATTTATTAGCTTTTCAGTAATACATTAAAACCTTTCGCGGTTCCATTTAAGCACAATTCAAATTAGATACTAATTATTAAAATGGGTAATATGTATTATGGTGATTGGACGCGGGAAAACTCTGCCGTAAATTGCTGTATTGAAACATATGGTGATCTATTTATTAAAATGTAACACCAAAAAGCTGCATAAATGATGCACATTTCAGTGAGCTGGATGCCACTTGAGCTTGTGTACTTTTCCTCTGTTGTACATCCTCTGGTTTTTGGCTCCTGTGATTGTTTACCAGCAAGTCTTCGCATTGGGTTATGCAACTTGTGTATTAACCAGCCTGGCATTTGTTCAGGTTACAGGTTGGGAGTGGATGGTGGTTTGCACATGGTATTGATTCCTGACTAAATTACTTTATTCATGTGTAAAGTAAGCTAACGCTTTTTATCCTGAATATTTCATTTCACCATTTTGAATGTAGCTTCTTCATGCAGTTTTTCATTTTGATCTCCAGCAGCATTTGACAGTTTTCAAATAGACTAATGCTTGTAGTTAATCATGTGAGCTTTTTACTGGTGTTGGCTACAGCTTTCTTTCTTTAAAATTATTAATAAAGTGCTATGATCACCACAAGTGGAAATATGAGCACAGTGTGACGTGGAGGTAGCCACTAGTGCTGCAGAATTTTAAGGAACTTTAAGGTGTCACAGTAGATAAGCAGGCTGAGCCAGGGATCAAGAATTACAGTAATCAATAGCGCATGTGACGAGAGCAGAAGCCACAGGAGCACGAAACTGTACTGGGATAAAAGGAAAAACCCTGCGGAGTATTTTTAATTGAAAAAAAACCCCTGCTGACCCAATGCACTAACGTGAGGCTCCATAGACGGTGAAGCAGATATGTGTATTCCTAACTCCTTAACTATAGGAACAGGAGACGGAAAGGGACCTAAAGAGGGTGGCCAGAAAGCCAGAGTCCCAAAAAAAAGCTGACAGCGCATGGTCTGTGGTGGGGTACACCATCAACACAAGTTTTATCACTGTTCAATTTGATTCAGTTGATACGCAGAACCTGGCTCCCAACTCAGGAGAGAGCTGGATCTGGGTGTCCTACGCGATCTGGGTGTCCTACGCATAAGAATAGCATAGGAAGCCATGGGAGAAGATGAGTTTGGTCAGAGGTTGAATATACGCATTGAACAGCACTGGTGAGATGGTGGACCCTAGAGGAACACCACAGGTGAAGGCCATAGACTGAGAAAGAAAAAGGGGAGAGAAATGTAAAGCTGACACAAATGGCTCTGTTGGCTGGGAGTGCAACTCTCCCAAGGCCCAGTGTCTTTGTTTGCTTGTTAGGTGCTTATACAATAAGAATATACTGTTTCAAAGCAGCCACAGACTAGGGAGGGTGGCAAATGCATTATAGCACAATATTAAGAGCAGAGGGACGAACCTACCATGGCTTGTGAGTATTCAGAAAGTGCAGAAGGAAGAGCGAAGAGGGGGTAAGTGCTGGTGAGTTCGAGCTTGTGGTTGAGCCATGGATGTGTTGATCGGAATGTTGAGTGCTACGTGGCCTTGGGAGATGTAAGTGTGAGTCTCCAGAGCGGAGGGTGTGCAGAAGCAAATTTCTGTGGAAAGGCAGAAGCTGGGAAGAATTGGTGTGGGAGGTCAAGGCCCCGAAGATGCACAAGGGCCATGTACACCAATTCGGCAACTGCAGGATTAGGAGAGAAGGAAGAGGAAAAGAGGAAAGATTTAAGGAGCTTCTGGAATTTGTGAAGATCCTGCTCAAGGTGCTGGGAGAGGGCGAGACTATTCCAAAGGAGAGAGACCGTAGAGGAAGTGAGTGCTAGCCCCCCTACCCCCTGGTCCTCTGTTTAGCAAAACACGCTTTACCCACAAAGAGTTGGAGCCAGAGGAGTGGAGTGGTCTAGAGGGATGGTATTTAGTGAGTTAAAGTTGAAGATAGTGTGGTCCCTTGGCCCAGACAGCCTTGTGGGTGATGCTGATGGATTTTAATTTAATCCGTGCAGTTATCAGGAGCCAGTGAAGACTTTTAGTGCAGGATATGTCTTGCTGCCCTATTCTGGATAAGCTGAAGCAGTCGGAGTGGAAGAAAGCAGATTCAGGAGGAGGCAGTTACAGTCCAGCCTAGAGAGAACCAGGGCTTGAGTCACAATGAGCCTCTGAGGGAAGGTGAGAAAGGGTAGAATTCCTTTTAGAAGGAAGAGCTGATAGTTGGACTTCTTGGCAAGAGAGAGCGAGAGACTTATTTCTATATATATGGGTATAACAAAATTTCTTACATGCTAAGATCCAAATATCAGTCAATGGCTAGTGGCGAGTGCATATTTTGGACCCCCCACTACCCTTGAGTGTAGCACACGGCTGTCCACCGGTGGCGCTGCGTTCCCCACCTACTGTCCAGTGAGCAAGAGTCACTCGGGGCATGACCTGGCTGAGCCTGCTTGCAGGCACGAGATTCTAACTGTATGCCAGTACATCAGTCAACAAGGAACTAACTATATATAAAAAAGACCTGATGGGCACCAAAGAAGGGGAGATCTCATCTTTATCCCTTGGTTCATGTGGGGTTGGCAGTAGTGACAAGCACTCACACCGGGCAGTGCCTCGCTGGTCTCCAGCAGTGTATGCCACGTTGACCACGTCGATTTGGAACAAAAACGTTGCAGAACCTATTCCTGCATGGAATTTTGTATGGTGGCCCTGATGAAGGTGGAGGTTTTGATGAAATTATATTGACCTCGCCGAAACACGAGCTGGCTAAGCTTTGAGCTTTTTGCTGATTGGTGCTTTACCAGTTGGACCTGAGTTCCCATTCGATGCATTTTGCATCACAGGCATGTATTCATTTAACATTTAACTATAAGAAAAGAAAGCAAATATAATCTGTGTGAATTCCCCTTGGGATCAACCCAAATGTCTCTCATGATAGTTCTGCAATAAATAGTTCACAAAACCTGTGGTTCCACAATGTTAGATGAATCTGCAACAGTTTATAGAACACTTACTTCAGTGATGCACATTTTTTTTCAGGATGCTTTAATAACAGTTCAACAAAATATTCCAGTGGTTCTGCCACTTCTTCAATACTTTTAAACAACACCACTGTACTTCAACAACTTCTACCTGGTCTACTCACCTGCCAGGCCTATATTATAGGGTCCTTTTGTCCTGGTGTATTCCCCTTCCAGGACTAGCAAAACTACTACTATTTCTACAAGTAGTCTGTTGGTTAGTTTTATCTTTGTGCAATTAGCCGACTTTATAATTTGATCAACAATAACTTCTACTACTCCTTTGGGGAAAACATGTAACTCAATGGTGCTTTTTGCATCACACTCCTGTTTACCACGTGCAATGCAGGTTATGCTCATATCCTGCTGTGCACTTCCTGAAAGGACAGCCTACCTCTGCCACTCTTGTTTTCCCCCCTCTTGCATCTAACAAGTTCTTATCATGGCTCCTTCTCACTTCTGCTCCTTGTTGGCTTAGACAATGCTTAATTGGGTCTGCTCTCTATTGCCTCTTTTCTCTTCTGATAAGGGGGTTTGGGGTCTTTAACATTCTTTTTTTGCTTGGACAATGATGGTTTGTCCTTTTCTAGCAAGTTAACCCCTCTGTGTTTTTGGTAATTATTCTGACCTTTTAATTAACAATTCTAGTTGGCTGGTTGGATTTCCAAACTCTTACTGTCACTTTAGCCACTTCATTCTCTTGGTATTCAAAAGACCCGTTGCGAGCCAGCGAGCAGTTACAGAGCGCACAGGGTCAAAACGCTGAAGGTAATGCAGCAGCATGGCTGTGCACGTCTGCTCGCCTAACTCCTTGCAGGTTCCTGGTTTCTCTACCTCCGGAGGGTGGGCGGTGGCGGGGGGGGGGGGCGGTTGGGTGAGAGTGGGTGTGAAGCGCCTCACTTGGCTTTCCACGGCAGCAGAATCGGATTTTCCGTGCTCCTAAGACCCTCTGGTGCACACCTGCCACTGGAGTCTGGCCCCACCCACTGGGGGGTGGGGAGGGAGGCTTCTTGGCTTCACGTCACCTCTGCAACCACGATCATCAGGGTGGAAGTCTGTAAGGACAACTCTTCTTGCTGCATGACCTTTGTAATACTGATTTTCAGGGGGAAAGCTTGTATTTGTAACGCTTCCTGCTGCACGATCTCTGCACCGCAGGTCACCAAAGGAAAATACCCTCTCAGAACCGGCATCCATACTCCAAGCCACGGCGGTTCCATTGTCTGTTCTTCAACTCCTGCGCTGTGGAGTTCTGCCCTCACTCCACTTACTATTACTCTATGGCCTGCATCTGAGGGGGCCTTTTATGCCTCTTTCCATCAGATATGGATCACAAATAGGCTGTAACTTGTGGTCTTGGACCTCTGCAGCCCTCTTCTTCGTCCCAGTACTTTGGGAATTATGGTGCTTGGAGTCCATAATGTGAAAATCATTTTTCTGCACTTCGATTTTGCAATATGCCTTCAGGAGATGGGATCTCTGGCAAAGTTATAAAAAAGGGTTCTACATGTTCTCCCCAAGCCCCCCCTCCCCCCCCATGTAATCCTCGCACAGAACACAACCCTCAGGGTGAAGATCAGGAAGCATCTGACTTTTCCCTGGCCACATGATTGGGGGGGGGGGTGGGGGGAAACAGTTTTTGGGGAATCGTCTGCTTCATCACAACAAACCGAGCAAATGTTTAAGGACAAGCAGGCTGGCGGGGTCTGAAATGCCGGAGAACAGCTTGCTACTGGCAAGTAGGAAGAACACCATAAAGGCTAACAAAGAGATGCCAGAGGGTTTGCAGGCAGGAGGAGAAATGCTATGTACTCTCTGCTGAAAGTGTTCATAAGCTGCTCACCAGCAGGCCTTGAATTTGGCTGAACAAGTGTCAAGTTTTGCCAATGTGGGCAAAATAAGAAAGCAGTTTCATATCTTCATGAGGCAAGTGTTTTAATTTAAAAATATTACAAATGCTTACAATTCTTAGTTTTAAAGCTGCTGCTACTGCTTGTGCTGTTCTTGTCGCCAATTCCATTCTAGTTACTTTGTTATAGGATGAGACGTTATTGGGTTCACCTGGAGTCCTTTCCTTTGGTTGTTAGCTTGACAGTCTGTGCCAACTGTAGTTTAATGTTGAAAAGCTAAACTGCAGCACTGCGTTTAAAACAATTGGATCAACTGGGGAACCAGCTAGGTGTAGTCCGCGCCAGGCAAGGAATTGAGGCTAGCATGGCAGGCATGCTGCACCCACTGGCAAGGCAGACATGAGGGGTTGGGGTGGGCGGGGGGCTATAGAGCAGTGCAGAGCGACAAGGTAGTAGGTGACCTCTCGAACATCGGTTTGGCTAAGCATCCAAGAAGAGTTAATACCAGTGACAACTGAGAAACCAAAGGTTATCTCATCTGCTAGTCCCATGGGACTTGTCATCCAGTTGGCCAGGACACGTCCATTGCTTTTGGATCCAGTTCCTGGGGGTGGACCAGTGCGGGAGAATCACCTGGGTGAGGGGTCTTCGGGGATTGGGGGTGATATAGCCAATGGCGAGACGCGGTATTCACCCTTATTTTGTTTATGGAACCCATCCTAGGTTTTAGGATGCTCCGAGATCCCAACGCCTTCTGCTCCCCTTTTTACATAAACACTGCAAGGCATAAATTAGTTTTCAAAAATTGATTAGCAGAATTTGCGAATTAAAATATTTTGATTAGCAAATAAACCTATTTGATTAGCAATTTTGTACTCCTATTTTAAATGTCACAGAGAAGTTAGTTTTACCCCAAGACATACAATTAGCAAGAATACAGCATTTCTATGTACCTCTGAAGTAATACATTTGTGCAATGAGTGTAAAACGTAAAGGTTCACTGCAGCAGCAAATTGTGCAATGTAATGCCCATCAGGCCCCCAACACTGCCCAAGGATAAATGACATTTCTGTTCTTGCCAGCACACTGGTGTGGCTGGGTTGGATCAAATGATTTGCCCAGGATCACACAGTTTGGTTAAGCAGTGAAGCCAGAATTTGCCAGCAACTTACCACATACCTTCCAAGCTCTAATTAGTACACATTTGTTTTGTGTTTCAAGAAACACAAAATGGTTGTCTATTTCCATAGAACACAAATCACTCCAAGCAACCACCTTTGGGGAGGTATTTGCACCACCCTGAATATAAGACTACAAGTGATAGCCCCATAACACAATCTGCTTGCAAAAGGCCTTTTAAATATTATTCCATTCTTGTAAGGCGCTGCCTATGGCACCAACACAAAAGATGTTTTTTTATTATAAAAAGATGGGCTACGCTTTTCTTACCTCTGGTGACTTCGTTTGTTAAAGTCAGTGTGAAGGTTCACTCTTTCCTGTTATCATCCTCTACAGACATATTGCAATGTCTACAAAACAGACAAAGAGCAACTGATTACCCACACCAATGTGCTTAAGTGGCTGGAAATATTTGTCCCATCGGAACGGGTAGGAGAAATATTACTGCCAGCCACTTGCTAACAACAAGCCCTGCAATCGGGGACAGCATCCGGGCCTTTCAGCCTTTTCATTTATAAGGGCCATGATCCTCAGGGATGTCCACAGCAACTTCCCCATGTTTGCAGTGTTATACATGCAAACATGTAAGCACCCAGGCCTGCAGTAATAGCATAGCCTGCTTGCAGAGGGCATTTCAAATATTCCTCCCTTCTCGCGAATCATGAGAAGGAAAGAATATTTGAAAGCCGATCTGCCAGCATGCCATTTTACTGTGGGGCTGGGTACTAGCAAGTGGCTGGAATTCATATTTCTCGTGGTCACTTGCTAACACACAGCCCCGCAGACAAGGGGCTCGCCCTCCTCGACCCTCCCCTAAGCACCCCAGCATGACACCTTACCTCGGATTGATGCCGGGTCTGTGAGTGCAGCTGGGGTGCTCCTGATGAAGTCTTCTCCGCGTGACTTCGCCGCCCCCGGGCTGGGCTCATACATTGATGCAATGTATTTAGCCCAGCCCGGGAGCTGCTGTCTGCTGCTTGCACACTGTCAGTGCACCGAGCGCAGAGTTTAAATAAACAGGCACAGTAATCCGTGCCTTTTAAGCTCTGCGCTCGGTGCCATATATCATATCGCAGTTTCTGCGACATATTAAATTTAAAACGCAAACCAGCGGTATCGTATCACAAATTGCGATGTGATACCGCTTATTTTATGCCTTGCACTGGGACGAGGAAGGGGATGACTGAGAATAACACTGACTTGCATGCATCATACTGGCCATGTCTCGTTAATTGGGGCAGGCAATGTCAGGCACTTATTCATTCATAAGTACATACACCTGATACCAATTAACTCTCCTCACACAAATAAAAGGCAGAAACCAAAGAGACACTCCGAGCAAGGCGGAACACGAGAACGATAGCTTCTGGGATGAAGGCACAACTACTGGAGCAGAGCAACAGACCAAGGGACGAGAGCAGCGGGCCGAAAACCCCAAGGCTTCCCTATTGGAAGTCGTTGCTTCCAACAGGCCACGAAAGACCCATGGAGAAGGACAGATCCCATAAGTGAAGGAGGCTAGCGACCCTCCCGCATGAACGGCAGTGTTGAGGAGGCGAGGTCAAACCTGTGGTATTAACCTTGACTCGAAAAGCAGAAAATGCCAAACAAGAAAAACACACACACACCACCCGTGAGTCGGCAAGCAACCTGAGATACCGGTGTGTTAAAGTGTTAAAGTGAGTGAGGTTAGCAACATCATATCACAAGTGAAGGCTACACGTGTGTGGATGACTTGAAGAAAGGCAGAGCTGTGAATGAAATTTGATGTAAAGAACAGCTGTGACATCCACAATACTAAGTAGTAACAGTGGTCTGGTGAAAGGAAGTAACCCACTTGAAAGGTACTTTGTTTAAAGTGAGAAAGCGAATGAACAGTAAAAGGAAGAAGATTAATTCCTAGAGAAGGGAAGAGTGAAAGTAACACAGTGAACTTTGAGTCAAAGTGGTCTTGCAGTGGTCTGACAAATAAGCCATGCACATTTGCAAGTCTGTGACATCCGAAAGGGATCCGAGCCCGACAGAGGGAGACCCGAAATGAAATGAGCTTGGGCAAAGGTGCCCCCCTTGCAACTTTTGTTGAACTTTATTGTAGGAGGTCTGAGCCTGGCAGAGGGAGATCCTTTCGGAACGTTTTGGATAAGACATTATTTTTGAAGAAAGAGTCTCGCGTGTGGAAGGCCAGGCGGACCTCGATCCACAGCTTTTGAACTGTGTATATTGTGTTGAAAGCCAAGCCAGAGTGTCATTCTGCGTACAAGGATTGCCTTACTGCGTGAGGCCACGTGGGGGAGGAGAGCTGGTTCAACCATTTGAACACTGATTTTGTTTTCCTTTTTTGTAGACCTTTTTCCTTTTCATGCTTTTTGTACAAGAGATAGGGCAGGCATTAGTTTTTTAAAAACATTTTTTTTTAGGATGGGCCTTTTTTAATGGACTGTCTCCACTAGAACTGCGTTAGTTATTATTTGATGGTCGAGAAGATTCGCATCTTAGTTATAGGGCAGAATAGGAGTTTATCCAATCCCAACCATTTAAATAAAGGTTTTACAAATTGTACCCATTGTGTCAGTCTCTGCTTGCGCTATAATGCCTCCCCTACAGAACCTAGAACATTTAAGATGCGAGGCAGAGGAGAGACTGGGAGGTAGACCAGGCAGTTGCCGGCACAGAGCTCAAGAGTTCAGCAACTATGCAGAACAGTCTGGATCAAGGAGATCGGGGGAAGCGGGGGTAAGGTAAGTTATTTTTGTTAGACGCTCTTATCTACCAGTCTAATGGTAACTGAAAGATGAAAAGTATTGTGTGTTCCGTGCTAGTAAGAGTCCACATAACCAGCAAGAGTCTAAAGGGAAGTGAAAGAACAAATGTTGTTGTTTCATATTCTGATATGTCATTTAAAGACCATGAGGGGTTCACTTGTAACTAGCAAGTCATAATTCATTATTGGGGTATGAAATGGTGTACTGTATGCATATGGAGAACTCCCATTTATGCCAGGAGGTGATTACTGTAAATTTGGGCCAGTAGTTTGTCCATCAAAGTGTTTGATTGTGGAGTTGGGAATAGCTATTTTGAGATGAGTCCGAGAAGAGGTGAGAGAATAACAAATCAAGTTGTGTTGTATGTTGGAGACAGGTACTGCAAAAACCCCAATCGTAGCCTGAGAGCCTGAACGAAAGTCCTTTTGAGTTCCATACTGACCTAGGTGGTCAACAGTTCAGGCTAGAGTTTTGGTTGGAACAGAAAGGCTAAGTTTCAGTTTAGGGAGGTGGGGGGTGGTTGAGAGGTATTGAGGGAGCGGGGGGGTGTATGCCACTGGTTGAAGGTAGCCCCCACAAATGTTGGTCTAGAGTGGCAGGGCTCTGCAATTTACAATCTCTGATTTTGAATGCTTCAGATCGTTCAGCCACAACAATTTGTATTTTTGTATTTTGTTTGGGTTTTATATAGCGCTTAAATCCCAAGTACTGTACATGTGATCAAAAACAGTACAATAAATGAAAATTAGCAAAACCTAATGTCAAATTAACTGGACTGAAGTAAATAAGATCTCAAGAGGCAATGAATGCAGAATAAACAGAGATAGAATGAAGAAAGAGGAAGAACATTTCAGTGCAAGGGAGCCAGCAGGGCAATGAGCGAAAACGCGATTGAGCACAAGGAGGACGAGGAACGGCATGAAGGAATTGGGAATAAGAACGAAGCGAGTGTGAAGGGGTATAGAATGAAACTAGCAAAGAAAGGTAATCTGAAACCAGGCCATAGAGAGATTAAAAGCTAAGACATTCGAAATTAAATTTGATGGAAGACTAGAATGAAAGCCAGCCGAGAGACCAAAGAGAAGAAGAAATAGTCACGGGGTAGAAGACAGAGTAGGCAAATAGAAGCGTTAAAGACTGATTTAAAAGGAGTTAAAGGAGCTAGACGAGTAAGAGGGAGACCAAAAAGCACTGAGAGGCAGTACAAAAGACGAGAAGAAATCGGGAGTTTGCGAGCTTCAAAATTCAAGAATGAGCCAGCCTTCTGGCTATTGTATAGATGAAAACGGCAAGCTTGTGAAGATGGAGAAATGTGATATTTAAGCAAGAGATCAGAGTCAAAGTTAAGTCCAAGATTACGAGCAGTAGAGGAAATAGATATTTTAGAAGGAGGAAATGAGAGGAAGAGGAAATGAGATAAAGGGGAAATGGAGAAGAGGAGGTATTGTGCTAGCCTGAAAGAAGTGTACTTCAGTTTGAGTATTGTTGAGAACCAAAAATTGGGCCAACATCCAAGATTGGATAGCTAAGAGACAAGTAGAACGTTTGCTGTGAATGTAGGAAGAAAAAGATGAGATGGCCAAACAACTGGGTATCAGCATAGAAGTGATGGGAAAGACGTGAGGAAGAGATACCAACTAAAGGAGAGGTGTAAAGAGAAAATAGAAAAGGACCGAGGGACACCATAGGTAAGTGGAAGTGTGGCAGAAGAAGACCCTGCCCAGGAAAATGCAGGAAAAACCGTTGCAGACCTGCCACTAGTTGGAAGGTGCATCGACTCCTTGTTGGGGTTTATGGTTCAAAGCTTGGGTGTTACCAGTGCAGTTATACATCCTGATTCCACGAGTTAACTGAATTGGTGGCAGCAGGTATTACAAAGGTGGCAGCAGAGTGGATCCCAGATGGACTTCATAGGCTACCATCAAATGTTGGTAATTAAAGATAGGGAAATGGATAGTTTAACTCTGATACTTCAAAAACGATTGCAACCAGCCTCACCCAGTCTCTTACTCCAAATTCATGAAGTCTAATCACTTAAATCATATAGACACACTTCTTTTCTATTTATCTTTAGTGCACAGAAGGACCCATCCATTTTTTCTGTTTGTGTGGAAAACCTGTAGTAAACTTGTTTTTAGAGCTTGTTCTTTTGAGCGTGTGGTTACATGTTAGGCTAGGCTGTGTGATCCTCTTACGTTACATTGTCTTAAGCGACAGCTACTGTTAAAATCTCAGCTTGGTGGCTTTCGCTACTTTTGAAAATGTATTAAGTATCTCTTCTGCCATGTGATGATAAATGTAATGATTAAATTCCACTCTGGCTAAGTTTTCCTGGAGCTTACAAACAAGTTCACCTAAAGACCATAAGTGGATATTGCTGGGATATTCATTTTTCGGTAAAGCAATTGAGAAATTTCAGAATCAGTTCTGCTTATTTTTTTACTATGTCTTTTTCAACCAGGTGTTTTAATTTTAAGTTGATTATTCCCTGCTTATCAGCAAGCTAAGAGGGACTACCTTGATTTTCTTACTCTCTGTGGATGTGTTACTTGTTTGCTCTTTTGTGAGTGTAAGCTATGTATATTGATTTTCAATAGGCTAGTTAGTGTTGCTTTCTTTGAGAGCAAGGATATCCTCATTTGAAGGCACTATGGGTGAAGCATCTTATGTTGTAGGATGGGACAGTTGCACCTCAAACATGAAGACTTTTGTACACGTCAGGCAAAGGGCCAGTTGTTGGGGCATACTTTTGGATAAGTCCATTTTTGAAAGACACACTTTTCCCTTGTTCGGGTATACAAAGCTTGCTTTGGTTTGTAAATGCATCTCGGGTATGCAGAGCTGTTCAGTTTGGTGTGATTGCACCCTGCTTTTCAAGTGGTTGGAGGGGTGTCCTCAAGGTATGTATTTGAAATTCGAGATTTTATTATGAGAGCTGGTGATCACCGCTGGAGGGTTGGTTTGATCTTTTTCCTCAACTGTTTTCTTTTACCAGTATATCAGTTTTAAGAGGACCTTATGGTGTTTCAGTCTTTGACAGTGAATGGCACAGTTTGCCACGTGATTGTGCTCTGATAGTAGCAGCAGCACTGGGGTTGTTGCCTTGCCATTATCAAGGTTATCAAGGATAGGACTCCAATTTTACGCACTGCACTACAGGGGTCGAAATATTAAGATTGGATAAGCAGGAGCTAAAAGCACCTCCTTTCTGTGTAGCATTAACCAGTGACCAGAAGCTACTACTTGGGAGCGAGGAGTACATTGTATTCCATGAATATAACTTGTGTCCATTGTTCATGACCCCTTATACCTTAAATGTGGCATAGATGCACCCTGATGTAGTTATAGCTTGTCCCAACGCACAGTTAAATTCATCTGAGGGGGGGTGGTGTGCGTGTGCGTGTGTGTGTGTGTTTAGCATCAGTTGGTCTGGGGAGCCAAAAGTATCTCCCTGTACCTGTCGGTATCAAGTAACCAGGCTCTTGTAGGCTACAAGCAGGATCTAAAGAGCTCCCAGCGCCCACCCAATTTCAAACCCTGCACTAGTTGTTGGCCAGTGAAAATTGATTGTTTTGGTGAATGAGTAATGGTGTGCTGTGCATGTGTAGAATTGAGATGACCAGTAACCTTTTTGTCCCGGGCTAGTAGCTTGCTACTTTAAATGTCGCCCTCCTGAAGGATAAATAGTGTGCTGATCACAAGTACAGATTCAGTTCTTCCAGCTGACTGGATTCAGATTGACATATTGGCTTTGGTTTGGAAAAACGTTGGCAGGTTCTGGCGAGTCCTTCGTTTCGGTTGTGATGGATACAGGTTTAACTTTGATTTACTGGAGGTGAAAGGTTTTGGGTTCATAATCTGGCCTAATCTAATCTTTTTCACTTTTTATTTTGCCTTGCTCAGAGTGGTGCTCAGTAATATGAAAGGATAGATATTTCTTGTTTTGGGTTTGTTTTGGAACTCCCGCCTTAATCTGCTTTTGCGAATTTGAGACGTTGCGCCTATAACAATGGCAGATTAAAGTAAGATTCAGGCAGCCACCGTAAACACGGAACATTGGTACACTATAGGGATTGTGCTGGAACGTGGGCCGTTATTAAGCACAAAGCCACAGAACATTCTGTTCTTTACCTAGGCTATATGGATGATACGAGAACACTGAAGTTGGGGTCAATTTAAATTAATAGGTTTCCTACTGACTGGAGAGCCTTGTGCCTGCTTTCCAGGCTGTTTGTGCAGCCCTGCCCCATTCGTTTTGGTTATCCACTGATGTTATGTTTTGTTTTTATGTAACAACGCATTTGCCATTTTCATGGCCTCTTGGTTTTCCCGTTATTCTTAGTAAACTGTTATTCCACGTTGGGTTGATCTCCATTACCTTCCTAGAGGGGGAGTAACGTTGTTGCATCCTCCAACCCTTAGAATGAATAGTGAGCTTTGGTGGCTGACACAGCTGGCATGTGAGTCCTGGGTGTCATTCATTTATACTTATTTGAACTTGGTTTTATTGACTCAGGGAGAGGGGTGGTGATCGGGCATATGGCCTTCTGTGACTTTTGGGTGTTGTATGAGGGTCTGGTTTTGGGCCTTCATGCTTCTCTAAGTTGGCATTAGTTTGTAGGGTCTGGTGGGTGGTGAGTTAAAGTGTAACAATGTGATAGAGAGCAGGGAGAATATTTTAAATATTCAAGCTCCTGGCTACGCATAACTGCTGATTCTCCACATGCTTGCCATTGCCTACTCTCAGTGAGTTATCACGCGCCAGTGAATAGTGGTATGTTTACATGCAATTGAGTGTGACCTGACGAAGCCCTGTGCTTGGCACTTAGTCTTTTTTGTGGTTGCCGACTTCTGTACTTGATGATCCTTTTGACTGTGTACTGGTCACTTTCTGTAGATTTCTCAGCCTGTTTTTGTTTTCATTACCAGCCTTTTACCCTTTTTCATCCAATTTATCATGCACATTTTATTTCTTGCATGAACCATTGGTAACGACTTTGTTGATCACTGTGACTGCTTTGGGATGTTCTAGTTTTTGTAAGTTTGAATGTTATGAGAGCTGGATGTTTATGATTGAGTGTTTCGTCTATACTTGTGGTTTTATTACTTCTGATAAGATTCAGAGTGATTGTTGTGTTTAGTCTGCTAGCAGCTGAGTGAATTGAAGTGTGTCCAAATTGGATCAGAAGTGTTCTCCTTTTTGTCTGTTTGGCTGTCACCCACAGATTACACACCCCTATGATGTAAGGTTTTCATTATGCTGGCATTTCAGTGATTATTTCAGTCTAGAGATTGGGCATGGTGTGCTGGTCCTTGCTCAGTGTGATGAAGGAGGAGTTTGTTTCTTTGTATCAAAACTTTGATTACAGCGTTCACATTGATTTTTGTTTAAATTTAAGTTGCGTTTGATTGGATCATTTAGTATAGCTAAGATTTTCGTTTTTTTTGTGTCCACTTACTAAAAGTTGGGAAACGTGGAAGAACAGCACCTAATTTCAGAGGGACCAAATGTTAGCCTTTTCGGGCAAGGTTATTTCCTTTCCTGTAGATTTTGGCATTGTTGATTTCTCGGGTGTGTAAACACTTGGTGAGAATTCCTAACACTGAAGCTCTCCCAAAGATTCTTTTGCAGGACTAGTGTCTCACACTCAGTTTATTTGAGTTGTGTTGCTGCGTGCATTAGTTAAGCACCCTAACTGGGCTTTGACCAACTGCCAAAAGCATTTTTTTTCTTTAAGTATCTCTTCTAAAACCAAGTAAAGCTATTCATATGTGACTAGTCAAGTGCTACCAAGCAGAATACCATAATGTAGTAGTCCTGATGAGCCTTCCCGAGGAAGGTGCTCCTCCTAGGTTAGAAATGCCCTATTGTGACCATGGGTCCACTAGGGCGAGTTGGCTGCTAGAGTGGTGGTTTACCCAGATCTACTAGTTGCATAGAGAGCTTATGGTTTTAGGTTGTTTGTAAACTGTATGGGGCACTATCACTTGACAGAAAATAATTGCGTTGGTTATTAATTTATTTGTGGAGTTCTTACCAAATATATTAAGGTAACACCCAGGCCCGATCAGCATTTTACTACTTACCACGTGATTATCTTGCCATTTTCGATTACCATTTTACTTCACCTAATGTAGTGGGAAGACAAAACATGTGGCTCGTGAAATAACGGCTCATGCAAGATTTGATTCACAAGTGTGTGTTTGGGATAAACGCCTATATAGTGTAGGCCCACTCCCCGATTTAGACACCCAAAGTATAAAGAAATATGGCAAACCCCAGCGGGGAATGAGACCAAGAGGACAGGCTGCAAGAGTTTATCTCTTTATATAAGAATTGGCATCCAGAGAACTCTGCTGCCCGAGAGCGCTCTGGCAAACATTACAAAGATGGCAGCTTATAACACGAAAAAACGTAATACATGACGTCGTTACATAGGGGACCTTATTGGCAACGGATTGGGGCTAACACTCAAACATGTATACAATGTTGCTGCTGCTGGATTGGTTGTTCTTTTGGCGGGAGGACTTGTCCCACGAGGTCCTGTTGTCCAGGAGGGGTGAGGGTCCGGTCACGGCAAAGCAGGGCAGGCCCTAGCTAATCTAACATAACACATTGTTTTAAGCACGCACTAAATAATCATTACTGAGGCTCCTTTGAGCAAATCATTATAGCAGTATATTGTAGGGTTACATTAACATCACTATTTACTAGGGTCTCATGAGGCTTATCACAACTCGGGGGAGAGGGGGTGGGGGTGCTCGGATAAGGTGGGATCGTTGATCATGTGGTAGGCTTGGTCACATCAAAGAAGCTTGTGGGCACGCTGACATTTGTTAGTTCTAAGGAGTAATATATGGTGACACAGGTGGGCTGGTGTTAATAAGGGTACACTAGGGTGGGAAGCACACAGGTTACATATCTGGTACATCAAGAGAATACCTATCGAGGGCCATGAGGTTATATTGGCAGTAATATCCCAACCGCGGGGGGTGGTGGAGGGTGAGGGGGGCATGGCAGGTTTGTGGAGATGGATGAGTTCGCAAGACATGGCCTGAGCCGGTTCACACGCAGGACAGTGATGTCAGAGGAAGGGCGAGGCGTTGCATTTGTTTTGCAATTACCTCCGGCTTAAGCGTGAGAATGAAGCTGCGAGGCTTTCAGACACAGGGAAAAAAAGGTGGGGGCCGTTGGGAGCGCCGAGCGCGGCGCTGCAAAGGGGAGAGAAGCTTTCTCGTAGTATCGCAGTGAGGCCTAATCCAAAGATGGAGTCGGGGGTGTCCAAGATGGATGCCGAGTGTCTCTAAACAGCCCCTCCTGCGTCGTCATCAGCACGTGGTCTGGTTCTGTACACATGGGCAAAAGGAGGCTTCCCCCAATGTTGGTCGAGCAAGTGGCATGTACCTTAAACTGAATGGGGGGGGGGGGCAGACTGGCCCGGCCACTCCCACACAATAATATAGACTACCGGGCAAAAGTATGCAAGTACTAGCCAGCCATAAAGTTACTCACCACTTCAATTCTATACATACTGATATAAACCAGAAGGAGTCTCACCCACTAGTGTCCGGGGGACTTGTCACCCAGGTGGCCAGGACACGGGCAACACTTTTGGATCCTCTTCCTGGGGGTGGACCAGTGCGGGAGGATCACCAAGGTGTCCTCTGGGAGGCGGAAGTGGGACAGTGGATGGGGAGATGTGGTATCACTTCTTTCCTGTAATACCTTTATCCCATCCTATCGGATGTCTGTCTTCACTGTTTGATACCATACCGCCCTTACAATACACAGAGCACCATTTTTTACACTCCAAGATTCCAATATCACTAGCTGATGGTGACGAGTGCAGATTTTCCACCCTGGTTTAGGCAGGCCTCAAAATTTGCAGTTGCCACTAGCCATTGACTGGTGATAATTGACCCTTGGTGAGTAAGAAATGGTGCACTGTGTGCATGCAAAGAATGCTAGAGGCGTGTGACCTTTTATGCTTGATTAGTAGCTTCCCAATTGAAATGTGTACTCTACTAACATTACCAGGTCTGCCACGTTGGGATTGATTTAAGTCTACAGTGTCAGAATGTCAGATAATGGCTGGGATTATCTATTGTGGGAATGCTGATCTCGGGAGGGGCATGGTTTAGAGCTGAGCTTCTTCTTGGCTCACGATTAGTCAGTGGTGAGAGCCAACGGCTGCTTCCTTGCTCCAAGTCTCCTTAACTGGGGTTGAGGACCCTGCTCGCTATTTGTAATCTTCTATAGGAGGCTTGTGCGTGGTCCACCTTTTGCTGTTCGCCATTCTTACCCAATATGCACTATTGGGCAAATGGCGTACTTTTGAATGGATTCTTCACACCACCTACTTTCTGTCTACTCCTAATAAGAATATAGTGAAGACTGGCCATTATTCTCTTTAACTTCCAGTTCAGCTTCCTGAGGTGTCGCCAGGCAGCCTTTCCTCCACCCACCTTCAGGCTTCTTGAAGGTTCCCTTGCAGACTCTTCTGCCATGTGTAAGTTCTCCTCTGCTGGTTGTTTATTCCAGCATTCCCTACTACTTGCCCTTCTTTTATTCTCCTGCAATTTTGTTTCCAATTTCCTTCTACACCTACGACAGCGACTATGTGTTATGTGCTATACAGGGGTCTTTTTGATGGGCCATTGATTGTTTTCGCCTTATTGACCCAGTCTAATATTTTTGTTATGGGATGGTGAGGTTTGGAGTCTCTCATTTACAAATGTCGCTGAATGTTGTGATATGTTGATTTATATTGCGCACTGCTACAACCGAAGGGCAGTCTCCAGGCGATTGCGTGGCTCTGCAAGAGAAGGGCGGGTTAGTGAGGATAGGATGATGAGATCGGTGCGGAACCAGCAGAAACTGGTGTGTGTGTGTGTGCGCGCATTGTCTTGCTTGTGGGAGTTGGTTGAGAGGCCACGCTTGTTGTAACCATAAGGGTAGTAGTCAGTGCCTCAGATGTGTTGCTAGTGTTTTATGTTGGGTGAGTGTGTTGTATCTGGTTGGGGTGGGGTTATGGTTGTTCGCACTGGTTAGTTGTATCCATAAGGGGGTGGGGTCCAGTGTTACAGATATGCTATGTGTTTGGATTATTTTGGTGCGTTTTTTGTTTAGTTTAGTTTGTTTATTTTTGGAGCGCACCAAGCCCTGAGGCATCTGTGCGCTTAATTTTGTAGGTTACAGAAATTACATTGTTCCCCTCTGTTATTTCCAGAGCCTCAGTTGAGTGCGTGAATTAGATTAATGCTAGGTGTCTGTGTGGTGTGGCTAGCCCCCAGTTGTGTATAGTGGTGTTGGTTATGTTGAAGGAGCAGGAAAGTGGGGGAGGGTTGGTTAGTACATCGGTTCGTTTTGACAGTGCCTCTCAAGTGTGTGTCGGTTGCCGCTCAATGGTACCTTCCACTGCTCTTGGTGGTTCTGTCAGGGAGCCCCGCCTCTTCTCCAAGCATGATGGCTAACTTGCCCCATGGCTTACCGAGGCCAAGGGGTTGGTTGTAACTAGTGTGTTACTATTTACTCAGCTGGGGTTTAGTTGGAGCATTTGCGCTTTTACCTGCTATACGGTTGGCTGTTAAATGGACGTATGGCTGGTATTGTATTACATTTGAGGAAGTGGTGTGTGACTGAGTTTACCCTAGTTATGTAGGTGGGACCTGGTTCGCCTGATACTTCGATTTAATTCATTACCTGGCTGGGCTTTCTTTTGTGCATACATTTGCACGTTGGGTGTCTTTCCCTGAGTCTGTCTGCTGTTGGGTGTTCTAGTCTTCACCGATCTTTCTAGCTGTGGCGCACGATTGGGGTGAAGGTGGACAGTGGGGTATTCAGGTCCTCGTTTATTTCACCACTGGTGTCTGTGACAACATCCCTTTGTGTGTTCCATTCGGTCCTGAATGTTTTGCAGCCGTTGTCCCTTTACACTTGTCATTGTTGAATAACCAGGTTTTTAGTCTTTTCCTCAAGGTGAGGTGTTCTTCTGTGGTTGTAATTTTGGTGTGAGATTGCTGTTCCTCAGAATTTTTTTTTCGTATTTTATCTATATTTGTAGGTTATTGCTTGATCTTTGGGTCCCTTCTTGACTGGTAGCAGCTGTTCTTGGCCTGGAGGAATTCAGGGGCTTTATGGGCAATGCACAGATAATTTGATGCATATATTTTTACTGGTAACCAATGAAGGCTTTGCAGAGCTGCAGTGATGTGGTCTCTTCTGTTTAATCTCGGGAGAATCCTGCCTGAAGTGTTTAGGACCTGTTGGAGTTTTTGGGTGAGTCTTTCTGGCATTCCTAGGTAGAGGCTGTTTGCATAGTCCATTAATTTTAGTATCAGGGATTTGATTGTAAGGGTGCTATGTGGAAAGGAAAGGTATGGGAGCAACCCTCTGAGGAGTGTCATGAAACGGAAGCACTTAGTGATTGTGTTGACTTGTGGTTTCAAGGATAGACTGTTGTCCATGAGTATTCCAAGGTTATTTACCATGTTGGAAGTCTCTGGTTGTGTTCACATGCCTGTCCGCCAGTTGTCAGAAACCTGCGGGTATTCTCCCATGTAGATCCCCTGAATCCCCTATTGAGGTGGAACTGCACCTCTCCAAACCCAACCCTTGGGGGTAGACAAAGGAGGATCACCTGGGTGTGGCAAACCCAGGTTATGCTGGGGGTGGGGGGTGCCCTAGGTGAGATGCGATATTGTACCGGAGAAGGAGAGGATGACTAGGTCCCTGAGACCTTTGTGGTTTGCACTACATCTACCTCCCTTACTCCCATTGAATCTTTTGTGCCCAGATCCAACGACCCCTCCGTATATAACAAATCCCCTAGGATCCCAAACCCTGTTACATAAGAAACAATCCCTCCCTAAATCCCTATTTTCGTGTGTCTTATCCGGATACGCCCAGTCATTCTATTCCATGTACCTCTGATTATTTTATTTCCAAATTCTCAATCTGTATTAACAAAACACTACTGTTCCACAATCCCCACCTGTTCATTTCACGATAATAATCCTGATCATTCCTGTTTGTTTTCAAGACCCTATCTGAGGTCACTAACCCACCTCCCACCCCCCCATAGTACGAGGGTTATAATTCCATATCCCACTTTTTCCCCTTATGACCCTGTAAGATACTTGGAAACTCTACCACCCTCCTTTTCCGACAGACACGTTCCCATACAGTGAAAAATATGAAAACCATTTACCTGACATGTCCCAACCCAAGGATCAGGCAATGTCAGGTAATTGACCAGAATCCCACACACCTGACGGCCCTTTCCTTTCCCCACAGGGCTAAAAGGTGGAGCACAAGAGCGCATTACGAGCAAGGCAGACTGCACAATGAGAAAGCTAACTCACTAAGTCAGTTCAAGAGAAAGACGGTGCAAACCAAGGGTGACCAGGAGAGAAGCAACCTTGCCCTTTTCGACCAAGGCCTGTGAAACCTCTGCAGAAGGAATCGTAAGACCGCTAACAATAGCCAGCGTGTGTTGCAGCAGATGTCCACGGTACACAAGACCCTCATCCGCTAATAACCAACCCGGGGAGAGACGCTTTCTCTGTGGTACCAACCTTGACTCCAAAGGGAAAGAAAGCCAAGCGGTTTATCACAGCTGTTGAGTCGAGGGGAGAGTTGATAAGAAACCAAAATGTGAACAACAAGTAGCAAACAGCTAATTGAACTTAAAGCATAAAGAGCTATTGATGGTAAAAGGGGGAGGAAAACCAGCAACAGAGAAGTTAAGTATCCCGTGGGTGCTCACGCAGGAAACTCTGGGTGATTCCCCGATTGTTGAAACTACCAAACTACCACACCAGAAGGCCTTGGGAAGGCGATAAGAGGGGGGAGGTGGTCATGCAGGGGTCTTGTAAAATTCTCTGTACAGTCGAACGTCTTTGACCGACCGATTGTGAAGCTGAGGCAAATTAATCATGCATTAAGAGTTCAATGTGAAAGGTATGATTGACAAGAGTGAACCCGAAAGAGGGATGCTGATAAAGAGGGGCAGAACTGTAAAGTCTAGAAATAGTGTGTTAAATAGTGAACCCGGTCAAAAGATGTCTACAGAACTGTACACAAGGATACAAAGGTTTGCGAATGTCAGCAATAAAACTGTATTGAAAGCCATAGTGTACCCGATCGAGGGATGCGAACAGTCGAGTCAGATATGCGCCCGAAAAGAGGGGGATCCAAGAGTGAGAAGCCAACAACCACCGACCCGTGAATGCAAGAAAGAAAAGTAAAGAGGGAAAGCCTTTGAATGCATGCCATGCCAGAGAGAACGGCCAATAAAAATGATATTCGAGAGGAGTTTGAGCCCGGAAGAGGGGGACCCAGGGGTGAAGGGCATCACCCAACGTGCAAGTAGAAAATAACTTTTTATTATTTTGAATATGTCAGGCCCGCGGCGGCAAGACACTTCTTGTGGAAAAGAGACATAACCACTCAGTGACCTGATTGCTGAGAGCAGAACTGTTGGCTCGTGCTGGGAATATTTGAGCGTGTGCTCTAGAATCCAACCTTATCCCATGCTTAAAACGTGGGAAAGGGAGACCCCAACTACCGCATCCTGGCTTATTATTTGTGAACACTTCCTTCTTTCTTAAGAATATTATCCCACACTTCTTTTTTTATTTAGCGTAAGGATTGGCAATAGGTTTTTTTAGTATATGCCCTTTTATTTTGACAAGACGCCACTTGGGCTGCCTTATTGCTTTATGGTCGACGCTTGCTCCGATCTTAGATTTAGGTTTAGATTAGGTGTTTCTCCAACCTACCTAATACAGTTTAATCAACATCCTTGAACTGTGATAAGTTGTGTCTGTCTTTACTGTATCAACCATGATTTCCTTAAACAGTTCAGTTGTGGATTAGTAGGGTGCGTGGAGTTGAGACCATTCTTTCCCTTTAGGCGGTTTCAGTTTTTTGTTCATTTCCATCCAATTGTAGATGTCTGAGACAGATGTTGAGGATGTTGTTGTTTGGTTCCTGTGTCGTGATCGTCAAGATCAGCTGTGTCTTCTGCATAGTTGTAGGCGGCCAGTCTGTGGGTTTGAATGATTTTCGTTAGGGGGGACATGTTGATGTTGACAAGTAAGGGCGAGAGGCTGGTTCTCTGTCGAACTCTGCAGGAGAAGTTTTGGTTGTTTGAGGTGAAAGGTGTTAAGTAGGATGTTTCGGTTCGATTTGTAAGGAAGTAGGTAAGCCACCTTGGGGCGGATTCTTGTATGCCACATTCAGTCTTTTTTTAGTGTTGCGTGGCTAATTCTGTCGAATGCTGCAGGTATGTGTGGTAGTATGAGGGCAGATTGGGTGCTGTTGTCTGTATTTATTCTCAGATATAGGTCTGTAGTTGCTGGTTGGATCTTCTGCACTTTGATTCCTTTTTATCAGTGGTTTGATTTATGCTGCTTTGAAGGAGGTTGGTACAAATGTTTCAATGACCGGTTCATTAGGTGTGTGGTGTTGCTGGGGTTTTGTGGTTGAGAATTTATTTGAAGATGTCTGGGGGCAAGGGTTACTTGGAGATTCTGCGAGGTTGGTGTCCTTGATAAGTGTAGAGAAGATTTGTTTGTTAATTGGTTCAAAGCAGGTGAGTCTTGCTGTAGTCAATGTTTTGTCCGTTGTCTGTGCTTCATAGGTAATGGTTGTATTAGTGTGGCTTGTGTTGGTCTGGGTTGTTTCTATTTTTGATCTTAAGTGGCTGGTGATGCCGTCACATAGCGCTTGTCGGGATGATGACTTTGTTGCAGGCTGAAGGTTTTTTAGCTCTTTGATTCTGAATTTATTTGTGGGTTGGTTGCCGATTTCAATTCTGGATACATATAATTTCTTTTTTTGGCTTTGTGTACTGTTGATCTGTATAGTCTTGAGTTGTCTTGGGAATTTTACATTGTCCTGCCCGTTGTAGTGTTCTCTACATACTTTTTCTGTCTTGCAGTTTTATTTATTTATTTTTTTAGTTCTTTCAGCTCTTCTGTGAACCATTTTGCCTAGTTTTTTTTTTTTGTTTTTTGTTTTTTTTTGGTGTGGCTTTGAAAAGTTTTGCTGGTGCTAGGTGGTCTAGGGCTTTGTTAATCCAGGTGTGCAGTATATTTTCCGCTAAGTCTGGGGTTGTTTTGATTGGCTGTGTGGTGTTGGGTTGATTCTAGCAGATCTGTTAAGGACTCCAGGTCTTGGCTCTTTCAGTTTTTCTTGGCGTGCAGTATTTACTTTCCGTTCGGTATGCGTGTTTGGAGTTTGATGTAGAACGTTATCAGGTAGTGGTAGCTTCATACAATCGGTGTAGGTGGCGCAGAGTCCTTCTCTGCAGAAGATTGCATCCAAGGTGTGCCCGGCATTGTGGGTGGATCAATATACCATTTGCTTGGAGCGGTTCCAGGAGTGCGCAGAGTAAGTTAGTTGAGATTTAGTTTTCTTTTTCAAACCAGATGAAGTCTTGCAGTATGACTAGGTTGTTGTGGTTGGTTCATAGTGTTGCGATGGAGTCTGCTAGTTGCGTCACGAAGTTCGTGTTGAAAGACTGTGGTCTGTAGATCAGGAGGAACACTGTTGGCTTGGTCGTTAAGTTCGATCTTGATGAAGAGCGATTCAGTCTGTTGGCTGAGGGGAGGGGAGGGGTGTGGCTTGGCTGTGCTCTTTGTGTATCATTGCGATTGTCCCCTCTTTGGTTTTCACTGTTGGCCTGTATTAATTTGAAGTTGTATATTAATAGCAAAAATAATCAGGATGCGAGATCCTCACAAAATTACACAGATTTTGGACATATTTATTTTAATCTCAAAAAACAGTATCTTTAATTATTGCACTGCTTTCGCTAAGCACGAAAGCGATAACTGATAGATTTCAATACAAAAACATAGGGAAGTGCAGCTGTGCACCCTCATCAGGATGTGGAAGACGAGTACCCTAATGACGAGCACATAGGAGTATAGTAGATTGGTGAAACAGATAACTCAAGTGAGTGCTGCCCGAGGCTGCTATTCAGCCCGGGTGTGTTTTTAGAACAAAAACGGTGTACACAACACTAAAATAGAAACATACAACCAAGGGTATGTTCACAGTTGTGCCACAAGTGATCGACAGTTGTGTTTCGGCCACAATGGCTTGCTAGGAGCTTGTAGTTGTGGTGGCCTTCATCAGGAGAGACTTGTTAGGTGAGTCTGTCCGTGGGTGTGATTGTCCAACCGGAGTGAGGCCTTGTTGCTGTGCTGTCAACAATCCTAGGAGCAGTCCTAGGGCTGGTGGTGTGATGGATACACCGGTAAGTGTGTATCTGCCGTGTCGGGGTAAACCGATTCAGACGGCACTGGGCTTATGATTAGCCATCGATCTGATTAGCATTCCTGGAGTTCTTGCTGTGTTCACGGCCCTGGAGTGCTAATCAGATCGATGGCTAATTGTAAGCCCAGTGCCGTCTGAACGTTGTGCAGGCTGCAGAGTTTGTGTATTTTCCTTGAGGGTGGTTTTGTTCTTTTGTCTGTCAATGCAGTGTAGGTTGGGTTTCTGTTGCTGGCGGTTCTCTCCTGGTTGTGCTTGTTCGGAGGAGTTTTTCTTGGGTGGTGTTTCTCTACGAGTAGTCTAATTTGATAGGTGGCAGGGTTGTTTGGGTTTGGTTCGTCCTGGTTGGCGAGTTGTGTTGGTGCCCGTTCTTTACTCCAGTCTTTGGTGATGTAGAGCGTGTTGAAGGTAATGAAAGTTTGTCTCTTATTCCTTGTTGGTGTGTTGCCCGTGGTGTTCTCTGGGTTTGGGTGATTTGTTTTTGGGAATCCTGGGTTCAGCATCCCAATGGAGTATATATTCATTTTACTACTTGTATGTGGATTTGTTGCAGATTTTATGTTGTCCCTTGCAAAGGACTCGTATGTGGAGAGGTAGTCGGAGAGATGTAGTCCGTGTTCGCCTATTCTTTGTCTGTATCACGAGTACGTTTGGCTTTGTCTTAAATGGGTTTTTTTTGGGATTTGTGAAATCTGCTGATCGGCTCCTTCCTATGTGGTTAAGGATGCCTTCCTCTTTGTTTCCCATTCTAGCTTCTTTGTCTTTCTTGTGGCGAGGCATGGTGAGTTTTGGGTTTCATTTTTGGACCCAGAGTCCTTTGTATTGGATTGTTTCCTTTTCCCTTGGATCCATCTCATATCCAGAGTGCCAAAATGAAAGTCACTTGGTGGCATTTTTTTTTGTGAATGTGTCAAGGCCAGCCGATCAACCTCATTTTTGAAGTCTAACCAAAGCTGCAACTAATTATGGAGCAGCTCTGTGGGGCAACGAAAAAATATAGAGTATTCAGGTAATCGAAAATAATTTCTTGAAGAAACTGCTTGGTCTGCTGTGCTCTGAATTTTACAGTGCATATAAGAACTGGGCAGTGGCCATATTGAGGATGATTGGCACATGGCACCCCTACTACATTGGTTATCCATCTGTTCTAACACAAGAGCCACTCACTCAGTATTAAAGGTTTACAGTCTGGATCCTTTTGGTGCAGGATCTCATGGCTGAACTGCATTTCAAAGTGTGTATAAGAGATGAACACACCAAGTTTGCAATCAATCCCCTGTTGTTCCATTAACATTAGCTGACTCTAATAAGTACAAGAGGATGCTCTGCACCCTGATATTGAACTGGGAAAGATCTGGGCATTTAGTGACTTCTAATAGGAAGCATGTACCAATTACACAATTAGATGTAATCCAACAGTATTTGCTGCACTGACCAGAGCCCATTTTAATCTTCTGTGGCTTAGAGATATCACAAAGAACTGACCAAGCCTTAGGCAGTATACGGTCTGCCCTGGATGCAGCGCAGGAATGGAAGATTTGCTGCATTATGTTTTGCCCATTTTACCATCATCTCAGAAAAAAAAAAATTCTCCCATTACTGAGGGAAGCCAATTTTAATCGATTCCGACCGGCCAGGTTTTTCTCATTATCTGCCGATCAACAGCAGTGGCATGGTAGTGTCTGAAATTTTTAAGAAAATCATGGAACAGAAGGAAGCACTTATTGAATGCCCAATTTTAATGTGTGCATTTGTTTTATTGTTGCTATTTAAATTTTCTGATCATTTTAATCTTTATATTTGTTTAAACTGTGGAATTTTTATGTTGTTGTAATGTTTCTGTTGTGGTTTATGGATTTTTTTTATCCGAATGAACTTTGAACAAATGAATCACTGTAAGGGCGTAGTGTTCTCCGCGCTGTAAGGGGAAGGAAAGCAAGAACCCCGAGGATCCCACGCCGGTTGCCAAGCCACGGCCCCTAATCTACATTAGCTGAGCCAACGGCCTGCAGGGTGAAGCCCACGGTAAGGGCACAGTGTTTGATGTGCTGTGTTCACCGCGTACATGGTCTTTCGTTTTACCTGGCTTTACTTGATCGAATGGCCCATTGATTGAGGCTGGCTAGTTGTGGGTAAGCTGCGCTTTGCGAAGATTCCTGGTTGTCTGTCCTTTTGCTGTCCTGGTCTACGCACTACTTATTGCCATCTATTGCTGCACTACATCACTGCTTTACTGGCAACGGTCACAGAGCAGGGCTGCGAGTGAGTGAATTAACTGCGAACTGCTACTATTCGTTCATTGATCCATTGTGTTCTTGCATGTTATCACTGGTATTCCCAGACAGACTGACTGATAGACCGTGGGTTGCCTACAAACTCGCTACTAACTTGATCTCAATTGTCCAAAGGACGGGGTGTGGTTGGGACTATCGATGCCCCTTAAACCAGTCGGGCGCTTCTCTTTACTTAAAACTTTTGGCTGGGAACGACATTATTTGACAAGCAAATTGGAGACCTATTAACTACTTATACTGATCCTTGCCTGCCCACAGGACAATTTGGCTTGGCTGTGTGGGAACTGGGAGCTGGAAATTTGGTGTTTCTCCTATCTCGGACCTCGAACGGTTTGGAGTATTGACTTGCAGGGTGTGGGCTTTGCGTTGTTTCATGTTGCCCCTGTATTCTAATTCTTATTACTTCTCCTGGCAATGCACCTGATACATAAGCAGTGTTTTAATGTGGAGGCTGTTTTTATTTAAAAAGAATTATCTAACTCATCGTATTGAGCTAATCGTAACGGAATATAACCAACATAGGACACCTTACTTAAATTAAATTTTTATTTTTTTTTCCCTTTGGCAAAGTGTGCAATACTGTGCATATTATTAACTCCACCCTTGCTATTATGACAAAACGTAAGGCAGCCTGAGCCATTTCACCTGCAGAGAAAAACAAAAGGGCACATAAATTGCTCAAACCTCTTAATGATGTAAATATCTTAATCACAGAAATTAAGGGCTTGCTGGTTGACATTTGCCCTCCTAAAAAGAAGGTAATGGAGCCTATTTTAAGGAAGGCCGCAGCGCCTAATTGTGTGACACTAATGGAGGACATTGAAATCCTTTCTGAAAGTGCTGCCCCAATTTTAAAACCCATTTTACAAGCACAGGCCTAACTGTTTAGAAAACGGGAGAAGCGGAAGGATTACCTGGGGCCATTTGGGATCGGCCCTTTTGAAGGCCAGGAGAGGGTTTGGGTAAATGTTGTCCTTCCATTTATAGTCCTATGGGAGGAGGGGGCCACAGGTGATTGTACTACATTCCCCCTCTAAAGATTTGCTCGACTGATCACCATTCACTTGAGAGTGGAAGTGTCCCAAACTCCCCAGAGACCAGAGGGGGGGGGGGGGGGGGGTGAAGGTGTGTACACCTAAGATCATATAGGGAACGCCGAAATATTGGTTCCTATGTTTAATCACCATCAAGTCCTAGAAGGGAAATCCTGGGGGTTGGGGATGTAATAATTGAGACCAACAAACAGCTGGAGGAAAAACCTCCATAGCAGGGTGTCGTTGACACAGGGTTAATTGGTGGCAGAATTGAAATGGGAATACAAACCGACTTTCCCCCTTGCAGTGACTTACTTATTCCTGAGCCCAAACTGGCGGGTGCTGAAACTGCACTTGGCAAACCCCCTCACTAAAACAGATTGCCAGCCCCTGCTCCCCTTGCACGGTGCAGTCGCCACCTGCTTAGTTGAGATACACCAGAGTGTTTTGGTGAGAGTGGGCCTTAGCATCTGAACGGTCCAGCACTACCGTTGGCCCGCGATAGGCATGGATGTGGGAAATCCTAAATTGGGCTTTTGGGGCCTATGCTGGCTTCTAATTTAGTTCGCAATGGATTGAGATTTGTGAACACTCCACGTGGCTCTCTGGCCCTAATGCTAGCCCTGTTGGAACAGCCTCTGACGCGAGAGGCTAGAGGAACGCAGACCTTTGCTGATTTAATGCAAGAACGGACGACAGTGAAGACAGGATAGTAGTTTGCCCTGCACTGAAAATTCAACAAGCTTTAGAAGTCAACTGTGGCAAACGCACTAATGCGGGTAAGGACACTATCCCGCTCAAGTGAGGACCACAGCATTGGATTAATATCCAAGAGAGCACCACCACTAATAAAAAATTAATGATTGTTTTGACATATTTGTGCTTTTTGTACCAACTAGACAGTTAGCCCCTGAAGACATTCCCATAATATTTCAATTTGATGTGGAGGAAAGAAACATGTTGGGGATGTCTGAGTCAACAAGAATGTGTGAGTGATGAGTATGAGTTGTCAAGCAATGCTTGATGTCAGTCTCATTTGAGTAATAAAAAAATAAAAAATGTTTGCACAGCACTTGACACCACTATTAGTGTTATGTAAAAAATGTGTTGTATGAAACGGTCGTTATCGTTGTGGGCACTGCACAAACTAACGTTTTTTTATCCATTTGTATAAAAATGAAATATGTATTTTTGTAATTAAACCTTGGGTGCTTCACGAGTTCTTCCAAACACTAGTCCAGTTAAGTTCACCGCCCAATAAGAGCGGGATTCCACTTGTTAGGGACCAGTACCACCCCCCCCTGAAATATTATTGTACCCACAAGCATTTAGAAACCTAACCTAGGGTTTGCTTGGAGAGGTAGGTTTGCCTCCCTCTCACAGTACTTCATGTCATGTGGGTGCCCCTGTGCGGCAGAGAGCTGGCCACATATGGGGTAGGCAAGTGTATTTTCAACAGACCACCGAGGCTCATGCAGTATGGGTGCCCCAGTATTGGAAAGACTGGTTCATAGGTGGGGTAGACAACAATCCCATAGCGCATTCAACCCCTGTGGGCCACCGAGACAACTAACATGGACCTCGCTGACCACACCACACCACACTACATGAAGAGGATGGTGTTGTGGTCAGACCACGGACATGGGGTATTGGCCAGGATGTCGGTGGCACAATTAAGGTCCGCAAGTCGGTCTCAGGTGCGTCCTTTTCCATGGGTGGGGTATGGTTGGGTATGCAATGTTTGAACCCTTGCGCTGTCATTGAGTTGGCCAGGCACTGTGCTTGTAAAACAAGGGGGTCATTCAGGCCAAAGTTAAAGTACCCATGATGATTATCTTCGTTTTGAGTTGGAGGCTAGTAGGGTAGTAATATCTTTGAAGGGGGAAATTGGGCCAGCTGGTCTGTACACTATGTGGAGAGTGAGGGTGCTGGTGTGTTTAAGGGCCAATTTCAGAGTAATTACTCCCCTGATGGGAATGGGTGTTCTGCCGTGAGCCTAAGATCAAAGGAGTTTTTTGCAATGAGAGCTAGTACTCCTTTAGTTTTCATTCCATCTTTCCTGTAGATAGTGTAACCTTCTGTGATGGCTAGGGAGATGGCCGCACCTGAGGCTATATGGAGCCAGGTTTCCGTGATAGCAAGGATATTTAGCTTGTTGGTTGGAATGAGGTCTGCAATGTGTAGAGCGTGGGCTGGGAGCGACCTAGCGTTGATAAAAGCTCCTTTCAGGTAAATCGGGGAATCTATGCAATTGGTACCAATGTGGTTAGGTGTGAGTTCTGGTTTTTTGTGTGTTGGTTGAGCGAGAGGGTTGGTCTTGAGGGGAGGTTTCTTTGTCCTCGGTGGTATTAGCACAGTTAACTTGTTGGTGATTTGAGTAGGGGGTTGTCTGGTGTCTGTTAAAGGGAGTAAACTGTTTCTGATGGATAGGGTGCGCGTCAGAGGTGCTTTGGGGTGCAGGTAGGTACGTGACGATAATCGTAGGTTCCTCAGGGAACTAGTGCAAGGGGGTCTGGAAGGGCATTGGCTGATTGCAGTGGTGTTCTGAGGTGGGCCCTTCAGCAGAATGCAAGGGCAAGAGTGGAGGCGTCTTGGGTAGGAAGTGACTAGGAAGGATAGTGAGTGGGTTGGGAAGTACAGTGGCCATTTGCGGTCTTTGTTGAGATTGGTCGGCAGGGCTCCCTGACTTGGGTTGTAGTCATCTTCAATAGATGTGCTGTGTGTAGCGTCAGGGAAGATGCAGGATTTATCCTGTGAGAATCAATAGTGTGTAGGGTGGGCAAAGGCGCAGAATATGGTGCAAGCAAGCGATAAGGTGCAATAGTTGGGCAGAGGACTGAAGGCTAAATATATCTGGTGCATACAGTCAATAGGATACAATAGTCGCGCAGAGGCCTAGAATAGAGGTGCAAAGAACTAACTTTGGCAAAATGTAATGGTATATAGGGTCGGGGTATGCTTGAAGTCCATGTACACTCATTGGACCTGTGTTGATCATGGACCGAGAATACGGATGACAGGGCCTGATAGAGATCCAATGAGTTTAGTATGTGTTTTGCGCCAAGAGTTGCAGAATGATGTGGGTGGGGCGAGATGCGTTTAGGTGCGTGCGGGGTGTAGAAGTCTTTGAGCTGTTGCTTGTGGGCAGGCGCCATGTACACCTCAGTGGGAGATGGGTCACAGCAGTGTTTGGATTCTGTGCTCGTGGTACTGGAGATAGGGCGGCACGTTTAGGATTGCAGGTAGAGCTGGCAAGGGTCAGTCGGTAATGCAGCGATTATCTGGGCACTGGTCAGGGCGCTGGGGGGGGGTGTAGAGGAAAACGAAAGTGCAGGAGCCACGTACTTGGGAGGGGGGCAAGGGGGGCTCATAACTTGGAGGTGATTTGGGGGGGGGCCTAAATAAAACAGAGTGCTAGGACCGCTGAACTTACTTGCCGAATGACCAAAGAATTGTGGTCCCGGTCACTGTTTCCATGTGCAGCCACAGACTGGGGCCGTGAGTGTGGGCTTTTAGTGGTGGGCCAGCGTTCGCCTGTTGGGCCCCCGATGGGCTACCTTTAGGTATGTGGATGGCCAATCATGGCAGCAGCCTGCTGCAGTAAGGAAGTTTAGTAGGGCACTCCTGTGCAGGAAGGCGCAATAGCCATTTTTGAGGGGACAAGCTTTGTTATATCAGCATGAGCTCGGCACGGAAAACAAGGTGGTGCACAGAAAATAAAGCTCATTCCTATGAACTCATTTAGGCACAGTGTAATGCCGCCGAAGTGATTAAATTCAGCTTCTGATTCCGATTGCTTCTAAAGATTTCTAGAGTGTTGTGCTCAGGCAGCGGTTATGCCGCGTGTAGCCCCAGTGATCTTACCTTAGGATGGGGAAGCTGTCTGGGACCATCTGTGGCTATCCTTCTCCATCAGTAGCGATGAACTGCAAACCAGTTCCATGGACGATGGAAAGGCAGGAAGGATAAAGGATTCATAGTTCATTAAATTATGGTTGTGGGAACAGTGCCGTGAGCCCTCGTGGCCCAGTCATTTACCAGTTTTCCTTTATGGCTTTGTGTGGACTGTGGTGTGCTTTGGAGTTTGGGGTGGTCCTGGTATTTAGTGCTGTGGTTGTTGCTGTAGGGTACTGCACTGTTTAGCTACTTGGCTTGTTAATGGTGACTTGTATGGTACTGCTCCTGCTAACTTTGAGTGGTTGGGTGAGTCTTCGGTTTGGTTGTGGTATGAAACTCAGTTCAGCATCTCTAACTGAAGCGAAGTTGGGAGGAAGGGCCTTTGAGGCTTGCTGTCGGGTGTAGTTCTATTCAGTACCTATTCATTGAGGAGGACACTGAGGTTTGCTGCGGGCGGGAAGGTTTGGACTCTGGCTGTCGGTTGCAGCGCAGTAAGTACATTCTCTATTGGGCATAGCGGATATGGTCACCCGATTCGTTTGTCCTTAAGTAGGGTATGACCACCAAGCAGAATATATCCTCCTGACACAGTATGGATAAATGTGGAGTATGTCTACCTGGCACAAATTGGGCTAGAAGCACGATATGACCATATGGTGCACTTGGACCAACCAAACACCGCTAGGCTTAAAACAGAAAAGGCCACCAGATACAAGTAGTTGAGGTGCACAGTGTGGGCGCCTGACCCAATTAGACTGAATGTAGAGAAGGCTACCTGACAGTGAGAATGAGAGTCGAAACTGGATGCCTGGCACAACTAGGCCAAACACAGGAACACGTCCACGTCCATATGACCCATTAGACGATATGCAAAATAAGGCTGCCTGAGACCGAGTTTTTGGCAGTGCGAGGTGTCCCTGGGACTAGAGACTCACAGTAGCGGTTGGAAGCGGCTCAGTCAAAGATACCCAGTAGTGGGAACTGCATCCCGATCCAAAGCACATGACAGTGGAGAAAAGTTTCTGCTTAGAGAAATTGTAAAACGCCGAGCTGCAACTTTCTCAAAAAAAAAATCCTCATCCCCTTCTCTTTTGTGTTTTTCACGTACGTTATTATCTTGGATCTTCAAAGTTAATCTGCTTTTGCTGGTCTTCCAGAGTTGTCTTCATTGTACCTGGCCTGCGTATCTTTTGTGCCACTTGAGGTCTACATGCGAGTGTTCTTCCCTGTATCTGCATTCAGTGAGCCCTTCCACCATGGTTCTGCAGCTCTAGGGCAGGTGTCAACAGCTTCTTCATATACGCACTATTGCCGTAGTGTTGGCCATACAACACTGGTCAATTAACTCTGGGCATGGCCTAGCTTCCATCCACCTTGTACCCCAACCTGGTAAGTCATGGTTCTCCCTAGATTGCCCCGATAGGCTGCCTTTGCCTTTTCTGGGATACAGAGATCCCTCCGAGGCCTGATGGGTGGCTGTGACGTGCGTCTTGGTCGCACAAGCCGCATCATGTGTGGGCCTGGCAGTGAGCTTGTTACCCTTCATTGCTGGATGTGCACTTTGTGTCAAGGTTTGTAATTCCTTTATCATTCGCTTTAGGAACGCGGTTGCACATTCCCACAGATACACTCGTCTCTTTGCGTATCGGCTCCTGAATTGTCTAGGCGGTCTGCTGAACGGGCTTTTACTTGCTGCTTTCCTCTTAGGAACTATAATTGTATTGGTGGTATAACAAGTGGCACTCTGCATTTGCGGTCTACGTTTTTATTCAACAGGTGGTGGCCTATTTGCTTTTTCTGTGCCATGGTCTGTGCCATGGTCTTTCAATTGCATGGCTGTTTTCAGTACATGTTGCCTGCCTGCCACTCGGCTCCTTCTGTTGCTAGGAGCGGACACAGGACGCTGTGTATACAGTGCTCACTGGGTCTTCCCCCTGGATAGAACCCAGATTTTAAAACTGTTTAAAAATAAAAAAAGCTTTGGACATTAAGATTTGCCTTTCCACAAGTTAGCGTGGAGTTGTCAGCTCAAGCCCACACTGGGGGGTTGCGGGGTGGGCTGGGAGTAGGGGGCATGTGTACCGTCATACTTTGTTTACTTTTTTTCTCGGAGTAACATAAACGTTGTGCAGAGCGAGGGATCAAAATGTACTGAGAGCTGGTTGTTGGTGAAGATGCTCTTGTATAATGTGTCCAATGTATTAGTCTTTGGTATACGACCATAAGCTTGTCCTCGGAAGTGAGGAACCATGGCCAGTTAGTGTGTCGTTTGATACTTCGACTCGGGGGAATCTGGACCGTCATTTTATACTCCTGAAATAGTTTGATGGTTGCTTGACATTGCTGACCGTCACACACCTTGTGGAGTTTATTGTACAGCGTCCTACTGAACTTCCCTTACATGTACTTGAAGTCAACACATCTATTTTTCTCTAATCCTTTGCTTATTCAGATTATGCTGTGATGGTCTGCTTGGTCTTTTTTGGTGTTTACCAACTTCTAGTTGCACTTCCATTCTGTATAAATGTTTTACACATGTTAAGGGCATTTAGCCTTTTTGGTCTCGATCCTCAAAACTCATGGCTTCCCATCACACCATCATTCTTTATTTTTTGGAATTATAGAATATTTCTCTGTAGTACCATTTATTCGTTCATATGCCCCCTGCCCTGCCCTTATTTTCCCCAATATACCAAGATGCTCCAACCTTATAATTGGTAGCATAGCACCTACGCCGCAAGAATCTTAAAGCATGCTATTTTAATATGGGTGTTATGAGAGTAAAAAGTCATCTTTGCTATATTGCTTCTTTAAGCCCTACTCCATGTGTTTGCAAAACTGCGATTCGCCTGGTGTTTTGGACTTCGACTCCTATGATTCCTCAACATTGACGGGGAGTTCTACGGCTGATGGGAGTTATGGTCCATAACACCTCGTGCGCTAAGTTTGCAGGCCCCTGCCCTAGTCCTTACCTCTCTTGAGAGAGTGGTGACAGCTGTCATACTCGAATGTTCTCAAGAGAGTGGGACCCTTCCTACTTGTCGCCCCTTGCATTCCCATTTATTCTCTATGGAATAAATGAATGGAGCTTCTGGTCTCCACTGTGCAGACTAGGAGCCACACTGAAGAGAGTGGCGAGATCGATCCTTACCCTGGCTTTCCTGGGGATAGTTGCTGGAAGCCATTCTAGCACCACAATATAATGTGTGGGAGCTGTTTTGGGCTTTCGATGGACTTCAAAGTCCCTTCTTTCTACATTGTTCATCCACCTTCATACTGAAGAAATATAATATAACTCTGGCCCTCTCCAGGATTATAGAATTACTTCAACCCTCTCCCCCCAAATCCCTCCCCATGTAGTGACTATATATATATATATTTCTGAGCCTTGTGGAATCTGCTTAGATCACATGCTGTGCATAGGCTGACATCTAGTGGAAGCTGCCGAGTATCGCAGTTGTTTTTGAAACTCAAAGGGACATCGACAGGGCGTGCCAGTGATACTATCCCTAGTGTGACGTCCACTGTATCCATGATCCCTCACGCATCGAGGTCCCTCAGATTGTTTTTTCCGCCATGCTAGACGGACTTGTATGGCAGAGTTCCTTTCGGCGATAAGCCGTTAACTTTATACAATTACGATAGTTTTTCTTTCTTTCCTTTCATCGACTGCCGTGACACCACACCGAGGCGAGAGAAAGAAAACTGCCCATCGGAGACCATCGCGACGGACTATACGGCCTTGGAAGTCCGCCCCGGGCCTCGGCCCAGACAGTAGGGAGAGGGGGCAGGCCATTTTCAGATGCCATTTAAGAATGCATATTCTCCCCTTCCTACACTTTGTTCGCCCAGCTGCCATTCCCATAACCCATAATTATGGAAAATAAACCATTTAAATTTTGCCCTAAATTCCCCTGGCTCGACATACACTTAGTTTGCAATTTGTGTCTCCCGAGAGACCACGTCGAGACGTCTTGTTGAGCGTGCAGGCTCTTCAAGCCTAAGACGTTGAAGGACCGCTCCACCTAACGCTGGGCCCACTATGCCAGGCAAATCGAGGTCATGGAAGTAGAGGGAGCCTTTGGCGATGTCAGCGACCCCGCACCTTCGGACGGCGAGGGCACTGGAGTAGCTTCAGCTACTAAAGCGCAGACCCCTGACCCCGTAGGACAGGCCGGCGGCCATGTTGTGGGGACTACACCCGGCGGCAGCAGCGCTACAAAAGCAAACACCACCAAGCACATAAGACCCATTCGACATTCGGCAGATGAGTCGAATACTCTACAACGTTTGACACCCCGTGAAGGGTCCACCGAGTCCCAGTCCTGGGCAATCTCGTTCAAGATCGCCACACGACAGGGTTCAACTGTCGAAAGACTGCAAAGGGGTTGCATGAAAAACTCCCTCCGAAGGCCGATCGTCCACGGATGAAGCCTCGGCTCCCACACCCGAAGTTCGACGTCCATTGTCTGACAAAACAGCAAGCTCCAAGAAGTCTGTTAAACACTCCTCTGGGCCCCAGAGTGGGGTAAAACATCACAAAAAGTCAAGACCCCTCATATGGACAAAAGTCCTACTAGGGACAAGTCCTCACAAAAGGGTATACTGTCCAAGCCCATAGAGAAACCTAGGCCAAAGATTATACCCCCCAGTAATGAGGATATGGGTATTTCCACACAACCCATTGTAATCCCAAGTTCAAAGGAATGGTCTTCGCAAGATATCGATGGAGTTATGCAAAGCATTACCTTTGGTGAATTTTTATGAAAGTAACCCAGATCACTTTCAAGGTTTACACTCCACTCCTCCCACCTCAGCTCCTTCTGGCTCTCAAGCCTCGGCCTTACCCTCTCAACCCCCTGCTGAGAGGTCTCGCACTAATGTCCCCGTACAAAGCGAAGTTATAGATCTATATGACCCTGAAGTAGATCCAAAAAAACAAACACTTGATCCATCCATCCCAACTAATCATAGGCCTATCACCACTGTACCCTTCCTACAAAAAAATCATCGATAGAGTAGCCTATCTCCAAATGCAAGATTACTTAGAAGCTAACCATCTACTAGGCTTGCGCCAATCGGGCTTCCGCCCCCTCCATGGCACTGAAACTGCCTTGATAGATCTTAAAACTAAAATTGAGGAACTCGAGGATAGTGGAAAAACAGCGTTGCTACTCCTATTGGACTTGTCAGCAGCTTTCGATCTGGTGGATCATGCAGTTTTATGCAACCATCTCAAGCTCGCTGCCAATTTCACAGGGGAAGCCATAGCATGGGTCCAATCCTTCTTAGCCAACCGGACCATGAGGCTTTTCCACTTCTACTTGTGCTTATCCCATCCAAATAACATGTGGAGTCCCACAGGGCTCATGTGTCTCGCCAACTATGTACAATATTTTCACCAAGCCATTGTTCGACAAGTTGGACAGACTGGGCGTCACCTACACAAATTATGCAGATGACACCCAGATTCTCATACCCCTTTCGGGCAACTATGAAGTGGACCTGGTTTTGGTGAACAAAATATACATCCTCATTCAGGCATGGATGGCCACCCATGGCCTCTGCCTGAATGAGGATAAAACCGAAACTAAACTCACCCCGGAGTACGCCTCATTTAACATCGACAACAATACTATTAAGGTTATGCGAGAGGTTAAAACTCTAGGTTTTTACCTCGACTCAGTCCTCACTCTTAAAAAGCAAGTGAACTCCCTCGCCTCTACAACCACTTACACTTGTAAACTCATCCGTGCTGCCAGACCTTTCCTTTCCTGTCCAGTGCCAGTTGCCTCACCTTGACTAATGCCCTTGTTATGTCCCGACTTGACTATTGTAACGCCTTATACTCGGGCGCAAATAAATTGGTCATTGACAAACTCCAGAGACTACAAAATAATGCCCTAAGAGCGGCGCTGAATATCCCACATAGAGAGCACATCTCCAAATACTGGATTGAGGCCCACTGGCTAAAGTTAAAGGACAGAATCCTCCTTAAAACTATTTCTCTCACATCTAAATACCTCAACAATCAAGCACCCCCCTACCTAGCTGAAAGAATCAACTGGAGACCCTCAAACCGACTGACGAGATCGGCCAACACATTCTTACTAGAAGTCCTGAGATTCAAACTCCCCACCGCGGGTGGCTCTAGCTTCCCTGTTAAAGCTGCACAATCATGGAACTCACTCCCACCTGACCTTAGACGCCCATCACCCTACACCAGATTTAAATGTAACGCTCTCAAATGACTGCACAACAATGACTTGTAACGATATTCTTCCTATCTAGCTGATCATGTTACACACCTGCTAAGTCGGCATTCTTCTACGCTTGCCCAACTTGATCTTATGTGTACTGTATCATTTGTATCACTTATTGTAAGTTACCACTGTATGTAATTGTCTATGTCAGGCACTGTAACTAAGCCTCAAACCTACTTGTATTGTTTGCGCCCAGCTGCCCAAGAGCTCGGAGCGCATTATCAAATAAATAAACCAAACCAAACCAAGATGACCTTTCATTTGTGGAAACATCTGACCTTCAACTTAATGAAGAGAAAAGAGATTAACTTTATTATGACGATGATGAAGACTCAGACGAAGACAGGAGTCGAACATGTACTCCATATAATCAAGACCCCCGGTGGTAGATTCCCATGTCGACAATCAACCCCTTCTCAATGAAGCCTTAGCCAAAGCGGCGGATCACTTCCGTATTGACACTCAGGAGGTACAGGAAGATGGAGACTTCGCTGAGCAAATATTGGGGGACAAAAAGACAGTAGGTCAGTTTATCCCACTGCTAAAATCGGTACAATGCAGAATACACCCTTCCTTGTAGGCTGCCAAGCTCACACGGGTTGTTAACCCGCATGTGGAAAAACTGATTAGGCCTTCACCTGTAGACCCCTTATACATAAGAGGTCAATTGAAACTGGACTCATTGGTTGTCACCACCACAAGAAAAAGAGCAGGCACGCCCCTTGCTTCCTCCGAGGCACCACCGGATAAGGAAAGCAAGAAGATATATGCAATGGCCAATAAGGTCGCCTCTTAATAGCCAGCAATGCTACCCTTTTGGCAAGTTATAACTGCCATAAGTGGGAGGAGTATTCTGCGTTACTTTCGTGTGTCACGGAGCCACTTAAATCACAACTAGCTGAGGTGGCTGCAGACGGAAGGGCTGTGTCTACTTGTCTCCTCGTCAAATTTCAATGCAGCTGACAATGCCGGGAGAGTCTTTGTAGAGGGGAAAGAGGCATGCATGGCTTCGGCAGTCAGGCTTTAGGCCAGAAACACACGCCACTCTCATAAATATGTCAGTGGAACCGAATGTGCTATTTGGCAAGGCTGAAGAAGACGCACTCGAGACTGCAAAGGGTGAGTATGACACTCTAAAATGTTTAGGTCAGCTCACAAACAAGCCTACGGGTGAAACTGGTAACGGTAATTTTTGCCGTTTTCTGGGCCAAAATTCGGAGGATCGGCTACAACCGAGACCAAGCTTCCTATGGCAACAATCAAGGACATGCCTTCCAAGGCTATCCACGAGGACAATGCAGAGGTCGTGGTAGTCTGGGCAGAGGCCCAGCTCGAGGTGACGCCCCACCTCACAGCAAGTGAAATTCCGCTCCAGGTACCCTCCCATGCATTTCCAACTTTACCCACGCAAGGGAGGATATCACCTCTGACAGATGGGTGCTGTCCACGGTAGCAGGGGCTACTGCGTAGAACTACTTCACCGTCCTCACGACCACCCCCCTTGACAGAAAGTCCACTTAGAGGAACATCAGTCGCAATAACAGCGCTTCTATTAAAGGATGCATGCCATAGAAGTGGTCCCAATCAACCAGGTAAACAGAGGTATTTATTCAACTTACTACTTTGTGCCAAGAAAATCTAACCATGGGCCCTGTATTAGATTTGCGCCCTGCAAACAAGTATGTCAATCCACAAAAGTTCTGCATGACTATGCTACAAGAGGTAATCCCCCCCCGCCCCCCAGCCCCCTACTAAAAAGGGATTACATGGCAAAACTGGATATGAAAGATGACTATTTTCATATTTCAATGTTCCCAGCGCACAAAAGGTTCTTGCGTTTCAGGATAGCGAACAAGCAGTACCAATTCAAGGTGCTGCCCTTTGGAATAGCCTCTGCTCCAAGGGTATTCACAAAGGTACTGGCGGTAGTGGCAGCGCACCTGCGCATGGGAGCAATCCCAGTGTACCCTTACCTGGACGACTGGCTCATAAGAGGGGAATCGCCTCTGATTTGCAGACAAAACATCCAAACAACAATCAACCTCCTCTTTCAATTGGGCTTCTCAATCAACAAGAAAAAATAAAATAAAGCCTAGTGCCAAGCACTTCCAACCAGTTCCTAGGAGCTATCCTAAACACAGAGGAAGGATTGGTCTTTCCCTCAGAGGAAAGAGTACAGGATTTGTTGCTGCAAGTACCGCATTATCAGGCCGGCTGCCAGATAAAGGTGCGCAAAGCAATGCATTTAATTGGCATGATGGCATTTTGCATATACCTGGTTCCTCAGGCATGCCTGCGCATGCGTCCCATACAGGAGTGGTTGGCGAAACAATGGTCTCGGGCAAGCGGTCAGTGGGACGATCTAGTGGTCGTTTCACCAACACTTGTACAAAATCTTCACTGGTGGACGAGAGGGAAACCCTTCTACGACCCACAGATACAGGCAGTGGTCACAACAGATACCTCACTGGCAGAGTGGGGGGCTCACTACCTTCACCACACAGCTCAGGGTCTGTGGTCTTACACTGCAGCTCAGAACCACATCAATGTGCTCAAACCTCTGGCAGTATTGAAAGCACTCCAGGCATTCGAACCCCATTTAACAAACCTGTCGGTGTAGATCCTAACAGACAGCACCACAGCAATGTTTTAGATCAACAAACAGGGGGGTACACGCGCTCCAAATCTATCCAGACTTGCACAGAAAATCTGGAAATAGGCACTTGGATGGAAAATGTTCGTCATCACAACATGTTCCAGGGGAACTCCACGCTCTAGCAGACTCATTGAGCAGACATCCCCTACCAGAGGAACACGAGTGGCATCTACACAAGAAGTCGTAGAACACCTCTTCTCTCAATGGGGTTTCCCCACTATAGACTTCCTCGCCACAAGCGAAAATCGTCAATGCCCAGACTTTGCGTCCAGGTTCCCCCAGCCAGGCTCCAAGGGGAACACCCTATGGATGAACTGGTCAGGGAAGTTTGCCTAAACTCACACCCCCCCCCGCGACTCCTCTCATGGAAGGTGGTGAACAAGTTACACAATGAACCGATGACGCTAATCCTAGTAGCTCCTATGTGGGCAAGACAACCGTGGTATCCACATCTGTGCAAACTGACGATGTGCGATCCCATCAAATTCCTGTGCCAGTACAACCTACTCACCCAGCACTGGGGACCAACGGCACACCCACACCCACACTCAATGAACTTGGAGGCATGGCTTCTGAAATCCTAGAGTTGGGACATCTCAGTCTACCAGAGAGATGCATGGATATCTTGAAATAATCAAGAAAACCAAACACTAGTCACTGTTGCTATGATGCATGGAAACAATTCTTAATTTGGTGCCAGAATAAGCAAATCAACCCCATTGACTGTACTCCATCTAACATTCTAACCTATATGCTCCACTCACTAGATGAAGGGTTGGTGTTCAACTCCCTAAAAGTCCACCAGGCGGCCTTATCAGCCTACACCACTGCCCATAACTGTCCATACTTCTCATGGTGGAAGGTACCGGTCATCAAAGCATTTATGGAAGGAGTAAAGAGACTCCAACCTCCAATCTCTAACCCACCGCCAGGTTGGGACCTTAATGTGGTACTTACTAAGCTCATGGGACCCCCATTCGAGCCTATGCACAAGTCTAGTCTCAAACAACTGATTTATAAGACTGCCTTCTTAGTAGCCATCACTTCCATAAGAAGGGTCCGTGAAATCCAAGCTCTGTCAGTGCAGGATTCTTTCTTTACTATACATAAGGACAAACTGGTTTTACGGACTCGCCCTAGGTTCTCACCTAAATTCATCTCCAAATTCCATGGAAACCAGTCTATTGAGCTACCGACTTTCTTCCAGTAACCCAAAAGCTCTGCTGAGGGAAAACTCCACACGCTTGATGTGAGGAGAGCGGTCCTCTACTATGTAGACAAGACCAGACCAGACCGCTAAGAAAGACAGATCAACTGTGTGTCTCCATAGCGCCAGGCAGAGAAGGAGCTTGCATCTCTAAGAATGCCATCTCTAGGTGGATAGTCGGATGTATCCGACTGTGCTATTCCCTATCAGATAAGACCCTGCCTTTTACGCCAAGGGCCCACTCCAGAAGCGGTACCAGAGCCAATCTGGCTTTCATCGCAAATGTCCCCTTAGACAGTATTTGCAAAGCAGCTACATGCAGCTCCATACATACTTTTACTCAGCACTACTGCATTGACACTCCTTCCAAGACAGATACACAAGTGGGACAAGCGGTTCTAATACATTATTTAGCTCATGAACCTTCTCACATCCCACCGCTCGCTAATCTATGCACAGCATGTGATCTAAGCAGATTCCACAAGCCTCAGAAGGGATACATAACTCACCGTAATCGTATTTCTGATGCTTGTTTCTGCTTAGATTCACATGCGACCCACCCTTCCTCCCCTTGGAGAGAGAAGGCACATTGATGCTTATGAGCTTGTCTGATACGTATCTGCTTGGATACAACTGTACTCACGCTACACCATGTCAGGAAAAATAAGAATCTGAGGGACCTCGACGCGTAAGGGATCATGGGTACAGTGGACATCACACTACGCATAGTATTACTGGCACGCCCTGTCGATGTCCCTTTTCGAAATAAGATTACAGTGAGTAATGTATATATGCAGAGATCCCCCTCTCCTCCTACTGCTATGCTGGAAGTTGTGCATTCTACCACTTTGACTTCCTTTTACTTTATCGACCTGCTCAGTACTACAGATTTTACTCCAACTTCTCTGCTAGGCACAAACGCTCCCGTTATATGCAAACCCGGCCCTGTTAACTAACCTTTTTTGGTAAATTTACTCTGTTGACCTTCGCAGAACTACTTGAAATAAAAAAAATTCCCTGCTTGCCAGAAGTGGAAAACACTAAGCCCTCTTATATGTATGGGCAGATCACTTCACCGCCACAAGTGCTATGTTATTTGTGGCTTACTCCTGCTCTCCTCCTGATTATTCCTGCATGGAGTGCTTATTTAGTTTAAATGTACAACATTCTACCATAATGGCATACTTGCTGCACTGCCTAGTGTGCGGGGGAGATGGGGGGGGGGGGGGGGGGACATAATTCAAATTCCCTAATTGTGCATTTTCAAGTTAACGAGGAAATCTGCAAACACCTTGTGCTTTAAAGAAGCCCCTGACTGAGGGGACTTGCATATCATTTTCATGTGCAGTTTGAGTGGGGCATTAGTATCTTAATCAACTGGGCAGTCCACGCTTGCTAACTGTCTTACGAGAGTCTGTCCTCATAACAAATTCGTTTTCGACGAAGATCATCGGTGGATTGCAAGCCTTGATAATGTAATCCATAATTTTCTCCCCAAAAAAGTATTATTCCGACAAGCTGTTACACTACTGAAATGCTGATGTAAAATAAAATGTATTAGAAACCTCATGCATAACTCTGGTCTTTAGGTCGGATTGCTTGACTGCCATTTATTAATTTAACTGAAACTGTGTGTCTTCTTTTATCCTGTCTTGCATAAAGGCTTAGATCCGGCTTCTGCAGCCTGCAGCTCTCTAGATATTTGACTAAAACTTTCGTGGCCACTCAATCCTGACTGTTAATTAGGGTGGATGGATGTTATAGTCTAAGCCATGTAGGTAGCCAAAGGTTGCAGACCCATTTATTTGGGGTGGGGATGGTTCGGGAGGGGTGGGGGGTGTTCTACAGTACTGATTTTGAGCATGTCACATTCAGTCAGTTTACTGTTCCTCTGAAACCCTGTTCTGTTCGTTCTGATTGGTACATTGTGCCCCATTTGCTCCCCGCTCATATAGTAATTGTTTTCAATCGCTTCCCCTTTGTTTGCCTTAATACCTTCCTCTGAATTAAGGTGCTATGTCTGCTCGCACACCCATGTGGAAGGGTATACCTTCCTTCTCTGCTGAAGTGGATTCGTGGCACTTTTGCCTGTACAGGAAGTGGCTTGTTTGCCACTTACCCACTTACGCTTCCTAAAGACTAGCAAATCCACTCAACAGCAACAAAATGGCAATTTAAAATTCTTCCTACGGAAAATAGAAACTGGATACAAAAAAGAGCATGCCCCCTGCTTCCACTCGGAGTTCCGTGGATGTATTCGGATTAGTGCTACCAGAAGACAGCACTGGCACAGGAACAAGCGCTCCAGTTGGGACTGCTGGATATGAAGAGAAAGTGAAAATGTATATTTTAACTGGCCTGATTTTTCTTGGTGCAAAAAGTATCTATTACGAAAACCAGGGTAAACATTGCAGGATGCAAGCTGCTAGCCAGACACAAAAATGCACTTGTCCCCTCAGTTCTCCACATACACTAAGCACACCATTTGTCAATCGCCAATTGCCACTAACCTGTGATGAGTGCAACATTTTGGACCTGAGAGAAAGATATTTCAGAGTTTAACTAGATCTGTACTCTCCTTAGAAGTGCCCCGCCCCCCACACCCATGGAGAGGGCATTTCCCAACCCCATACCTCTCCGACAATTCAGTTCACAGCTCTAGGTCACCAAAGAAATAACAAGATCTGTACATTTCATGCATCCAATGTATTTGTAACCAGTAGGACCTAACCTGCACTCGTAATTTTCATCCATATTGTTTGTACCAAAATAACGTGCATTGCCTGCATCTCAATATACGTACACCCAAATCTGTGGGTGGTAGGGGGGACCACCAGCAGAGAGAAAACGGACCATCGGTTGGCCATTGATATCATCCCAACTACCCCTATATTCTCCAGAAAAAAAAATCTGTAGCTACCTGGAAAAAGTAAGGTTTCCACTGACCTACCCCTCCCCCCTACCCCCTGTGATTTGGCCAGTCTAGCACTGATGCCTCACTTTCCTTCTCCAGAAGTCCCCTGTTCTGCCTCCTTATCCCCTGCATTCCCTTGAGAGCTTGGCTCAAAACCAAAGTGTCCGTATTAACATCACAGAACAGTAGAATCCGGTTTGTATCCACTTTAAGATGATGATGCTTTGCTGCAGCTCTCAGAATTAAGTCTGTGGCATCAGGGTCTCGCTTTTCCTCCACCACCTTTGTTTCAGCCTTGCCTATCAATAGGAACTTGTAGGCCTTGGCGAGACAAGCAGAATCTCTAGAAAGAAAACATGTTTTGTAGGAAGCATTGGCAGTGCTCCTTCAAATCACCTTGTTGTTCGGTAATCCCAGGAAATTCTTCTTCCTGGGATTCACTTCTATACAGGACTGTAAATGTCTGCTTACACCATTTGTAGAGAAGATTGTGAATGTTGGCCATTGCCACATCTAGACCGGATTGATTACCCAATGTTCAAATCTCTGCATACCTAAACTCGCACAAATCCACACAACCATTTTCCCGCTCAGCAAACCGCACACACTTCACCGCACCCGACAACAAACGCATAAACCGCACCCGACAACAAACGCATAAACCGCACCAACAGCACACGAGGTCTTGCATTTATCCGATATTTACCCCAAAGCTCAGTGCATGGTGAAAACCAAACTGAAGCTGCCAACAGCACACCACCTTCTCACTTTCCTACTCCCTCTTCACCCAACTAACCCACCCCGCCGCCTTGTTTGCAGATCCGACTGAGCGCCTGGGGACCAATTCCGATTGGTGACGGTGCGCGGTACACATACCTTTTTAACATTCATCCTATTAACAGCATGCTCCACAATTTGTTTTCCCTTGGGATTGGATCAGAGTTGCTATGCAGCATTTGAAGTTTGAAAACCTCTCTTGGTTACTTACAACTGCCATCATTGAGGCCTCCAAAACACTGCACGGTGGGCGTCATGGCTTTATGATGGGCCGATTCATGTCAGTCTATTTTATCAAGCTTCCCTTCCAACTTAGTTTGCAGCATAAGGAGGCCAAAATTAACCTTCTGCCATGATCTGGACCAACTCAACAATGGCAATCGCCAACTCTGCATCTTCTTTCAATAGCTGGGCCAGGAGCGCACAAGAAATCTGTTCCTCCCTGTATGAGTAGTGCCGTTTTTGGCATTTTTAGGTGCATCTAGCATCACTTATTGAAGGCAAGGTACCACAAATTGATGGGTTTCCATAGGGTTGACTCTCCGGGATCCAAGTATAATGCTGCCTCCTTCCTTACAGTGTGGCTGTGCAAGCCATTTGCAACTGGTCCAATATCTTCTCCCTTTCACATATTCTGTCTGCTGGGCCATACCATATTGCGTCCTTCCTGGAACATAGTGGACGTAGGGTCCGGGTCACTGTGAACCTTGAAGTGTTGGCCAAACTCTTTCAAACACTCCATTTACACAGCTTTGCTTTCTTCTGAAGTTCCTTCTCCTTTTTTGAAAGAAAACTGTATTGTGGGAAAAAAGTACTTTAACCCAGCTTTAATGTGAGCAGAATGTCCCGTCTTAGTTCTACTTGTGACTTTTGTGCATACAAAGTTTGTAAGACTTCCGGAACGCGTTTCTAGTTGACCTACGGAGACCATCTTCTGTTGATGTTCATCCAAAAAGTTTGAGGGTTTTTCTCTTGCGCGCCTTAATTCAATGGAGCTTAAATGTTTATATGAGCGGATATCTTTTGCTCCGTATGCCTTTTATATTTTCAAATGGGCAGCAGCAGCCAGATGCAGCATGTAATTTATTTGTGTGCCTTGTTTTCAGGATGGTGAAGTGATCCTAAATGTAGAGTGCCAAGAAATTGTGGCATAGATAATTCCTTAATCTTAAACATCACGATTATCATCTTTGCTTGTGTGGCCGCGAGCCCCTTTTTGAACACTCTTCCCTGTGTATTTTCTTCAGGCGGGGCTCACTAGGTTTTGTTTCACTCCCTTTTTGCGCGCACGCAAATTGCATCCCTTCCACCTCACACCGCTTCAAAGCTATAACAATGGCAGTAGGGGCTATACTATTATCAAATAACCGTATGCGGTGGCCAGTGCTGGTTGTCTTGGAGCATAATGAATAGGTAATTGGAGATCTAGGAAAGTCTAAGGATCTTGCGCGTTGTCCCTAAAGGTGGAATGGTTGTCTCAGTTAAAAATGTAAACACATTATGGAGCCATTCATCTCTGAAGTTGGCTGTTTTGGCAGGATTCTGTGGATTCTAGCCACTGAGCTGGACTGGGCGGTGGGAGGGGTTGAGGGCGGAGAGAGCAAGGTAACGCCCTGGTAATGCTCGAACAAACGTGTGGATAGTACTGGTATCATTTGGTACCCAAGCTTGGGTATGGATTTTTTTTTTTCCATCTCTGATTTGCTTTCTTTGTAGGCTGAAGGAAAGCTTTCGGTCAGGAACCTAGTTAATGAAACATGACCCATTCACCAGGCGTGGGGCTGGAGGGAGTTCAGCCTGGCTGCTTTCCAGGACACGCAAATAACCATGTGCTTATCCAAAGTGTATTACAGGGCAAGAAGGGAGGACACATCTGGCTTGTTTCCAGGTATCACAAATAACTGTGCTGCCACTCGCATCTGCGCCCCCTTGCTTCATTCCTGAAGACCTTAGGTGAATGGAATCTTCTAGATCTTGCGATTTCGATTTCTTTCAGTCCACTACAGGGACTTCTAGTGACTTTTTGGGTACGGATTTTCTGTGTTCAATAAGACAATCTTCACAAAGTAGTTTGTTTATTTTTTTTATGCTGTTTTTGAAGCTGTGAGTCCAACATTTTTTAGGGATTAAATTATTCCCTCACCGAACGGGGGATTTTCAAAAAAAGTTTTAACTAAAAAAACAATATCTTTGTCATTCATACTTCTTTGCATATAGTAATTTGTGTAAATTAAAAGATGCATGCTTGCCTAACTGGAACCATTTATACAAACATATCAGCAGAGCTGTGTTGATGCAAACACCAGGCAGTGTCACATTAGTATTTTTATTCCCTTTGTTTTTTTTGTTTAGGTTTGTTTTTATGGACTTGGTGTATGCTACAGCACTGATCTATGGTGCTGTTTGGAGTTTAATATAATCTATCAGTCCCCCTTGTCTGAAACGTTTTTCGGTGAGGAGCAGACAGGGAGATGGATTTGTTGGGCACTTCTGCCATTAAGCTTGTTTGGAGGGCAAAGACAAAAGATTTAGACTGAATTGGGAGCATATTGGCTGCCAGTGCAGTGGAGGTGGCTTCCTTGTCTAAAGCTTTGTCTTGACAGTGCTGAAGATAATGCCAAGTCCTTCAGACAGAACGACTGGGGCACCTTAAATTCCCACTACCAGCAATTGCTTTGAATTTTGCATTGGGAGCCGATGCATACGAGGCCAGCGCAAAATCTTGTTTCATTTTGGATGCACACTATGGTGAGTGGCTTTCTGACACTGTGCCAAACCTGTTAATATAAATGTTCACTAAATAAGAGATTGGCGTGACCATCTCTCTTTGGCCTGCGTCTATAGGTTGTGTTTCTTCTGCTGGGGCAGGTTTGCAATAATTATCTGAAGGGGTATTTTTTGGACACGTTGCAAGGGGGGTTTGCTTTTTTTTGCTGGTTCCCGTCAGTCAGAATCAGTGTTTTAAGATCCAAGGGAGTTGCTTGGTCTTGATCAATTGCATTTTACGGGCTGTGGTGGGTCGGAGCATAGTGGATGTTCTGATCTTGTAGTAAGGAAAAGGGCTATCTCACCCTATCGCAATGAAGGGATTCCCTACCTAACTAAATTAACGTAAAGGTGCTCATCCGTCGTCATGAAGTCCAAACTGAAAATGTCTGCGTCCAAACCTAAATCTACCTGACCCCTACCACTAACAGTAACAACTAAAAGTGGCCTAAAGGTTTTTCTTCTGGCTGTTTTCCCCTTGGCCATTTGTCCTTAGACTTTCTGTCAGGGTTCGTGTTCGACACATCTTCAATATGTAAATGTCTTTCAGAAAATCTGTTCCGTATAATTTCTTTTGATACTTTTCTCAAATTTTATTCCCGAGCTCTTGTAGCTTCTCCCAACTGTTGAAAGATCTTGTTTTATTGACAGTTGTGACGAATCTGGGGAATACGTTCCTTCTCCCCAAAAGGGTGAGCCCTCCCCCCCACCCCCCTGTGAACTGGGGAGGTGGGCCTGCTCTGCAACACCCTCCCCACGGGTTGAGGCAATTGGGACCTCGCCGGGAGAGACTCCCCCTTTAGGGACAAGGACTTGCGTTCCTGAGAGGAACTCCCTAAGAAAACTTCTGCTAATACAGCTTCAATCACTTCCGGAAAAGAAGTCGGAAGAAACCACCAAAATGTTACTTTTGTCCAGAGGCTTTGACCACTCCTTTAAAAAAAAAAAAAAAAAAAAAAGAAAAAAAAAAAAAAAAGAAACCCCCTTGTTACCTAGGCGAAGAAGATCATAGAGGAATGGAGAGTGGGAAGAGGACGGAATCTGAGATTACGCATGGGAAATTTCACAACTAGGTCCTTAAAAGGAGGTGGCTGCACCTGTAGAGAGGAAGTTTGCGAGATACAAAGTTGCTTGCTGGCTTGTGAACAGACAAGATAGGACATGCATCATTCTGTGATCGGGGGAGAACCTGAGAAGTGAGCAAAACCAATGCCGACACGATGCATCAAAGAGGAACCAAGTGTTTTCTTTTGATGAATCCTCACAGGATCCCTGCCTAAACTCTCCTCCCAGGTGTCCAGGACAAGGCAGCCGCTACCGGATCCTAATCCTTTTGGGTGGTAATAGCCAGGTGGATCACCTGGGAGGAGAAGGCCCCCAGGGAACAAGCCCATTCTGTAAGGAGAGTGCCAGTATTTGTCTTCCTCAGAGAGTAAGATTTCTATGGTACCAGAATCTTTAATGGCTTGTCAGTCAAACAATCTGTTCAAAGATATACACACATAAGAGAGGGAAATCTCTTATGATTACCAAATAAATAAAATATGTAGGAATTGGAACACTAATACCTTTTTTGACGTCTGAAAAAAATAATTATTCCTTATATCTGAAACGAAGATAAATTCCTCTAAAACTTTTCCTTAATGACTAATTGATTAAACAGAATGAGTTTTGTAGTTTGGAAAAAAGAAATGATCCGAACATTGGGGACTTCAAGTCCCACAATGCTGCAAGTACTGGGATGAGGAAGAGTTACTGGAATGCTCTAAACTGCAAGATGCAGTCTAGTGGTTCTAATGACCCACACCTGAGTGGGACTTTTGAATGTGTAAGGCCCCCTCAGGTGCAGGCCGTTAAAACAAGAGGATGGAGTTGCAAAGACTGTTGAATTTGCACAAGGGGAAGAAGAGACACACCTGCGCTGCTGCTATTGGTCCTGAGATGGATAGCTAGTTTTATAACCAGAATCGAGCAGCGTAAGCGGCATTGCTGCAAGCATTCTTACTGGAGAGAAAATGTCTCCTGCTGGCGTGCAGTGTCCCTTTGGCTGGCGAGCATCAGTGATCCCTTGGAGCAAGGGAAGCTCCTTTCCTGTTTGGGACGGGTCACAGGCCGCGAGAAGGAGCTTATCGTGCAGACTGAGGCAGAAGAAGCAGCAGAGGGACCAGGTAAAGTGGTTTGCACAGACGCGTATAGTGAAACCGGTGAGTTTACAAGAAAAAGGTAATCGTGGTACGCTCTGTATGAGACCGCCGGAAATCATTTTGAATACCAAACTAATTTAAAGAAGGCATGTTGGCCAATATAAACTTTGTAAAGAGGCAAGAGAAGACAGATTACAATCATAAGCAGTATTTACAAAAGCCACATCATTGCAAATACCAATGCTAAAGCAAAGGAGTGAAACAAACAAGCTGATCGTAACCAGCATTGCCAAAGTAAAGAGGGGGCAATCGGTTGCAGAGCTTATAAATTATGTTGGCATAACTTTGTTGTAGGAAGATTGTAATTGTTGTTGTTGCCAAAGTAAAGAAGAGGCAATAATTAAGCAAGGTAACAAGCATTGCATAAGCCAGACAGAAGCAAGAGAAAGAAAGATTATAAGCAGTTTGTTGATGTGGAAGTAGGAAAACTGAAGTGGCAGGAGAGAGGCGCCCTCCAGCTATAAAGAGTTCAGGAGGAAAGCTGCATAACCTGTATTGTAGGTTGCAAAATCAAGAGTGGAACAAAATATACCAATGTGTAATATGTTTTCCTAAAAGGTTGTTAATATTGATGATGTTGAAAACTTTCCTAAAGACTTGAAGCAGACCTTACCACAAAGTACTTATAGTAATGGTATGAGTTTTCATTTTACTGGCAGGCGAGCAAATCAAGATGGGGTCCTTTTAGTGGTAGTCGCGGCAGTTTGGTGGACCAGGAAGAAATCATTAACGTACAGTGTTGTGGTTGAAAGATTTGACAAGAAGTGGTGGTGGCAAAGTCACTAAAGTCTTTAGATGAATTGTTGTGCAATCATCCTGACACACTTTGTTGCTACAGAAGAATTGTAGAAGTGTTTGGTCACTCAAGAAGAAGTAGTTGTGTTGAACCTTTGTAAGAAGTAGAAAGACCAAGACAGATCTTATATATGAACTATTGGTTAAAGTCTGAGTGGATGAACTTTGGAGCAAGAAGAATTTTATGATCCAAAACTTTGGTTATATGAAAAGAAACTTGCCTATTTGAACTTTTGAGTAAGAATCCTGCTTTGAATCTGAGGAAGGGGGGGGGACTGATCAGATTACATGGATCTACAGTTATCATATCCGTGTTGAACTTAACTATTTCTGTTAAATTTTGAATTGGCATAGATTTTCTTTGTTTGCTGTATGTGTAAGTGTAATAGACAGATTCCTTTTTTTAGTGTTTTCCTTTTAGTTATTTTGATAGGTTGGGAAGTCCTAGTTAGGTTAGGGATAGTGAGGCATTTATCCAACCTTTTTGAGCTACTAAAAATGAATTCATTTGAAAAACATTTACCAAGTTGCCCACCCCTTACGTTTCTTACCCCTCACATGGCGTAACCACAGTGTGGTGACCAAGGGTCCCGGAAATAACACTGATACCACTCTGCATAAAGTACACCACAAGCTACCACTTAGTGAGACGCCGGAGAGTTTGCGTGGACCGCAGATGAAAAAAATCCTCGGGGAAGCTATTCTGATGACAGGAGAGCAGGTACGAGCCAAGCCATAGACCCGGTGATGTTATCCCAACACATAAGAGATAACTGGGAAAATGAGAGACCGAGGTAGCAGGCAACAAACAATCATTGGAACACTCGTAATCATCACAGTAGATGAAGTATTACCATGGAATGAAGTGAAAGAACATCCTTATTTGGATATTGGTACTCATCATAACCAAGATAAAACCTAAATATTAACTAAAGCTAAAAAGAATTTATATTGGAACGTTCACCCTTGTCCCAGTCGAGAACAAGGAAATTATTGGAACGTTCATACTCCTCAGTCGACAAAGAATTTATATTGAATGGAGTGATTTTTGGAATACTCCTAATTGTCTGAGTAGAGATGATACAAATATCACATGTACATTATTACTGGAACACGTATATTTGTCACAATCGAGAAGTGGTGATACTGAAGGAATTGAAAAAGGATTGTTGGAATACTAATGTTGGTTAGAAATAAACCATTTGAAGGAAGTGCAATAAAATCAGAATTGTGATCTTGCTGTGCATCACAGATGAGATTAAATACTAATGGAGAAAGAGGTGATTGAGAATCTATTTGGGTACTCCTACTCGTCCCAGTCAAGATAACAGAGGAAGTGAATCCCAAATTCATAACATGCAGTATAGAATACATTCAGGCCAAGAAGGTATAACTAAAGAAGAGTTATCTTAAGAAAACAACTGGGAAGAGAAATTGGAAAGTGGGGGGGTGGGGGGGGTTGGAGGGCAAACCCAAAAAGGGATAAGAAATTGTGAACTGTGAAAAAGGTTGGATATCCAGACGGGAGAGCCCTAACCAACGGATAAAATTACCATGAAAGAATAGCAGGACAAATGCAATAAAGAAAAGGCAAGAGAAGTAAAAAGGAGAAAATGATAAAAGCCAGCAGAGCTGGAAACGTCTACAGTTGAACAAAAATGTGTTCATTCATGCGAACAGTTAGCCGGAATTACTTAATAATTATTAAAATAATTGTTCTTATATAACACGCTTAATACCAGCGAGTGGTTTCTAAGCGTGGGATCTGGATTCAATTTTGTGTTGCTTTGCGTTATCTCGCTTCCAAGACAAACGCGTTGCCCGTGAGCTGTCCTTCCTCACCTTCCTCCAAGGATCTGCTACTGAAGTGAAATATGTGGAAACTCCAGTGTACAGGAAAAGGGAGAAATTCTCCCGATAGTAGTTGGTGCAATAGTAGTAGGATTAGATTGTTTTGGATTTTGGACATTCTATTTTGGACTCACTGATGAGCAAATTTGTTTTGTTAGGTAGGGAATCCCATAGGATATGGTTAGATGGGCATTTCTTCTTTAATTTAAATAATCAGTAAAATAGAGGATCACTGTCTGCGTTGTCGTCTGACCTTCCACACAATATGACACTTTATTTTATGTCGTCCAATTGTTTTTATTAGGGTTGAGAGTTCCTCTGCTGTTTTTTAAAAAAAAAAAAAAAATCCACCAATTCTCTCCTTGTTTGGTTCTCTCTGCATTTCTGGCTCATAACACTTTTGACAGTTTCTCATTAAGTGGTCTCCCCATCTTCATTAATTCGCTCATTGATTAGTTTCTTGTGGCTGCTCTCTACCGCCCAGGGTATTTGCTTCTACTTTCTTTGTGATTCACATTCTTTCTTATTCTTCAGGTTTTCGGCTAGTTCCTCAGATATCCAGTTATACTGATTCAGTGTTCTGTCATTGCCCTTATGGCAATTGTAGTCCCAGCTCTTTATTATGTCTTGCCCTGGTGGCCTCCAGCGTCTGCCGTTCACCCCAGTAATTTTGTTTGCTGTGGGTAATCTTGCGTGGCTCAGCGTTCGTTTAGTTACATTGCTTTGCTTTCTCGCTTCTTCCTTCCAGGCTTCACATGTGTACCAGTCTCGGCCTCTCTGCAGGTACCTCGTTCAGCAGACAATGGCTGATGGGAGCTGCCTACACTACTGGTTTTCCAGGTTTTTACTTTAAGACTGGTGCCTAGCCCACCACGGTACTTCCGTGGTCACACCAACACGCTGGATGGTTCTGTGACCTCTTCTGATAACTAGTTCGCCGGGTCTCCGGCGACGGCCCTTTGTGTCCTTGGCTTCTCTATAAACTCGTTGCCAGTACTGGAATGAGGGAAATTACTTTTTGTGGTAAAGTAATTCTAGAAAACATTGTTGCAGAGGGCAGGGAGATGGAGATTTAGTTAGGTAGTGTGTGTGTTATGTCGCTGCTAATGAGTTAACCCAAGCTATTTTGTTTTTTAACAATGTTTTAATGGTAGATACAAGTGGTACATTCAAGCTTTTACTTGGTCTTCAGGAAGAGTGCAGGATTAGTGTATGTGGTGAAGGAAAACAATACAAAGTCGTGCGTGGCTGTTGGCGATAGCTCATAGAAGTATAACTCACTGGCAATTGCCATGGACGGTACATATATTCCTAATTTTATGAAAGTCTTTGTGTCACTTCACTTATTTCTCATGAATAGGACATTCTGTTTTCTAGCCTTTGGTATCCCCGGACGTTCACTGTTGCAGTTAATTGCTTGAAGGGCCTTGCAATATAAAGACTTAGTATTCCATGGGCTAAGCAACTCCGGAACACCTGATATGGGGTTTGGGGACGGTGGGTGGGGACACAACTTATCTAACCCTTTTGTGGTCAGAATTTCCTTCAAAGTTTTATGTTCGGATCGTACTGAAACCTTCACACCCCAAAGAAAAGGATGACATTTTTCAATTGCCTACATGATTAATGGTTCCTTTTCAATGGTAGAGTAATTTTTTTTCTGCATCCTTTAATACCCTAGACGCAAAGGCAATCGTACATTCTTCTTCACTTTTTTAAGAGAACAGCACGTAGCCCACGGTTACTGTCATTGGATGCCACCACACTCTTCCTGCTGGGAGGTTAGTTAAAGTAGGAGCTTTTGTCAAAGCTTACTTGATCCCTTGAAACTCCTGTTCACTCCATTGAAATGTCACTTCTTTCTTTACCAGACTTCTCATATGAACAGATTTGCTGGCTGGACCCGGAATACATTTTTAATAATATTTAGCTATACCAAGAAACGCATTTTTTTCTTTTTTCAGTATTGTTCACTAAATAAAATTTTGGTCGAATACCCTTCTGTGAAATTTCATGCTCCAAATATTGGATGTCAGTTTTGCTGAATTTACGTTTCTCTACTCAATGTCAGTGCGACATACTTGGAAATATCAAACATTTTTTAGCCTTGCATCATGCTCTTAATAATTCTCTCCATACACTGAAACATCATCCTGAAAACGCAGAAATCCTTTCAAATAGTTGATACGTGATGTGTTGAAATACAGCCGCAGCAGACAACAAAACAAAGGGCATGCGTTTAAATTGAAACTGACCCTCTGGAGTGATGAATGCCATAATGTTCCTGGAAGTAGGATGTAAAACAATCTGATGATGGGCCGATTTCAAGTACAATGTACTCATAACCTTTGCACTGTTTAAATAGTAGCCAGCATCTGTTATGTTGGGTAAGGTATGTCAATCGGGTATTTAAAACGCATATTCACTGATCTCAAATCCATGCAAAGTCTTACTTGCTGTTGGACTTCTGCACCACCACTAAGTGGGAGACCCATTTAGAAGATTCCACTCTTTCTCACTCCTTATTGTTCCATCATCACTACTTCCCCTTCACAGCAGCTCTGATGGCTAATGAATTTAATTGATTGAATTGTTTATTTGTATAGCACCTATACACAATTTCAAAGCGCTTCAAGGAGGGAGGGAACATGGGAGAATACAGTTGCATTCTTACAAATCCTTGAAACAATTCTTAATCAGCCTGGCGAAATTTCAGATAGAATAAAGGAGGCCGAGAGGGGGAGGGGAAATGAGACCAAACAGGCGGTTACATTACTATGCCTGATGACAATTGATGTAGTGCCAGAATATTAAGAAGAGGGGGGGCCAGTGGGGACATGGAGTGAGGGAGAAGGAGAGGAACAACACAAGCAACTAACATACTAGGTCTGACACAGATACACAGATTCAGAATAGTGCTGGAAGGGGAAGAGAAGACAGACAAGCTGCTATCACAAAGGTCACGTGACAAATGATAGAGTAAGTGCTAATGAACAGTGATAGGGAGGGGAGGATAGAGCAGGTGGATGAGAGACAGGCAGCTCCAATTACTATGCTTGATGGCAATTGAGGTAGTGCTGGAATTTAACAAGGGGAGGGGAAGGGAGGAGGGATAAGGAGTGAGAGAGGAGGGTGACAAAACAAGCGACAAACGTACTAGGCCAGATGACCTTTCAGACTAGTGCTGGAGGGGTGAGGTAGGAGAAAAACAAAAAGGGTGGGGACACAGACGGGCAACTATCATACAGGTCAGGAGGCAAGTATGAATAGGAAAGTGCTGGAGAAAGGAGAAATGAGAAGGGGAGAAAGGGAGGTAACGCACCAAGGAGACCAGAGGGGCGGGGTGGGGGCACACACAACCATCACAGGGGGCAAGGGTAGCTAGGTAGCCTACCGATGTGGACAGGGGCAGACAGGGCCTTTGTTGTGGGCCTTGTTTGAATGGGTCGGCTCCCGCCTCCCGGTTGCAATGATTGGCTTAACAAGCCAAGAGCAACCAATGGGAGGGGGAGCAGGCCAGGCAGAGCAGGAAGACTGCAAAGACAGTGGCCATGTTGGAAGGAAGGAGCAGTTAGGAAATGCAGCAGAGGGTAGTGGCAAAGATGTGCAATAGCCAGTAAAGGACAAGCACTGTCCAAACAAAACAATCCTTGCCATTGCGCTTTAAATGTTGCAAATAATTAAGCATTTTTACACGTTTTCTTTATTTTATTTCTTTGTCTCGTTTCCCAAAAGTCACTGATCAACGGAAGCATAAGGCAAACCACCAGGCTTACCCTAGTGTCAACAATGGTCCGAAACTGCAGGGTGAGGCATGCTCTAGGTTTTTGTACAACTGGGACAGAATTTGCCTTCATTCTAATCTTGTGCATGAATCCCGTCAATGTGCCCAGCTCGAATGCTTCATGTTGCATTACACTCTCAGACGCTATTATCCATACCCTCTACTGCATAAACTGTCTCTTCAGCATTGTGATCAATCTTTTATTTTCAACCTTTTCTGGTGAGACCAGCTTAAAAGTGAATCATTCCCCTTGTTAGAAATATACACCTTTCCCTTGGCTGACCTGTCTTTTAAATTGCATAACTGTCCAGAACCATCCAGCTAGTTAAACTATTTTGCCGCAATAGGCTTAGTATCTACTGCATTAAGAACGGTACACTTCTCCAGCATGGGGTCTTGCATGTATTCGCATGCTCATGAATATGCCCAGTCAGGCTGGGAATCATCAGTTAAAGAAACAGTTTGTTTTGCTTAAAAACTGTCTTTCTCCTATAAACCAATCACTGGGCTCTGGGTCATACTGCACCAGCCAATGACTGCCCTCTACCTAAGCACCTCCTCTGGCAGCCACCTTTAGATTTTTACCGCACGTTCAAGTGTTGGGAGTCCTTGCCTTTCTCTTCTAGCGTCTGTGTTTTTTCACTTTTGTGATAGGAAAATTATCGCGCACATGTGCTCCATCGCTTATTCTTCCAATTTAACGGGCACCCGTTTTTCTGTACCTTACATCGCCCCTCAAGGACAGAAATCGTCAGTGTTCTTCCTGGAAGCTTCCAGAAGTTCTTCAGGTCTACACTGCGCCGGATCATGTTGAAGGACGGAGTTTCTCTCTTGAAGCTGTGCACCAGCTGCGGTTCGCAGAGTGTTTATTCGGATGACGAGCATTCCCAGTGCCTGTATTGTCTACACCCGGCGCATAAAGAAAACTATTGTGAGATCTACCATGGCTTCACCAAGCGCACGATGAAGGATCGACACGTCTGGTTGGCTGAGTGGCTCCAGGCTATGGCTTCTTGCCGCCGGGTGATTCTTAGGGGCATGCCACTTCTGGATCCAGCCAACCTGAGCGGGCTTCTAAGTCCTTTTTTAAAGGTGGTCCATCCGTGGTGGCCCAACACAAGGTCAAGCACTGCGGGTCCCGTGACTGTCAGGGCGCGTTCATCGACTCCAGCTACCTTAATCTTCAGCCACCGCTCCAGCTCTTCATCCAAGAGGAAGCCAGCTACCGCAGGGAAGCTGTGGGAAAAGGATAAGGTGTCTGAACTGCTCGTGAAGTAGAAGGCCAAGGAGGACAAGGTGTCCGAGCTGCCCGTGAAGAAGGCCAAGATGTCCGACCTGCTTGTGGTGGTGGCCTCTCTTTTGAAGGCAAAAGGTGCTGACCCCGCCCAAGGTGCCCTGGCTACAGCCAGTCTCTCTCCCAGCCAGGAGAAATTCTTCGTTCAAGCCGATAGTAAAGCCCCCGGAGAAGAGTATGCCGGACCTCAGTCCGAGACGACCCCTCAGGACCCATAGAAAGGGGAGAGGGGGGCAGAAGAACTCCAGGGCACGGACATTTCTTCATCCGACGAGGTGGAGATGCGTTCCGTCCACACCATCCACGGTTGTGTCAACGACGATGGGAACGTTGAGGAGATGCCCGCCAGAGGCAGCAACGTCGATACCATAGACGGGAACAACATGGGCGTTGGGCCCAGTGACCCTGTTCCCAGGTGCCCCCTAGAGATTTGTTGCAGGATATCCTCTGAACTATCGACACGCTGGTATCTGAGATTCAGAGGAGGTTACCGATGACCTCGCCAGCACCAGCAGCACCGCTGGTGACCCAGTTGACACTGGGGCAGCCACTGGTGAAGAAGAGATACTCTATGCCTCCATTTCAACTGTTGCTGCAGCCCCCCCCCCTTAGGAAGACTGGAACGGACATAGCAACGATGGATACGGACAATGACGCAGGACTGGGAGACCCTGCATCACCGGCACTGAGAGCCTCTCCACTGGACGTGGTGGGATCTTTTCATTCCGTGATTGCCCGGGCATCCGAGCTTTTCCAGCTCACCCTGGAGGAAAAGGAAGGCTTCCTGTACCAATGCCATGAGGCGAAGAGGAAGACTATCCTGTCGGTACCGCTCCTGGACAACGTCTGGGATAAGGGGCTGGTGCTGCTGAAGAATCCTGCTTCAGCAAAGATAGACCGGCTTGGAAAAAAGTACAGAGTGCTGAAGTCTGCACCCAAGTGTCTTCGATCTCAACCGTTGCCCGACTCAGTGGTCTCGGCAGCCACCAGGAAGAAGTCGTTGAATTCATCTTTATCTTCATCCGTACCCCTGGACAACAAGGGGAAGAAATTGGATTCCATTGGTATGAAGGTGATCTACTCGGCAGCGACTATGGTGAAAGTGGCCAACGCCTTGGTGATTGTGTCTGGAAACGACCAGAGTTTTGTTTCAAGATGGCTCCACTCCTGGATTTCCTCCCTGATGACAAACGGGTCAAGGCTTTGGAGATCTTCCAGGAAGGCATGGTGGCATCGGACCATGCCATCACGGTGGCACTGGAAATTGCAGACACAGGTTTCCGCCAGATTGGCAACAGGGTTTGCCTTCAGTCGTGGCTGGCTCAAGGCCACCAACTTCAGGCAGGAGGCCCAGACGGCCCATGCCGTTCGGAGACAACCTGTTCGGGAAGATAGTTGATGAATCCCTCCGGGCCATTAAGGCCGCCACGGAAACGGCCCGTGCCTTGGGCACCCTACAACAACGCAGGCCATCCTTGCGTTCCTCGGGAGGAAAGTCTAGCAGGTCTTCTTGGGGTTTTGGTGGGGGGGGGGGGAGTTATCCTCTTACCGCCAAGGCTCCCACTCCTCGACCCAGGAAGCCAACAGGGGTAGCTCCAAGACCTTCAGAGGTGGCCGTCGTCGTCCAGGCTCCAAGGGCGGGGTGCCGACTGCCATGCTTGACTGACCTGGTCGGAGGCTGGCTGGCTGGCGAACTTAGTCAGCGTGTGGGAGACCATCTCCACCGACCAATGGGTGCTGGACGCTCACCCACGGACACACCTTAGGAGTTCCAGCGGTAGTGTCCTCGAATACCACTGTTGGCCCGACAGGAATGACGCATCCCTCAGCTGCTGCTGGAAGTTGGGCCATGTTACGGAAAGGGGGATAGAGCTTGTTCCAAAGGGACTCTGAGGCTCCGAAGTTCACTCAAGGTACTTTCTCATAAGAAAGAAGACTGGTGGATGGAGACCCTTTTTCGACTTACAAAAGCTCAACAAGTACATGAAGTCCCAGAAGTTCTGGATGGTCACGCTGCAGCACGTGCTCAGCCAGCTGGGATAGGGGGACTTTGTCATCGTTGGATCTAGAGGACGTGTACTTCCACACCCCATGCGCCAAGGACACTGCAAGTTCCTGCGCTTAGTCGTTCAAGGCAAGCATACCAGTTGAAGGCTCTTCCCTTCGGACTGAAGTCGGCGGCCAGAGTCTTCAACAAGTGCCTGGCTCCAGTGGCGGCCTATCTACAACTGCAAGACATCCACGTGTACCCTTACTTGGACTGGCTCATCTGGGCCAGACCAAGGGACATTGCCGTCAACCACACAGCGATGACCGTCCGCCTGCTGACGGAACTGGGGTACTCAGTGGATTATGCAAAGTCCTGCTTGACTCCATCGCAGGATGCACTTTTCCTGGGATCCAGGCTCGACACTGTGTCCTGCCTGGCGTCACCGTCGTAGGACAGGATATCGGCCATCTTAGGCAAAGTGCAATGGCTGTTGGCACTGAGGGTCGCTGTGGTGAGGACCATCCAGTCTCTACTAGCCATGTCGTTGTGCATATACCTGATTCGGCTCTGCAGGTTGCAGATGCGCTCTCTGCAGGAGTTCGACGCCCATTGGGTCCAGGTGTCTGGAGGCTTCCAGGATGGGATTGTGCTCGATGAGTTCCGTCAAGCGATAAGGTGGTGGGGCGTGCTCTCCAATATTGCCAGAGGCACAGATTTCCATAGCCCCCCCCGTACCAGGATACAGTCACGACGGACGCTTCCCTGGAAGTATGAGGAGCCCACACCGGATGTCTTCACGCAGAGGCCTGTGGCTAATGGAGGAGAAGACGCTACACATAAACATTCTGCTACTACGGGCAGTGTATTACGCCCTCAGGTTGTTTCTGCCGTCCCTCAAGTGCAAAGAGGTGAGGATCTTCAAGGACTATACCGCCACAATGTTTTACATTTGGAAGCAGGGGGGGCACCAGATCCCCAGCACTCTCCAAAGAGGTGCAGGACTTATGGCACTGGGCCGTCGCCCAGGGGGATGTTCATTCCATTTCACCTGGCAAGAGTAAAGAACACTGTTGCCAACTTTCTCAGCAGGTAGTTGTGCTTTGCCACGAGTGGGAGCTTCGGCGGGACTAAGTGAACAACTTTTTTCCTCAGATGGGGCAGTCCCCAGATCGATCTGTTTGTAATGGCGACGAACACCAAGTGTCGGAGGTTCGTCAGCAGATTTCCCCAGCCAGGGAGAATGGGAGGGGGGCGCATTCTCATTCCCTTGAAGGCCTGTTTCTGTATGCGTTCCCTCCGTTGTGTTACTTCTACGAGTCCTCAATCCACTCAGATTGTTCCGGTGCAGGATGATCCTCGTCGCACCATCATGGCTGAGGCAGATCTCACCGTCCCCTCCAGTCAAGCTGCCAGTGGTCGCGGATCTTCTTGCCAGGGAAGGAGATGCGATTCTGCACCACGGCCCGGGGGGGGTCTCTGAACCTGAAGGCCTGGGTCCTGCAGCATCATAGTTTGGTGGCTAGTCTTCCGGCGTACTGCAAGGAGGTACTCCCCAAGGCCAGGGCATCATTGAAGTGCTACAGACACAAATGGAAGCACTCCGCAACTTGGTGCCATTCGCAGAAGATTAACCCTCTGAGGGTCATGGCCGTTCAAGTACTTCCGTATTTACTGTCATTGGCTAAATCGGGACTGGCACACGCCACATCTGGCGGCTATCTCTGCTACCGATTTATCCAAGAATACGAGCACATCAATCTTTATTTTTCAGGTAGATAATAGGGTGCAAGGGCGATTAACCAACCCTGACACTAGGTCTGGGGTGCACAACTGATTTTGACAGGGCCGAAAGTACCTTACATGAGGGCTATAGTGGGCCGAAAAGTAAAAGTGGGCGGGGCGGTAGGCGGGACATGTCAGGCTTTTTCAACCCCCAATTTGTATTAAACACATGGAAAAAGATATGTTTTTGATGGGTAACGATTTTTATTGCATTTCAAACTTACATTTTGTACTACACATTTTCCATTGCTATCATTTATTTCGATTTAGTTATTGTATATCGTCTGTTTAATTAAATTATATATATTTTATTGACCCTTGATTGGACATTCCGTTATTTTGGACTGCTATAGTTTGCTGTTTGGGTTACCCAAGAGGAGTATGGCCTTCGTTGAGTCAGGTTTCCTCAAAAAAGCAAAGGATGTACATCTCCTAACTGTGCCTGTTTTAGCTTTATTATTGAGTTCACTCTTGGAGTGCAACACTATGCCCCATGGCTCCCACCCCCAACCAAACACTATGCCCCATGGCTCCCACACCCCCAACCAAACACTATGCCCCATGGCTCCCACACCCCCACCCAAACACTATGCCCCATGGCTCCCTCACCCCCAACCAAACACTATGCCCCATTGCCCCTTCACCCCCAACCAAACACTATGCCCCATGCCCCCCTCACCCCCTAACCCCCAACCAAACACTATGCCCCATGGCTCCCACCTCCAACCAAACACTATGCCCCCTGTCTCTCACCGCCAACCAAACACTATGCCCCATGGCCCCCACCCCCAACCAAACACTATGCCCCCTGTCCCTCACCGCCAACCAAACACTATGCCCCATGGCTCCCACCCCATCCCACCCAAACACTATGCCCCATGGCCCCCTCACCCCCAACCAAACACTATGCCCCCTGTCCCTCACCGCCAACCAAACACTATGCCCCATGGCCCCCTCACCCCCAACCAAACACTATGCCCCATGGCCCCCTAACCCCCAACCAAACACTATGCCCCCTGTCCCTCACCCCCCAAGCAAACACTATGCCCCCTGTCCCTCACCCCCCAAGCAAACACTATGCCCCATGGCCCCCTCTCCCCCCAAGCAAACACTATGCCCCATGACCCCCTCACCCCCAACCAAACACTATGCCCCATGGCCCCCTCACCCCCAACCAAACACTATGCCCCATACAGACCTGAACCCCCCCACCCCCAAATCAACACACACACAAACGTGCACCCATACAGACCCGAACCCCCCACCCCAACTCAGCACACACACACTCAAGCATGCACCCATACAGACCTGAACCCCCCACCCCCCAAATCAACACACACAAACATGCACCCATACAGACCCGAACCCCCCACATCAACACACACACACAAACATGCACCCATACAGACCCGAACCCCCAACTCGGCACACACACACACTCAAGCATGCACCCATACAGACCCGAACCCCCCACCCCCCAACTCAGCACGCACACACACACATGCGCACACGCACACGCACGCACCCATACAGACCCAAACCCCCCACCCCCCAAATCAACACACACAAACATGCACCCATACAGACCCGAACCCCCACCCCCCCAACTCAGCACACACAAACATGCACCCATACAGACCCCAACCCCCCACCCCCAACTCAGCACACACAAACATGCACCCATACAGACCCCAACCCCCCAACTCAGCACACACACACACACTCAAGCATGCACCCATACAGACCCGAACCCCCCACCCCCCAACTCAGCACACACACAAACATGCACCCATACAGACCCCCACCCCCCCAACTCAGCACACACACAAGCATGCACCCATACAGACCCGAACCCCCACCCCCCAACTCAGCACACACAAACATGCACCCATACAGACCCGAACCCCCCACCGCCCCAACGCCAAACCCCCACCCCAACTCAGCACACACTCAAGCATGCACCCATACAGACCCGAACCCCCACCCCCCCAAATCAGCAAACTCTCAAACAAGCACCCATACAGACCCGAACCCCCACCCCCCAACTCAGCACACAAAAAACATTCAAATCAAAACATTCATACACATCCGACACCCCCCGACCCCCGCATTTCAACATACACACAAAATACATTCAAATACAAACATTCATACACATCCGACACACCCCTCACCCCCGCATCTCAACATATACACAAAATACATTCAAACACAAACATTCATACACATCCGACACCCTCCCACCCCCGCATCTCAACATACACTCAAAATACATTCAAACACATTCATACACATCCGACACCCCCCCCCCCCCACCCCCGCATCTCAACATACACTCAAAATACATTCAAACACAAACATAAAGCAAAACAAACTCGACACACAAACAGACCACTTACCGAAGACGTGCTGGAAGGCAGGCAGGCAGGTAAGCTGGAAGTCGCTGGAATCGCACTACGGCTGGCATGGTCCAAGGCTGAAATGCCTTCCGGCATCAAGCCTTATGGGCCACGCCAGCCGTAGTGCTGGCCCTCCATTGGTGCAGCTCACACGCATTACGTGGCTCGTAGGAGCGACGTGATGCGTGTGTGTGCTGAGCCAATGAGGGCCAGTGTTTTCACCGGCCCGGAAGACAACAAAGACTTTCCTAATGGAGGGCGGCCGCGCGGGCCGCCCTCCATTAGGAAAGTCTTTGTGCCTCGCGGGCCGGTCAAAAGGGCATGGCGGGCCGCAACTGGCCCGCGGGCCTATGTTGTGCACCCATGCACTAGGTGGTATCGAGGCATAAATTAGTTTTCAAAAATTGATTAGCAGAGTTTGCTAATTAAATTATTTTTCATTAGCAAAGAAGCTCATTTGATTAGCAATTTTTTACTAATATTGTTAATGCCACCAGAGGTTATTTGTACCCAAGACATGTAAAAAGCCACAATACAGCAGTTTTGCGCACTGTTGAAATAAGACATTAGTGGGAGGAGTCAGGCCTTTCAAATTCTTAACTTAAACTAGACCTACAGGTCGGGTAACTTAGTTTACCTATTCAACCTAAACATTTATTTGACATTTTTTTCTGCATAAATGTTAAATAAAAGTTCCAAACCAAACATCTCTTGCAAATGCTACTCACCCTTTATAAAAACTACTCGACTATGCAAGTGGACGAAAAGACTTTGCGAGCCATAGATGAGGGTCTGTAAAATGTAAAAGGTTAGCTGCATGAATGGACACAGAGATATGATAGAGAGGCTCTGAAAACAGTTTTGCCAGCTGCCTCCTGCAGGTGGTAATATATAATTCAATCCTAAAACAAAGCGTACTCTGGAGGCAAACAGTGTTTAGTATTGAAGTAGATTGTAGATGTGCAGACTGGATGGCACTATTGATCATTACTTTGCGTAAGCATCTAGTTCGCTTTGTGTATTCATTATGTAAGGGGTAAGAGACTAAACGGAGTGGATGGTCTAGCAGCAACAGAACTGGGAAAACTCAGTGGAATATTTGTAGTTTGTAGTCATCTCACTTTCAGGATACCTGGTATAAAGCAACAGTGATGATGTAGAATCTCAAGGAATATGGTTTTGCTCATGGGTTGAGCACCAATTACAAGATGTATGCAACGTGCAGGTTACAGAACTAGGTTTGCCATCAAAAGCGTTAGATCATGTAAATTTTCAAAAGTGTTCACTTGTCAATATGACTCTTTCCCAACAAAATGAAAAACAGTGGACATGTTGAAATTTAGATACACTAACCTAAACTTTACTGTAAAGCATGAGATGATGCAATATGTTACAGTATCAATTCTTACAAAATACAATGCTGCGCAACCTGGTCGCTTGAAGGTGAGCCTGGTGAGGAGTTAAGAGATTGTTTCTGTTGAGCCTTGCCACCTCCCGTAGTTGTGCATGTGTACTGCTATGTATTCTTTATTCATGAGCATGTGAATCCATGCCAGACCCCATGCTGCAAAAGGAATAAGTTATTTATCTGTAACTGTTGTTGTCCAACATGGGTCTGGCATGGATTTGCATGCAAACCCTCCCTCCTGCGGCTCTTCTCTTGGTCCTACTGCCACTTACGGGTTACCAAATCTGAAGATGGCTGCCACAGGAGGGGCTTAGGTAGAGGGCAGTCATTGGCTGGGGGCAGTATGACCCAGAGCTCAGTGATTGGTTTATAGGAGAACGACAGTTTAGAAACGAAACACTGTTTTTTTCTTTTACAGAGTATTTTACAGAGTATTCCCAGCGTGACAGGGAATATTCATGAGCATGTGAATCCATACCAGACCCATGCTGGTGAACAGTTGCAGGTAAGTAACTTGTTCCTTTTTCAGTTTTTGTCTGGAAGATGGATTTTGCCAGTAAAGTGTACTTTGCTCTAGAGTCAGTCACCATTCCTATGCTCACCCCTTCAATCCCAATGGTAGACGTAGGTTTTTCCATATCACCTTCATCATCTTGAATCATGTTAATTTCATCAGACTTGCCGTCAATGAGGCATGTACACTCTTCACACTACTTGCTAAATTAAACACGGTCACATTGAAAGCATTGTTTTCTCTCTTCATCTTCCTTTTTCTCTTTTTGCTTCCCTAGTCTCCTTTTTACACATTTTCTTGAGGTTCTGTTTTTATTTCAGTTTTCTTTGCTTGCATTGCTGCAACCTCCATAACTTGTACATCTTTGGTTTTCTTCATGTCTGACTGTTCTCTTTTCTAAATCTAATGCCTTCACACATTTGTGTGTGCTCCACCTCCTTTGCCACTCGAATGACCTAATCAATGGATGGGTTGCTCTTGGACCACAATGCCTCCCTCACTTTCTCATCACTACACTCCAGCATAAACCAATCACGCAGTGTCATTTAAATGATTACCAAATTCGCATGAGGCCGCCAGACCCCTGAAAGCTTTGATGTATTGTTCTAAAAATTCTCCACCATGCTGTTTCCTTTTGTAAAAATGATACCTTTCTGAGATAATGCTCAGATTTCTTATGTTTATCAAGCATTTCTATGCATTTCTCATATTCTGAGAGGTCTGTTGATTCCTCTTTAGATAGTTGTGGCAAATTCTCAAACTGCTCCTGCCCATAGTTGCCTAGACAATGCATTAAAAGACATTTCTTCCTCTCACTAGAAAAGTTGAGACCATGCACCGCAAGTAAATAGTTCTAAATGCTTTTTCCATTTTTTCCAGGGTATGTTTGACTTCTCTTGAGTGTCTAGAAAGTAGATTGGTGGAGGAAAACCCTGCATACATACTTCGCACTAGTGCAGATACAGTATGAATGCTTTTTGTTTTGTAGACTTGACACTTTCTTGTTGTGCTTTTAACACCTCACCACTTGTGAGATTTGTTATGTTTGACAGTTTGTTTTCCACCAATGGCAGTGTTACATTTATTAATGTGCTCTGCTTAAACACTACCAACAATAGTGAGAGGACTGCTGCGCGTGCTTTAGTCACACTGTGCTTTAAAGTAATCAATACAATCTAAGTGAGACTCTTCTGTGCCGTATGCTGTGCCTCAAACAAATGAAAGGCTTCCGGCCTCCCTTGGTAGCGCTGGCAACCAAGCTGGCGGAGCGTACACACACATTCTGGGGGCCTTTCCTCAGCCACCAATGTGGTATTCTGTAGCTGCAGTGACGAGTTTGCTCTGCCAATGTGTACGTCGGCTTTGCTCGAGCTGCTCAGTTCTGGCCTCCTGCAGCTGCTGTGCTCGCAATAAGATAGTTTCAGCGCTCTGATTAAACTGGTGCCTTGCACCCAGACTAGGCTTGCACCTTGCCAACTGGCTCCCTGAATTTGCCCAGTTGAACCTCCGATGGGAGTAGTTGTGCAGTCCTTGACTCGTAACAGTCACAATAGGCACGATGCAGCAATAGTGAAAGTTGCTTCGCGGCTCACCTCTTCTCTGAACACAGCCAAATAATTCAAAATCAGGGGAGAGTTCTCTGGCCTACTGGCCTAGGAGCACGAAACCTCAGCAATGGAGACGGGCACAATCTGACCATGAGAATCAGTATGCCACAAACCTTGCATGGGTCCGGGCCAACCATGGCTACTCGGTGGGGTTGCCGCATTGGTTCTTTGTCGCCAGTGAAATGTTCCAGGAGACAGGTAAGTGATTCAGGCTTCATTTATTGAAGATCATCACTACACCCCACCGGCTTCTTCCTTGCTCTCCTCTTAACTCCTTTCCCTCTTGCATCTTTCTACAACATTCCACATTCTTAGTTCTACATTCTCACCCTACCTCATCGAGAATGTTACACTCCCTTCCACTTTAGTTGGTGTTTTTAAGTGAAAAACTCAGCTGAGATATATTCTTCTCAGGCAAGACCTCCAGACAATAAAAACACACCTCTAAGGAAACAATCTTGGTGAACCTCTGCAAGTAAAACAAGATTTATTTTGTATTCTAAAAGGAAAAAGGTGATGCAAGGTCCCATAGAACCAAACTGATACGGAGCTCTGTTAGTTCAAAGCAGGTGCAAGATTTTAAGGGAAGAAATTGTAACTCATGACAAACAATATACAGTGTTAATCCCCCACCCTCATACCCTCACTGGTGTGTGTGTGTGTGTATGTATATATATATATATATGTATAATTTTCTGATGTTAGTTAATCTGCTTAGAATCGCATGCTGTGCATATAGTCCGCCATCCAGTGGTCACCGCGGAGTATTGCATCTTGTTGAAGGGGGACGTCGACATAGGCGTGTCTGTAACACTTTCCCTATAGTGACGTGTAGTGTACCCAAAATCCTTCGAGGGTCGAGGTCCCTCAGATTGTTTTTTTTCCGCCCAGAATACTGGTCGCCTTAAGCAGAGCTCGCAAGAGACATTGCCATTGCTCGACACTTGCTCGATTTTGTTAATTATTGCTAACTAACGTCCCCTCCAGCCCTCGTTCGACGGCCATTCCACATCCCCACGGAGACCAGATTTTCTTCGGAAGGTGATCTTATCGGCGCTGCCGACCACGTGGCCCGGCCTCACCGGCCTACACAGTAGGGAGAGTGGGGTCGGGGTGGACATTTGTCTCGTACTAGAATGCCTTTCCCTTTCTTCCCCCTTTTCTTCTGGGTCGTTATCACTTGTTACGTCCTCAGCTATAGAGAGGACTCCTTTTAGATTTTGCCCAGTTTGTAAAGGCAAATTCCTGTGGAAGGACAAGCACAAGCCGTGTAACCGCTGCTTACCCGTCGAACACGAAGCTGGTTGCGCAGCCTGCAAGCTCCTTCGGCCAAAATCTCTGAAGGAACGCAGGGGTAAAAGGTGGGCAGCCTACGGAATGTTGAAGGCTGATTCCTCAGCCGCTGAGTACGACGAGGGTGAAAGTGATGACTCGACCTCCGTAATGGAGGTTGTTGACCCCCCAACGGAGCGCTCTCGCTCCGTGGCGTCTGTCCCCGGCCCCGACGGGCACGGCTCTGGCCCTGCTTTGGGGGATGTACACCCCAGCGACGCTGACGGACAAAAGCACGTCACAAAACACACAACCCCCAGCCATTCTTTGAGTAAGTTGAAGAAGGCCTTTGCGCCAACGGGGACGCTGACACAGCCGGCCGCCCCCGCCGTCCGTAAGGGTCGGCATCCCTCCTTGCAGCAGCATTCGCACCTTGCGACCGCGCCGTCTAATACAAAGTGCGCTACCCCTAAAGTATCCTCCGTCGAGACGCATCGCAAGAGGACGTCCGTCAACGGCAAGGTTCCGGCTCTGCCGAAAACTACTCACGATCAGCCCCTGGATGGGAGGATGGTTGCTGAGAGCATTGCGAGGATCGTCTCTGAAGACTCTCAAAAACAGCTGGTGAAGGAGTCACTGAAGCCTGCTGAGAAGGTCAAGGAGACGCCAAGACCTAGCGAAGGTGCAACGGGAACGCTGTAACCCTCCCCTAGGACGAAGGAGAGACCCAGAGGTACTACTGGGTCACGGGAAGGCTTCTCGGAGGGGTACGGGGGGATTTCCTCCACTTTGTGGGAGAGATCTTGACACATGGGGGGGGCAGAAGAGCAAGCCTTTCCGCCACTAGACCGTTCTGGTTCTTCCCACTGGCCCAGGGAAAGATTTGAAACCTGTATTAACAGGCTGGACAGGTTTGTGTCCATTTCTGAGCACACTACACCTAAAAGGCCAAGGGATGTAATCCCTCAAGACCCTTTCGCCAAAGTTCCAAGACTTTTTGACCCCCCAGGAGGAAGAACTATACACATGACCTCACCGAAGAGGACCCTCATGTTCACACTCAGGAATATGATGAATTCATAGATACTGAGGACCTGCAAGATCCTGTAGGGGGCTTTGAAGAAGACCCTGACATGTGTGACCAACAGCCATGGCAGTCCCCAGGGGCGTCAACTGACCCTTATGCTTTGTATCTGGCCTCTCTACAGACTACTCCTGTCAAAGATCCTTCGCCTGTGGACGATCAGCCCATGTTTAATGCTATGTTACGCAAGGCAGCTGCACATTTTCAGATGGATATGGGGAAGACTGCCCCAGAGGTTGATTTTGTTGAGAAAATGGTAGAGGAAAAGCCACCAGCTTGCCAAGCCATTCCTCGCCTCCATCAAGAGGCGCCTCATTCCCTCTTTGCCTACACCAGCCTTAGTCAGGGGTGTTAACCCACGGATTGAGAAGCTTTTTAGCCCCTCACCCTCCGATCCTTTATACATTAGGGGCCATTCCATCCCAGATTCTTTGGTGACCACCACAAGGAAAAGGGCGGGGGTTCCTCTGTCCACCAGTGAAGCACCCCCTGATAAATGGGGGGGGGGGGGAAGCTCTATGCTCTCGGTAAGAGGATTACAGCCTCAGCGGCATTTGCTAACAATACCACCCTGTTGGCTAATTACGCTGATGCCCAATGGGGCCTGTTGCGCGAAGGTTTAATGAGGGACGCCTGCGTCTCTGGCTTGAACCCTGAGTTTCTAAGCAATGCATGCCTTTTAAGGAGTACGCCCTGGACTAAGGAACGGCCAGCCGTAAGTATTTTTAATGATGCTCTGGTTCACTTGAGAGCCTTTTGTAACAATGGCCAGGAGACAGGTGCGAAGAGGTTCAGGGACGTCCAGTAGTCTCTTCTATAGGGAGTTTATTGGAAAATACTTCTAGATATCTAGATTTTTTTTTCTTCAACCTTTTGTTCTTAGATTAAGTTCACTTTTATGAGACACATCAGACCGATTGATGAAAATCAGTAATATAAATTCTTAGCATTGCCTCTTCCTTCCTGCTCTTAACTCTTAGATGAAGGGCGTCTCTCGCCCGGGCGTCCAAAGTGAAGGGCAGTCAAAGAAAAGGGCTATTGCTGTTTGGAACTGTTCGGACCAGGAGGATCCAGGGTCCGACCCTCCCCCACACCCCCTGCTAAAACAGCAGGTAAGCATTCACCAACATGTGTTTACACCCTCTGTCACAACAGGCCATCCCCACCCTCTCTTGTCCTCCAGTGTTGTTCCCTTGTGCACCCCCCCCCCCCCCCTTCCTGCACACAAGAGTTTGTCCTGATACATTCTGGTATCACCGTCTTGTGGGCAATGCTGGATTTTACTTTTATGGACTTCATTGATTCACAGGGCGTCACCCTTTCTCAACTCTCATGCTGGACTTCTTTGCATCTTGTACTCATGGTGGCCCTGGATCATGCTGTTCCATCTTCATCTTGAGTCCTGGCTTGCAACATTATGTGTTACTACTGACTTCTGCAATTGTATTCGCTCACCTCTCTTGCTTCTCCATTCTTTTTGACTGCTTACTCTGTTCTCTCCTCCCCCTTTTCCCATCTCCTCGCCTCCTCCCCTTACCTTCTTCTATGCACTTACTCTATCAGAATTGTCCCTGGACCTACTATGATAGCAACTTCGTCTGTCGCTCCCCTATCCCCTTACTGTTGCCCCCCTCCCTCCAGCGCTATCTGAAACGTTGTCGGGCCTAGTACGATAGTCACTTGTTTTGTTCCTCCCCTCCCTTTCTGCACCCCTCTCCCTCACCTTTTGTTTTCCTCCGGCTCTACCAGAAATGTCATCAGGCCTAGTACGGTAGTCGCCTGTCTGTTTCCATTTCCTTCCCACTCTCCCCCTCCCTTCCTCACTTATATCTGAAATGCTGTCAGGCCGACTACGATAGTTAATTTCACATCCTTACTGTTCATGGCCTGTAAGAATGTCATTGTATTTTCCCTTGTTCCCTCCCTTGCCTTGAAGCGCTTTGAAACACATTGTGTATAGGTGCTATATGAATAAACTATCATATCATAACCACGATGTATACGTCAATCAAGCATCCGGTTGGCATAGCTGCCTGCAGGTTTTTTCTAGAAAGCAGATCTATCGGCTTTCGGGAGCATAATGCTATGTTATTGAACATGTTGCAATTTTGTTTGGAACACAACCATTTCATGTATGGCAACCAGATGTACACACAAACCCTGGCTTATGCAAATCTCTACATGGGGTGGTGGGAGACTCATAGCTTGGACTGAAGAATTGGAAAGATATACACAACATATTATATGCTACCGTTTTATTGATGGCTTGTTCGTCATATGGGACGGTATATTAACAGAATTGAATGAATATGTTGAAATCTTAAACAAAAATGATTTGAATTTAGAGCTTACCACTATTTCCAGTACAACTGAGTTGGTATTTCCTGATGTAGAATTTAAGGTAGAAAACAATGTACTAACATCCAAATTATATAGAAAGACAACTAGCTCTAACTCAACTCTCCATGCTATGAGTCATCACCCCAAACCACTCATAAAGTCTATTCCATATGGAGAATTCTTACAAGCTAAGAGCTTGTATTAAGAATTCTGATTGTCAACAAGAAGCCAAACACATAGGTCAGAGATTCATCGCCAGAGGTTATACTAGGAATTCTGTGACAAAGCTATGAGAAGGCAGAGAAGGTGGGCAGACTTAGCCTACTGAAATCTATGAAAGTCACCAAGGATAATGTGATTAGATTTATAACGGAATTTAATAACCAAGCTAAGAATATATAATCAATAATGAGAAGACACTGGAAAGTATTGCTTTGTGACCCAGATCTGTCTCCGGTCCTTGATGATAAGAATCCGAGCATAGCATATAGGAAAGCTCCTACTTTAAAAACCTCTTTGTCCCAGAGTATGGTTGGTGTAGATAAGAATGTGCCACTTAATGAAAACTTTCTAAGACAAATATCCAAACGTGGCTTTTACAAGTGTACGAGCTGCAAGATGTGTAGATTTGTATCTAATGAACCATTCAGAAGTTGTAATGGGATGACGTAGAAACACAAACACAAGATCACGTGCTTAACAAGATTTGTGGTCTGTCATCACATGTAAGCTACATTACATATGTTCGACGATGGGACCGTTAAAACTACAGATCTTGCAACACTATAGGGCAATTAAAGATCTCACCTACCCATTAACAGGACACTTTCAAGAGAAACATCGAGGTAGCATTAATGATGTCTTTTTCAGGTCTAGCACATGTGCCCCAACACAAGAGGTTGGGGAATAGAGAACTTAAGTTAAGACCATTGGAAGCCTCGCTGATCTGTACGTTTGATACTTTGAGACCAAAGGATCTCAACATTGATTCAGAAATGTATGTGTTCCTGCAGTGATTGCCTGGATGCCTTTATGAAATGAGAAGTCAGACATAAATACAACGATCTTGTGAGTCTGTTATGAACAATGGGAGGATATTCACTTAATAGAGAAGCAAATAATGGCACCTTAGCAAAAGAGTCACTTTGAAGCATTTGCACTTTAGTGTTATCACTCTCATAGGCACTAGCACTTTATTGGAGGAATGATGTGCATTTGCACTTTTCGACATAAGCACTTTATTAAGGAATCTGAGTTACCTCCCCGGGAATTTACATAAGTCTCATGATGAAAAAACTTGCTGTTGATCTGTGTTTTCAGTTCTTTATAATGCTTTATACATGTGGGTGTATATTGTTGGTTGTAGTTTAATGTAGTCATTTGTATGTAATGATTGACAGTGGCCTGTGCTGTTTTGAAACATTTTTATAAATGTCGAAATGTACAGTGGACTATTGTGGTACTATACCAGGACATAATATGGATGAGAATTGCTGGAAAGCCTCATCTTGTTTTTATGGACACTCCCTCTTGGCTGTGGGATGTGATCGGCAACATTTATTTGCAGCACGATCCCAACACGATATATAGCGCACTGGCGCATGAATACGAGGCACGCATATTTTTTCTAAAATATTTTGGAAAACGAAGGATCATGACCGTAGCAAGGCAAACTCGTCACTGGTGCCAGTTATCAATTTGTGGCTAAAATATTGGTGCACCCTATTATGGGACACAGTTGCTGTGTGTATTAACAGTGTATCTAGCATCACTGCAAGATGGATTAAATATGTTTTCACATTCGAATGACCAAGATGGGACCATCACGTGATTGCGTCACAGAGAGGCAGAGGGGATGAGTTTGCCACGCATGAAAATGGAGCTTCTTGTTTATATAAGTGCTCGATCAAGTAATGGATGTTTAGAAACCTGACGAAGCCCAAGAAGTGGGTGGAACGCGTGGCGCAAATCCACCAAGTAGGGTGAGTGTCTTGTTTAACTGTCTGTCATGGAAGTTTGAGCCCAATTTGCGACTCGGTTTTACTGTCTGCTCGTTGTGATGAAATAAACATTTAAATTTTAAACGGTAAGATAGCAGGGTTTTGTGTGTGCTTGGAGATGTATATTCATTACATCTCATGGTTTTCTGCAGGACACTTCCTGGGACTCTCGAGGACCACATTAACTGGCGTAATCCATTAGAGTTAGGTTTTCTATTTTCCAGCGATCTGGCAGTTGAAATGGGATGGCCATTGTTCTGGGGGGTGCTGGTGTCCTAAATCTAGACCAAGCATTTTGGCAGCTCGAGACCTCTAACCTGGCTCCCATAGATGTCTTTTTGGATGGCACAGCCAGAACTCTTTCCATTCTGGTTTTGCAGGCCTGCAGCTTGATATAATTAAACCAGCATCTGCTCATGAATGCCACTATTCTCAGATTCACTGCTGGGGTCTGGGAAAGGGGAAAATCATTTGAACTATTCATTATGCCATGCCCCTATTCTTCGAACAAGTGATACAAAATGCTAGGCAACACTTCCAATATAGCGGTACTTGAGTATTTCCTGAACCCGGGTCCGATGTCTACATCCTCATTGTTGCACGTTAGATTTCACTACATCATTCGTGCCCTATACCTGGGGCCTACCTAGGCTTGTATGACTACTTTAAGACAAATACAAGCGTAGGCTTCTGGAGGCTGATCACCAACACTGACTTAAAGGGTGAAATCACGATACCAGAAAGTATAAATCGGACTAGGTGGCATACCCACTTTCAGAAACTGTATAGTGACCAACCCAGAGTTGTCCAGATATCCCCTTTGTGTGCTTCATCCAGGTCTACATCCCTGCAAATAAATACGCTTCAGAAGTTAACCTTCACAGCCGAAAAAGTGGCTCGGGCCATCTGGGCACAGAAGGGGGGGGGGAGGGAGGCCCCATGGCCAGATGAGATCCCTGTGGACCCCCTTATAACAGTTAAATAATTGTCTGGGCCCCGTGCTCACAAGGCTATTCAATGCAATTATTTCCCTAGACTGGGTACCCGAGACTTGGACAGCGGCGGTGATGGTCCCCATATTCAGGAAGGGGGACAAGGCAGACCCCAGCAACTACAGACCCATTTCACTACCGGAAGCGGCAGAAAAAAACCTTTTGCGAAGGTGATCCAGTAGCACCTGGTAGCATGGGTTGAGGAAACAGGATAATTAAACCACCTTCAGGCGGGCTGCCAAGCAGGAAAAAGCCCTGTCGACCAATGCTTCAAATTATCCAAAAACATCTCGGTATTACCAAGACCAATTTATTCGGGGTCTTTGTAGATTTGAAGGCTGCTTTCGACAGTGTGCCCAGAGACGCTTTGGGCAGTCTTGAGGAGCAGAAAAATACCTGAAGAGATGCTTCGCCCCTTCCAATTCCTGTATGAGAACAGGGCAGTTGTGTGGTGGGGACTGGGTGGCGAAATGACTAAATCACTTTCGGGTGGCCATAGGGTTGTGCTAAGGTGTGTTCTTGCACCCATTTTATTTTGTGTATTTATTAACTCCATAATAGAGACACTCCAGCAGGAGAATGCAGATACCCCGAAGACTGCGAGTGAGCGCATCCCGGTTCTCCTTTTTTTGCGGATGACTCAGTCCTCCTGTCCACATCCCTGATGGGCCTGCAGCGTGCTCTGGGCACTTTTTGAATCGGAGTGCGTAAAATTGGGGCTGGAAAGTAACACCTCAAAGACCAAGGCTATGATCTTTTCATTGAAGGTGGCCAGCCCAAAAATTCTGAATCTGTAAGCAAATGGTCCAACCTTTGTACATGTGGATTGGTACGATTTCTTGGATCTGGTTTTCAAGGGGGTGGGGGAGATGCTGGGAAAACAAAGTAATCAAGGCCAAAATTGTGAACCTGCGGGGCGTTCAAAGCCCATTATGCCAGACACGGCATGGAGGAGGCGTTGGAGCTGGCCTTGTGCCTCTACCAGGCGCAAGTCAAGACGACGGCCATTTACAGAGCTGAGGTATGGGGGCACGTGGATGTATCACCTATGAGAACAGAAAATACATTTCTAAAGGCCATCCTGCTGCTGCCTCAGCACCCCATCTAGTTCCTCCCGTATGGAGTGTAATCTTCCTCCCCAATTGGCGAGGAAATATACATCAGACCAGTTTTTTTATTGAGTAAGGATCTGGAGAAGTCTGCATTTAGTCATATTGCCTGACATTCGAGTATGTTCTATCCTTGAGGGGATGCCAGGAGATTCCCAGGCTAGCTCATGTAAAAACCTTGCTGGCCCAGTTGGGTCTTTCTGCTTAAAGGCAAAACCCCCTACAGGTGGACCGTAATTCTAAAATCGTAGTGAAGAAAGCCTTTGGTAGGTACAAAGTGCGAAGAGTTAGGGTGCCGACACTTGCCTTGGCCACAGGTCCGGTTTACTTAGCCATCAAAGAGTCTCAGGGTTTTGAAAATGATTTGAATATCATTAAACCAGCCTTTGCAAGGGCATTGTACATGTGGCTGCGCCTAGGATCTCTGCCCTTGCGAGACACAGCAAAAACTGGTCTGGTTCACTTACCATTGTATGTCCGCTGTGTGAAAAGGGGGAGGAAATGATGGAGCGCTTTATTATTTTGCGATAAATTAAAAGATTTTGGAACTACCAACTTAATACCCATATTCAGACTACACTCTATTTCGACTGTGTGGAGCTATCCATTTATGCAAGAACTCTATGGATCCATCGTTGGTTCATTTTGTCGCAAAATACATTCACAGAACCTGGCTCAAAAGAATAAAGACCTAGGATGATTACTGTGATAATCTGAAAATGTTACTCCTCTAGCACATGGGGTTTGTCATTGATTTTGTAATCTGTTTTTATAGTATGCGATTTGTTTTTACGAGTTTCCTGTGGATTTTAAGTTGAGAATTGTGATTGTTTTAATTGGGTTTTTCTTTTATTATGGTGTTTTGTTTACTGGTGACTGTAAATATTTTGTTGTGTCTCTACCGATTTGGTTTACGCCGAATAAATGTATTAAACAACAAAAACATTTTGTTCTCATTTGCCCTCCCCATGGCCTCACACTTTTACTTTCTAGTGCGCTAATAGATTTTCCTAAGCCTGAATCCTTTAGGAAGGCATGGGAGCTGGTGCATCCCAACCTTCTCTTGGATTATTTTACCACAGCTCACCAGCTGGAGGATACTCCATTTTACATTGTCAAGTAAATGGGAGGCGGGTCGGGCTGCAAGGTGAGGCTGGATGACTGGTGAAAAGACCATGAACGTTTCATGCTGCTGGCTTGAGGCCTCCCATGCCAGCTGTGACTGTTGGTCTTGGAAGCTGCCATCTTTGCCATGCAGAAGTAGAAGCCTCTCTCATGCCTGAGCAAGATTGTTGGATTGATGTGTGGCAATCACTTGTACAGTAAGTCTGCTGTTCAAATGTATCATCCAGAGAGGCCTGCTGTGTATATATCCATACTTTGTTGGTATACTGCCAATAGTGGTTCAGATCTGCTGTGGGGGTAGAGTCCCACCTATTTTGATACAGCCTCCTGAGACTTCATAATTGAAAGACATAGTTGATTAATCGTATCATTCCATTCGGAAACGCTATCAAGATTTATGGTAATCGCGGTCCCATCTGCAGAAGGTCTACTACCATGTTAGGGATGTACACTGCACAGAGCAAAATCCCCAATCTGTGAACACACTCGAGGTGGATGTCTTTTAAGAATCCCATCGTGTGATCATACATTACCTGCCGAAGACATGCCATCTTATTGGGTTGCTGAAGCAACAAGTGGCACAGTAGAATCCAACCAATCGCATTAATTTCCCTTCCCAGCAAAGCGGTGCCTTGTGTTTTAACCGCTTGCGCTGATTTCACGGCCATCTTCCATCGGTTTTTGTTGACCTTGGTGAGAGTGATTCGTTATTTTAAGATGAGGTCACCGTATGTCCCTTTTGTATCAACTGCATTATTACGATTTGTGGCAATGGTGCTTTTAGATATGAACTTGGCACCATTCCTTCAGTGTGAGCTTGCATGACCACTACTAGTCAGTCTACTGCGCTTGATAAAAAGGACACTATTCTACCAGTAGCAAAGCAAGCAGGCGAAGCTTTTATTTACAAAAGTGTTTGAAGAGCATGTCATGAAGAACGAAGATTTTGTGTACTATTTTGTAAAACTGAAGTAATACTCGTGGGGAATGTGGCATATTTTTAGTGCTGAGGGGTTACACACTTGCTCTGTCCCGCAAAGTGTCCTTCACTGGGAAAGGTGACGCATTTCTCACTGAATCACATCTGGGAGTAGGGTTGGTAGTTTGGCTGGGCCTTCTAACCCAAACCAATGTCCAGTGTGTTGGGGTCCTGTGTTTGTTTTTTTTTTTTTTTGGCCAAGTACAGCCCGCTTCTAAGGAATTATCCATTTTGGGAGATAAGGCAGCCATAGGTGATGAGAATGATTTAAAATGTTTTGCACTTTTTGTCACAGAACCTAAGAGATGGTCCTTTGCCAATTAACTCACAATTTAGGGTGACCATTCAAACCATCCATCGTTGGATATTGACTTGCGACCTTATTTGTAACATGTAGGTTAAACAAAGCTCCCTGTAGCAGGCATATGAAGCTATCTTGCTGGTATTTTAGGCAACAACCCACAGTTGCTTGCAGAGTTCTCCAGCAGATGCGTTTGTTGAATGACTGTGCTATCCTAAGCAATCTGAGGCCTGTAATAAACGCAACAAAAGTGATGGCTGTAAAGATCGGAATTATCACTGGGTATGACCGGGCACCTTCCCATTCCATTATGTATATGCCATTTAAGAAAGGTGACCATCCATAAGAAAATCATTGTTTGGCCCTACTTCAAATCAAGCGGTCCAGACCACTTGCCTGCTGCAGTCGGGAAATCTGGTTCAGTCTGGGACTATGACCAAGTGATTCCGACATATTTCTGCAGAGACATACCCAGATGTGGGCTGTTTGCTCGTCATGCCTAGAACGTCCAGCAGTAACTTATGGGGTCCACCAAGGCAAAACAATGTTTTTTTACTTGTGCTCCCATACAGACGTATCATGCCCATCTCAGAAGTCTGGCAGAAAAGCTGCCTTTGATGTAGTTCTAGCTCAGAGGGGCTAGTTGGGGGCTTAGAAGCAGGAGGCTTGTTAAGGCCAAGCCCCAATGACTTTACATGCAGCCGGTTATCCAGCATTGCAAGAGTGGGGTTTGGGGGCGAGCCATGAACAAAGTCCTGCTGCGCCCCCCTCCCCAATGCAGGGCGTGCAATTCCATAAGGTTTCATTCACGCCCCCAAACTGGCCACCCCAGCCCCAATCTACTTTTTTTGGTAACGTTGGTGGCGGATGACATTTTAACACTTAACAGAACTGCTGAGTCATTACAGATGCAGGAAACTTCTATTAGAGCTCTGTCCAGGTGCTCTACGGCACAATAAATGCAAACCTCTCAATTTGCACATGGATTGCTGTTGGGGAGAATTCTCATTTCTATGCTAATTCCCTTCAACCTTAGAGCCCCCCCAGCTCTTTTGCTGGACTTAAGCACTTTTTAATTGTAACCCTGGAGTTGAGCAAGCCCTTTTTCCCCACTCTCATGCCTTTTGACCTAATTTGGATTATGCGTTTGCTACAGACTCCATCCCCATTTTTTTGTATGGCGACACACAGCACCTTCAGTGCAGTGTCACAGAGAAATGCTTTAGATTTCTCATAAGGTTTAAATACCTTTTCTTGTGTGAACTACTGTTCCCAAGAATAGTAAAGTGAAATTGACTTTACTGACCTTTTCTCTTTGTAGGTCCAGCACACACCATCTTATGTGGAGTGCCTGAGTGTTACTTAGTAGCCCCTTTTCCTACTTGTGTAAAACATTTTGTTACCCTCACTACTTTAAATGGCTGGTGACAGTGGGTTAATTTTCCTACCATTGCACTTTTCTACTGCAGGCTCAATTCTAAGCTGCAGTATAGCACACGATGGGTGACCATTTTGTCAAAATGACCCTGGTCGTCTTTTTTTTTTTTTTTTTTTTTTTTTTTTTTTTGCCATTTTCTGTTTGTGAGGTCTTTTTTGGTTTTTACTCTGTGCGCCAAGCCAGGTTTGAGCCCTTTGTTCGTTTTGCCTTTGGCAGGCTTCAGTACTGAAACCTGCCTCTGGCTCCAGTGTCTGGAAGGGCTGGAAATGAGGGAGGTTCCCGAAACTCCCCGAGTCCTTTGTCTTTAGGAATGCCTGAATGCACCCAGTCCTGATTGGCTTGCTGGCTGTTCTTTCAAGGCAGCCACCCTGCTGTTTGAGTGACAACTAGGCTATGCATGAATGGGAGAACCCTGCTTAAAAGGTGAGGGTTTTGGGAGTGAAAACTGAGTCGTCCACTGGGAAGAACAACCCGACGAAGAAATTGCTGCAGCCTCCTGGACCATTGAACTGCCCGGTGAAGCCCTGCTGCTGTGCTAAAACTCCTTTTTCTAATTGACAAGAGAAGCTCCGGAAGGGACGACTTCTTCTCTTGGGTTAGTGGGACCAACTAACCCAGAGACAAATTCCACTTGACCATTTTCCCCGACTGGCTGTACTACTTTGCTGCTGCAGGAAACCAGTGCCAGGGGTTGAGAAACCCGTAGTCGAGTGCAACGTCTGTGATCTATCCAGAAGCTCCAGGTGTCTTCCCCAGGACTCTCAAGAAGCAGGACGACCAGAGCTACAGTCCCCTCACCAGAATGCAGGACTCAAGTAGTGAAGGAAGCCCAACAGGTATCCAAGATCCGCGCTGGTGCTGTTTACCAAGCGCTGAAAGTGAAGTGCTGCTGATCCGAAAAGAGCTGTAGCTGCTGCCGACCTCCGAATTGCTGCCACAGGAGCCCCCAGACGTGCTCCCTCTTGGCCCCACGACTAGTTCCCAGGAACCCAGGATCTACATCCCTGCAATCAGACAGAAGCCGGCTGGACCACTCTTCTTCTAACCAACGGTACTGTTCTGACTTGGGGTGCTTACTCGGTGTCTGTAGCTTTGCTCTTCTCATTTGAGACTTACAGTAGCTGCTTTGCTAGAGTTGATTTCAGCTCTACCCCTCAAAAGTGTAACCGCTTGTGACCCTACAGTGATCTTTCTTCAACAAACTCTCTAACTTTGTGCAAGACTTTATCTAAGAAGTGCCTCCGCTTCATAGACTGTGCTCCAATTGACTGTGGCTGTCCTGGCTCCCTGCTGACTCAGTTCTGGTCCAGCTGACTTTGATACTTACTGTCCCTCATAGGTGATACTTGGTTTGTAACTATAATTGCTGGGAAAGGTTTTTATCTAGACTTCATTGGAATATTTAAGTGCTCACGTACTCTGAGAACCTGTTAAACCTTTTTCATTCCCTTAATCTTTCCTTTTTACCAACCTCGATCTACAAGTGTACTAGTGATATGTAAATGCCATTACTGTCCTAGTTCGTTAAGTCACCTCTGGGTGTAGGAAGTGTGTAAAAAGCATCTCTAAAGAGTATCTACTAGCTTTTTGATGATTCTGGAAAGTATTTTAAAGTGTATTTGATTGTTACATATATTAACCTTTTTAGAGAATGCTTATTTACAAAATAATTTAACAAAAACCTTGAGTATTGTTGTGATTGAGGTTGGAGGGTTGAAATGAGTACTCTGAAAACTTGGTTAGGTTATATGGTTTTTAGTAGGTTTGTGTTCATAGGTAAGTACAATAGGTTATAATACAGGACAAGTTCATGGTAACAGAAGTATCCACCGGTCCCACCTGTGCCAAGCTCACTTTCCAACTGCTGCAATAAGAACTTAGGCACTCACAAAATAAGATTCTAGGTAGAACACTCTGATGCTAACATTCCGTAAATGGGCATTGGCTACAAACACAGGATGGTTAAAACATAACAAGTATAAGGCTACTTATGTTTGCGGATTTCATTGCTACAGCTCTACAGCTCACATTTACCCCTCTTGAGATAAGCCTGGCTGTTATGTCACACTACCAACTTGTGTAATACAGGCCTATACCAAAAGGTGGGTTACCCAATACCAAGAGGACAAGAGTTGTGTAGTCTCCCACAGGGTTACTACATCAATTCTTGCCTAACAATTGCACCAACAGCAATGACTTGCCAGAAAAGGGCATGTCGAGGAGCATTACCAGTCTTTGTTACTTGGAGGCACCATGGAAGTGACCTTACAATAGGTTGCCATAAATAAGCCAAGTGGCAAATAACTTTGTGGTGCAAAATACCTAAATTGCACTACTATCTATTGAGCAACTCTATAGTCATTTGGCTTTTTTTTTTTTTTTGAATAACAGCAAGATATATTAACGTAAGCAATGAAGTGAATCCCTTACAGAGCTGCATATAAGACGCAGTGCGATTAAATCGTTTGCCCAGGATCACACACTTTGGTTAAATGGTGAAACTGGGATGTGGACAATTTAAGCAACTGAGCACATCTTTCCAGGTTTACTTGATGTAGATATTTAAGGTTTTGCTTTGCCTTTGATGTGCTTAAATACTTTATAGCAATGCCTTGGAAGCAAACTACATTACATAATAAACTAGCCTTTCATATATATACATTGTCACAGAAATGATATGTTTAGCAATAAGAGTATGGTTTTGCTTTTACTTTCCCCATCCCACAGTCAAAGTCACAATAGCATCATGCAGATTAACGTGACCGAACGTCGCCCTGGGGTTTTAAAGTCATTGTCATTATTTCATAAAGCATGTAGCATTATGCACCCTTCTCACTTCTGATCACTCCCTCCCATTCCTAAAGGGACACAAGTCCCAGCTAATAGCCCCGCCCACCTGCCGCCATCCTTCCCATCCGTGCCTAATGGCTCACATTGAAATGCACTGTTGACACAGAGCAACGTGCGAGCGATGTCGGGAACTGCTTGGGACATTGTCCTGGCAGCGGACACCGAGTAAGGTAATGTTCGCACTCCAATCGGAAACCATGCTCAAATGGTTTGAACCACTGGATTGACTTTATGGTTTGATGCCGATCAACCAAGTCTGTGTACATTTGATAATTGCCAACTCTTTCTAGGCAGATCAAAAAATCGAAATATTTTCTGATTGAACTACAGCAAATGCCGTTTAGGGATTTGGAGTGGAACGGGCAGCTGTGATATTGCTGGTCCAGCTATCTTGAAAAATCCTGTAGAAAATGTTTGGCTAGGAAAGTCATTCCGTCTTGTCATTTGTTACATCCTTTTGTTTTGGTCAGCAATACAGTAATACCAGAGTTATGCGCACAATGTGCAGTAAATACATATTTATGGCACACGCACTAAGCCTGGTTGGAAGGGGTACCAAAGAGGACAGACCAGGAGTTTGGAGTGGTATGGTTGGGTGTTGGTAGAGAGTGAGAACGTGTCAGAAAGCAATCAAGTTCTGTGACCTCTGCAGACCCATGCTCTAACAAAAGGGATGAGGCTAGCAGCACTGCCCTTGGGTACCAAGCACCTGCCATTAATGGAAGCTAAACCTCAAGCTTGCAACTGCCTGCAACTTATCTATTTTTCCGATTTGCTAAACATTATTTTCCACCCTCAAATAGCTTCTTGCAAGCCTTAATTTTGAGACTTGTTGGGCAAACCGAGGCCTAAGAATGTGGCCTTCAAAATGTTTGAACTGTGCTTGTGTTTTATATTGACGCTTATGGTAAAGACTAGATAACGTGGCTGAAATTCACCATATTACAGGAAGGGTTGCGTATTTTCTTTTCATCTTGCGTTTTTGTGGCTGACTTTTTTTTTGGGGGGGGGGGTTTACAATTTATCTATTGGTTACATACAATGTTTTAGAATGTAGCCTACATGCAATTGTAGCGTGCAGTGCAAACCCCCATAATATTTAAATGCAAGAGAACCTAGGGGCAGAATTTGGTGTCACCTTACAATTTTTGAGAGGATGTCAGACTGGCGTATTTTGAAAAGGTGGGAATTTGTGCACATTTTGAGAAATTATTCCGATTGTCTAATTGGTGATTGCTTATGTCGTCGTAAGTTTGTAGGAGAGGAACCAGAAAAGTGTTACTAACCTATGCTGCTAGATCCATCCACAATAGAGATGGGCAAATGGGCCTTCTTGCAGTATTGCAGGTGGTGAAATGGGCGAGTATTATTCGGCTGTGGACGGGCAGGGTACGTCAGTATCACAGAACTGGATAGTTCCATTCTCCCCAAGTAGCCAGAATGCTTTCCCTTCCAGCTAGTAGGAAGGTAGAATGTTTGGGCTGCTTGGTTTACGTGAATGGCCTCCACCCGATTGGCTGGAAATGCAGTTCTGCCTATCTCTGCCCATTTGACTTACCACCTACCCACATTAGAATTCTAGGGTGGAATTTGCAGATTCTGCATAGCCCCTATTCCGAACAGGGTGGCCTTACACAGCAGATGACCACTTGTCTTGCCTATTGGATCACATAAGTGTTATTTCCACCTCCTAGTGCAGCCCTGCCCTTTCTAGGAATCCACGGGTGAGCGCTATCCAGGTGTTCTTCGTTACTGGCTAAGGCAGGGGACAAGCCTCTACCCTTCCACGCTTCTTCTGTGCCATTGAAACTGTGCGCCAGAGGCTCGCTAAAAAGATTTTTCGCAACTCCCATTGCACAAAAACAGTTTCCACTTTCCGGGGGGCACGGGGCCACCCCTGTAACTTCTGAATATATTACCTTCAACGCCTTGACTTTGCCCCTTCCGCTGTCCTTATCCAGGGGACACTCCCAGAAGCCCTGCCGCGTTCTTTCCATGCTCCACCCCCTTACCCATTTACACCCCAAAGTCTGCCTGCCCGCTCCTTGATAGCACCCATCGCCCCACTTACAGCTCCTTTTATTTTTTATTTTTTTTTTTTTTTTTTTTTTTATATATAGCTTTTCCTGCCTATCCTGTCCCTTTCGCTTCATTGTATCGTGCAGTGAATGTTTCACACATTACTTGCATAACGTCTTTTGCACAATACAAGGGGCTTACTGTAATGGAGCAAGCTTTGAATCTTTGAAAACATCAAAATACTTTGTTTTTAAGACGTTTGTGTGATTTAGTGTTGACTGATTTGTTTACAGCGTTTCACCGTTGACTGTAGGCAATCGGGTGGGACACAGGAGTTTCAGAATGCGTTTGTACAACCGTGTCCTATAGGCAATATTCCCTTTAATAATTATTTTTCTCTAAGTGCGGAACTACTTGCTTTTCGTGCGCACTTTATTTTTCATGTGCGCAATTGACTCACAACGTGAGCCACTTTGTGAGCATGCGTAGTTAGTTAGTGAGTTAGCATCTCCGAAGAGAGTTTGGAAAGTAATTGCCCCTTCCAAATCACTGCAATTCTTTACTAATCTGCATAAAAGGTGCATTTTACAACACTTTCCAAACACATAGGTTAAAAAGTAATATATTTTATATGTGATTATAAAGAGAACTCATCAAGCAGTTCAAGACCTCAAGATGTGCTAACGTAGCTAGCAAAACTACTTGTGTACAGAGAGAAATGTGTGCTTTGTCGCTGGAAAAACTCATGGGTATTACACAAAAACAAATATTGCTGTTCATAACTGATTTGGCTATCAAAAATCAGACCAGATACAATATTTGCAGATGGAATAAAGGCAACTAAAAGGAATGTCAGAAAACGTGCCAATAGGAGTTAATGTGTCACTTTAATGAAGTAATTCAAGGGCCATATGAGAACATGCCTCTCATAATTTGTGCAAGGGTGATAATTACATCAGAATAACTGCCCCACAGAATGAAGATCAACATTCCCTGGCTTCTACTTATTATCCACATTATGTTGTCCTGTGAGTTACTCAAAACCAGCCTTTGAGCTGACATATTCACCACCCATTTTTAATCCCTAAAAATAGAGAAATGTGCCCAATAAAAAGGGGTAACAATGAACACACATGAACCAATCCCTGGCTTCTGCATACAAAGCTCCACTGATATTTCTTTTGAATCCGTGATCAGCAGAGCAGTGGCATCCACAGGAACTCTAATAATATTTCGGACCGATCTCGAGACTAATTTTAAGGGCAAAGAACATCTTTTAATAAGCATAAAGTATTCCTGTTGGCTAAGCTAATTACTTTTTTACTCCCTGAAAACTCATTTCACTTTAAGTAGGAAGCAAATTCTTATCAGAGCCTTGCTTGTAACCCTGACATAGGAAGTAAAATGACTGAGCACATAAAGCTTATAGTTTTGCCCACCTTTCCTCATCACAGCCTAGACAGAATTCAACAATAGACTTCTTATAGAGCCCTGTTGAAGTCCATCACATTTATGCCTTTTTAGGTTATTAGCATCAATGCTCAGAGGTAGAACATCTTAAGAGCCGCCTTCTTCTGTAATTAGGGATCCCTCTGCAATTCATTGTTATCAGTTTAACAAGATGCAGGGGGCTGTTACAGTCAGTAAACGCAGAACATGTTAAAATTGAAATACCCTCAGCAGCTGAGCATAAAAAGAAACAGAAGGTGCAGTCCTCTAGACTTTTACTAGAGTTTCATTTCCTTCAGCAAACAAAACCATGTACTGTACAAACAACTGGCTTGGTTTTTGAAAGTTACTGATTTGTTCATCACCCACAAGGAGTGTTCTCATGTGCCCTTTCACCTGTACCCTTGCCCAGCTCCTGTGCTCGCCTCCAATACTTGTTGCCAGGGCACTGTAAAACATGAGAGATTGAGATTATAGCAGTGAAACACTCACTGGAATATTTCCATACCCATAATACTTTGCAAGCAAAACCTATTTAGTTCCTCACCATTATATTCATTTTAAGAAAATGCCATGAATCTGCAGGTACACAATTATTTTTAAGAGCATACAAGATTGTTTGCAACTTATTCCATCCTTATATTGTTGGGTAGGTGTATACAATTGATAAGTGAGTTTCTTTTATAGCATAGAGTTACAATATCATTTGTTAATGTCTATGCCCAATGCAGCTCTGAACACTTAGAAAGGATGTTAGTGTGCGGTACAAATATCCTTTAACATTATCACCACCGGAGTGGTCCTCTGGCGGCTCTGAAAAAAATAAAGGTGAAGGGGAGGGGTTAGTTAGTGGAAATAAGCTGGAGAAATGCAAGAGGGCTGTGATGTGCTGTTGACGGCTTCAACCCGGTTAACACACGTTGGCTGGGATTGGGGTGTTTCTGCTCGGCAGCTGTCGTGTACTGTAGTGGAAATCTGTGTGGTTTGTTTTGTGGTTGTAGTGAAGTTTGTGCGGATTGTTGCGTTTATAGGCTTGAGGTTGTGTTTGGTTAGAGTTTGAGGTGTATGCAGAGGGTTGAAAATTGTTAGTGGATTGGTTAGTTGGCCCAGCTGTTAGGAAGCAGGGCGCTACATTTCCATATTTCTTCTCCGGTTGCAGTGCTGTTGGTAGGCAAAGCACTGATCTTCCATATTTCCTCTCCGGATGGGGCGCGGGAGCATCTCCACACCTCCATCCAGCTCTGGGATCAGTCGACGCCCCATAATCCCTTCCACACATGATGCCAAACCACATTCAAAACGATCTCATATTTTGGCTCTGCCTATCTCTTGACAAACCTCTCTGTGTGCAGGGTAAGCAGGCGTTTGACTCCACCCAAATCTGGCCAAGATGGCCTTCCCATTCACGTCAGTACGCGGCACGGGTTGGCCAAAGTCACTCCATCCAGATTTAGCAGTGGTCGGCATTCACAGTTTAACCAGCTGCTCACGCAGGCTACCCATCGAAGCCTGGCAGGCACCAGCGCTCACACCTACGTTCAGGGGCGGCATCTGCCATCATTCACAACTTTATCCTAGCCTTGTCCATGCCAATGTCCACAACTTAGTTCAAGTTTGGCAGCTGCAAACATTCACTCAACTCTATTCAAATAAGGTATCTGGTGTTGGTGAGGTGGTAGGTTGGGTTGGCCAGGGGTGCCGATTCAGTCTTCATGGGGTGTTGGTTCTGTCCTATTCGATCTAGCGTAGTCTTTCTTGTGGTTGTGGGGGTTTCCCTTGGTCGGTTCTGGGCGTTTGTCAGTGTCATCCTAAAATCTGTCATCCTGTTTGTGTTTCTTTTTAAGTTTATCAGTTTGAATTTGCAGTGTTAAAGAGCCAGGTTTTTATTTGTTTTCTGAATTGTAGGTGGTACTTGGTATTTTTTAAAACTTCTTTTTGGGGTGTTCCAGGTTTTTGCATCCAGGTGGGAGAAGAAGCCTCCTAGTTTTTTCTTGAGGTACGGTTTTTGTTCCAGGTGGATTTCATTGCTTGATCTGAGAGCTCTTTGCTTGTAGATTTTCTTTTGTAGTAATTCAGCTCCCTGTCCGCCCTGTGTGTTATGCACATTGTTTCGAAGGTGATGCAATGTTTGATTGGGAGCCAATGTAGTATTTCTAGTGCTGGGGTGATGTGGTCTCTTCTAGATAGTTTGAGGAGAAGTCTGGCTGCTGCATTTTGGATGCTTTGTAGTTTCTTCAGGAGGTATTCTGGCATCCCGAGATGGAGGCTGTTTGCGTAGTCGATTCTTGAAATGATTAGGGCGACGATTGAGTGTTTTGTGGGTCAAGGAGAGGAAAGGTAGGATTCCTCTTGTGTGAAGGGGGAAGAAGCACTTCTTGACTATTGCATTTATTTGTGGTTCTAAGGTAAGGACTCCCAGGTTTTTTACTACCTTAGATGGAGTTGGTGCAGTTCCCATTTCCATCGGCTACGGTATGTAGGTGGTGTTCTCTTGGTTATTGGATATAATCATGATTTCTCTTTCCTGGGTTGATTTTCAAGTTGTTCACGCTCGTCCAGTTCAAGACTTCTTTTAGGCACTCGATTAGGGTTGAGTGATCGGCTTGAGTGTCTTCGATTTTGTAGATGATTTGAGTGTCGTCTGTGTAATTGTAGCATGTAATGTTGTATTTTTTTGAAGATTCTGATTACTGGAGTCTGGTTGCTTTTGAAGTATAGTGGTGATAGTGAGGATCCTTATGGAACTTCAGTTGTAAGGGTTTTAGCTATCTGTTCTGTCTGCTAGGAATAATTTAATCCAGAGTAGTGCCATGTCCGTTATACCTATGTCTTCCAATCTTTTGGTTAGGGTGTCATGGCCAACTGTGTTGAAGGCTGCAGAGAGTTCGAGCAGAATCAAAGCTGAGGTTGCGTTGGAATCTGCGCTTGTTTTTAGGTCGTCTCAGATTAATAGTAATGCAGATTATGTTCCTCTTGTAGGTCTGAAACCGACTTGTTAGGTCTAGCAGGTGGTGTTTTTCTACATGTTCTTGGGTTAATCTGTATATGTATGTTTCTAGGAGTTTTGCTGGGTACGGAATGTTTGAAATCGGTCTGTAGTTGGAGAGGTCTTCGACGTTGCCACTTGTGTTTTTTAGAAGTGGTTTGATATATGCTGCTTTGAAAGGTCTTGGTACAGTTCCTGTTGCGAGTGAGAAATGTAGGTGGTTTCTGTAGTGTTCTGATGGCATTCCTTGTGCGAGGATTGATTTGTAGATGTCAGCGGGGCAGGGATCCATGGGCGATCATGCTTTCTTGCGGTTTTTAACCAGCTTCACAAAATCCAGGATGCAGATTGTGTGAAATGCATTCTACTGTCTCAATATCTGTTGCCCTAATACTATGTACGAGTAATACCTGGCATAGCCTGTACCCATTATCCCTTGCAGGCCAAGTAAGTGATATTGCAATGTTGCTCTCCACTTATAGGGTAATGTTAGCAATGCTAAGGTAAGAGGCGCTGAGCATGACATTGATTTCAAAATTCTTAGAACAAATTAATATTTGAGTGTTAAAATGCGGAGGGGACGGAGAGAAGGGAAGGGAAGGGGGAGGGAAGGAGGGAAGGGGGAGGGAGAGAGGGAGGGAGGGAGAGGGCGGGAGGGTCCACCTAACCTAACTGAGTTGGTTTTTGGTATCACTAGGAGGCGGGCAGAGCTTGATCTTAGAGTGCGTGGTGGATGGTAGGGTCTTAGTTTGTCCTAAAGATATTGAGGTCCGGTTTTATGCATTGCTCTGTGCGAGATGCATACGGTTTTGAAGGTCACCCTTCGGCCAACCGGCCACCAATGCTGGTAGGTGCCGGCCTGCCACATGACTGCTAGCTCTCTACCTAGTCCTCCAAGGGGTACCTGGGAGGGAACGAAACAGAACCAAATAAATCACTTCAGCTCTATGCTGCAATATTTTGTTTAAATAACTGAGGCCTGCCCCCCTTAAAGCTCTGATAAGAGTATTGTTTGTACCTTTTTATAGTTATGAAGTTTTTCAATATTGGATGCCAGGTCCCACTGCTGGGTTTTGAGTTTTATTATTCTTTCATAGTCAGGACTAATGTCAAAGATTTCTAGTTCCATGCCCAAGTTTAACAGGTGATCTTTGGTAAACCTTTGTAGTTCTTCTTTAAATGAGTTATGACAATTAAGATACATCCCTTTGCCTAGAAGTTGTAAAAGAGAATTGGACCTGTGATCTAATTTACATAGTTTAGCGTAATAACAAGACTCTTCTGATGCACCACAGTGAGTGTAAAGTAAGCCATATTCGAGCTTTAATGCTTCAACCGGCCCGGCCTTCGGGAGGTTGATGGAGTGCAATCATTTTGCCTCAAATTTCCCTAGCCAGTTAACCTGCGCTGTTAAGAAAACGTCTAATGCATAGAATATTGAGGGAATAATGCTTACTTTGTAATCTCAATAAAACCCCCTATATTATGCCCCCTCCGATTTTCAATATATTTATTGATAACTAGCCATCTTTTCCAGGTTTTCTCATAGACAAATCACTTGTGATGCGAAGGGGATGATCACATTTTAACTGGGAAGCCCAAGGATATGAATTCCTGTGTATGTTCTTTCCACATGCCATTGGAATTTTTCTGTAGCTGTGTGGTTACCACCAAGGCGCATCGTTCTGGTCTTTAATTTATTAGTAATCATGTTGTTTTCCTTGCGTAATCAGCGAGCGCAGTGATTGATCGATGTAGACCGATACAGGCCAGATCAAAAAGAATATCGTCCGCATAAGACATGCTGACAATCTTAGTACAGTTTATCATCTGCGGGAAGTTTCGTGCAAGATGCAAAAAAGGTTCAAAATCTGCTGTATGTCCTAAGGCTGTTAGAGGTGCCCAGAATAAGATCTTTGCATCTGAGGCATGGGCTAGCTCCAAGGTCAACAGCAAAACATGTTAGGAAGAAGCTTATTGCTGACTTTATATGCCAAAAGTAGAGGGCAAAAGGGGTTAAGGAAATCCTCAAATTTGGCACCTCCTTATAGCAGGCCCTTTTCATTTGGAACCATACTTAAAATTGACGTTGACATTGAAGGATCTGCCTGACGCATCTGCATTTGAATGTTTCATCACTAATTAACTTCTGGGGCGGAATATGGAACTCTATGATTGTTGCAGCCCATTCTGTCCCCGCGAAAGACTTCCCGATCTGATTTTGGGAAGGAAAACACCAATACCGTATTTCTGAGTTAATTAAGTCAATGAAAGGATTCAACTAATTTTTTTACATTAATTCCAGAAGCCCTCTCTTCATGCACTTTGACCAAAATCTGCACGTTGCACTAGATCAATTGCTATGAAGTGTCTGTTTGCAATCGTATATTAGTGATACTGTAATTCACTTGAAGAGCGAAAAGCTTGTTTCATGATCTTAATGGGACGAATAATGGTGAATAATATAAACTAGCAAATCCCATTGTGCCTACGCAACCCTTAATCCATCTGAAGACCTGGACATGAGCCCATTTGCTTGGTTATTAGTTGTATCCCTGCAGTGCATCATTATGTATGTGATGCAGAATTATTAACTTTCACAAAAGGAGGCAACAGTTTTTTGCTTCATAGACTTGCAGGGGAGCAGAGAGGGTGTTACAATGAAAGCTTTGTCGCCAGTGTTAACATTTTATGGTCCACAAAGGCATGTAGATAAAGTCCATTCTCCTAGTGCTCAGAGTAATTATTTTAGTGCCTGGTCGTTCAGTAAGCAAAGTCCATGCAGGCACATTAACCCCCCCCCCCCCCAACCCCCTTCTGCTAACAAAATGCAGGCTACGTGATTAAGACTCTTACCTGTTTTTATTTGGTAAAAGTTTGTTTGTACAATGTCTTATAGGACACATACAGCATTTACATTGGGTATGTTCATCCTAACAATTGAAACTTAATTTCAATGTTAATATATTTTTTGCCCAAATTGGAATCCTCTTTTGGAGTTTCATTATTTCAGTACAGTGTATTACTGCAATGTGTGGTGGGCTTGGTTTCTTCATTGAACAAGCATAGGGTAAGATCCTCTCTGAGATGTTATGCCTTACTCTGCTTTTATACTGCACCAGTCTCCAATATATTGGTTTTACCGCTAGTGTGTTGTGCAATGTATCTCCAGATCATAGTCTGTGGAGGAATTCAAAAGGGAATAGGAGGAAAGGAGGAGCCAAAGGGGGAAACCTATTTTAGACAAACATGAAAGATGCGTAATGTCCGAGGGTGAATGAATGTAAGGAATGGAATTTTGTGACGGCTTGAATTTGTTTGGTTTCAGTGCAAAAAATATTAGGGCAAGCAGCTTATCAAGGAAAGGGCTCATTCAGAGCGAGCATGTAATACATCTAATTATTTAAAGAAGCACTAAAGTTCGTAAATTAACAGTTGCATGTTGGACTTTAGTTGAGCTCTGCCCTACTTTTGAAGTAGGGAGGCTTGATTGTCTCCATTTCTTTGTTTCTATAGGAACCTTCAAGCTGCTATAGGAGCCTATTATGACTTTGAAAGCCCGAACATCAATGTTCCATCCATGTCCTTTGTGGAGGACATCACCATCGGCGAAGGGGAATCTATCCCCCCGGACACACAGTTCATAAAGACATGGCGGATACAGAACACTGGTAAGGATATAGCCCTGTTAATCTGTGCTTTTGTTGACCATCTTATGGTTGTACCTTTCAGGTCGGTCAACTTAAGTGTTTTTTTGTATTTTTTGCCAGCAGAGGGGGGGGGGTAATGTATTCGGAGGGTAGTAAGGCTATGGGTGGGTGCAGGTTGCAGGCAGTGGTGGGATTAAAAAACAAACAAGCAAACTCCCTACAATAGTCAACCAAGGTGTCGCAGACACCACATAAAACGATTGCCTTACTGCCAGTAGCCTGTATTGTAGGAAAGGGGAGCTGGAGCATACCACAAATTGGGGAAGGAAGGCACAGCCAAACAGGAGTACACCTTGTACCTTTTCAGTAGACTATCACTGAAACAGCCTTGGTTAGTAAAGTCATGATTTAAAGCATAATCTTCTGCACAACTTTTCTTAGTCCTCCAATACATAGTCGCCAATAGAGAAATACTGACCTCGTCTGTGCCATCTACATTCTCCAGGACACCGGTCCTCTAGAGAAAAACCACTAGCTAACCAATCCCCACCCCTGCTTGAACCATCCACTGAAGTCCCCTGAATGTACATTTCCCTGCCTGCAGGACTCCAGATTGCCTGATCCTTGTGAAGTGAGAATTCTAATGAAGTATTATGTCCTCTTTTGGACCCTGCAATACCCTTTGCAACACCACAAACCTAACGCTAAGCCGCTCAAACAAAGAGAAAACGCAATCCAACTTGTCAATCGTATCCGTGACTTATTGTAGTGCGTGTCAATCCAGCGGGCGGACTCGCAGGTATACTCTATAAACAAATCACGGTTTCAAATAGGGCTATGTATAAATGGCAATATCGATGCACTAAGAGCAAAGTAAACGTCTTCCGGTGATGGATGTTGGGTGACAAGTTGGAGGGAAGTGACATTTCATGAAGAAAATTCTTCCTTTCCTTAATCACAAAGTGGAAATTGTAAGTGCTTTAACCTTCTCAAAAATAGATTATCGCTAAAGCTTTTGCAAGAATTCTTTAAAATGCCACAAGCAATTGTCTTTGGTCAGAAGGAGGAGACTGACTAATGTGCCATTCGCAAAAAGGTTTCTTTGAAAAGTATAAAGAAAATGCCTAGTGTTGCCTATTCTATGGATTGCCATACCTAACGCAACTAAACTAGGGTGCGTGACATCCTTGGTAAAGTCCACAACAAATGTCTGCCACATCCAAAACTAACCTGGGCTGACCCTACTACTAATACTCAAAAACAGTACAGCAGAGTGACTCCATTCTCCTGGGATGCTTTTCAGCAAAGTAATCTTCAAATCAAAATCTTCAGATATCGATTCGCTATCTCTCGCATTCATTCAGTTCTGTTAAGGGGCTTTTCCAGGCCCTTTTTATATTGGCCCCTTGGTTCCCCAAATTCCTCTTGTGCTTCCTTGATACTGGGATGAACTTCCACACTGTCTCCCAGTTATTCTGTCCTCTTGGCCACTAGTTATTTCCTTGGGATCTGTGTGCTGTTCCCAATAACCAGTGTAATTATGGAGCGTTTTTGAGCCTTCAATACGATGGTTCTACTGAGTGTCTGAATGTGTCATTCTTCACAATACGCGTTTCTTCTTTAGGATGAACAAGTCTATTCTCAAAACAGGTCTCCACTTTATCTTTTCACAGAGAAAAGTAGGTTCAGTCCCTGTTTGCCTTTTACTCTTCTTTTGGTTTTTCCATTCACCGGGGACAAGTATTAGCCTTTTCAACTCTGCGTTCCTCACTGGGACGAGAAGGCCCACTTCAATCGTATTCTTTCTCGCTCGTATGTTCTGACTCTTCACAGTACCAGTCAGGTACTTATTTAATGTAGTTGCATTCCTATACCATATGTTAAAGAAGTCTAGTTGTCTGTCAACAAGTGGTACTGGGCTTTTGAGGATAGTGAAAAGGGAGTTCCTCATTAGAAAGGGAGTCCTTATTCCCAAGGAGTTTGGGGGAAATCTCTGCCTGTGAGGTCCCGCTTATTACCACCCCTTGGGGGAATGTTGGGTAGTGGGCTCACCTCCCTATCCCACAGGGAACAGCTCCCCCTTGGGAGAAGTGACTGAATCTCACGAGTTGTCGCACATTCCAAAATGGCGAAGCAGGTTTGGTCCGGAGTGTCTGCAAACTGGAAGCCAAGAGACAATTGAGCGATAGCACCAACTATATTCCGATAGAAATGGAGATACTATTGGAAACTAAAATGGGATATCATGAAAAGCTAAGAGTGGTGTGATTTGGAGCTCATAGATCGTGATGAATACTTTTTACTTAAGAATGCCCATCCAGTGAGTCCTTTGATTTATTTCAATCCCAAGATCCGTAAAAGTTTAATAGACCCTCCGGGTCGTCCTATTGTTTCTTCGATGGGCAGTTTGCTTGAAAATACTTCAAAATATTTGGACTTTTTCTTCCAGCCGTTTGTTGCCAGCCTGAGCTCGTACATACGAGACACTGCTGATTTACTTTCGAAATTGGATAATTTAACTGGGAACCTGGATATTTTCTTGTTTCATTAGATGTAGTATCTTTGTACACTTCTATCCAGCATGCAGCTGGCATCAAGGCATGCCAATCCTTCTTGGAAAGTAGATCTATCAGTTATCGACAACATAGCTCGATGCTATTGAATATGTTGCAATTCTATCTGGAGCACAATTATTTTCTTCATGAAAATCAGCTTTACAAGCAAATATGAGGGACAGCTATGGGGTGGTGTATGGGCCCCACATACGCCAACCTATACATGGGATGGTGGGAGACACATCATGCGTGGACAGAAGAATTGGAACATTGGACCCAACACATAAAAATCTGGTATCGTTTTATAGACTATTTGTTTATAATTTGGGATGGGACAGAATTGGAGCTCATGGAATATGTGAGCATACTGAATGAGAACACATTTAATCTAGAGCTAAGGGTAATCAGTAAATGCAATTTGGTATTTTTAGATGTTGCATTGCAGGTAGAAAATGAAAAGCTAACATCTAAACTATATAGGAAACCCACGAGTTCCAATTCAACTCTCCACGCCAAGAGTCACCACCCTAGAGCCCTAATAAACTCCATTCCCTAAGGAGAGTTTTTGCGAGCGAAAAGAGCATGTAGCAACAGCAATGATTATACAAATGAAGCTAAAAACATCAGTCAGATTTATCAGACGTGGTTATGGGAAGAATGTTATCTCCAGAAGCTACATGAAAGCAGAAATACTCACTAGAGAATCACTACTGTCTAGTAAAAAGAAAGTAAATGACAACAAAATTAGGCTTATCACAGGATTTAACCATCAAGCCAAAGAAATTAAAACAATCATGAATAAACATTGGAAGGTCCTGCTTACTGACCCTCATCTCAAGTTAGTTTTGGATGACGTCCCCCACATCACTTACCGTAAGGCTCCAACTCTTAAAACTGTTATCTCCAAGTATGGTTATCACCAATTCAGCGGAGAACATGAAGATGTCTCAGATGAGTAGAACTGGCTTCTACAAATGTGCTCACTGTAAATTGTGCAATCATGTGTCTAAGGTTCCTTTTCGAAGTGTGAATGGCCAATGTTGGAAATACAAACCTAGAATTTCCTGCATTACGAAATATGTAGTATGTGATTACATGTGCCTGTGGCCTTCAATATATAGGCTCGACGATAGGCCCTTTAAAGATGCAGATTCTCCAACATTAGAGCCATCAAAAATGGAGATTTACCCTACCCTCTCACTAGCCGCTTCCAAGAGAAACATAATGGGGATGTGAAATTTCTATCCTTTACGGGGTTGGCCCATATACCACAGAACAAAAGATTAGGTAACCGCGAATTGAGATTGAGGCAATTAGAAGCCACACTGATTTGCAAATTTGACACCTTGAAACCGAAAGGTTTGAACATAGATGCTGAATTATGTGTTCTTACAGACATGAGTTTGCCCACTAGGGGGCTAGTCATTTCCCCTACTATTGTGTTATGAAGGGTATGGTTTTTAGCATGGTTCTACCTATATCTTGCCTTGTGTATCTCTGTGAAATAGTTAGATACTTAAGGTAATCATTGTAATATACTCTGTATTCATGAGTTATAAGTTGCTATTCGCACATATCTGAAGAGTAGTCTGTCATTTGATGATCCTCTGGCTACATTTTCTTGAACTGTTCCAACAAGGGTATGGTGTTTAGTATTGATCTATCTATACCATGCACATTGCACTTTTGTGAAAGAGTTGGTTATTGTTGTACTGTAATTCACCCAATTGCTTATTCTTTGAAATGCTGCTATCCATTGGTATTGTATTTTTAAATTGCGATTTGCACGTTAGTATGAATCATATTCTGACAGAATTTGTCTCGTTAATTTTCTTGTTCCAATTACATATGTTAATTAGATGAATGATCTTATGTGATTTTGATTCACACGTGCCATTGGAAGATCAATCTGAATATAGGACACTTATATACCATAAGGAAATTTTGCAGCAGTAGGGCACGTGCCCACTTACATATTGACTGCTGCTGTTTGCTTGGAAGCACTTGCCCTTAGAGGGGGCGTATGGCTAATAGCGGCCATCTGTGCTGCATTTAGCCATTGTATGTTAAACAGGCACATTTGTGCATTTGTTACACATCAATTGCGATTTAATGACAATTTTTATATAAGGGCAGTTTCGAGCGTCTCTACGATCGTGCTATCATCACGGTAGCTATTAACAGTGCAAAGTGAAGTTTTTGCATGATATATCCAAGCACTTTTTCTTCTAACCTACCTCATTTATAGGTTTTTGACGATTCCAATATGGAGGTCATTAAATTTGACCGGTTTTACCATCCTTCACGAAGCAGTCACATGACTGTTTTGCACTTGATGAGGAAACGAGTGGAGACGCTCTATAATTGCTTTTCTTTTTTAAACTCTTTGATGTGAATGCCGCATTTGGATTTTAAAGGTCTGAGGAAGCCTGAGCATTCAGGCGGAACGCGTGACTTTCTTCCACCCGGGGGGTGAGTGCTTTGTGCAACCTTGCGTAGGTCACAGGGATGAATGACTTCACCCCTGTTTTTGTAATGTGCTGTATTATGCAATAATAAATATGACATTTTAAAATGCTAGGTCTTGTGTGCTAGAGTACTCTTGTACATACCCACTGGGTGTTTTTTTTTTTTTTGAAGTACTACAACTACGTAGTAGATATATATTTTCTGAGGCTTGTTGAATCTACTTAGATCACATGCTGTGCATAGGCCGACATTTAGTGGAAGCTGCAGAGTATTTGTTTTTCGAAACTCGAAAATGGGCGTCGACGCAGGGCGTGCCAGTAATACTATCCCTAGTGTGACGTCCACTGTACCCATGATCTCTCATGCGTCTAGGACCCTCAGATTGTTTTTTTTCCGCCATACTGGTCAGAAGCATTCTGCGGAGTTCCCTGGCCTTAGCCATACTTTTGCTAAAATATTGTTATATTTCTCCACCTCACCGTCGAGTCACCGAACATCCACACTCGACACCGGCACGGAGAAAGAATCGACCGTCGAGAGCTGCACAACGGATTTGGGCCTCAGCCCTGCAAGTAGGGAGAGTGGGGGGGGGTGGTCATACTCTACACTCTTTTGGTATATAGATAGGTACATTCTTATATATTCCTACAGTTATTAGCCCGCTGCCACAAGGTGCGTATGGAGGGTACCCCTTTCCAATTTTGCCCCAAGTGCAACCGCAAGTACCCTTGGGTTGACAGGCACGCCACGTGCAATCTCTGCTTACCGAGAGACCACCCGAGGCTAACCGCAGAGCGTGTAGTGGGTTGAAACGGAAAACGCTCAAGGACCGTTCGATCAAGCGTTGGGCCCACCACGCCAGGCGTCAAGAGGCCATGGCAGCGGAGGGCGCCTTCAGCGATGCCGTGCTTTCGGACAGTGAGGGCAACGTGGCGTCAATTGACAGCCAAGTGCAAGTCCCCGACCTCGGAAGGTCGTCCGGCAGGGCGGCTATGGGGAAGACCCCGGCGACACAAGCGCTAACCACAGCACTTTCACAAAACACATGAAGTCCAACCGAGACTCGACACGCACGTCGAGTACTCGGAAAGAGGCACATAGAGAACGGTCTGAATCGGTGTCCTCTGGGCGTTCTCGATCTAGATCGCTGCATGACTCCAGGCAACCATCCACTGTTGCCAGAAGTGCCTCGCTCCCCAAGGTAACGGAGGTTCGATCGTCGGACTAAGCTGACCTCTATCCCCAGACCGCACTCCAGGAGTCAGCGTCAACAGGCCGCGCAACGGCTGTTTCCGAGTCCCAACCTCCACACTCCAGAGATGGGGACACTACCCCCGAACCTTGGTGCCAGGCGTCGAAAGGCTCCGAAGGGGCGAAAAAACAGGGTAAACACTCTTCCACCCACGGGGAAGGGGGAAAAACAGAGGAAGCAGTCTTTGCATCCTTCCACACCTCAGAAACATTCTAACCCACATAAATAAATGGACAAGTCTCGGTCTTCTGTTATCCCAAAGACCCCTGTGCAAACCAGTAGGTCTAGTCAAGTTAATACAGGGAAAGGCCTTCAACAAAGAATCCTTCCCATTTCAAGAGAATGGTCTAGTGATGACAGAGAGTCATGTCAAGGATGTCATCATTGGCAGATTTCTACGCCAAAAACCCTGAACACTTTCTCTCTTTTACCCCCGACAGGTCATCTCCCTCAGGCTCTAAGGATCCTATACCCCCAAGTAAGAAGTCCTGGGTTGAAGCTCCTAATTCATACCCCTTTGTTATACAGCCCTATTCTCAATATCAGGGAGATCCATCCTTTTGTGAGGATCCAGATTTGGGCATGTTGGAAGAACAAACTGGGACGGGCTACTATGGGGATGACGAGGACCAAAAGGAGGACGACAACCGAGAAACCTACAGGCTAGATTCCCCAGTAGATAAAGGACCCCCGGTTACCGACTCCCCTGTCGATAACCAGCCTCTCTTGAATGAAGTGCTACCCAGAGCGGCAGAACACTTCCACATTGACACCCGCCGAGGAGTTAGTGGGAGAAAGGAGACCTGTTGCCCAGGCCATCCCTATCCTTAAGTCAATTCAAAGAAGGATAGACCCTTCCCTTATTAATCCCTATCTCACTAGGGCGGTAAACCCCAGAGTTGAGAAGCTTTTCAGGGCAGCCCAAACAGACCCACTGTACATAAGAGGGCATCTGAAACCGGACTCCCTGGTAGTGACAAACACCCGTAAGAGGGCGGGAACACCCTTGTCATCGTCGGAAGCTCTTCCCGACAAGGAGAGCAAGAAGATTTATGGCTTGGGCAGGAAAGTAGCCTCCACTTCCGCCTACCAGGCAAGGATTGCCAACTCCACCACCCTGCTGGTGAGTTACAACTGCCACCAGTGGGAAGAAGTCGCTGTAATCATAGATTCCGCACCAGAACCCTTAAAAAGCCAATTGGCAAAAGTTTCTGCAGAAGGAAGAGCCGTGTCCGGTTGCATATTAAAAGCAACCTTTGATGCCGTGGATAACGCCGGCAGATTGATAGCCGAAGGTACTGTTATCAAAAGGCATGCTTGGTTGCGACAGTCTGGGTTCAAAGCCGAAACCCAGGCATCATTGATAGTTAAACTGGTGGAGCCGGATCTATTGTTTGTAAAGGCGGTCGAGGACGCGCTGAAAAATGCCAAGGACGAGTATGAGACACTCCAATCCCTAGGCCAACTAACAATAAACCCCCAAACCAGAGAGGGAATGGCAATTTTCGTCGCCCACGCAGACAAAATTCCCAGAGAGGGTCTAACTATTCCCCGGGGCAGGGTACACAATGGAACAACAGCCAACAGTCTACCCATGGTTATGGCAGGGGTAATAAGAGAGGACGTGGTAAAGGTAGAGGCAGCCCCAGTAGAGGCCGCGGCACGCCTCCACCATAACAGTGATGTTCCGTTCAGGGTCCCTTCTCGCGCATCCCCAGTAGGGGGATGCATTTCCAACTTCACCCAAGCTTGGGAAGGGATCACATCAGACAGATGGGTGCTGTTCAGTGTCCGCAGGATACTGCATAGAACTGTTAGAGGGTCCTCAAAACCACCCTCCACGACAAAGAATACATTCTTTGGACCACTAGAAGATCGTCAATCTTCCAGCAAAGGACGCGATAGAACTCGTCCCGGGACAACAGGTAAACGAGGGTATTTATTCAACTTACTTCCTTGTGCCAGAAAAAGATTTGACAATGCGCCCAGTATTGGACTTACGGCCTGCAAACAAGTATGTCAAGCCTCAAAAATTTTGCATGACTACTGTCCAAGAGGAAATCGCCCTCCTAAAAAAGGGGGATGACATGGCAACATTGGACATGAAAGATGCCTATTTTCATATTTCCATGTTCCCAGTGTACAGAAAGTACTTGCGCTTCAAGGTGGACAGTCGGCACTACCAGTTCAAGGTACTGCCCTTCGGGATAGCCTCGGCTCCAAGGGTATTCACCAAGGTACTGGCGGTGGTGCCGGCACACCTACGACTGGCTCATCACAGGGGAGACCCGAGTAATTTGCAGAACAAACATTCAAAGGACAATAGACCTCCTCTTCGAATTAGGTTTATCAATAAACGAGAAGAAGTCCAGTCTGGTGCCAAGCACCGCCAAACAGTTCCTAGGAGCTATCCTAGACACGCAAGAGGGGTTGACCTTTCCATCAGAGGAAAGAATTCAGAAAATAATGCTGCAAATTCTGCAATATCAGGCCGGTCGCCAGATAACGGTACGCAAAGCAATGCGTTTGCTGGGCATGATGGCGTCATGTATCTACCTGGTCCCCCACGCGCGCCTGAGTCCCATGCCGGAATGGTTGGCGAAACAGTGGTCTCAGGCAAGTGGTCAGTGGGACGATCTAGTGGTCGTTTCGCCAACACTGGTACAAAGCCTTCACTGGTGGACAAGAGAAAATCTGTCCAAGGGGAAACCCTTTTACGATCCCAAGATACAGGTGGTAGTCACAACCGATGCGTGCCTGACAGGGTGGGGAGCTCACCACCTCCACCACACAGCTCAGGGTCTCTGGTCTCACTCAGTGGCCAAGAATCACATCAACCTGCTAGAGATTCTGGCAGTATTCACAGCGCTTCAAGCCCTACCTGCTGAATCTGTCAGTGCAGATCTGGACGGACAGCACTACAGCCATGTTTTACCTAAACAAGCAGGGAGGGACTCGTTCGCCAAATCTGTCCAAGCTTCCCCAGAAAATTTGGATATGGGCACTCAGACGGAGGGTCTTCTGTCATCTCAACATGCTCCAGGGGATCTCAATTCTCTGGCGGATGCTTTGAGCAGAGATCCCCTCCCAGAGTAACACGAATGGTGTCTACACAGAGAAATCGTAGAAGATATCTTCTCTCAGTGGGGTTTCCCCACTATAGACCTATTCGCCACAAGCGAAAACAAACAGTGCCCAGGATTTGCATCCAGGTTCCCCCAGCCAGACTCCAGGGGAACGCCCTGTGGATGAACTGGTCAGGGATGTTTGCGTACGCTTTTCCACCAACACCTCATCAGGAAGGTGGTCAACAAGATGAACAGAGTCGATGACGCTCGTCCTATTTGCTCCCATGTGGGCGAGACAACCGTGGTTCCCACACCTAAGCAGACTAGCGGTGTGCGAACCCATCAAACTCCCGGGCTGGTACAACCTACTGTCCCAGCACCAAGGTCAAACAGTGCATCCTCAACCCAACTCGATGAACCTAGCAGCATGGCTACTGAGGTCATAGAGTTCGTACATCTGAAATTACCAGAGATGTATAGACATCCTTAAGGAATCTAGGAAGCCAAACACAAGGCACTGCTACTTTGACAAATGGAAAAGATTAGTTATCTGGTGCCAAAATAAGCAAGTCAACCCAGTTGATTGCACTCCTTCCACAATTGTCACATACATGCTCCACCTGCTGGATGCAGGACTGGCATTTAACTCACTGAAGGTACACCTGCCAGCGCTGTCGGCATACACCACATCCCATAACAAGGTGTTGTGGTGGAAGATACCAGTGGTTAAAGCTTTCATGGAAGGAGTAAAGAGACTTCACCCTCCTATTTCAAACCCACCACCAGGATGGGACCTTAACGTGGTGCTATCTAAACTCATGGGCCCCCCATTCGAACCCATGCATAAAAGCAGTCACAAACACCTGACTTATAAGACGGCCTTCTTAGTAGCAATAACATCTATAAGAAGGGTCAGTGACATTCAGGCTCTCAGTGCAGGATCCATTCTTTACAGTTCATAAAGATAAACTGGTTTTACGTACACACCCTAGGTTCTCACCTAAGTTTATTTCTAAATTCCACGTGAACCAGTCCATCGAGCTTCCGGCTTTCTTCCAAGACCCACAAAGCTCGGCTGAGGTGAAACTACACACCCTAGATGTGCGTAGGGCGGTCCGCTACTATGTAAACAAGACCAGACCGCTAAGGAAAACAGATCAGCTGTTTGTCTCCGTAGCTACAGGCAGAGAGCGAGATCGCGTCTCTAAAGGTGCCATCTCTAAGTGGATTGTTAACTGTATCCAGCTGTGTTACACTCTTTTCTGAAAAAACTCTGCCTTTCACGCCAAAAGCTCACTCTACTAGAGGCATTGGGGCCACTCTGGCTTTCATTGCAAATGTACCCCTTGACACCATTTGCAAAGCAGCTACCTGGAGCTCTATTCACACTTTTTCTTGGCACTACTGCATTGACGCCCATTCCAAGACAGATACTCAAGTGGGACAAGCGGATTTAAGACATTTGCTCATGACCCTTCTCACATCCCACCTCTTTGTTCTAACACTGCTCGCTAATCTATGCACAGCATTTGATCTAAGCAGATTCAACAAGCCTCAGAAGGGATACATTACTCACCGGAATCGTATTTCTGATGCTTGTATCTGTTTAGATTCACATGCGACCCACCCCTCCTCCCCTCTGAGAGAAGGCGCATGGATGCTTGTAGTCTTATCTATCTATCTGCTTGGATCATCTGTACTCGCGCTACTCCTCATGCTACCCCATGTCAGAAAAAATACAATCTGAGGGTCCTAGACGCGTGAGGGATCATGGGTACAGTGGACGTCACATTAGGGATAGTATTACTGGCACGCCCTGTGTCGATGCCCATTTTCGAGTTTTGAAAAACAAACTGTAATACTCTGCAGCTTCCACTAGATGTCGGCCTATGCACAGCATGTGAATCTAAGCAGATACAAGCATCAGAAATACGATTACGGTGAGTAATGTATCATGTATTATATATATTCTGACTTGTGGAATCTGCTTAGATCACATGCTGTGCATAGGCCGACATCTAGTGGAAGCTGCAGAGTATTAGTTTCTTTCGAAACTCAAAAAGGGGCGTCGAACTAGGGTGTGCCAGTAATATTATCATGTACCCATGATCCCTCACGCGTGTAGGACCCTCAGATTCTTTTTTCCGCCATACTAGTCGGATGCATGTTGCAGAGTTCCCTTGGCATTTGCCAGTTATACCTAAATATTGTAAAAAACGTTCCCCGTTCTCTTCCATCCTACGCCGAAGATCGAGGGAACCAGCTGTCAACTACATGAGACTTTTGGGCCTTAGAAGGCCTCTGGCCTCGGCTCTGTACAAGTAGGGAAAGTGGGGGGTGGTCATAACTTTCCCACATTTATTTCCTACATATACACAGCCCGCTGCCATATTTACACATATGAAGAGAACTCCTTTCAAATTCTGCCCTAAGTGTAACGGTAAGTTTCCCTGGAAAGATGAGCACAATAGGTGCAATCTGTGTCTCCCACGAGACCATCCTGAGGCTACGTGTCGAGCTTGTAAGCTCTTCAAGCCAAAGACACTTGAGGACCGCTCGACGAAGCGCTGGGCCAACTACGCCAGGCAGCTAAAGGCCATGGACGTCAAAGGGACGTTCAGCAATGACAGCAGCGCCGCTGTATCGGACGGTGAGGGCAGAGGGGTGACTCCAGACACCCACGCGCAAGCCCCTGACCTCGGACGACTGGCCAGTGGCACAGTTATGGAGACAACACCTTACGGCAAGAGCGCAACCCACACCACTTCCTCTAAACGCATCAGCCGTGACTCGACACGCGTGTCAAGCGATCAACAATGGAATGCACCGAGAGCCGTCCAGCGATGTGTCCCCTGGGCGTTCCCGTTCGCGATCGCCACATGCCCTCCTACTACCTCCGAATCTTGACACGAAGCGTCAAAGACCACCTCCGAACCACGGCGCGAAGCGTTGAAAGCCTCGGGAAACCCTAAAACCTCCGGAAAACAGTCCTCTAGTCACGGGAAGGGGGATAAACACAAGAAACCTTCAGAACACCATAAAGAAAAACAGAAGGCTCCTAAAGTGATAGAAAAGTCGAAGGTCCCTGACACTACTCCTAAGAGTAAATTTGTCCGTCCCACTCCTCATGATATGGCCATGGATGAGGAACCAGAACAGGCGAGGTTTATTCCCAGTTCCAAGGAATGGAACTCAGCTGACATTTATAGGGTAATGAGAAGGATGTATTTTTTTTTTGTTTTGCAGACTTCTATGAGAAAGACCCTAACTATTTCCATAGCTATGCCAACATACCACCTACCTCTACCCCTTCGGGGTCCAAGGACTCTCAACCCCCTACTAAAAGGCTCCGCTGTGAGACTCTGGCACAGGGATTGGTTTCAGACCCTTTGCTAATTGAAGTATACCATCCAGAGTCATATGGAGAGGAGACAAACACACATGCTGGAAGACCAGACAGGGGTTTCTTATTATGGGGATATGAGGAACAGGAAGAGGAACAGGAGGATGAGACGGAAGCCTACAGTCTTGACTTCCCAATTCCTAGGTACCCCCAGTGAATGACTCACGATTGGTAATCGGCCGCTCCTCAATGAGGTACTGGCTAAAGCAGCAGCTCATTTTTAAATGGACACACATATGGGGAAGAAAGGGACGACTGTCTGCTCTCTCTGTCTTGGACCACATGTGGCAGGAGGCCTGTGCACGATGCACCATACTTTCACGGTGTATTGTCACTGTTCTCGGAATTAACTTTGTAATTTTTGTTGTCGATGTCTTTGTAAAATGTTCAATAGTTCTATATATGACACTGTCCATCAAGCCATGGCAGTGAAGGCTCTATTTTCAGCTCCAGTACACAAGAAAATGGATTGATCATTGTTCATGCATGATATCCTGTATGATTATGAGAAATTGTGTCATTTTGAGTAGTGTATTTTGTATAATTATATATAAAAAAAACAATTACCCTGTCTGGGTACTACATACTGAGCCTTGTGGATATATTTTTTGGTCTATGGCCATAGGAAAAAGCGGCAGTACCAAAGGGAATTCCTCTTGACCTATTCAATTGTATCAGTGCGACCGAGGACATTGAGGTCAAGTTCCTCCAGGAGTTGTCAGAGGTCAGGAGTGTTTGACAGCTGAGCGTGAGTTTAGAGTGGCAATATGGAGAGGTTGGCATCCTTGAAAGACTTCAGGTGAGGGGTACAAATCAGAGTTACGCCCTGCGGAGGCATAGAAGCAGCCTGCGGCGGGGCAGAAGAGGAAGGAGGCGAGGGCAAGGTAGCCAAAGAGGAGACAGCCGTGGAGGGAAGAGAGGGGACAGCAGGAGAAGAGAGGAAATTTATGAGGCGCGGGAAGCGCCTACCAAAGAGGAGAAGGTTGGCTTGAGGGCCTTGGACCAAGATGGTACAATTCTAGTAAACAATGACCTTCGAGGAGTAGAAGGTGACCAGGAGGGCCTCCCACCGGGTGCCACCATTAATGGGAGAGGAAGAGAGTGGAGAGAGCACAGAGACCATATGTAGAGTCCATAGATCTGGCGAGGGAACGACAGAGGAAAAGTGAAAGTTTACCTGGAGGAGGCACTGGTATAGGTGTCGGCGATGGGGAGGCCTGGATTGGAGACCAGGATGTCCTTTTTAAACTTCTTCCTACAGAGGGAGAGGGAGAGAAGAGGGGAGTGGAAGGGGAAGGGGAGAACGCTAGGGAAGGACACCGGGCAGGGTGCAAACAAATGAGACAGAGGGAGACGAGACGAGTAGACAATTGGACAGGACGACAGGCACTTAGACAGTGGTAGAAAGGTTCACTAGACAAGTGCTTTTCTAGGGGGCAAAGCCAGAGCAGCACTGCTTTCACAATGCAATTTTAAAAACAGGAGAAAACACACTTCGTTTTGAGCGTATGCTATATGGACAGGTTTGCAGGGTAGAGCGGTTGTATACCTAACCCGGGTCAACTCCTACCTTCCTTAGTAGCTGCTGGTAGGCAGCTGGCCGCTGGCTTCCCCTGCTAACACCTGCAGACACTAGCAGGAGCCACCCTTTGCCTTGGGGACCTTAGCTACAGGGGTTGCCAGCCAGAGGGTTGCCCTGGGAAGGTCAGTTATGTTTGGCAGAGGGCCAATCAGGGTGGTGGGCTGGCTGGGAGCTGGTTCGAGGGAAGCGGGTCAAGGAGGGAAAAGGGAAACAATGTCAGGCCCTAACAAACTAGATGGAGCCAACGTGCTGAACAAAAGCCCCCAAGGCACTCACGAGCAGAACGCTCGATCAAATCTCACTGTGTGCTTCAGCCAGCTGATGGGACATGGAAGAGGAGTGTAGTCCATTCTCCGTTTCCATGGCGGCCAGTGGCGAAGAAACCCAGAGCTGCAGCGGTCATTCGGTGGCTAGTTGTTCTGGTAAGGCCCAAGCGAGGGCCAATGAGCTTGCTTTTTTCAAGCTCATTGTCCCTCGCCAGGTACGAATGCTTATTATATATTTCTTTGTACTCTTAGGTTAACATCAAACTCTTTATACATGTTAAAATCGATTTGTTCACTAGTTATGTTTCTGGAATTATTTGAAATTTTGCATTACCGATTTCTTATTTTCCTGTTTTATGTATCAATATACCAATACAAATGATTTAACAGGAGACATGCAACACCCGGATAGGAGACTACTCCCTTTAAATGGGTGTGCTCCTTTTGATACCTACGCCCAGGACAGCTGTTTGTTGTACGGCTGTCTCTGGGGGAGGGTGTTACCTGCCCTCAAAGAGCAGGCATGGCCATTCAGGGTCACCTTCCATAGCTGAGCTAGTTCACAGGAGCAGACATGCGCGATATCAAATTGCATGTGGCTGCAATGATCATAAGTAGTGCCATGCATCATGCATTAACACAGGCATAGCTTATATTTAGAGTTTACCCAGGGCCATTTCAGATTATAGTCTGGTACAAGGGTGCACATGTTAAATGCAGCCTCTGCGCTGCAGAGCTTCGGCTGTCACTGCACCTGTCAAATGGGCACCTGTGACCTCCAAACCTGCTCTGTGCACTGCACATGAGGATTCTGATGTAGCAGGGCACAAGTACACACTTTGCTTTTGGCATGAAGCTTAGAAAGGGAAAGCTGATAAGCTTTATACCATTTCAGAGATAGAATTACCCACATCATACGAATGGCCAAGGCTTTCACACCCACCAGAAGCAAATCCTTACACATTTAGAACAGAATAGCAAAAATGTGACAAACACACTACATTTAAATTAAACTGCAAAAACAAATGACCCTCTTTATAAGCGAGTCAAACTAATTTAAACCAAGCCCAACTCGCTGCATGTTGAGAATCGCTTATACCAATGGCTTCTCCCAGAAGCCACTGCAAGTGAATATCTGGACCTGACCTCATACAAAACCTTGACCTCTCACAGTTGACAAAGTGAACACACAAGTTTTTGGTCATCGCAGGTCATAGGTTGTAGTGAAAAGCATACTGACTATTCGGTTGAATAAGTCATACAAGTATTTCATGATAACATAATAGCTGTGTCCACATCGCCAACTTAATAAGTACATCTTATGAAGGAAGCAAAACTGAGTGTGTGTATTCTGTTTTAATCACTAAATATTTTCTAACTACAGCATTAGAGCCGGAAAACGGCAAGCAATAAACAAGCAACCATTTCTCCTCTGGTACGGCACAAGATGGTGACATGGGATGGTGAATATCCCAAGTGAGTTTGAAGCCAATAGAACAGTATTTTATTCAGTCTCAGTAAAGAACGCCTCACATTGTTGGCATGTTTTGAATCATTGGGTAGATTTCACTTTAAGTTAATTGGGGACCCCAGATGTGGCCCCTTAGCTCACTATGCTTGCTGATACAGTACCACTGCCATGACTCACCAATTAAATAATGTAAAAATATCAGTTCCCTATGATTTTTCCTAAACACAGGTTATTTGGGTACGGTCAATTTAGCAAGATGCAAATAATTAGCATAAGAAGACCAAGAAATAGAGGGGACAGTCAGATTAGGAGGAAGGTGGACAGAAAAACAAAATAGGAAAAAGACCAATGTATTTTTTCAAAGTTAATCTTTGCGATTTACAGATAGGAGATTTAGAAGTTGTCCAAGAATTCCCCAGCCAACAAAGAACAGTCAAATGAAGTTCCCTGGAATATGGCAATACGGACAGAAATGTAGAGGGCTATTCTTGAGCATTTATTTCAGAGGTGTGTCAAAACCTTTCCGGTGTTTGGAAGGGCGTCGAAAAAAGGAAGCTGACCCAAAGGTGTCATGGTTTTGGTTATATAGACTTATTTTATGTAAGAAGAAAAACTTCTCAGTATATCCAACTTCCAAGAGGGGTTTCCCTGCCTCAAAACTAATATGAAAGGGTCCTGTCAGAATGTCCGTCAATGTAGTTGCCGCCATCCTTTTCACAACATGCATCTATCCCTCACACTACAACTAAAAGATAAACTAACAAAGTTCCTTCTTAAAGGAACAGAACGAATTGATTACCCCTGGTAATGTTCTTTCAAATGGATGTTCCTCCCACTTATTCCTCATCTTTGATATATTTGTTATTCGGGTTGCAGCTGCAAAAAAAAAAAAGGTTCTTAGTATCTGGCAGTGTGAGTCATGACCCTCAGTGGCCGCCTTCTGGTCTGCAGCTGTGACGTTGATGCTGGAATAAGTAGCCTGCGCAGCGCCCGTTGCCTCAGTTCTCGTTTTTCCCCCTACAATGCTCAGTCGTCTTAAAGGGGTGATCCAGACTTTGAAAGAAAAAGCTGTAAATCACAAATTCTCGGCAATTAATAGGGGAAGGATGGCAGGGTGATGAATACGTTGGAGGTGCATCCTGTGGAAATTACTTTGCCAGGGGTAAGTAATTTGATCTTCAAATGGATTGTGCCCTCCCAGGTATTCCTCATATTTGATACACTCCCAAAGCATAAGTATACTTATTGTTCATTAATGCTGTGAAGTTCACCCTTGCCAAATTTGTCCTCCTGACCCAACATAATCCAGACACTAGTATTTGCGGAAGGTAAAGAGGACCAAGTTGACGCACTACAGATGTCTTGTATGGACACCCCTCTTTGAAGAACCGAAGAAGTAGTCACTCCTGTGGTAAAATGCGCTCTTAAACCATTGGGCAAATCTTTGCCAGCTAATGTGTAGCATTCTCAAATGCACAGATTTATCCAGCGTGAGATGGTTTGCTTGGTGACAGCTAGCCCCAATTTGTGACCTGAATAGCCCACTACAAGCTGGTAGTCTTGCCAGACCTTGGCCATTCTGAAAATGTAAAAGCTTAAGGTCCTTCTTGGATCTAAGCGATGCAATCTCTCCTCCTCCTTAAAAGAATGAGGCAGTGGATAAAAGGCAGGGTACACTATTTTCTGTGCCAAGTGGAACTCTGATACCACATTTGGTAAAAAAGCAGGGCATACCCTCAAAACCACCTTGTCCAAAAAAGCTAGTAAAACGTAGTTTAGCAGAAAGACCCTGAAGCTCACAACTGTGGGCTGATGTTACTGCTGTGAAAAAGAAGGGTTAGCTTTTTGAGTGAACAAGAATGCAAGGGTTCAAAAGGTGCCCCCATTAGATAGCTTAACACCAAGATTAAGTGCCAAACCGGTACAATAAAAAGGGACTACAGGGGGGCCTCTTAGACAAAGGCAAAACCTCCATTATATGTCTATCGGAAAGGACCCAATCTTTGCATCTTACTCTTTCAGAAACCATGCGTTAAGATTCAGATTACTGATATCTTGATGAAGATGGTGACCCACCCCTTGCAAGAGCAGATCATCTCTTTGGGGAAGACTAATGGAGGTAAGATGGCCATCTCCAGAAGATCAGGTTTCCATGTTCTCCTGGCACAAACCGGAGCAATCACGATCATGGACTGTCCGAGCATGCTCAACCTTCTGATGACATGAGGTATGACAGGGACTATAGGAATGCATACAGAAGTCGAATGTCCTAGTCCACTACGAACACGTCCCCAAGAGCCCCTCTCTGGGGAAATTCCCTGTAGCAAATTATGTCACACTTCCTGTTGACACTGGATGCCAACAGATCCAGCCAAAGGGTTCTCCAGAGGGTGAAGATCTCCAGAAGGACTCTGAGCCAAGTCCTACTCATGGGAGACAGTGATCTTCCTGCTCGGAGCATCCGCCGCCATCTTTTATTCTCCGGCTAGATGAACTGCCAGCAGAGTCATCCTCTTCGTGCCCAAAACCAGAGCTGCATTGCTTCTCTGCACACAGGCAGTGACTCTACACCCCCTTATTGTTGAGGTAGTACATGGCCACTGTATTGTCCATCATTATCAGGACATTCTTCCCAGCAGAGGGCAGAAAAGCCATCAGCGCTAGTCTTGATTGCTCTCAGCAATAAAAGGTTGATGTGAAGTCTGGACTCCTGACAAAGACCAATGACCACTGATTGAAAGGTTGTTCATATGGGCTTATCCCCCTGTGAGGGAGCCGTCACAATTGTTGCCTTTGGCCAGAGTTGCCAAAAAAGGGTCCCCTTTCATCACAATCTCTCAGCAGGCCCACCACAGGCGATCCTGAGCGACTTTGTTCAGGACCCGACGGAAGTCTGTCATTCTGCCAAAGAACAGACCACTGGGATCTGAGAGACCACTGGAGGGACCTCATTCTCAGACAGGCTTCTGGCACCAGTAAAATACAGGATGCCATGAGGCCGAAGATACTGGGCACTCTTTCGGACCATCTGCGAAAGATGTTGAGCCCTCAACTCTGAGCGGTGGGGAGGATGGTAAGGGGTCTTTCCACAACGATGAGTCCAGGACTGCTCCAATAAAATGAAGCTTCTGTGATGGGGTCAAGTGGGACTTCTTGAAATTCAAGGAGAAGCCCAGCGCGTGGAGGAAATAAGAGGGTCCGAAGAGGATTCTTCGTTTGCTCGGAGAACAAGCCCTGATCAGCCTCCATAAAAAAGCAAAGCAACACCATATATTGCAATGGTCCTCGCTGGGCTCCTCTACTGACAGATAAGTTTGTTTCCCCAAGTAAGTCAGCATCTCACACTGACTAAAAACAATTGTGTCTTCAAATGCTGGATGTTTTTCAGAAGGCAGCTCCAAAAGAGCCCAAGGATTCAGAGCCCACACCAACATGGAGAGAGAGACACCCTAATATGGCGAGAGAGTCACCATAAGATGGGGAGAGAGAGACAAAAATATACAGAGAGACACCAAGACACAGAAAAGGGTGTGTAAGACCCAAGCTACATAGCTCTGGCTGGACAGCCCCTTCAGGGAAACGACAGATTTGCATTTGGTCTTTTCCCTTTCTGCAATGGCTTGGCAGGCGAACAAACAATGGTTTGGAGGGTGTGTCGGAGGTAGAGATTCATTCTAAACCTTCCAGTCATCACCTTTTGTTTTGCAGAAGACAGGGGAGTAAGAAGGTGAAGAGACACATTGGCAGAAGAATACTGCAAACACTCAGATTACCCAGTTAGATCTTGTGGGTATTCTGCTTTACGTATTGGTACTCCTAGTGGTAGGCTCAGAGTTCTATTTTTAAGCTGAAAAACTGGACATCGACTGGGGCATTCCTGTAACATTTTCCCTAGCCTACGTGTACATGCACCCACAATCCTTCAAACGGAGAATTCCTCCCTTTTTCCTAGCCCCAGGTATTATTTGTTGTCAATACTCACACGAGCCTGGAATACAACGCAAGTCAATACTCATGCAAACCGGGAGTACAGTGGCAATCTTGCAGAACGGGAAGATACTTAATGTTGCCAGTTGCACATTCCACTTTGGGTCTCCTCTTAGAGGGCGACCTTCCCTGTGAACTACCTCCCTATCCGTATTAAGGTGTAATGACAGGATAGTGTTTTACTTGGAAGGGGAAAAATACCACTAGGTATTCACCAGGCTGCAAGAAATGAAGGAAGGTTTTAGGATTGGAACTTAATTTGAAACCCATAGAGAATGAGATAACATGCTCTTACACTAACCTGAATAGACATGGAATTGTGCTTTAAAATGAATAGGTTGATGTTAGGCAGAATTGCATGCAGTACCCTCCGGGACCACCACATACAATTAGGAATACAGGTGTAAGCAAAACCAACCTTTGGTAGGAGTCTGTACTACACAGTTTTTTGTTAGAAAGCTGAGCAGCCAGGCGTATCTCAAGAGGGAATGTGAGCAGTAAGAGGTTACACAGAGGTCTTCCAATCACAATGGTTCAGGTAGACGTTTACACTCAAGGTTTCTTGGTAAAACACCTATTAATTTATTACACAGTCATTTAGAAAACATTCACTAGAAGGAGGCAACTTAATATACACAAACGCACTTCAGCACAAACCAATAATTTTGAGTGAATTAAGCTCCCCTGAAATGGGAACAAAATGGCATTTCAATCACTTTAAATATGAGTACAAAGGCACAAGTTAATAAATAGATCACAAATACTTTCTTAGGCAATGAAAATAGTTTTAATTCACTAGAGGACTCGATTCAGTTCAACAGGCCTCGGCCAAAGTCAATGGGCTAGCGTCTTGGGATAGGAAAGAGCAGTTCTTGTAGTAAATGGTAAAGTCTTTGCCAATGTTCTCAGAAGTAGTTTGTACGCAAAAGAATCATAGTTGGGTCACAAACTTTTAGGCCTGTAAATTGTGAAAGTTTCACAAACTTTCACCGCGAGAGGTAAGTTCACTCAATCGGTTTGGCACAGTACCTTAATATGAAGAAAAGATGCAGCTGGTTAATGGCAGTTCCTGCAGATCTCACTGTTCCTGAGCCTCAGTCGTGGGGACAAGAGGGAGGACGTCTGGGCACTCCTGCACTGCACGGGGACTGGTCAAACAAGCTGGCAAATAGAAGATCTTCGGTTAGAGTAGCTGTAGTCACCCACGCAAGCTGGTGCCCCCCCCCCTGGTGAAACCTAACAAGCCCTGAGAATGGTATCCAGGTGGCTTACAAGTTGATTGGTCCCACCAACTCAAAGGAAGAAGTCGTCCTTGAAGGGGCTTCTCTGTCGAGAAACACTTGGCAATTCGGACCTGCAGCAGGGCTTCACTGGGCAAACCAACTGTCCAGGAGTTGCAGCAGCCGTCCTCTTCCAGCTAGTCTTCGTTTCTTTCGTTCCAGTGGTCGATTCTGCCTTCCAAGCCAAGAGACTTGCCTTTTAAACAGTTTTCTCCCTTTCATTCCAGCCTACCTGTCACTCACCCAGCAAGGTGGCTGTCCTTGCCAGTCAGCCAGCCAGCTAATCACGCCAGGGTGCATTTGGGTCTCCTAAGAGACTAAGCACAGGGAGTTTCAGGCACCTCCCTCACTTCCTGTCCATCCCAGACACTCAGGCGCCAGAGGCTGTCTTCAGTCCTGAAGCCCACCAAAGGCGTAAGAACAAAGGTACCAAACCTGGTTTGGCACGCAGAGACAAACTCTAGAAGGACCTTTCCAAAAAGAAATAGGAAAAAAAGAAGACCGGGACCTGTTTAAACAAAGGGGGCTCAGACGGCATCTTGAAAAACATGGCTCCAGCGATTTAACGCTACCGGTGTTCGCGGTCGGGAAAAATCATAGTAGTTTGTTATAAAACCACTGCCACCAGCCATTTCAATAGGAAAGGCTAGCATTTGACTGCTACATGAGTTTCTAGACACAGGATACTAGGTAACCCCTGCAGCACTTTATAGGAAGATAGGGTGTGCTGGGTCTAGGAATTTAAAAAGACTAGTAAATTCAATGTAACCTTACATTCTCCGGAAAACAGTAGTTTAACCCAGAGAAGGTATTTAAACCTTGGGACAGCCTAAAGGCTTTACTGTGTCACTGCACTGAGGGTGCTGTGTGACAAAAATAAAAAAAGATGATGCATATGGAGTTGTTTAAAACTCCATAACCAAAGAAAGTAAACACAGAAAACAAACAATTAAAAAGTCCAAAGCCCCAAAGCTTAGCAAAAGAGCTGGGGGTCTCTAAGGTAGAGGGGAATTAGCACATTTTGAGAATGTTCCCTAGCAGTTGAACAGTGGGCAAAAACAAAATAGAAAATAAAAAAAAAACTCCTTTGGAATTGATGTATTTTTTATGGGACTCCTGGATTGGAGTGGTAAAACAGGAAAATGGTGCCAGGGAGCAGAGAAAGTGAAATAAGAAAGGGGTTAATATGATAAGTGTGGACCTGTAGACCCAAACAAAACGAGGACGCTCTAAGGGAAAACAGTTGAGCAGTGATTAACAGCAAAGCGTCCACAGTTCAGCGCCCTGTTTGGAAGGTAGGAGAAAACGTCCTCAAACCGAATGCGTGGTGTTTTTTGGGAAAGTCACAAAGTTACAAAACAGCAGAAAGCAGACAAACAATATCCCATAAAAAGCTGTGAATACAAAGCAAGTCGCAAACAGCAAACCATTTAAATCTTAATCCAGAGGCAAGTCAAGGTACCAGGCAGAGGTTGGTAACAAGGGCAAAGATCAAAAAGGTAACAACTATGAAACTAGAAGCAGGGGCGTGGCTAGCAGCCATGCTCTGAGGACGCTTTCCTGAAGGCTCCCGTGCGATCCATCATAATCCATGCCAAACGGGACTTCTATTCTTTGTTTGAGCATCAAAAAAGAGAGGCAAGACTACACAGCCCGATAAGGGAGCTGTCCGTGCAGGAATTGGACATATTTCAGGGCTATAACAAGAAAGAGGCCTTGGCCCAAGCGGCAGAGTGAAGGGCCGATGGCCAAGATGAGGAGAGTGCATACCTGACGCCGGAATCCTTTAATCCTGGCCCAGTGTACAGACTACTTGCAGCAGTGTCAGTGCCACGCAAGCCGGGTTGCCTATATAATCACCCTGAAACGAGCAAACGCCACTGGAGCGTATGGATACAGTGCCTGCACAGAGGCCACAGAGCTGCAATCTCAGCGACCATCTATTGGACCTGCTGGGTACACAAAGCTGCGGCAACAAGGGGGGGAAGACATAGCTGACAGAGCCATGAGCGGGCTCATAAGGTCAAGGAGGCAGTGAATGCAAGTGGTAGCAGTCCCACATCTATAGGATTAAATAAACGGTCATACAGCACGAGCGGTGATAGTGCGCAAGAAGCCGCCCCACTAACTGTGGTATGTCGGGGGGTGGCGGTCTTGAGGCAATACAGACCTGCTTCAGACTCGCAGAAGAGCGGCTGCACTCCACGTATCTGTCACTCGAAGCGCAACATGGCACAAGACATTTACGGCGCAGGATAGACACGACAACGCCACTCAGGTGTCCAGAACAGGTCTATATTAGGGAAATAACGTATTGCCGATAAGGAGAAGGGTGTAGCAGATGCAGTTGTTAACGAAGGGGAGCAGACACCCAGTGAAGGCATAAAAATAACAGCAGACACGCAGCGTGAACATTCACGGACATATCCTTACTGGTTGATCCAGGAACAAGATCTCGGGGACTCGACAGTGCAAGGGACTCGACAGTGCAAGGGAAGTATGGTGGGTTTTAGCCCACAGGATCCTGAACTATAAAGACAGAGGGAAGATCCTGTACTACTTTAGATCAGGAGGCACGCTACAACGAGCATCAGCAAAAATCACGGCATACCCTGATTAAACACTCAAGTACAAAAATGGAGATTGAACTTTGCTTCATCTAAAAGTAGACTTCAGGGGACTTTTAAGTACATGCTGCTGTACCCAGCGAGACTGAAGATCATACACAATGGAAGAGTGGTTTTCTTTGAAACACCGGAAGACGCGCACAAGTGGACGGATGGAGAGCGTCTAAAGCAGAAAAAGAGCTGGACGATGCTGCAGGAGTGTAAAGGTCCTGCCACAGGAACTACCTAGTAGGGAACATGTGGACAAGATACTAAACCCATGATAGAAGATGCTCAGATTCTGGGAAAAACATCTGCGACTGATCTTGCAATTGTCAGGAGCCTATGCAGCGGAGGCCCAGAAAACCAGGAGCAGACGTTGCACAGGAGCGTCCCCCGCCCAAGCGCACCAACTGGTGTCCAGGTACTAGCAGTTACCTATCCACCTGCCGCAATTTCAGCACCATTGGACAAGGTTGGTCGGTGCAGGAGTGAAAGGCGGGAATGCCCGACCATGGGGATAAGAGCTGAGCAATTGTTGGGGGAGGGGAGGATGTTTGGGGCAAGCCGACAGACACAATAACTGATGGTGATTTCAGAGTCAGACATACTACACCTAGGGAAAACCTTACTAATGGTAGGTGAACTTAAAATTGTCACCTGGAATGTCAGGGGCCTGAATAGCTATATTAAAAGAAACCACATATTGACTTATTTACGCCAACATAGGTTTTTCTTTTCTCCTAAAAGAAATGCATTTGACAAGAAAAACACAGTCCTTATTAAAAAATGGAGCAGCAATTTGATAGGTTCGCCCTATTCAGCGTATGCTAGAGAGGTGCTTACATGGATTGCCCCATCAATGCCTTTGAGTCCTTAAAACTGTGACAGGAAGGTAGGATGGCCTTGGTTCACGGCTTCCTACGAAAGCACAAATCATCAATACCTATACCCAGAATAATGATGCTGCAGTTTTTTCCATTCACTGTACCCCAAGGTTGGACTATATAGACACTAACCTGATTTGGGGGTTGGGGGGGGGGGGGGGGGGGGGGATTTTAAATTGTACATGAGATCCGAGACTAGACAGGTCAGAAAAATACTCACTCGGCCCCTGCAGCCAAAGCGCTGAACACACTAGTAACAGCCTTTAATCTGGCAGATGGGTGTAGCCTTCACCTGCAGGTGCAGGGGTATTCCCAATGCACAGCCCCCCCCGAATCTTCACCAGTACAGAGACACTAGGCGACATGACAGCAGCAAGAGTACTATCGGATCATGCGGCGCTGCTGAGCACATGGCAATGGGTCCCCCCTAGAGCTCGTATACAACGTGGAGGCTTGAAACCCTGGGAGATGGCGTGTTCAGTAAACACCTTAGGGAGCGTATTATAGACTATATCAAACACTGATAGTGTGCCATCAGCTGGAACGCTATAGGAGGCCTTTAAGGTAGTAATAAGGGGGTGCACAATAGCTAAAGCAGGAGGCATACAGGCCACAATTACATGAGTTAACAAAAGCAAAAACCGCTTTGGAAGACATTGGGCAGCATGAAGGGGACACAAGGGAATACATCCCAGAATCTAATAAGTTAAAACATGAATTGGGATAGGCTGGGCAAGTTAAGCTACTTAAAATATTGAAAAGCAACATGTCGAGTGACACAAACCGGGCAGGATACTCGGTTGTACAAAAGCGACACAGGGTGACATGATGCAACCTCTGCAATTCCCGCTCTATCCTCCCCTCTGGCCCGACGCACACTGCTGGACACACTTGATGTCATGATCTCCCCTGGCCTCCCCCTCTCTATCCCTCTGACCACTCCTCTCTCCTGGAGTGACCACTACCTCCTCCACTCCCATCTCTCTCTCTTCCGTGAAGATCTGCTCTCCAACCTGGACTTAACATTCCCTCTGACCTTATCCTTCTTGATCTCTCTTCTGCCTTCGACACGGTCAACCACACCATCCTGCTCAACCGTCTCCGTGATAACCTGGGTGTCTGTCATGATGCCTACCCAAGGGCATCCGGATCGAGTCCATCAGCCCCGGGAGCAGGCATCCAGATACTCATAAAAACCCCAACAGCCCCGGCTGTGGGCTGTGCCAGGCTCATCATAGAAATCAGTCCTGGCGCCATAGGCGCCAGGCTCAGACTTCACTCACCTTATGCAGACCATGCTGCAAATGAGTCCAAGCCAACATGAGGCCTGGATGGGACTATTTTATTACAGGGACTATTTTTTATTCGGGTGTGGTTCTGGGGAACTTCTTACCTGGGACTACTTTGCAGTAGTAGTAGGAAGTAGTTTCTTACCTGTAACTCCATTTCTCAGCGTTGGTATCTTTCATGGATTCACATGCTGTGAATGATTCCCGTCAGGCTGGGAAACCTCAGTACCTTTAATGTAGCCATTTTTCTATGGAAAACTGACACCTTTAAGTGTACTATCGACGTCTTTTTGGGTGCTTAAGGTTGCACCAATAGGACGTCCCGTATGAATAGCCCCGCGGCTTCCCTTCAGATTTGAACCTCACCAAAATGGAGGAACTCGAAACTTGTTTGCCTGAAGGGGGAGGCCGGAGGGCGCATGTGAATCCATGAAAGATACCAACACTGGAGAAATGGAGTTACAGTTGAGAAACTACTCTCCTCTCTAGCATTGGATCTTTCATGGATTCACATGCTGTGAATAGACTACATAGCAGTAAGAGAACCTGGAGGAGCATAACAGGAAAACAAGACCCCTGCCCCAGGCACTCAGCAATCAACAATCAACATTATTTAGTCTGGGACAGGAAGGGCGAAAACATTAGTAAAAAAATAAATAAATAAATACAAAAAAAAACGCAGCTGCAGGACCTACCTTATTGGAACAGGCGTTGGAGGACCACACATGCCCTACCTGCACATCCTCTGCATGTTGTTGGCCCAGAAAGTGCCTGGTGAAAGTTAGTGGCACCGCCCATGTGGCTGCTTGGCAAATGTCCCTGAGCGGTGTGCCTGCCCACAGGGCCGCCGACAATGCCATAGACCTCGTAGAATGGGCCCTGTGAGTCGACTGCAATGGCTTGCCAACCTTGTTGTGGCAAAAGGAAATTGCAGACGATACCCAACGGGAAAGTCCTTACTTTGAAATAGGCTTCCCCTTGTTGGTGGAGCCGAAACCACAAACGGCTGCATTGACGTCCTGAAGGACTGAGTCCTGTCCAGGTAAAACTTCAACGCCCTCTTGATGCCCAAGGAATGTAGTGCCCTCTCCGCCGGAGTAGACTCCCCCAGAAAAAAGATGGGCACGGCTAAACGTAGCATTCTTATGAAACTCTGATGAAATCGTCGGAATAAAGTGAGGATTAGTAGATAAGAGAACCTGGTCCCCCATGAAGCGCAGATACGGCGAGTCGATAACCAGAGCCTGGAAAAGCCACCTTCCACGTGAGAATCTTCACCGCCAACGTGTACATTGGTTCAAACGGCAGTTTCATGAGTGCTGAGAGTACCAAGTTGAGACTCCAGACTGGAGAGACTTTTTAAGGGGAAACGTCACGAAAAGGCCTTTGAGGAAATGCTTAATCAGCCTGCCATTGAACAGCGGTGTAGAGTTGCGCCGCCTTGTGAACCTGGAGATGGCAGCCAAGTGGACAACGATCGACAACAATGCCAAACCCCCCTTAGCTGCCAACAGCAGAAGATAAGGCAGGAGTTGCGAAGGTGAAACCTGCAATGGCTGCAAGCCCGGCTGCCATGAGAGCCAGGCACAGAAACTTTTCCACTTTCGGCAGTAGGACAAGTTGGTAGATCGCGTCCGTGCAACCGCCAAGATGCAGAGACAGTTCCATGGAATCTTCAGGTGTCCAAATTCTGAGTGGTCAGGCACCACGCCGCAAGGTTGAGAGCGCTGGGGTCGCGATGACACTTCCTTCGTTCTGTGATGGAAGATCCAGCTCCGATCCCAGATGAAGAGGGTCGTCCACTGTTAGGTGAAGGTCCGAGAACCAGGTCTGGCTCGGCCATAACGGGGCTACCAGCATCACCATGCACAGAACCTTGCGCACCATCTGAATCGTCTTCCAGATCAAGAGAAACTGAGGGAACGCCTACGCGAGCATGCCCGTCCACAGGAAGGAAAATGCGTCCCCCCCCCACCTCCTCGAGTCCGGATGAGCCACCCTGCTGGTGAAGAGACTGCACTGCCTGTTTGCTGGGCTAGCGAACAAGTCCAGCGGTGTAGCACCCCACTTCTTGAAAATCGTCGCCATCTGGTTTTCCTTCAGTCGCCCTTCGTGCATTTGAACCGAGCCTCTGCTGAGAGCATCTGCTTGCTCGTTCTGAACACCTGATAAATAGTAAGCCACCAGGTGGTTCTCGTGCACAATGGCCCAGTGCCAGACAGCCCGAGCCTCCTTGGATAGGGGCTGTGAATGCGTGCCACCCAGTTTGATGTATCCGAATCCTCCTTCATATTCTTCAGAGCCTCACTGATTTTCTCAAACAGCTGCTCCCCCCTCGCAGGGCATGTCCACCACTTTATGTTGTACTTCAGGTCGAACGTCAGTACATCGCAACCTTGCCTGCCGCCGTGGGACAATCCCATTATTTATTTGCCTAAATCCGGCTTCCGCCAGGTCCACTGCAATATTAATAATACTGTGATTGGAGGGTTCTTCACCCTGACGAACCAGCAGTATCGCCTCCTTCCATTGCTGCTCCGGCAGATGGTCCAGCAGTGACGCCAACCTGTGCCACATTTGTCTGTCGTAACGACCCATAATGGCCAACGAGTTGGCCACCTTCACCGCGCCGTATGACTAGCCGCTGTGGACACCAACTCCGGTGTGGGCTGCGACGTGAGACACTTCGGCATGGACTCTGGCACTTTAAACTTTTTCTCCAGGCAGCCTGTTGACCACAGGATCCGTGAAAGTATGGGGTCTATATGGATGTGACCACTTTCTATGTTTCTTCGAATCAAAAAACAACAAAACACAAAAGCACATAGCGGAAATGTGAGTGGGGGCAAGTCCCATAGTCTGGCTTCAGAGCTGCCAGAAGCACGGAATCTGCTCTCCTGAACGTCTGTGAAGACCTGCTCTCCTTGATTCCAACACCCCCTGTGTCCTCATCTTACTTGATCTCTCTTCTGCCTTTGACACTGTCAACCATGCCATCCTGCTCAACCGTCTCTGTGATAACCTAGGTATCACTGGTCAGGCCCTGGCTTGGCTGACCTCCTTCCTCTCCAATTGACCCTCCCAGGTCTAACTTGGGTCCCTCCTCTCCTCTATCTCTACCTCTACCTGTGGTGTTCCCCAGGGGTCTAACCTCTCTCCCTGGCTGTTCAACCAATACCTGGCACTTCTTGCCCACCGCATTGCTGCTCTCTGCCCCAACTTTCAGTGCTAATCGGGTGACGCTAAACTCATTTTCAAGGTTCCCTTCCACCACCTTTTCTCCCTCTCTCATCTGTCTGTCCGCCATCCAGGAGTGGTGTACCGCCAATGACCTCTGCCTTAATCCCAGTAAGACTGAGATTTTCCTCATCGGCACACCTGCTCCCTCCTTTCCTGTTGCTTTCTGGCCAGCCTCTCTTGGCACTCTTCCTGCTCCCACCTGTGAGGCTAAAAACTTCGGGGTCATATTCGACTCCACACTTTCATTCTCTCCTCACATTTCTGACGTCTATAAGAAGTCGCATTACCAGCTTCACCTCCTCAGAGGCATTCTTCCTTTCCTCTTCTTCCCCCAGAAGATCACTGTCTCCAGAGCTCTGGTTCTCTCTAGTCTGGACTACTGCAACAGCCTCTTTCTAAATCTTCCTGCCTGCACTCTCCGCAACCCATCCAAAACTGGTCTGCAAGACTTGTCCTTGGCCTCGAGCTCGGGGATCGGATCTCTCCAGGACTGACATCTCTTCACTGGCTCCCAGTAGAGGCGTGGATTACTTTCAAAACCCGCTGCCTTGTCCACAAGGCTGTCTGAGGCCTGTGACCTCAATACCTTCAACTCTCTCTCTTCCTAAATACCTTCCTTCTCGAGCTATTCACTCATCCGCCTCCAACTCCCTCCGGGTCTGTCGCTTCTCCAAGCAGCGAGTTGGTAGTAGATCTTTCTTCTGCTGGCGCCTCCCTCTGGAACAGCCTCCCTGCCTCTTTGAAAATTGAGAACCATCTCTGGTTCCGGTAGGACCTCAAGACCTTCCTCTTTGCTTCCGCTTTCTCTCCTCCTTCCCCTGGCTGAATCTGAAACTGCACTGGTTCCTGGCTACCCTCTGATCTCAGGCCCAGGTCCCCTCCCCGCCAGTTGCACACCTGCACTGTCCCCCTGGCAACCCTTGCACTTGGGGGCAGTTTCTGTATCCCTACAACCCCTACTAGCACTTGACCCCTGATGTCTGTCCTTACCCTTGCACTTGTCACCAGCTGACCGCACTTTTATGTATTTGTCTATTTTTATTTACTGTTATCCTATGTACTGCACTGCCCCGCCCCTTTCCCCTTTACCCCCTGCACTTGCGCGATCTCAATGTCACCTGGCTTAGTAGGATTGCTGTCTTCCCTCTGTTTCCCCTTCCCTTGCCTCGTCCCGCCTTGAAACACTTATGTATAGGCGCCTTATAATTGCCATATCATATAGCCCTGGCTTATATGGGGCAGCGGCCTAATTTCCGCGAGGAGTCTTTCCTGGACCGCTTTGATTTGGCTGTAGACCACTCCCAGGGCTTGTGCTTATCTTGGCCGAGGGGGAAGTCCCGTAGGGAGTATTGGCGGACGCTCCTCGATTCTCAGCAGCTCCAGGCCTTGGTCGCAAGTCTCAATCTTGTGCTGCCTTCCCTGCCAGAGGAAGGTTGAGCCGAATGGATGGGTCCACCGATACTTGATTTGTGTCTCTCGGAGGTGTTTCAGGACCAGGCCCATCCGCCTTCTCTTATTCAGGGTCGTTTGCGACAGATCCGGGTAAAGCGCAATCTCGGAGCCGTTATAATATGTGGCCTGCCTTTCTCGCCATCTCCAGTGTCTTCTCTTTTGCAGTTTAACTATGAAAGGCCACCAAAACGTCCCGAGGCCTGCCCCTTGGCTCCACCCGAGGCGGTCCCACTCTATGAACTGTCAAATTGTAGGTCTAAGCTTGAGCCCGCTTCTAGGAGATCCTTAATCATTGTAAGGACTTGGGCGACGTCCTGGGGCTGAACAGACCCTGGTAATGCCTTGACCCGGATATTTATTCTTCTCTAGCGATTCTCCAGTTCTTAGCTCCAGGTTCTGGGTGGCCTGTGCCAGGGTTTCCAGGAGATTATCCGTTTTCATCACGTCCTCTGTCAACTCCTGGATAGCCCGCTCGTTGGCGTCCACCCTTTCTTCCACCTTATTAATGTCCTGCTTGATCTCCCTTATTCTTTCGGCTAGGTCTTCCCTCAATGTGTCCATCTGCTTCTGAGAGGCAGCTGTTATTCTATCAACCGCCTCGCCGAGGAATAATTTTAAGGCTGAGTAGGTGAGTGGTCTCTCTTGCTGGTCTTGTGTAAGGTCAGCTCCCAGCGGTCCCCCTCTGGTTCAGGGGTCCTTGGGCCAGATTTTAGTCAGGGTGCCATCTTGGATCTTAACAGTTTTAAGGGCCTGGGGCGGATCCTTTGCTCTGTTCCTGGACATGTTGGGTTACGGGTTGGCGGGGGCTTAGGGCCAGCCAGATACCCGACCGCTCCGGTAGCGTTAGCAGGGTGGGGCAGGACCTCCGGCTCGCTTGATGGTGATGACGACCTCAGGTCAGCTTGGCGAGTGCCTCCTCCCCCACCTGCCTCCTCCAGTCGTGGTTGGGGGGGTGCAACCGTGACCAGCTGAACACAGTTCCCGAAGTCCTGGTGTAGGCTACGTTAAGAGCCGGGCCTCGGGTAAAGTCCGGGTGGCTTAGCCAGGGAATTGAATTCAAGGCCTCCAAGAAGATGAATGTAAGTTCTGACCGCCCCTATGATGGGGGTGTGCACCAACAAAGATATAGGGGGACCACATGGTGAGGCAATGTCTCCATGCGGCTCCCTCTGCCGCCTGGATCACCACGGGGAGGGGGACGGAGGTCGCACCAGGTGCAGTGCCAACGTCTCCAGGGCCAGCGCCGCCCAGGCTCTCTGACACACCTCCCACCAGTCAGGCTCCCAGCAGTGCTGCTATAGCTCCAGTAGAGGATGACCTCTTGCCCGGTAACCAGTTAGCCGTCCGGGGGGTTGGGGAGGGTCAAGAGGAAGTGTTCCCTCACAGCTGGTGTCACTCGGGAGACCCGAGAGGATTGCCCACCCCCACTCGTCACGGGCAGCTGTCGTCCGGCCGCAGGCCCCTCCAGGTGGATCCGCGGATGGTGGCCTCCCAGGCCGTGCCCCCCCACGAACTCCGGCCGATGGTGATGGGGGGGCTTCACCGGGGGCCACACTGGGGGCGCTGCACTGAATCAGGGCAGGGGCTGGCGGGGGGGGGGGGGGGGAACAGCGACGTGGGGCCACAAGCCTGCCAGGCTGCCCAGTAAGAGATGCCCCTCAAGTGCGCTCCCCACGGAGCCCCGGATGGTGGCGGACACCAGGACTGGGCGGAGGCGCCGCCGCTGATAGGAGGGGGGGGGTTACGTCTCACAGGGGGCCAGTACCTGGCAAGATATCCGGGGGCGATGTCCTCTTGGGTCCGGAGCCTGCCGTGCCTCAGATGATTCCCGCGCGCGGCGAGTCCCCCTGCAGTGAACTCTCTGCCAGCTCGAGTTCAAACGGGATCCGCCGACCGCTGCACCACAGTATCAAAGTGCCGGGGAGGGATGGGTGCTGCTTGAAGACCGCTTCTGGTGCTGAGGGGTTCCTCGCAGAGCCGGGAGGTCGGGAGCCGCAGTGTCTACTGGTCGGCGGCCATCTTGGAACTGATCAGCCATTTTTGATGAAGAATGTTCTATGTAGCTTTTTGTGTAAATGAATTCAGCAGAAAAGGCAAGTATTCCTGCGTTTGGTTGAGACAATTGAGAATAGAATTCAAAATGAATCCGAGTGATTTGCCCGCGGCTGAAAGTACCGCTAGCAAATCGTTCGCATGAGAAAGGTGCAAACTACCAAACGTTTGCACCTTTCACTTGCGCACACACATTCATTCTCACACACCACACCCACAACACACCATAACACGCCCCCCACCCACACCCTCAGCACACCCCCACTCACACCATAAACAAACCCCACTTACCTTCATCTTCACGCTGGGTTTCTGCAGCACCAGTTCCCTTTCACTTGTTATCGGCAAACGGCGCTGCAGGGTTTTTTTTTTTTTTTAATTATTTTTTTAACGGAAGGCTGCAGGGGTGTACCATGCAACCCCTGCTCACTATACCATGAAGTATAGTGAGCGGGGCCATGCGGGGGACACCCCAGCAGCCCCCCTCCTTTTTTTTTTTTTCTTCTTCAATGCTACCACCAAAGGTTCAAACATTTGGTGTTGGAACCTTTGGTGGTAGCATTTTTAGAAGTTTTAGTCAATGCGACACTTTTTTTTTTAAAAAAAAAGTTTTAATGTAATTTCGACCTAAACCTTTCAAAATATCTAAATCTGCACACTGACTCTGGTGTTTTTAATCTTAAAGTTGAAAAAGCTTCCAAAAATAAAAATGATTGCTACCAAATGTTTGTGTGGGTACAAATGATATGTGGGAGAAATAAAGGCTTAAGGAAATGAAAATAAGAAATGTTACTGTAATTTCCTTGAAGAGCACTGGATGGCAGCATAGAGTAGGCCACGAGGGAGCGAGCAACCACACGCTCTTGTGCTGTGTCAGCTGTTAATTTTATCACCTGACACTGCTTCTAGAAACAGAGCTGTTCTTGTCAGATGTCACCAAATACCAGCACACAACAGAATTTCTCATAACCTTAAGGCATGCAAGTAATTACATCTCTGGAGGGTGTTTCACTCAAACAGCATCATTAGGCCTTTTGATCCTAGCGAGAAGAGTGGCGGTGTGGTCAGAGTAGACAGTAGCGCTCTGTTCAATGGTGGAATACTTCTCCATCTTGTTTCTCTCTGCCTCTTGATCCCTTTCTGTCCTCTCCACTTACTCACTTATTTCAAGAATAGGGATTGGACCATTAAGGCAGGCTAGCTTTCATCCGATAACCTATGGACTTTAAAAGAAGCGTTCTTGCACCGTTTCTTTGAATCATCTTTTGGAGTCCAACCCTTGAAGATGATTTTGTTTCAACCCTGCTGGGAGAGCTGTCCTTTCCAGAGTCCTCCCAGTTGTGAGGTGAAGGCATGTGTCCCAAGGCAAAGGTGAGCTGTCCCCTAACCATCTTCAAGGACCTTTGTGGGTGAACCTCTTGCTGCAACAAAACCTGCCTCTGCCATCAACAGCGGTATCCAGGACCTAACCTTGTTGAAAGACCCCTGTAGTTTGTGTCCACTTCCCCCATGTTTGGGAGCACAAGAGAAGAACTCCTTTTGTCCCTGAGCCCCAGGATTGGCACTTGGAGTACCCTGAGAGCCAATACAGATGTGGTCCAAGTGTTTTTCGCGGTTTAACTGCTTGGAGCTGTGTTTCCAGAGTGTATGAAACATTTGAACCCCCGAAGACCCTCCATGGCTGCCTTTTGCACGATCCTTGAATTGCTAGTACAGATTCAAAAGTCTGATTGGTGGTGCTGCACCACCTAGGACTGCAAAAAGTTACCATTGACTGCTAACTTGCCTTTTCAACACTGGTTTGCATTATGTTAATAGCACACTGTTCGAATGAATCCATGGTTAACAATGTCTGTTCCCCCACACTCCTAGCGTGGGTTACGATACACGCAGGCTGCCAGATCTACAGAGTCAATGACTTGCTTGGGAATGCATTATCATTTAACCATATTTAAGGGTTTGACCCATGCTAGTATCTTTCCACACAGTCTGCCCTGTTCCCAGGGTTAACTGCAGGCCTTATACACTGCATCCTCTGGCAACTGTTTTACAGGGTCAGTTACATGCTTGAATCACTGCACAATCCTGCCACGACGATGAATATCCAGTGGCTGAATGGGTAATGTTGACCCTGGCACTGCTATGGGGGCCTGCCACTAGTCTCCATCGCCTTGCTGAGAGGTGGATCCCATTGCTACATTAATTGCAGGCCACCCAGAGCATGTTGGCATGTTGCAGCAGGTAGGAGTGATTCAGCGTTTGTTTCTACTCTAGCTGTTATGAACTTTGCCTTTGCTGTAATATTTCATGTTGCACTGTTTGATTTGCATCCTACACAATCAGTTCCCTATTCCTGTCTGCTTTTACAGAGCATGCTTTTTAATGTGCATTATTTTGCCATTGGAGTGGGAAGTGCAGAAAAAGATAATGTATTTATCCATTGACTTGTACACGCCTGTCCAGAAGTGCCTGGCTTCGCTCCTAATCTCAAATTTGTTATTTAGCCCACTTAAGATAGGGAATATATACCACTTGCTCCTTGCACACTGCATTCTTAAAAATCGCTGTAAATCTTGAACCCATTACTGCCTATTTGTTTCCTGCCTAGGTGTTGCCCCTGCATCTCCGCCTATTGCTTTTACCTTGATTCCAAGTGTTGCCCCATTACATTCTTATCAACTGATACTATTACAAACGTAGGTGCTACCCCCTTGCATTTGAGTCAATTGCTTCACCCTGAAGCCAAATGTTGCCCCATTGCATTTGAGTCAATTGTGCCCATCTCAAACTTAGATGTTGCCCCATTGCTTTTAAGTCAATTGCTTCACCCTGAAGCCGAGTGTTGCCCCTTTGCACCTGAGTCAACTGTGCCTATTTACGCTACCCCATTGCATTTGAGTCAACTGTGCCTATTTCAAACTTAGATCTTGCCCCTTTGCATTTGAGTCAATTATGCCCATTTGTTACCCCATTGCATTTGAGTCAATTGCTTCACCTGAAGCCAAGTGTTGCCCCTTTGCATTTGAGTCAACTGTGCCTATTTCAAACTTAGATGTTAAGCAGAGGAGCAAAGGGTAATGCCTAATTTAAGTGTACCACACCTGACCTAGGCACTGCCCACCTGATTTCTACCAAATGCATCATTCTGAACTCTGGCGTTGCCACAGGTGCCTAGGCCCGAGCACCCTTCCTAAGCGTTAGACTAACTACCTTACATCTGAACACATTTTATATAACCACTTAGCATGTTTCCCTTGATCATCAGTCTGATCGCCTGCCTCCTGCTCCTTACAAATAACATAGCCTTGCTTAGCATATCACCTCATTCATCTATCACCATGTACTCGACCGTACCAAACATTAAACTACCTAGTAGTTCACTTCTAGATATAAATGACTCGCATCTAGAGCTACCTACCAGCTTCCCTTGCCCCACTATAGACATGAATTTAACACTTGGAGCTAGATTAGCTAAAATCTACGAGCCACTCGCCCGTTCTATGCCCACTGTACAGAGACTTAGACCACGACTGTCAGCCTAAATACCTTAAAACCTTACTCATCTCAGAACGCCTACCCCAAATGTCCACACAGTCTCCCTAAACGGAGCAATCCAGAAACACGTGACCACCCTCCCACTATAACTACCACAACCACCGTGAGCCCCCAAATCAAGGGAGCCCTGATCAACGCCAGATCGGTAGTAGCTCATGCAACAAAAATTGCAGCCCTGGTCCTTAAAGAAGACCTTGACCTCCTTGCCATTATGCAGACTTGGCTACATCCGGCAGCAGGTCCCATGCTTATGCTTGCAGTCCCAGATAATTACTCCATCCTGAGACAAGACCGACCCAACTTCAGAGGAGGGGGTGTTGCTATTATCCATAAATGCAGTCTTAACATGAGACTACCTACCACTATCCATGTCCTATCCTGCGAATTACTCCCAGTCAAAGTCCCCCTCACTATTGCCCAAACGCTCAACATCCACGTGATTTACTGCCCTCCAGGTCCAATAGGCACATTCGATGAGGACATTAATACCATCGTATCCAGCAACCTTAAAAGTTCCACTCAAGTACTCACTTTGGGAGACTTCAATATGGGCTTCAATGACCCAGAAGACCAACTTGCCTACACTACGTGCAATACCCTTTCTGAACTAGGATTTACCCAAAGAAGCATGGAACCTACACATGCCAAAGGTAGAAAACTCGATTGGGTGACTAACTAAAATTGTCAAGTTAATATTACCGACATTTCACCACTAGCCGGGACTGACCACCATCTGGTATCGTTCACGCTTTCTACTATCCGACCCCCATCCTTGCCGGCCAGCAGGGCTCCACCTACACTCGCGAGAAATAAAAAAAGCATCACTGTGGAGAGACTTATCCCAAACTTACTCCACTTACTCCACATACTCCCTGTCAACTTGGATCCTGAATCCTTGGTTGAAGAATACAACAAAACTATGTCCACTTCATTGGACCTAATCGCCCCCCCTCAAACTCAGATCAAGTAAGCCCAAAAGGCACATGAACAAATGGTATACACCATTCCTTAAAAACTTAAAGCAGACAAAAAAGAAATTGCGAGGCCACTTGGAAAAAATCTCTGTCAGTAGCTAATAAACTCAAACTTACAAAACTAGCTGCCCTTTATAAAAAAAATAAATTTTCCTAGCAAAACGAACCTCCTTCGACTCCCGTATAACCCGAGCCAAATCAAACATGAAGGAATTATTCTCCATACTTAAAGAAGTAGAAACTCCTATAGCACAACCAGATACTTGTAGTAAAGACAAAATCTGGTGCTCTGAAATCCAAAACGCATTAGCTAATAAGATTGCCACCCTACAAAACAATCTCCTGTAAAAAAGCCTCCTTGAATGACCCCCACCTGTCCAAACCACCCGAGAAGCCTACTTTAAGGGAAACCACTCGCTTCAACTTCTCTAAAGTCACTACACTTGAAGTAGAAAAAATCATCCTGTCATTGAAACCTTCTAACTGCCTGGGAGACTTGTGCTCTGCACAGCTTATTAAAGACTCTGCCCGTGACCTCTCCCCTTTCATCACAAAGTTAATCAATGCTTCCTTTTCCACCGGTTCTATCCCTTCTAATTTAAAACAATCCTGGGTACTACCATTTACTAAAAAAAAACTACACTTGACCCAGCCACGCCTACAAATTATAGACCTATAACGACCGTACCATTCCTTCTAAAAAGCTTGGATAAGGTCGCGTACATACAAATTCAGAAATACTTGGAAGAATTTCACCTACTTGGAGATAGAAAATCAGGCTTCCGTCCTCAACATGGGACTGAGACGGCTCTTATTGACCTTAGAACACAGATCGATGAGCTCAGACAATGGCCAAGGCGCCTTACTCCTCCTCCTCGACCTCTCTGCAACATTCGACCTGGTCGACCACTCTGCCCTATGCACACACCTCCACATATCCGCTAATTTCTCCTGCGAGGCCAATACATGGATCAGATCATTCCGTAACGGCAGAACCATGAGGGTCTTTTCACCTACAGCTGTAGCAGACCCTATACCTATCACCTGTGGTGTGCCACAAGTTTCTTGTGTCTCCCCTACACTGTACATCTGGATCATCTTGGTGTCATCCACACTAAATACGTAGATGAAACCCAGATCCTCCTTCCGCTTTCTGGAGATTATGGGAAGGATTTGGCCTTGGTGAATAGTGTACATCATCATCCAGGCATGGATGGCCACACATGGACTATGCTCGATGATGATAAAACTGAACTCATCCTTGGCACCACCGCTAGCCTAAAGAAACTAGGCCCTGCCTATTCATCTTTCACGATCGATGGCAATAGCATCAAAGTGGGACAAGAAGTTAAAACGCTAGGCATTTACCTGGACTCTAACCTCTTTCAACAAACAGGTGAACTCCCTAGCCTCCTCCATGGCTTATACGTGTAAATTGATCCGTGCAGCCAAACCCTTTGTCTGAAACTAGCTGCTTGACCCTTGCTAGAGCCCTCATACTGTCCCGCCTGGACTATTGCAACGCTCTCTATCTTGGGTCATCCAAAGTCACCCCTGACAAACTACAAACTCTTCAAAACAACGCTCTGAGGGCGGCACTGGGCATCTCCAGAAGAGATCATATCACAGCACATAGCCAACAGAATAGCTGGCTCTCTATCAAAGACAAAATTCTCTTAAAAACTGCGTCATTTACTCACAAGTCACTCAACAACACAGCTCCAATCTACTTAATTGATATATTTCATAGACAGACCTCCCTGAGACCCACAAGAACAGCCTATAAAGACTTCCTTTCCGTCCCCAACTTTAAACGCTCCACCATAGGGGGCAATAGCTTCCCAGTGAAAGCGGCTAAACTGTGGCACTCCCTACCTCCTACTCTTAGAATGGACCTACCTTATCAAAACTTCTGTTTAAAGATTGTTGCATGGCTGAAAACATAAGCCCTCAAACATTTCTAGTCAATAAGTCTTTGATATTCTGGCCAACTGTTTATTCTGAACCCACATATCCTTACCTATATACTTGTATATAATCTTGTAATTACTATTATTGTGTGTACATACTTGTAAATATCGTTGTTGTAACTAAGCCTCGAAAAATTCATGTAACTGCTGCGCCTTGTTACCTTAGGGTATTTTGGCGCATTACAAATAAACAAACTTGAATGTGAGCTATTGAAAAGTCTAAGAACACGTTTTTGCTCAAGAGCATGACATTTCATCCTGTATAAGAATTGTTGGTGTTGGCTTCAAATGATTTCTACGTGAATTGCAATCGTCAAAAAAAACTGGGTTGGTTACTGCGCCTGTTGCATAAAACTGAATAATCGCCACATCATGGGCCTGAAATGAACAAAATGATAGTTTGGATAATTGAACTTGCTGCAGATATTTGTGCCTCGCCTGCAGATTTCTGTTTTTTATCGTGTTGAGATAGATACGTGGATGAGCCTGTCCCTGGCTGCATTCAATAACATACCACGTAAAATTTAAAAACTGCTAGCTATTTGGGCGAATTTGGAACTTTTGCTGTAAATGGCTATGCAATTAAACACATTTTATTTATATTCACTATACCATGTTGCTTAAGAGCAGGATTTGCGAGATCTCCTTTACCACTCACAACTCCAGACATATGTTCCTAGCTTATTAACTAAAACGTATTCAACTAAATTAGTCGGGTCTTTGATTATAGAGCCTAATTTCTCCTATACTCGTACTCCGCCTCTTACCCCATGCTGCCCCACCTACCCATTTATCAACATACAACTCTTGGTGCCAACATATAGATTCAACTGGCCTGGCAAACCCAGCTCTCTCCCTGAATGCAGAGATGGTTTCTTACAAAATGTGCCGGTGAAAGCCTACAAGGACCTGGTTGAGCACATCTCAAGCCCATCTTGCAATCAAACACCACATACATCTACCATGCATAGTCTGGGCTAAATATTGCAATCACATTCAAGCTTTGCTTCAAAGCAAACTTGACACTCCTGAAACTTAAGCTCACACTGATCTTTAATCAAATTTAAGAAACCTGCAGCCCCACTTTTGAAAACCTACTCCCTTACCATCTTCACCACTAAACTTGTTTCGTCTTTTTTTCTAGCCCCTTCTCCCTTATCTACCTCGCCCCCCCCCCCCTTCTTCCTTGTTAGTCACAGATAAGGGTCTGTAGACACCCTGGCATAGTCATGGTGCGCACCTTCTCTAGTGGTGTCTGGCACCGTGGTACCACGGCAGCCGTTATGGGTGCAGTTATTATCTTGCATGTTGACTTGATTCATCATATGTTATGTGAAATCTTATATCATTTTTGAAAAGACAGCTCTTTACCTATATCTGTATCACTAGTATTCAAATATACTATACAACTGGGTTTAATCCTGGAACCTCCACTTTGTTTTGGGTTCCCACCTCAACTGTCTCCTAATTTTCAAAATGTCTTATACATAAGCAACACACATGTTTATGGGACTTTGTTGGCATTACCAGTCAGCTTCTCTAGAGCTTAAAGGCACGGTCTACCCCCAGCAATTACCCAGACAGTCATGCCTTCCCTATACTTAAAATAGCCCTAGCGCATCTCGTGCCCCTCATGCACCCATACTCTACATTGCAATTTCATTTTCATCACTCACTCGCTCCCTCTGTTCAAGCTTCCTTCCAATCTTCCTGTCTGTAAGGAAGGCGTAAGGAAGGCATGGTATCAAAGTAAGACAGACACCAGTAATCACAGTTCAAGGGTGTTTATTACTGTAAAATGGATGACATGCATGCCTAATGTGAATCTAAATCTAAGATGGGAGCAAGCTACGACCATCAAATACTACAGTCCTAGTGAAGTCTAGTCAAATGAAAAGGGCCTATACTAACAAACCTATTGCCAATCCTTACTGCTATGCTACAAAAGAATGTGGGATAATGTTCACAAGAAAATAAAGTGTCACAAAATGATAAGTCATGATGGTATGGTCGGGGTCTCCCTTCCTCACGTTTGAAGCACGGGGACAAGGTGGGACTCTCGAGCACAGCACACTTCTGGGCTTCTCTGGCCTGAGCTCACAGCTCCTTTTCCAATATCTGGGCCTTCTGTGCCCAGGTCTCTTATGTAAAGTCTCTTGCTTGAGTGGGCCTGATGTATCATTAACAGACAGTTCTTTCTATAAATCTTCACGTCAGGTGATTATTCTTCTCCCCTGGATCCCCCTCAGCTGGGCTCCGATCCCTTTCGCAACGTCTGCCTCCCTCAATCGGGCTCAGACCAACAACTTACTGTGGGCATCCCTCATTCGGGTTCACTTGTCATCACAATGTAGTTCCCTTAGCTTTTCAATTCATTATCTTCTTGCAATATTCAGGAATCTTAATGCCTTTTTAAACAATTCTCCGGGTTACTTTCTCCCCTTTACTTGGGTCCCCTTCGTCTGGGCTCGGACCTTCCTTCACCTTCCTTCACCTTCCTCCCAAAAACACTTGCCAATTCAGACTTCCGAAGGGCGGTCACGTCTCGCTGGGTCACTCTGTGATTCTTATGGCAAATGTAGTTTTCAAATTGGTATAATTTACACGGCATTCCCCTCCGTAACACAGTTCACTTCACAACGTGTCAAAGCCTTTTGACTGTACAAGAGGTTTTGGCTTGACCCTTGTATGTTAGCCATTGAGTAAGATGCGGGTGACCCCTTAGCGGTCCCCATCGGAGTACCCCTAGGTTTGTGCCTCTCCCCTACCTTGTATAATGCCTATACCAAACTCCTATTCTCAGCCCTAGACGATATGGGTGTCATCTACACATTTTGCAGATGACACCCAGGTCCTCATACCTATCACTGGGGATTACACCAAAGATACTCAGTCCATTAACAGAATCAATGCTATCATCTAAAACTGAATGGCATTAAACAGCCTCTGTCTCAATGATGAAAAAACAAGGTTTTCATTGTTGGATCCCATTTCAGACTAGGCTCCCTCCATCCTGAGTATGCACATATTAACATCAACGGCACCTTGATACCAGTACTCAAGCATGTTAAAACTCTGTGTCCATCTAGAGGCCAATCTCGCCATGTGTAAACACATATCAGCACTAGCATCCTCCACAGCATACACAACCAAACTCATTGCACTGAGCCGCCAATTTCTTACACCCGCAAATTGCATAACACTAGCCAGAGCATTGATCTGAACCAAGCTCAATTACTGTAATGTCCTCCTCCTAGGAACCTCCAACGCCAATAGAAGTAAACTACAATTACTTCAGAATAAAGCACTTAGAGCAGCTTTCGGCATAAAGAAATCCGACCACATCACCAACGTGAGGCGAGAAAATCACTGGCTACCCATCAAAGCTAGAATTATTTTTAAAACTTTATGCATGGTTTACAAATGTCTCACAAACAAAGCCCCTAGCTACTTAAACAATGCCATAAATAAAAAAAACATTGATCGAGCACTCAGATTGAATAATGAGGCACTACTAGAAATACTGTGCCACTAAAGTACCAAAGCAGGAGGGAGCAGCTTCAGAGCCGTGCCCCCCACCCTGTGGAACTCACTACCACTCAGAATTAAAAATGAGGAAACCATCACTAGCTTCAAAAAATCACTGAACACCTGGTTATTCAACAAATTCTGACTGACTAGGCCTTCCTCCCCTCATACTCTTAAGACTGATCCACCCAACTACTATCAAATGTATTGTTTTTATAAACCTTCTTTAATGTGGTGTTCTAACTGTCTTACTGCAACACTGTACAAGAAATGTTCATAAGCTGTCTGTAACCTCGCCTTGATACCCCCAGGGTCTGGGCGAGTAGCAAATGAAATGAATAAACCTCCTTGTTCAGGAGCGGGGCATTTGTCCGTGTCTTTCGAATGAGCACCGATGTGGCGCCGGACCACTCGAACGATGATACCTCGTTTGTTCACAAAAGACCTTTGTCTATTATCTTTTCTGAACTCATTGGCTTTTCTTCCACTGGAGTCGGACGGTACTACGGCAGCAAGCTCTCTTCCCAGCCCTGGCCATCAGTGCAGGAGGGCCCTGTGTACCGTAGACATCTGTTGCACCAATCGCCAGCTGCGATTCCTGGTCTTTTTATCGAAGGCCTTGCGGGTCTGAGTTGAAAAGGGCAAGAGCAATTCCCTCCTTGTCATCGATTCGGTTTCCACAGCTTTTCTCTTCAGTTTGAACTGCCGTCCCAGAATAGCTGCCTCCTCGTGCGTTCGGCCTTGCTCAAAGTGTGCTCTCGTGCTCTGCTTTTTATCCCTGCAGGGAAGGGAAAGGGCCGTCAGGTGTGTGTAATATCAGCAATTGCCTGACTCTGCCTTACCCTTGTGTTGGGACATGTCGGGTAAACGGCTTGGGTGTTAGTCTGTTGTCTTTCGTGGTATGAGAAGGGTTTGTGTAGGAAAAGGTGGGGGCGTGGCCGGGTAGAGTGTCTAAGTAGCCTACGGGTTGTATGGGGGGGAAAAAGGTGTCCGTAGGAAGGGGGTAATGCGTCTCACTCTTTGGTGTCCCACTTCCACTCCCCGAAACCTCTTTGCTCCCTCCCCGCCTAGCCAGGTGATCCTCCCGCACTGGCCCACCCCCAAGAACTGGATCCAATAGTAATGGCCGTGTCCTGACCACCTGGATGACAGATCCCTGTGGACTAGCAAGTGAGACACCTTCAGGTTTCTCATATCCCTCTAATCCCTTATTTTCAATTTCCTCCAGCAATCCCTGGATGGGGATACAGTACACCCTAAAATCTATGGCAAGGATAGGTGCTTTGAGACTACTATGGTTGCCACTGTGCAGTATAAATACTCCATTAGAAATGTATTATATAGTCAACATTAAAGTTCTTAATGTTTGGCAGCTGTCTTATTTACTGGTATTAATGCCTGGCGACAGTGGGCAGAGAAGATAAATGAAGGGGATGGCAGTGTCCCATTGCAGGAGGATTCCGCGTCACTTAAAGTAAATCCAAAAACCAAAAGAACCAGGAAGCTCTGCAGGACCCTCCCTAGGGGGTCGGACACACTGGGAGAGACTCCCCCCTTAAGTGACGAGGACTCCTGTTACTGTGAGGAACTCCCTAGCCCATCCATCCTAGCAGCATCTATGGGAATACCTGCTATGAAGAATACTGAAAGTGATGGGTGTTTGGCTGAAGGCAAAACTGAAACAAAGTATCCTGCAAGAGAAAAATGATCTCTCCGATTAGAGACATATTGAAGTGACCTGAGTAGAGTGACACAAGTGAGAGAGAGCATCGGAAACCGGGTAAGCCCCCGCTGACAGCATCACGTTTTGGAGAGGCAGGGCAGAGGTCGGAGAGGAAGAGTACCATAAGCAAGGGAAGCCCCATGACATCACACCTGGGAGAGAGAGGAGAGCCGTTGAGCACGCAACCTTCGAGAAAGCACAGAACGTCAGACTGAAACACTGGAGGGCCCAGCGTTTGCAAGAACAAAGGCACCGTTGCAAAGCTGCAGGAGGGAATCCTATGTTCATTGGTGATGTGGCTATAGCAACATTGTGGTGGGCAGAGGTCCCTGTGAACCATGCCAAAAATATCTCTGTGGGGGAGTACATGAAACTTCAGAGTTCCTGCACCCAGCAGCGCAGCGAGAAAAGATATTGGACGGGGAGCCCACGCTAGCAAGAAGCTATCGAGCAGAAGTCGAAGAGGACCCAAGCATATGCCGGACCTTGCAGCATTCCCCCGAACATACTGCGTGTAACTGGGAGAACCGGTAGGCCACTGGGGCATCATTATCAAGATGGGAAACTCGTCCCAGTGAGACAGACAAGATACTGAATAAAAGGTTGCTTAATTGAAACTGTGATAATACGATGGAGAATACGCATAAACCTTGAAAGCGAAGTAATTAAAGATTGGGCCAGTATACGCTTTGAAAGACACTAAAGTGCCACATGTCCCAAAAAGTACAGACTGGAGAAAACCAGAGAGAACGTTCTGTGACTATGAAATGCACATAGTTCTACAGATGATTTGGAAGTGGGAGTATTTTACTCCCTATTTCTCTTTTTTATAACCAAGTTTATTTTATTTTAAACCAAGGCAGGGTGACAACAGAATAGGAATAGACAATGCAATCAATCATTCAGGAACCCCCTCCCCCGACCTCTTCTCGCCGCCCTGGGTTACCCCAGCGAGACCGAATCTTAGCAAATCTCCGCCGCCCTCTCCTCTGCACCTATTGCCGCCCTGATGGGGCCCCTCTATATCCAAGACCCTTCTGGTTCCCTGGGGTTTAAAAGTCCTGGCTGGGAACTCTCTGTCGAAGTCTAGGAATGGGGACTAGAAGTTTTGTAAACAGTGTAGTAGGCTGGCCTTGGCTGCCGTTACCTTCTCCGCCACCAGGATGTCCCACATCTTTCCCCACCACAGGATCATGTTGGGGCCTTCGGCCGATTTCCATGAACGGGCGATCTCGATTCTCGCAGCCAGAAGACATTGGGTCCGCAGTTTGGCCCTTTTCCCAGATCTCTGGTAGCACCTCGGGACCGGGAAACCCAGGAGAATAGGCTCAGGTTCCAGTGGGATAGTGACCCGAGTGATGCTTTCTATGGTGGCTAAGCATTGTTTCCAAAACAGTTGCACTTTCGGGCATGCCCACCACATATGGAAGGAGGACCCTGGTTGGCCAGTCTCCAGCAGATGGGATCTATTGTCCGGTTCATATGATGCAGCCGAAGGGGGGGGTTAGTACCAGCGTAGTAGGAGTTTGTATGCGCACTCCCTGTTGGTGAAGCAAGAGGATGCGTGTGTCCGGGTCCAAATATCCACCCAGGATTCGTCCTCTATGGGGTGTACTAGATCAGCCTCCCACTGAGCCATCTATAGCATTTTGGTGGTAAAGTCCCTTAGAAAGCGTCTGTACAAAGTGGAGATTTTACCCCGAGCCGGCGGATCTTTGAGTCAATTCAGGGGAAGGGGGTGCGGGTTGCTGCCTGAAGAGTTGGTGGATGTGAGCACCAGTGGCAGAGTTGGGCGTAGGAGAACCTGTCCGTTTCCTCCAGCCGAAAAGTTCCTTTACATTGTTCAAAAGTGCAGGGGAGGGCTCCTATAAAAAGTTGGTCCAGGGTCTCGAGGCCCCCAGCGATCCAGTTCTTGAAATTTCAGGGGCAGGCTCCGGGTGAGAAAGCTGGGTTATGGAAGACTGGGGAGAATGGCCCAAGACCCCTTGGAATACCCTTATGGTTTAGGTCCCTGTCCCAGACATAAAGCGTATGTTTCGTGGACGCCAGTAGTGTTCCAGTGTCGCTGTAACGGAGGCAGAATGTGTGGAAGAAAGCGCAGGGGGAGGGGCATTCGGGATTTCTCTAGTTCGACCCAAGGACATGAGCCAGGCGTGGGTGGGTGCTAGCTGTGCTGCCACCTGGTAGCTCTGTAGATCAGGAACTCCTAGGCCTCCCAGCCAAGGGCTACCTAGCATCGTTTTTAGGGGGATCCTGGCTTTTCTACCCCTCCCAGATGAATCTGAGCATAGACCTCTGCAGACCCCGGAGTGCGGATGGCGGAATCTTGACGGGAAGGGAGGTGCAGGCATACAGGAACCTGGGGAGATGGTTCATCTTGCATGCTGTAATAAGCTCCATTAGTGAGATTTCCAGTGGTGCCCATCTCTTCAGGTCTGATTCCAGCTCTTTGAACAGCAGGGGGGGGGGGGGGCGGGGGAGTTCACACAATATATTTCCCTTCGGTGTGTGGGGAGCTGGATTCCTAGGTAGGAAATCGCCTTCTCCTCCCTTTTGACTGGGCATTCCGAGGCCAGGGACTCGCGTTCACCCGGGGTTAGGCCGATTCACATAGCCACTGATTTATCAAAGTTGTTGGAAAACCCTGTGACCCTCCCATAAATGCCTATTTCTGCAAGGGCATGTCTTAGCGAGGAATCTGCTTCCCGAGATGGTGAGCAGAACATCATCCGCGTAGAGGGCTATTTTGTGTTTGGGGGGGGGGGGGCCAACCCAGAATCATTCAATGTTATGATTCAGTCTGATTTTTTTTTTTTTTTTTTTTTTTTTGGGCATGGGTGCCATAACAAGCGCAACGAGAAGCGGGGATAGTGGACATCCCAGGTCAGAGGGATTGGAGGAGAGAGGGAGCCGTTGAGTCTAAGAGTTTTCGGCGACTGGTAGTTGGCTAAAATCATCCTCTGAAAAGCCGGAACAAAGTGAAATGCCCTGAGCGTGTGGCACATAAAGGTCCAGTCCACTCTATCAAATGCCTTGGTGGCATCCACGGCCATCAATACTAGCTTGCGGGAGCTTTGGGAGGCGAGATCTACCAAATTCAGGGCTTTACGAATATTGTCTCCTGTGGATCTGTTTTTGATAAAGCCAGTTTGGTCGGCATGGATTATGTCGGGCAAAATTGGAGATGGGCGATTAGCAAGAATCTTAGAATAGATGTTGCTATCAATGTTTAATAGGGCAATGAGTCTATAAGAGGTATGTACCTTGGAAGAAGGCATGAGCCTCGGGGAGCCTGCAGCCACTGTTAGCAACTGTTTGCTTCGAGATTGGCATAGCCCTATCTGAATGGCGGGTCGAACGGGAGGAAGGGGGGATTAAATGCTGGGCACCACCCAACAGAGTCAGAGGTAGGCCCGGAGGCTCCTTGGCTCATTCCCGCTCCATAGCGTCTGAGTCCAGCATTCCCCCAATTCCTATGCAATCGTCGCAGGTCATCTCTTCATTCCGGTCCTCGGTACTCTGGACCAGGAGGTTCGACTGGGTGCTGGCAAGGATGTGGGGGAGCCGCCCCTCATGCCCTAGAGACCGGCTCAGCAGCATCCCTAGGCAGATCTGGGTGCAGGATCCTCTCGGCTTCTTCGAGATGGCTGATTTTCCGAAGGGAGCCTTTGTAGGAGAATTGGGGTGTGGTTGGAAACAGCCATCTGTATCGGATCTGGTGATCCTGCAGGAAGAGAGTCAGCGGATGGAGGGATCTTCTCTTTTGTAGTGTAAGGGATAGATCCTGGTAAATCTGAAGGGGAGAACCTTGCAAGGACAGTTCGTCTTTAGAGTAGTTATTGCTGAGCTGGCCTCTCTTGTGGTATAAAAGTGTATTCTTGTCATAACATTGGGTGGGGGTGGGGGGTGAATTCTAACTCTACCACTCGTCATGGGCGCAGCCTATGAGTGCGGTCTAATAACAGTTGGGTTTGTCCAGTTGTGGGAGGAGTGATTTGAAGAAGTCCCCTACATATTCGGCTAGGTCTTGTCCCGGCCCAGAGGATGGAATTCCCCGAATTCGGAGGTTGTTGTGCCGAGCCCTGTTCTCGAGGTGGTCTTGTTTAAAGTTGAGGATTTTGCATTTATCCTGCACGGACTGGATCGTGTGCTGGACCTCCCCCAGGGTGGCAGTGTGGTCCTGAAATCGGTCCTCCCCCAGTCGCTGCTCTGCCTCCGTGATCCTCTGGTCGGTCCGTTCTAGCTTTGTGGTGAGTTCAGTCATGCATGATCTGAATTCCGATTTGATGTCTGCCATGAAAGCTTGGATGTCTTCCTTAGTAGCCAAGGACACTACATCCGGGGACTTTTGAGGCGTGAGTTTAGGGGATCGAGCTGCTTACCCTTGTCGGCAGGGAGTAGCATCATGGCAATGTCCGGGTTTTTGGTGGTTTTAGACTGTTTGGCCATGGTGGAGCCAGAGTGCAGGGCGGGGGAGTTCAGTGACACTCGGGGCGAGGGAAGGTAGAGACCACGTGGGCCAGGTCCTTCTTGCAACTCTCCACTTCGCTGGGGCTGAGGGGCCGTGAGATATGCTGCTACTGTCAGGTGGGATTTGGAGGCAGAATCACCATGCTGAGGGGGGGGGAGGACCCCCCCACTTGGTTTAGCTGCTGCTGTGGGGAGGACTTGCGTTGCCACCCATCATAGAGAAAGGGGGCCGATATGTGGTCCGGGGCGCCCCAGGAGGCAGAGGCAGCCCTGAAAGATAGGTAGCTGGAGTAGCTGTTAGCCTCATGAGGGAAGGGTTTCCATTAGATGGCTGCACCTGCTTTGGGCACGGGGGGGCCACAGGTTGGGGGGGGGGGAGAAGATCCTCCTCACCTGCTCCAGCTGCTGTAGATGAGGAGCAGCAGGCTGACGCGATTCAAGGGTCGGAGTCTGACAAATGGGCCGGGGCGCCACCGGAATGGATGTGGGCTCCAGGAGGAGACGAGCTGGATGCCTCGGGCAGATGCTCCGGCTGCCTGCGTCTCACTGCGGGCTGTCATGCAGCCGAGAGTCCCAGTGAACCCACAGCTGCACCAGCCGCCTGGCGGGGCCTGAGGTGGTGCTGCAGAGGCAGGTAGGCTGTCCACGCTGCAGCGCTGTGCAGTAAGCAGGCGCCGACGGCCCCCTAACGAGGCCCAGGCCGTCCCAGTCCCCCAGGCCTCACTGTGGGCCGAATGGGCGAGTAGCAACAATGCCCCAAAGCCAGGGGTGCACCGCCCCGTCGGCGGCACGGTCCGCTGCGGCGATGCCTTGGGTCTGAGCGAAAGCTGGCAGGGGGAAGGGAGAGGCGCCGCGGGAATAGCAGGCTCCAGGGGAGATCATTCTTGGGGCCGGTGATAGTGTTGGGCGCAGGAGGGGCTGCGTCGGCCAGACGAGGCACAGCGGCACGGCCACTCCAGTAAGCCTTGTTGTCAGGGCTTCCTCTGCGGGAGGTCGCTAGAGTCGGACCTGCCCGACATCTTGGCTTGATGCAGCGGCAGGACTGCAAAGTTCGGTTCGCCTAGCCTGGGTCCTCCCGTGGTTCCAGCCCCCCACCACCACGCCCACTTTGGACCTTCCTAAGCACGGGCGACCCAGATGTCTCAAGGAGGGGTGCCATATCTTGTCAAAAGATGGATTGTAACGGGCTCACCACGGGTGCCATCAGAGGAGCGTCCACATCGATCGCGCTCTATGCCACGCCCCCTCCCTATTTTTTTTTTTAAGTTCAGTGTAAATAATTTTAGGCAATAAAAATGTCATTTGAGGAGATTGTGTCATCCGACGTATTCCCCATCTATGACAGGTATGTGCTGCTTTGGAAACTTCTTTGGCGTCCAGCGTCGATGACGTCGATACGTTGTCCCTCGAGGGCCTCCGTCAAGGGTCGACCTCACCGGATGTTATATAGGACGCACGGCGCCCGTGCCTCAGTTCCGTTTTTTCCGCAACCGTGTTTGCTCGGAATCTCAGCGCGCTTGGTTCTTCTACTTTGAATTCTAAGATGTCTTCGTCTTCTACCCCGAAGTCGGGCTTTAAAAAGTGTCGGGCTGCGGTTCGAAGATGTCCATCACAGACCCGCTGCGAAAGCCACGCCACCGACGACTGCGATGAATGCCAGTCCCTGACATCGAAGGCCTTGCGGGAATGGAAGAAGAAATTAACAGTAGGTAGGGTGTCCAAGCCCCATAAGTCGAAATCCGTTGGGCTTTCGACTCGAAGGGCGACTCTCTGTGTCAGCGTAAGTCCAGGGGTTCTTGGTCTCGGAGTGGTTCACGCCATTCCTCTGCCTCTCCTAGAGATTCGCGGAAGCGCCGGCATCGGTCGCTTTCCCCGTCTTCGGAGGACTCTGCCAGAAGTTGGTTGAATGGGCGGCATTCCGCCAGCAGATGATGGCGATTTTCGAATCGCAGGGCACTGTTCCGTCCGCGCCTTCGAGAGAAGCCAGCAATGAACGGGCCACCACTCGTATGCCTTCGGGCTCGGGCGGTCGGTGCGATCATCAGGAGCCGTCGAGGTCCCGATTGGAAAAGGTTGATCGCCATAGCCGTCAAGACTGTCGGAGCCTGTCACGCCTTCCAAGAAGGCGTTGACGCCATCGGCGCCAGGTCAGTAGAGGGACTCTCTCGAGGATCTGGCCTCGAAGCAGTTGTCGAATTAATCGGCGCCTCGGTCGATGCCGATTGCATCAGCGCCCTCAACGCCATTTGTGGAGGATTTGCCGGAGATGCTCTGGAGGGCTGTGGAAACTCTGAGGAAGGCTCTCAGTAAGTCAGTGAGGCCTGTTTTTGAGCCCTTCTCTCTTCCTCCACCCAAATCGGATTTATTCAAACCTTTTGGATTATATTTTGGAGGTGGAAGAAGGGTCTCATGAGATGGTTGTGCCTCCTGATGTCCCTGATGACCTGTTGTCTGGTCAGTCAGATGAAAGAACTCAGTCACTCCTTGCATGATGCAAGTGGTCTTGATACCTCTCCAGAGGTGGAGTTTGGCAGGCCTGAGCCTGGTACGCATGCTGAATTCTCGTACAGGCACCTCTTGTCGAGGGTGACAGAATACTTGGGGTGGTCTGCTCCACCTGTTGACTTTCTTCAGGATGATCTGACAGATATCCTGGACCAAGGTCCACCCACTGACCTAGTGTTGCCATTTCATATGGCTTTACAAAGAAGGGTGGCGGCGGCTTGGACTGCTCCGGAGAGTCTCCCGGGAGTGAATAAGTTGCTTCCGAAAAATACCATCCAGCCAGTGGTGACCCCTGCTACTTATCGACGCACCCTAATCCGGAGAGTTTGGTGGTGCAGGCGGCTATGGCCCCCACAAAGCCGGCTGCGTACCCTACTATGCCTCCTGATGGGGACGAAAAGGGCTTTGATGGTTGGGCGAAGAAGGTATTTTTATCTGGGGGGTATGGCTTTGAAGGCAGGCAACTCAGTTTGTGCCTTGGCAAGATTCACTCACACTCTGTGGAATTGTGCATCTTTGGCGGCTGAGCATATTCCTGAAGGGGAAGAACAGGATGGTTTTCTAGCCCTCGTGCAGGACGGCAAGGATGCCATGTGTGAAGTCGTTCAGTCAGGTTTGGACACGGCAGACTGTGTCAGTCGGTCCATGGCTGCGAGCACCGTGATATGCAGATTTGCGTGGTTGCGGAAGTCTGGGTTTGCTCCTGAAGTGCAATCCAGGCTTCTCAACATGCCATTTGATGGTGTCCATCTGTTTGGCAGCAAGGCTGACGAGAACTTTGAGAGGTTGCAGACCTCCAAAGCTGCAGCAAAGTCTTTGGGCGCTGCAGTAAGTCAACCTCCACCTTTTTGTCCTAGGGGCCAGCAATGGAAGGGAGGTTCCTTTTGGTACTACTCTTCCTTTGGTAGATTGAGAGGAGCTGCCAGTCAAAGGGGACACTGTAGGAGTACCAGAGGTGGAAAGCAAGGTACTCAAGGTGCCAAAGCAGCTCGGGCAGTTGCCTCTTTGCCCTCAGGCACTACCGCAGCCGCGTCCCTTCAGTCATGAGGCCATGTCCCATGGTTCGGAGGTTGGGGGCAGACTTGTGCAGCATCTTGTAGAATGGTGTGCCATTACTTCAGATGTGTGGGTTCTGGAGATCATAACCCACGGCTATTGTCTCCCCTTTCGGCAGAGGCCTCACGACAATCCACCGGGGAAGCGCTCTTTGAAGAGTCCGGATCCGCTCCTGTGCAGGAAATCCTATCCCTGCTGGAGAAAGGCACCATAGAACTGGTGCCTGTAGCGGAGAGGGACAAGGGATGGTATTCCCCTTATTTTTTTATCCCGAAAAAAGACTGGGGATTGAGACCCATCATGGACTTGTGTTGGCTGAACAAGCTCCTCCGGAAGGACAAGTTCAAGATGGTAACTTTCGCAAGTCCTCCAGGCCCTTCAACTTCAGGATTGGTTGGTGTCTCTCGACCTCAAGGATACTTACTTTCATGTGCCGATTCATCCAAAGCACTGGAAGTACCTGAGGTTCGTGGTTGGCGACTCGCATTTTCAGTTTCGGGTCCTGCCGTTCGGATTGACCTCCGCCCCGAGGGTCTTCTCCAAGCTGATGGTGGTGGTGGCAGCATATCTCGGGAAAGTGGGGGTTCACGTCTACCCCTACCTGGACGATTGGTTGATCAGGGCACGTTCTCCCGAGCAAGCCCTGGATCATCTGTCAGTCACCTGCCACTCCCTTCACAGGCTGGACTTCTCCCTCAATTTAAAAAAGTCCCATTTGAACCCTACCCAGCAGCTCCAGTACATCGGAGCAGTGCTTGTCACTTCCCTGGGGTTATGTTCGCCTCCCCAGGTGAGGGTTAATCACATTCTGCAGATGGTGGACAAATTTCAACGTGCCCAGTGTCTCCGGCGTTCGAGTTCTTGAGGTTGCTCGACCTCATGGCATCCTGCATTTTCCTGGTGCCAGAGGCCCACCTGCTGCGGATGAGATCTCTGCAGTGGGCTCTCAAGATGCAGTGGTCGCAGTTATCTGGCAGGATGTCAGATCCCGTTCACATTGCACCCTTGGTCGCCCAGGATCTTCTGTGGTGGGCCGTCTAAGGCAATCTGATGAAAGGTGCTCCATTTTGGCAACCATGGCCGGAGGTGACTATCGTGACGGATGCATCCCTCACGGGTTGGGGAGCTCTTGCCAACGAGTTGACAGCCAGCGGCTGTTGGTCTCCGTCGGAGTCCAGACGCCACATCAATTTGTTAGAGCTGAGGGCCGTCAGGCTAGCCCTGAAGGCTTTTCTGCAATTTGTGCGGGGGAAGAATGTCCCGATTAGGACAGACAATACAGCGGCCCTGCACTACCTCAACAAAAAAGGGGGGGGCAGGGTCACTCCTGTTGTGCAGGGAGGCGATGCAGCTCTGGTTCTGGGCAATTCGGCAGGAAATTTTGATCTCGGCAGTTCATCTGGCCAGAGACGAAAATGCGCCGGCGGATGCTCTAAACAGGCAGAGCACGGTCTATCACGAGTGGGAGCTGGCTCAGCGAGTTCTTTTGGAGATCTTCGACCTTTGGTGAACCCCACAGGTGGATTTCTTCGCCACCAGTGTCAACCGGAAGTGCAAAAGATTCTGCCCGTGGGAATTTCCTCAAAGAGGAGCCTTAGGGGACGCGTTTGTAGTGGAGTGGTCCTTCCCACTGCTGTACGCATTTCCTCCAGTCCCCGTCATTCCGCAGGTGTTGTGGAGGTTACGGATGTTAGGTTCCTGGATGATCTTCATTGCTCTGGCATGGGCCAGGAGAGCTTGGTACCCGGACCTTCTCGACATGTCCATCTGTCCTCCCTACCGAGACGATCTGCTCTCTCGGGAGGGGGGTCGAGTTCTCCATCCAGAGGTCAAGTCCCTCAGCCTTCACGCTTGGTTTCTGAGGGTTTGAGGTTTAAGTATTGGGACCTCCCCGAAGACGTGTTGGTGTTGCTTTCGACCAGAAGGCCCGCAACGAAATCCCTGTACGGTTTCCATTGGAGAAAGTTCTGCGACTGGTGCAGGGCACAAAATGTGGATCCTTTCCAATGTTCCATTCATTTGGTCTTGTCTTTTTTGCTTTCTTTAGCCCACAAGGGCCTGCAAGTAGGTACCATTAAGTTTGCAAAGGTAGCGGGCGCCCCTCTCTCGACAGAACAAGGCCTGATAACCTGTTCAGTGGTTATTAACCACTTGAGAGTTACTGCTTTTACTCACTGTGCCTTTCACAGATGGGAAATATCCATTTGCATATCAGTCTTTGTCCTCCCCAGGGGCAGTCCAGCACCGAAATGCAATGGCAATTCCAACCTGAACGAGAGTACCACCAGCAACCCCATACACGTGTTTCACCCTTGTTGGGGATCATCAGTGAGGTGAAGCTGATGCCTCTCTAAGCACAGTGAGAGGTGAGAGGGAGACCACGTTAAGTACCATTAAGGGTTACCTGGCGGCGCTGTCCATATTTAAGTGCTCGTCTGAGGAATATTCTTATTTTAAGTTCCCTTTGATTGCTCAGTTTCTAAAAGGCTAACTAATGTGTTTCCACCGTCGCCTTTCCAGGTGCTGGGATGGGATTTGAATTTGGTTTTAAAATTCCTAATGGGAGCTCCGTTTGAGCCCTTACGTTCTTATCCGTTGCGACTATTGTCCTTTAAAACTGTATTTTTAGTTGCAGTTACTTCCGCAGGCAGAGTGAGTTGCAGGCACTTTCCGCCAAACCACCTTCACTGTGTTCCATAAGGACAGGGTTGTTTTTAGGGTGCGGCCTTCTTTTCTTTCGAAGGTTATGTCGGAATTCCATTTGAGCCAGAAGGTAATTCTTCCGGCATTCTATCCTCCACATCCTGGTAAGGAAGAGGCGAGGCTCCATAGGTTGGACCCTAGGAGAGCTTTGGCTTTCTATCTCTCACGGATGTCCCGGGTCAGAGTGGACAATCAGCTCTTTATTGGTTATGCTGGAAGACGTTAAGGTCAGGCTGTTTCCAAGCAGACCTTGTCCAGATGGATCATTTTGACTGAGTGTTACCGTTTGGCAGGAGAGGACCCTCCAGTCGGCTTACAGGCTCACTCTACTATGGGTATGGCTGCCTCCACTGCCCTACAGAGGAGTGTTCCGATTCGCAATATTTGCAAAGCAGCCACATGGGCCTCTGTCCATAGTTTTGTGAGACATTCCCTGGACTCTATCCATCGGCAGGATTTGGCCTTTGGTAAGGCAGTCCTCTATTCTGCAATTTGATTGGGCATATGTTGGTACTGCTTTGGGAGTCTGTCATATATGTGGAATATGTAGGAGGGCACAAGCCCCCTCGAACAACTTACCTTATCTGGTAATGTTCTTTCGATGGGATGTTCCTCCGACGTATTCCACATCGCACCCTCCCCGCCTGCCCCTCTACAGAATTTCTTATGCATTTGCATCTTACGTCACCGCAAGGCTTTCTGCAGTCATACTGGCAGGAGATTGGTGCCACACGTTCTGGGAAAAAACTACAACTGAGGCTATGGGTGCCGTGCGTCCTACATATAACATCGGTGACGTTGACCCTCGACAGTGGCCCTCGAGGGACAACGCATCGACGTCCTCGACGGAGGATGCCTACGCCGAAGAATTTTCTGAAGCAGCACAGCTGTGGTCATTACCTGTCATAGATGTGGAATACGTCGGAGGATCATCCCATCGAAAGAAAGTTACCAGATAAGGTAAGTAACTTGTTCTTCTCAAGTAGCGTATTTAATCAGCGTGGAGAATTATGTTTAAACTGAAAAACGGAAATGTTTTTGTAATAAATACTTTAGTATCTAGTTATTCATGCACATTAAAATATACATTTTGCTTATTCAGATCAATCATTAGAATAGTTTCTTCCTATGGTACTAAGTGCACTACTGGTCCAAACATAACCCTGGACCTGTGTGGGTTAAATCGTGAGGAAAAGGTTCTACGTGTCCGTTTCCTATTTTTTGGTGGGATTTATTTTACTCCCTATTTTTATTTTTTGGGAGTATTTGCCCATTTTTAGGGAATAAGTGTCCGATACACCCCTTATCTGTAGGGCGGGACATAAAAATATCTTCTGAACAAAACAAGAGGAGAGATTATCAGAGTGAGAAACCCCAGGAGAGGGGAAAGGTCAAACTGGAGCAAGGCATACCCAAACTAAGGCTGCAAGGGTTGCCATACTTCAAGGCCTACAAGGTTAGTCCAAAGTGTATGGAGAACTGTTGAAAACCTATACCTAAAGAGGGAGTGAAACCCATGCATATTGTCGAGGAACTCTGTTCTGATCCTCTTCGATCTTTCTCCTGCCTTCGACACAGTCAAACACTCCATTCTCATAACCGTCTCTGATACTCTTGGCATCATTGGACAGGGCACTGGCATGGCTTACCTCCTTCCTTTCAAACAGACCATCCCAAGTGCAAATTGGTCCTTTTTGCTGACCCACCCCGCTCGACCTGTGACATCTCTCAGTGCTCTATCCTATCACCATGGTTCTTCAACATATTCCTTGCCCCTCTGGCACACCGGATCGTTAACTTCTCCCCTCATTTTCAGTGTTATGCAGACACACAGCTCTAATTCAAGCTGCAGCCCTCTACCCCCTATGCCTCCTCCCTCATACCGGACTGCCTCACTGCTATTCAGACATGGTGCTCTGCCAGCAATCTCTGCCTTAATTCCAGTAAGACGGAGGTCCTTCTCATTGGGACGCCTGCTCCTTGCTTCCTCCACACTCTCCATGGGTCCTCTGACGCCGTGGGTCCCCTCCTCTCATCCACCTGTGAGGCAAAAAACCTGGGGATCATCTGACTCCTCGCTTGTTTTGTTTTAAATGTATAAAGTGGAAACTATGGCTCAAGCATCTAGGCACTAACCAGGGACGGACTGGAGACCACGTCACAACATATAGATTAGTAGGATGTGGTTTCAATGCTCTGGGGATTTGAAAAAAAAAAATGCAATTTTCATGAAGTGTGGCTGGAAGCTTCTTCCACAGAGTAGGAGCAAGAACTGAAAGAGCGACTGTCCAGTTCTGTTCAGGTAGTGTGGAATTTTCAATAGCACTTGAGAAGGGGAGCACAGGCATCTAACAGTTTGATAAAGCTTCAACTTCTCCAGCGTTGGATCTTTCATGGATTCACATGCTGTGAATATTTCCCGTCGTCAGGCTGGGAAACCTTGGTAACTCTAACTTGGCATTTTCCCTATGGAAAACCTCGACACTTTAATGTCCTATCGATGTTCTTTTCGGGTGCTTTAGGCTACACCAGTAGGTCGTTCGATATTAATGGCCCGGCCTCCGCTTCTTCCCTTCAGATTTCAACCGTCTCCAAACTGTTGGGATCACCTTGTGTTTCTCCGTGTTTTGCATGTGCTTCCCCGTCCGGCCAGTATGTCATCTGTGGCCCAGAAAAAAATCTGTTTAGGCCTTATGCTACTTGCGGCCTAAAGAAGGTCTTCGAGTGGGATGGCCATACGGACTGTCTTTACTGTCTTTACCCACATCATTTGGCGAATGCCTGTGAGATGCCAGGGTTTGTCGCAGAAGACTTTGAAAGACGGTAACGGCCGGCTCATTTGTTGGCTAAACAAGGGGCTTCAGAAGTGGGTTTGGCCCGGGGGAGCCAGTCTTCAGTGAGGGCAAAGAAGACTGCTGAGCACCGACAAGCGTCGGCAGAACCCCCCTGCTAAGAAGCAACGGACGGCGTTGCCTACGTCTGAGGTGGGGTGAGGTAGCAAGTCAACTACGTCTAGGTCACATCATTTGAAAGGCGCGAGTAGCTCTTCGCTGTCCAAGTCAGATCGGCCTGACAAGTGCAAGTGGGCCCGAGAAGTCAAAGGTGTTACTCATTCGGCTTCGCCTGTATTTGTCCTTCTCAAACAACTCGTCTAAAGATCGATCCTCGTTGAGCTGGGGCTCTTCGAAGCACTGATCCGGTTCTTCCTCCAAAAAGTCTGTCACCGTTGAAGGTTACAACCACGGAGGCCGCGGTTCCGATGATGAGTGGCGTTGACGGTTGTTCCCTGCTTTTCTGTCGTCGATGGTGGGGTCATCGGCTCCGTCCACGAGTGTGACTGACAGTGGTCCGCTGTTATCTACGCAGATGGATTCGGAAGGCTTGTTGCTGACGGATGGGCCGTGACAGTCTGCCGGCTTTGGGCTCATGCTTCCTATGGACCTTCTGCAACAGTAACCGGCTGCATATTCTGTTTCCTCAGGAATGAAGGAGGAACAAGAGCCGCTTTTTGATCCGTCTGCTCTGGGTCTTCAAGCTGCATGCCCATTCATATGGGGTGGGGGCTGGGTCGCCCCTTTACCTGTTGGTGAATCCTCAGTCCCTACTATCCTTGCAGGTTTTGAACACGCTCCAGTTGTTGTTGGGGCAACTGGATGCAAGACTTCCACTGCCTCCGAGCCCGTCGGCTCTGTGGGTTGAAAGTGTGCCTGGTGGGGCCCCCAGGAAGTCTCCTCCTGTGCAGTTGCTGTTGCCGGTGGGGTTGGACCGTCCTGAGTCATCCTGAAGGAGAGTTGCCTGATTCAGATCCGGAGAGTGCTCAGTGTGATACCCTGTCGATGGTGTCTTCTTCGCCAGATGAGGCACGATGCCTGTGATACGGATCCTGAGGCGGAACAGCCCAGTAGCCCGGCGCAACCATCTCCGCCGGATGATGTTGGGGCGTTCCACGCCCTAATGGCGAAAGCGTGTCAGGAGTTTGCTCTGGCTCCTGAGGAAGAACGTAGGGACTGCTTTTTCTTTGACCATATGGGAAAGCGACAGAAGGCGGTCTTCTCAGTTCCGATTCTCGACCACGTGTGGCAGGAGGGCTTGTGCACAATTCGCCACCCGTATTCTGAACCGGCGGTAAAGGGATTTCTGGAGAAGAAATTCAAGGCTCCTGAGTCCACCCCCAGGTGTCTCGTGTTGCAGCCCACGCCCGAGTCGGTGGTTTCTGCAGCAGCTAGCCGTGAGGCCAGAAGCCAACACAAATGTGTTAAGCCCCCGGACAGTGAAGCCAGAAAACAGGACGCGTTTGGGAAGAAGGTCTTGACGGTGGGGGCTACCCCAGTAAAAGCTGCACAGATCTTGGCTATTACGGCCAGGTATGATCGGGAGATGTGGCACAGGCTAGCCCCGATTCTCCTGGAGCAACACCGCAAGGTCGATGCTGTTGGTTCGAAGGGGTGGAGGCCTCCAACCACAGCATAAATATTGCTGTATACCTTGTGGAGTTGGGATTTAAGCAAATCAATAATGTTTTGGTGCTACAGCCAAGCCTGCCGTCTAAGTGTATAGATTTTCAACAAGTAGAAGGTCATCGAAATTCCCTGTGAGGGTGAACGCTTGTTCAGAGAGAAGATAGATGAGGCCCTGAAGGGGATGAAAGAGGATACTGAGACGGCAACGTCTTTAGGTTCCCTGCAGAGTGGCCAGTCTCTTCGCTCCTTTCAGGCTTTTCGTGGAGCCTCTGGTAATGCCCGGTTTGCCTCCTCCCGTGATCGAAGTTACGGGCGCTTCAGCTACTCGTCTCAAGGCTACAGACGCTCGGTCCAGTTAGCTCCGAAGAGCTGAGACTTTCAAACTCAGTGCAAGAAAGGTTCACAAGCCTCGGCTGCTAAAGGGAGACAGTCAAAGTCTCAACCATGACTGCCATGTGGGCAAACTGTTGGGGGGGGGGGGGGGCAGGGTGGTGAACCACGTCAAAGAGTGGCGACTTATAACTTCAGATCGCTGGCTGCTGCAGACTCTGCGCCTTGGCCACTAGTTGGAATTTCGGCGTCCTCGGGTCCCTATTCTGCCTTTGTATGTGGCGCAACTGCGTCTCCCAGTCTTGCGGCAGGAGATGGTACTCGTGCTAGGAAAAGGGGTGCTAGAACCAGCTCAAGTCTCAGAATAGGGCAAGGGGGTGTACTCCCGGTATTTAGACGTGAAAAAGCCCAAAGGCAAGTGGAGGCCTATTCTAGATCTTCGGTCACTACACAAGAATTTGCAATGCCTGAAGTTCAAGATGCTCACACTTCAGGATATCGTCCATTCAGTGCCACCGGGCGGGTTCCTGGCGTCGTTGAATCTGCAAGATGCCTACTGTCGTATCCCGATGAGGCAAAAATACAGCAAGCTTCTGCTTTTTGTGGTCTGGGAGGATCATTACCAGTTCCGTGTCCTCCCGTTTGGCCTGAAGTAATCTCCCAGGACTTCTGGCTGCCTTCCTCCTCACTGAAGGCCATAATGTGTGTACCCCTACCTGGACAATTGGTTGGTAAGGGGTCTGTCGCCGGAAGCGGACAAGGGAGTCGCTCATGGTGACAGTGGGCCTGTTGCCTCCGAGATGTGTTCGATTTTGACAATGCCTTGGGCTGCTCGGAGAGCACTGTTCTGTATGACTTGTAGTCTCTCCAGGTTTTTATTGGAAGTTCCTAGAAAGAGTAAGTTGCAGTAGTCTAGCCTGGAGCCAGTGAGGGCTCTGGCTATGTTTGTGCAGTTCTCTTTGGAGAGAAAGGGCCTGACTGCGTTGATTAGTTTAGCGTGATATGCAGCTGAGGAGGCTATTGCATTGACTTGTCTGTCCATGTATAGGTTGGAATCCAAATAGACTCCAAGATTTTTAACTGAGTCTGACAGGTATTTTGATGGTGTCGATGGTGAAGTGACTGAATTGCGAGTCTAGATTTTTTAGCGTGTCAGGGGAAACTACCAGGAGGAGTTCGGTCTTGTCGGAATTGACTTTCATTTATATTCACTTTCCCAGGTCTAGATGTCATTATTTAGATTGTTTATTGTAATTGAAATTTTAAATTAGACTATTGGTACATCAAAATGGCTCCGGGAAACAGATTAGAATCTTCACTCGTTTAATTTTCAAACACGTAACGTAACAGGATTTGTTTGGGTGTTTTTCAAACATGTGACACTTCTTTTAGGTCCCTTCCTCTAGCTATGATGAGGTGGTAGGAAGTTGCTTTAAACAAACTGGTTGTTGCGGAGTGGGTGACGGACATATATTGCATTTCCTGTTGACTGGTGCTTCTTGAGGACACGGCCTCGGCTGCCGGATCGTATAATGCAGGTGGCGGACGAGGCCCAGGAGACAGATTTAGATTAGAAGGGCCGCTGCAGGCTTTGGTGCGCTGTGTCTCGAGAGAGCTGAGCCATTACGGCAGCAAGATGTTTACGAGATGAGGAAGCTGAGCTCATGTTTTGATGACGGAAGCAAAGTTTTGTCCCATGTTGGAGTTGTGGGGTGAAAATTATTGCCGTTAAGGCAGCTTGGCATAAAGTAGGACAGTGCCGGACATCAAAGAAGCAAGTATGTTAATTCAAAACGAAGGTACGGCTTAATCGCCCCTTGCAGCTGGGCTCACCTGTGCCCCCACATCGCCACTGCCAATTCTGGGGAGGCCACTGGCGCCTCCATCCCACGGGAGGGTGCACCCAATAATAATTTTGCGCGGGAGACTAGATTCTTGGCACCAACTTTCCGCACTTTGTGACTGTGCACACTTAGCCACCTTCTGCAACTGTTCAAGCACATGGCCGCAGGGGACGTGTCTCTGCATCATGCGCTCAAAAGGTGACTAAGTGAATTCCGGGGTGTTGCAGGGTGGATCTGCGATCACATTGATGATCCAGGTGGTTACACAGTTTGAAAGGTCCCCATATCTAGGAATTCATGGGATCGAGGACAGGGCTTGTCGAGTATGTATTCCAAGATCACACAACATGTGCAAGTGTGACGGCCCATGTCCCCCGCTTGCACGGGCAGCTTTCCCACCCCTTCACACCCACTGCAACATTGAAGCATATAAGCTAATTCGTACAGCGTTGGGATTTGGATGCAAGGATAACATTGCTGAAACGGAAGTCATTCAGTGATGCCTGTAACAAGTTTCCTTTCCTGGTGTCAAATTTTTAGATGTGTTTCAGCAAAGGATGGATGTGTACATGCTCAGTTCCCAGTTCATAGCTTAAGTATATATTTATAAAACAACAAGCTAGTGAGGAACCACAGGCCCAGAGAAAAGCACTCCAACCAGCAACAGTAGTACAGCTGGGTCTCCGGACAGCGAGTAGCAAAACAAGTTTCTTTATTTAAAAACAAATTCCCAGGTTGTGGTTCATTGTGGCATAATGCGTTTCTGAGTCCAAGATTAGATTATATGATAACATTATTGACGTTTGTACCCACTTGTAGATCTGGCCTTGCGTGTTGGAGCAGCAGCCTTCTCCCGATCTGGTTCTTGAACCTAATGTCTGCACTGATAGCTAGCTTATGGGATCTGACACTAGCTCACTATATTTTACTAAAGACTTCACGTGGGACTTTTGTGGTGATAATTTTGCATGCTGTCATAATTCTTTTTATTTTTTACATTGTAATATTAGTTTGACAAACGTTTGTCAAATTTATTTTATCACATTTCAGCATTCAACATCACAATACAAGAGAAAAAAAAAGGAATAATAAATAAATCAGTCATTTCATTTCATTACATTATCGTCTACCTTAAGCGGATTACGTTAATCACAACTCAGGCTTTGGAATTTAATCAAGAGAGTCAATTATTGCACAAGTTAACTTTTGGCTAATTCCGGTCAATATCAACCACCACCAATTCTCCATATTTCCATTAATTGGGGCGAATTTGCTTAAATTGGTCCCGATGATAGCGTGATGAAATTGAACTAAATACTTTGGTGGCTGTTCGACTCCTTTTAATGCGGGCCCAAGATAGAGCGATGAAGTGAGAAGATTACGTTCAACTTCATTTTGTATCCAGAGCCATCTTTTCAGTTTCTGCTTGGCAATTTGTGGGCGATGTAATACAGTTTCTATGTCAATATCGGCTTGATTTAAGATGACATATAGCAACTCTACCCAGTGCTTTAGAAGACCAGCATATGGGAGATTCGTTTTTGGCGCCAGGATCCGATATGGTGGAGCGGGTACATCCAGGTGCATTTTCCTCCAGAGAGCTATCGTTTTCCAAAGTACTGTTCCATATAAGGAATCAAGACATAGTTCATATCTAATAGCTGCATTAGACACATTTTTTGGGAGTTTTAAGAACCTTCTTCCAAAATGCATCCTCCAGAACCGACCACATTGATTTATTTATATTCCAACCAGCCACGCTTCCGAAGGTAATTGTTGGAACTACCTTCCGCCAGTAGAATGTCAAGATAGGATTTAGGGAACATTTTCCATACTCGGCATGCAGTCTAAACCCTTGTAGTGAAAACATTTGCATGCTTTCTACTAGGGCTTGACACCAACTCCATTCCCAAATGGATGGGTTAAATTGAATACCCAAATAGCGAATAGACGACTGATTCAATTAATTCACCTGATATATTCCATGGCAAATGTTTAGTTCGTTGGCTACTCTACACACCAAATTTCATCATTTTCGTTTTTTTAACATTGACTTGCAGCTTGTTTCTTTCAAGATAAATCTGGAGAGTGTTTAGTAATCTGTGCATCCCAATTGGAGTTGAGTCAATCAGCACCAAATCATCAGCATAAGTGACCCAGCTTATTTGTTCACTGTTGATTTTTGGTGGGAATGCTTTTACCTCCTCAAGATATTTTGGGAAGTCAGAAATGAAAAGCTTAAAGAGCAGGGCTGCAAGAGGACAGCCCTGTTTAACTCCTTTTTCAGTCTTTATTTCATTGATGTGATGATCTTGGTAATTAATATGAACATGAATTCTGGTGTTTTGATGTAGGGCTATTATTGGTTGCAATAGTTCTGGAGGATACAACCACGACTGCAGCTTTTCTCATAAAAGGCGTCTATTTATACTGTCAAACGCCTGTCGAAGATCAACAAAGGTAAGGTAGAGTTGTTTTTTTTTCTGTATAGCCTCAAGCTTTAAGATGTTTAACAGGGTTAGATTTAACTCGACGCCTACTCCTTGCGTGAAGCTAGTTTGGCGAATGTCCGTAAACCCTGCATTGGTTGCCCATAATGCTAGCTTTTTTTGGAGGAAGGTCGCAAAAATCTTAACTATAATATCTAGTAAGGCAATCGGGCGATAGTTTGAAGGATTGTCCCGATTGCCCTTTTTATAGATAGGAACCACAATAGCCGAAGACCAAGAAACAGGTATTTTGATTTCACTTGCGATTTTCTCAAAAAGCAGCGCTATAAATTCCGAACATGAATCTTTATTTGCTTTTAGAATGGAATTAGTCAGTCCATCCGGACCTGCAGCTCTGGAGTTATTTAATTTTTGAATTGCAGCTGCAATATCTTCCGATGTTTCTATAACATTCCAAGGAACATGAGTCAGCAATTTTGCAGTTGGACCCGCATGTGGTGGTTTACCAAAAACAGCAGTAAAATGTTTCTCCCATGTACTGGAAGCAATGTTATTCATTAGCATACAACTTTGACTTAATGAGCCATTGTTTAGAATCGCCAGATCTGTTTAGACTTGTTTTAAAATTAAGCGAAGAATCTCTTCACCACGTTCCTGGTCTCGAATTGTGGAAAAAGACTTTAACCAATTCCTGTATTTTTGTCTCCTTTTCTTTATGGCCAGTCATATAATAGCGCTGTTTATCTCAGGTGGGACTATTGAGGGGCCTCAAATACCGCTGGTAAAGGCAATTGTGGGGTTCACTGTGCGCTCACAAATACTATGCTATAATGGTATTTTAATGGCAAGCAAAACCAGAGATTACTTCCTACTATGATAGGGTGTTGGGAAAGGCACTTTTTATGTAGTAGTTGCATTATGCCAATAATTGACTCCACTGTAGGGTGCAGGACAAGGGGCAAACAGTCTTCACCACTGATATGTGAATGACAGCGTAAAACTCACAGCACCACAACAGGGACACTCTAGGAAGATATTGTGATTGATTATAGGCAACAATGTGTCTTATAGCTTTCAGAAATGTAAATTTAAAACAACCACATTTATAGGCCTCCGTTAGTGCAGAGCAATCTGTTTTCTCCTTAAATGTATCCCTATTCATTTTTGTGAAGGTATTGTGGCACAATGTTCCAGGTCCATTCATAAGTTACTCTTCTTCGGCATCTACCTTTGATCCAATTTGCCCAAATGGCCCCAATTCTAGCTCAATTTACATGTGTTAAGTAATTTAATTTACTTAAGCAAATGTATCACCAGGTGGCATCTGAGCGCAGTGATGGGAGCACTCTATAGATGATGGCCGATATGACTGCGTTACGCTTCCATTTCAAAGTAGTTCTGGCACCATTTGCACAATTCTGCCCTCAGCCTTCCTGGGTACTGACTTCGGTCCTCATGAGTCCCTAAAATATGAATGGCTCCTCGGAGGAATCCTACATCATGTACCCAGTTCCGCCTTCATTTGCCACACAGGACCGGGTTGTGCCCCATTCTGCCCTGGAGTCCGGCCCAGAGCCCTTGGTATCCAATTCTGGCACAATTCTTTAATGGGTTCTTCCCTTTTCGTTTCTCAAGGGACATTCTTGGCAACTTTGTGTCCATTATTGACCAATGTAGACCCCAGGTAGCCTACTGTGTCCATTTCTTTCCCCATCTGCCCAGTTCAAGCTGATTTGCCCATTGGTTGCATGATCAGGCAGGGGAGGTATTGTACTTACATGTGGTGATTTTACCGGATATATGTAGCATCACCTGGCACTGGTAATTTTCTAGTAATTGGAGGCTGCATTTGACATATGCTGGCAGCCACAGAAATTAGATTTAGCCACATTAAGGGACTGGAATGCAAGAGACGCCCTAGCATCACAGTGCCTCGGTCACGAAGAGGGAGGGATTTCTTACTTTTCGGGGAGTTGTGTGGTTAAGGGTTTCTAGGCATATAGGACTAACCCAAGTCAGAGGAAGAAAACATGGGTTCAAAATATGGGGAAATGAGAAAGGCAAGTAGGAAGTGGGCTAAATTATTACATTTAATTGAACATGGTTATTGTATTTATCAATACTATTAGCATTAATAGAATTTTGACAGAGGAATTTTCTAAGTTAATAAGAAAGATCTTTTTGGAATACATTATGAACATTGGCTTAAGGATCCAGGGAGCAGTAAGCTCAGTTAGGTAAAGGTGAACACTGTTAAATTACCTGTTCTCCATGTCAGTTCAGCCCCGAGTTATAGTATGCTTTTTAAGTGAAGTTTAGTTAATTCTATTTATACACGTTTTGTTTTTCTTAATATTTTTACTTTGTTTTCTTTTCATATCAGTATTTAGTTTTAGCTCTGCCAATGATTTTACACTAAATATGGCAGTTCCAAGTAAAAATATTGATTCTTTGCACATATTGTCTTGGAACATAAATGGTTAAATAATCCAATTAAAAGGAACAAAATAGTATTGCTTTTAAAACACTTAAAAGCAGATATTATTTTATTACAAGAGACCCATTTGACAGATACAGAGGCTGCAAAATGTGCTAAATGTTGGGCAGGGCAGATATTTAATTCCACCTATTCTTGAAGGTCAAGAGGAGTCTCAACATTGTTTAAAAAGAACTTCCAAGGAAATATTATAGGATCTAAAACAGATAAGGAAGGTTGTTGGTTAATGGTTTCAATTCAAATCCAAGAGTTGGAGTTTAGTATATGTAACATCTATGCTCCTAACATACAGTGGTCACTTTTTTTAATCGCTTGGGCCGCTCCTTAGACACGGGGGGTGGGGGGGGTGAACTTGTTGGTTGGGGCGTTTGGGGGGACTTTAACCTGGTAGTGGACCCAGTTTTGGATAGAAACAGTCAGATTGTAAGAGATGGCAGGAAAAAAGATAGTTGGACTTTGAAGTTGTTAATACAAGATTTCGTATTGACCGATGTTTGGAGATTGGAGCCCCCGACCGGGAGGGAGTATAATTTCCATTCGGGAGCGCATAATTTCTATTCACGTATAGACAATATGATGGCATCAGGAATAGTGACGCAAAATGTTATAAGCAGTGAGATTGAGAGCATTGTCATTTCAGATCTTGCACCCATCAAATTAGAACTTTCACTCAATTATTTGTCAAGTAAAACAAGAATTTGGAGATTGAACATCACCGTTTTGAGAGATGAGGACCTGAGTAATATTGTAGTGAAGGAAGCAGAGGAATATATTAAAATTTGAATGCGAAAGTGGGGATTGACACTGTTTGGGAAGGTTTTAAATGTGTTTGGGTGGGGTGGCCATGAGTGTCTGGAATTAAAAAGAGGAATAGAGATGAGGAAGTGAGAGCTAAATATCTCAATTAAGATTTTAGAAAAAGATGGGTTCTCCTGATAAAGGGAAACGGATGAGGTTAATGAAGTTAAAATATGATTTAAACAATTTGAAGTGAGAAGGCAGAGATTTCAATCTTCAGAAAAAAATGCAGATATTACTAAGGAGGAGAGAAATGCGGAAGATTGCTGGCTTGTTATTTGAGAGTAAGCGAGGCAAATGGAGCAATTGGTGCAATAAAAAGGGATCAAGAGGTGACTCTGGATCCAAGAGAAATAAATGAGGAATCTAAAAACTTCTATACAGTGAATCCATGAGTGTGGACCCAGATCGGATGGACCAATGCCTATCGACATTACAAATTAAAAAAATGACAGAGGAAGAGAAAGCAATCCTAGACTCAGAATTAACTTTAGAAGAAGTAACTTTAACCTCTCTGGGGCAGGCAGTCTACCAGCATAGTTTTATTGTACAATGCCAGAATTTTTTTTGACTCTGAGCCATGTTTGCGAATTGTAAAATAAAGTGTATTTCACCACCTACGCTAAGACACACAACAATATACCTCTTACTTAAAGAAGGTCGTTCAGAGCTGGAACCAGGAAGTTGGAGACCTTTTTAGTCTGATTAATTCAGAAAGAAAAATATTACCCAAAATCCTTGTGAATAGATTGTAAAAGATACTCCCATGATTAATGCATCCAAACCAGGCAGGCTTTTATAAAGGGTAGAGACTCCGCTTCAAACATGCGCAAGTTACTTACCTTGGAAGAATTGCAGAGATTGAAAATAGACTCGGGGGCGGCCTAGTCACTCGACACAGAAAAAGCTTTTGATCGAGTTTGATGGGAATTTCTGCTGAGAACGATGGAGAAATGAATTTTGGAGCTGAATACCTCAGTTGGATTAGAGTGCTCTATAAAAACCCTACAGCAGAGATAAACGCGAATGGAAGAATATCTGGCAAATTTGAATTGCACCGTGGGATATGCCAAGGTTGCCTTTTATCCCCATTTACTTTTTGTGATTTCAATGGAACCACTGGCTGATGCAATAAGAGTTTTGGAATTAATTTTAATGGGGTTTGTCAAAAGCTTTGGCTATACACCGATGACCTTCTGGTAGTTATTGAAGATCTTACATCATCAATCCTGGCACTGATGAAATTTATTGAGGAATTTGGTTTGGTATCAAATTATAAAATTGGTGCAAATCAGAGGCTCTGGCCTGTATCCATTCTACCAGTGGAGTACTGAGGAGTAACTTTTTTTTATTAAACAATTTTTAATGACATGTGCATCATACAGTATATCAACAGAAAAAACGTATCAGTACACACAGAATCGTGACGTCTTTCTCTCTTTCCCCCCCCCCCACTGCCCCATCCCTTCCCTCAGCCTATCTTGCACATCTGCCTCCTACGCCTCTTCTTCGGTCGACTCTCCTTCTTCCGTTTCTATGGGGCTATCTATCAACTCAGCTTGTGTGGATCCTGACAGCGTGGCTGCCAAGTGTCTCCAGGCCGTCAGCGTCACTCCTTCCTCCTCCCCACCTCGGCCCACTGCTTCACTCCATACCACTGTCTCAGCGTCTGCCTGCCCATTTCTGCAGGTCCTGCCACCAGGCCTCCCCTTTCGGTCTATTACTCGCTTTCCAGCTCATCGCAATCCTGTGTTTAGCCAATATATATGCTAAATCCTCCAGTTTACTCAAACATGTTTGCGTGGTCTGGGAACCCCCCCCCCCCCCCGACCACACATGCCCACAGCAAGTACACCTCTAAGTTTACCTCTTCCTCAGCCAGGATGTGAGCTACCTCCCTCCATAATCTCCTTATTTCCAGGCATGCCAAAAACATATGCCTCATTCCTGCATCCACCTCCCCACATTTTGGGAATTTCTGTGTACTGGTGTTTTTAAATTTGGCTTTCTTCTCTGGAGTCATATACTTTATGGGTAACATATAACTGGATTTGCTGCAACTTTGCATTTCTAGACACTTTCTTATGGTACCTCTGTGCTCTAGCCCACAGTGCATCCTGCATCGGCTCCCCTGCCGCCCCTTCCCATCCATGTCTTGTCCGAGTGACCTCCTTCCCATCCTTGAACATCATTGGTTCATATATCAGGGAGAACTCATGACCTCCTTCTGACACATCACAAAAAGTCTCTATGGCCGCATCCGGCTGTCAGGTAGTTCTGCCACCTACCACATGCCCTTAATCACTTTTCCTAATCTGGGGTATGTGATAGATTTTCCTTGATGTAACCCTGTGTCTTCTCTCAATGTTTCAAACTATTATTTTCCCGTCCTGCCATACATCCCCTATGTCTGTCGTTTCCCATTGTAATCTTAAGGTCTTCCTAATTTTTGCATCTATCCCTCTTAACGTCACCAACGGCATTTGCGAGGAACATGTTAACATATTTTCCATTACTTGGCAAGCTCTTAGCTATATATCGCCACCCAGCTTAAGCAATCTAGTCCGCTTTTTTTGTTGCGCGTTAGATAACCACATCCATCCATCCATTCATTCAAGTAAGGAGTACACTCAGCCCTTAACAGTCTAGCCTCTGGGGTGAGTTCCTCTGATTGCCATCTCAACACATATTGCAGTTGGCTAGCCAGGAAGAACACTTCAAAATTAGGCAACTTGATGCCCCCTCGTTCGTATGGGTGCTGCAACTTCCACAGTGCTATCCTGTTTCCAGAGTTGTGCCATATGAACCCCCTACAGATACTCAACCTTGTTGAAAAACCTCTTGAGTATCATGAATGGGATGTTTGTGAAATAATGCAGTAGCCTAGGGAGCACCACCATCTTCAAAAGTGCCACCCTCCCCATCCTGCTCAATGGTAGCTTGGCCCAGAATATCATGCCGTTTTGGATTTTGGACACCACCCCCACATCATGATATACAGCTATTCCTAAATACCTGAACGTTTCAGTTGCTCACCCGATTTGCAGTACTGGAAGTTTTATGTCTTGGCATCCCGACATATCTGCCCAAGGGGTATTTGCTGTATTTCTTAGGATTTATCGTTCTACCCGACAATATGGCATATCGTTCCATCACTTTTAAAATCTATTGCAGAACTGATAAGGAACTTTGGCTTCAGATGGTGCCGACATAAGATGAAATACTTTTGCATATGGATCATGAAGAGTATTGGGGAAATGAAGTCTAAATATGGACATGTATGGACAATAACATTGAAAATAGAACGATGGTAGTTGCGCAATCTGTCATAAGGAAGCAAGGTAAATGCTATTAAGATTATGATAACACAGAAAATAACCTATGTCCTGAGTATGATCCCTCTGCCGGTGAAGAAATCCTTGTAGAAGAAGGTGGATAGCATATTTCAATGTTTTTTGTCCAATAAAAAGGTTCCGAAATTGAAACTATGGAAACTACAACTAGAGACTGATAGGGGAGGATTAAACATCAAACTTTGAGCATTACCATCAAGCGTTCACGTTGATATGTTATACCACTCATTATGGAACAAGAGATGAGTGGGCAATCAGAGGCAAATGGGGCGGGTCCGTTCAATACATGGGCAATCATGTCAACTTCCAGTGCAGATTGTGGGGCTCATTCTGCTTTGACAACATTTTTTTTAGATCTATCTGGAGGGCATATGACTTGACATTGAAATTGAGGCCGGGTCGAATGAACACTTCTTCAATATGGATGAATCCGGTAATTACGATAACAACAAAACCATATTTCGGATAAATTGGTTTGCTGCAGGAATCAAAAAAAATCAGATTTATTTGAAGCAGAAAGGTGGAAAACATTTCAAGAGTTGAAAGTATAATACAACTTGGCTGACTGCACTTAAGAAGAATATAGGAGTCTAAAACGCGCAGTGAATATACTTAAATTGGACAATTCAGAGTTAATTAATACTATTAAGAAAATAGGCAGTCAAGAGAACATGGCATCCAAGATGTACAACCTATTAAGAAGGTTTTCAGAATTAAATGAAACGATCCTGGATACATGGTCGGCATGCCTAAATGAGGAAATGACGCAAGGTAGATGGGAAGCGCTGTGTGGAAACATCAAGAGAATGTCTTTAAATCTAGGAGAGAGGGCACGTCAAGTTAAGATTGAGTTCTTTGGACACCTGTTCGAATGCATAAGCAAGATTTGATCATGAGACATTTGTTGGGGATGTGGCCATGTTCGAGGAACATTGGAACTTACTTCTGGGAGTTTTACAAGGTGACATTTTTGGAGAGGAATTACCGATTTGATGAACAGTGCTGAAGGAAGATCTGGATTTTGACTTTGAGACTCTGATCTTGGGAGAAGATGCGATACTGGAGGACTTGAGTCGTCATCAAGTAACCCGGGTTTTCAAAGGGGTTTTAGTGGCAAAAAAACAAATCTTGCAAAATTGGAAGTAGATTGGTTTTCTGCCATGGAACTCATGGGTGGATTAAATGTATTCAACATGCAATATTGAAAAGGTGGTTTTAGAATGCAGAAAAAAGAATCCCTGTTTCAAAAATAATGTAGAGGGCCGCCTTTAGTTTGGATCAGGACTGATCTTGTGAGAAGTTTACAGCTAAGAAGTACATTTTTAATCTGTTTTTGTACAAAACGATTTTGTGGGTATATTTAATACCAGTGAGTATTTGTATCTGTGTTTAAGAACGCTGAAGGAAGTATTTCTCCTTTTTTACCCCCTTTTTTATTTTCTCCATTTCCTCTCTCCCTTCCCCCTGGATAGTGGGTGTGGACATTACATCATAGTTGGTTTGCATTGGAGGGTGGGATTAGGGTTTATACATTGTTGTAATCTTAGGTGGTTTTAGTTGTATGCTTCAGTTATTGTGTGTTTACTTGTTAGTTGAACATTTCGAATAAATTGGTTAAAAGTGTTCTTAGATCAGCCACCAAGTGGCAGCAGTTAACATAAGTTAAATTAATGTCCGAGAGCTAACTGTGTAGCAAGAGGGTCAAATGTTGTATCTCTGGTAAAACATGTAAGCAGGCAGGGTTTCTTTCCAGAAAGATATTGTGTTCATTAAACTATGCATTGCGCTGAATAAAAACCTACCATTACCCCAAGTTCCTTTATCACAAGTACGAGCTAAAGGGCAGATCATCCGCATGAAGCATGGAAAGGGATATCACACTGTAGCAGAGGTAAACATTCAAGATAAAAAGGCAAGAGTTTCATGTAAATCATACAAGGCTCTTTTATCCAAGTCCATAGTCGTGACCAGTCTCGTCATGAATGACATTCTGCCCATTCTGGACAAACGAGGCAGGTTTAGTAGTTCTTGGCATTCTGGTTCTTGTTTGGTTTTTATTTTGTAATCTGCCAATAAGTACTGGTCTCTTTTTGAAATGTTTTTTTTTAAAGAATTGTATATAGCTTATTACAAACTTTACATTAATCTTTATCATTAAAATGACCCTAATATTCTTTTAAATCTCCCCCAAAAAAAATCTACTTCAGGCAAAAGCAGGAGGAATAATCAAGATTTGGGACAAAAAAGAATAATTTGAATTTAATCTTCCCTCACAGTAGAATCCACTCAATTTGCTATATGATGTTTCATCAGTAATACAATGTTGTTAAATGTACTTATCCTGCTTTCACTTCTTTGGCTCCAACACTTGAAACATTTGTTTTAAAAAAAATGAGTAATGGCGTAATTTACTTTCTGATCTTCCATTTCATATATCAGATCCCACCATTTTTCTGCATCCAAACCCACTTTTTTGTCTATTACATTCATCAACTGTATAGATCTCAGATCCTTTAGATTCAGACAGAAGAGACAAATATGTTTCAAGGTTTCTCTCTTTGTTGCAAAGTCTACATAGATCTGATTCATCTTTTCTATATCATTTTAATGTTTTCCTGTTTTGCAGCACATTTAGTCGAAACGTCATTAACTTATTTTGGTCCAACAACGTATTTCGGTCCAACGTATTAGGAAACTTTCTCAAATATAATCTTGTTTGGTTCAGCTTGCCAATAGAGTTCTTATTTAGGCAGTGAATTTTTGAGGACGATCTTCTAGTTATATCATCCCAATCTATCGCCAAGATGTTCCTTTTTATTAACAGCAGGTTTTTACACAATGTTTCTTTCTCTAAACCCATTTCAACAAGTGGAGCTTCCAATTTTAACTTCCAGCTCTTAACTGCATCATCTTTGCCATTCTCTCTGCTTGTTAGCACTATGAATTGTGGTGGCGAAGGGTATATTAGTGTTCCTTTATAGTGCAATACTGTTCCTTTGGATAAGGGCATATGCCGAATTTAAACCTAATTTGTGGAGAATAGTGGCAACCGATACACTGGTCTATGAGTACCAAGATGCAAGGAGAATCCAAAAAGATTGCTCATGCGGGACCTGACAAAAATGGATGACTGTGGGCGGGTGCATTCCTGACAAGGTATGCATTTCATTGATGGAGCATAGGATCTACATCTGTATCCCCTGCACACATTCTTACTAATGTAATTCCTGCACACATCCTGATGTTGCCTCTAACCATCACACAAGACCTGTACACTATAACCAAGCATGTATGGTGGTGATGTAGGAATGATTGGTTTACTTAAGGTCGTCTCTTGCTTGTGCCCATAATGTGAAAGAAGCAGAGTCTTTGTTGTATTAATTTACTGTTAGGGGTTGTGTGTAATAGGGTTTTTATTTCTCCTTAAATTGTATGTTTCACTGCTTTCTCTTTTCAGGGTCTGAGGCATGGCCTCCTGGAGTTTGCTTGAAGTATGTTGGTGGGGACCAGTTTGGCCACGTGAATATGGTGCTAGTAAGGTCGCTGGAGTCCCAAGAAATAGCAGATGTCAGCGTCCAGATGTGTAGCCCCAGCAATGCTGGAATGTTCCAGGGTCAGTGGCGCATGTGCACTGCAACTGGACTCTACTTTGGTGGTGAGTGTTGTTGTACTTTGTTTTAATAAAATTAAGCTGGCAGGGGTTGGCTTGCTCAGCTTTTGAAAGATGCAGTTTGGTGGTTATTACGCCTTTTTAGCAACTCTTGACAGCCACCTTTGGCAGGATCACAAAGTGCTTTGGGGAACTTAAGTAGCCATTGGGCTACCCGCTTTGCAACCCCTGTAGGTGATACATTGGGTGGTGGGGGTCCACCCCTGCCCCCCTCTCCAAAGCTCCCTCAAACTCCCCTCAGTGTAGTCACCCAGCAAGGGAAAGTCCTTAGTATCTTACCAGGAAATGTCTCGTGTGGAAAGGTACTTTAATACTATTCTCATTTAAGGGGAAAGGTACTAGAGGGAAGAAATCACAGTAAATCGGTCTCAGGATGGGCTTTCCGTCTTGACAGTACAGGCAGGAAGTTTGCTGTTTTGTTTTGGGCCGTCTGGAAGTCTATGTGCAAAGCTTGACCACTTCATGAGAGTTCCTTGGGTGCATACTTCCTGTAACAGATTTTGGGACAAAGCCTGCTTATCAGGCAACAGTGAGATCAGTAACCTAGTGTAAAGGCTAGCTACAAGTGAAGTTATTGTGTGCAATCTTGGGATCTGCTAAAACGGACTATTAAAACCCTTCAGGGCTGGAGCACTGAATGAATTACTTTGTTAGGGGAAACCACAATGCCTGAACATAATGGAGAAATAGGGCTTTCACTTGGGGAGTTAATGGAATCGCAACGCCCACACCGTTTGCAAAAACATGACTGGTGGGGAAAGAAACCCACACATCTGAACTGTTAAAGTAACAATTCGAGCCATAATGTAAAGAGGCAAAAACAACTAGGCAATCAGGGTTTTAAGATCTTCCCGGAAGTTGGTGTTGCAGTATTGAGAACAACAGAAGAGATAGAGAAGGGGGTGGGGGCGAGCAGTATTAAACGTCCAAAGATAAAAAGTCCAAGCCATAATGGGGTTAAGACTAGTAGGCGTGGCCTGAGAAAGGAGCAGGTTGAGGCCTTTATCCACAAGATGGCAAGAGCTGCAGAATATTGAATAGGAGCATCAAGAGAAACAGGACTCCTGGCCCAGATTATGCTGGTAGCTGCAAAGCCACCACTGCTAAAAGGACGTTAGCAACATTGAGAACCCGAGAACAGCCAGTTTGTGGGCTCCCGACCAAGAGTAGAACCTTGTCTGGATGAGGGAAATTTTTAATTCCTGCAGCTTGAAAAGTACTTGATGGGGTTGGGGGGGTGAATTCTTCCCATGAGACATCTAGAGCAAGAAACTTCAAGGTCTGCCCTTATAAGGGTGTACTAGGAGATCCTTGGGGCAAGAGAGGTATTGGGAAATGTCTTACCCCGGTACCATTGTGTCCCTCCTACACTCATTGTTGCTGCCATCTGCCAAGGCCAGGTAAAGAAGCATGCTGGGTTACTTAAAGCTCACTGAGAATGTGAGCCCTTTGAAGCTTACATTCCTTGTTGTGCACATTGATATATGCACTGAATCTTGTAATAAGAACTTTTGGCCCCGTAGCATAGGCCCTTAACTAGGTTATGGGAAGAAATCCCCATTTATGTTTGGTAGATGTTATCCCAGTTCTTATAGAGGTTTTCTCACTCCATCTGGACATTGGGATTCTGGTTCATGATTAATCGATTCCTAGTCGAGGATACCAGGCTAATTCTAGTACTGGAGATTGGAGCTGGAGGACCATTGAGCGTTATCTCTGCAACCTTGAAGCATTGAATAAGGTTATAAAACTACCCTGTGGGTCCTCAAACCCTTTTTCTTGATTCAGAACCTCCAACTTACCAAAAAAGCGCTTTACTGTTTGTAACCCCTTTCCCTACTGCCCTGATCTTTTGGTTTAACACCTACTAAAAGCTGTGTCACAGAAAATCGCACATGCTAACATAAGTCATTCAGTTCGGGAGACTGTAGTCCAGTCCCTCTTCCCACCAAAAAGGAACCAAGGAACCAAAAAAAACACAGGTGGGAAAGGCAACAAGTTGAGCATCCACAAAAAGTAGACACGAGAATCCCCAAAATAGAAATTTGAATGGTTTGTGTCCTCCCACGTATTCATCTTTGATATTTCCAATATCCGGATTTGCTGCTTCCGAATTCTTTTTTCAGCAGGGGGTGCAGTGTGTCGATGGCAGTGTAGTCTGTCCCTCGGCGGTCTCCGTATTGACGTCAACGTCACCGCAGGTATATGTAGCACATGCATCGCCCATTGGCCTCGGTTCTGTCTTCCCGCCCACCAATGCAAAATGACTTTGTCTTCGGCATTGTCCGCTCCTCGATCCGGCTTGGCAAAATGTTGTGACTGCGGTGTAAAGATGTCCGTGACGGACCATCACAGGATCTACATGTGGTGCCTGGGGTCGACTCATCTGTCTTTGGAGTGCAAGGACTGGTTAGCTATAACAGCCAAAGCTCTGAGAGCGTAGAGTGAAGCTTGCTGCAGGTAAGAACCAAAAATCCCCCTCGACTTCATCAAAACAAAATACCTCAGACGAGTTGAGCACAGTTTCTCCTTGTCAAAAAATCCAAACATTCCCGTTCACAAAGTGGTTCACACCACTTGTCGACAAACAGTGCCACAGATGGTCATCTTCCTCGTATTCTAGTTCACCGGAATGGGTCGTTTGCCCCACCAAATCGGACCCTAAACTCTTTTCACTGGGCCAGAAGGGTTTTTGAGAAAGCGACCTTGGCCCCCTCGGCAACACCTAAAGGTGATGCTCTGGTCGAAAGACCCGGAAGCACAAGAGCTGTGCGTCCTCAGACCGGGCTGCCAAGTCTGGTCCCAAGAGTGATCCCAACCCTCGAATTGAGAAAGTCTCCTCCAAGACTAAACTATTGACGCCGAAGGACTTTATTCCGACAGGACCGTAAAGTGTGGCATTGATGCCATCGGTGCCCATAACTGCAGAGAAGACATAGACGCTTCGAGTGTCGACCTACTCGCCACCGCATGCATCGAAACCGTCGAGGCTATCGACGCAACGGTCGAAGCCATTGACGTCAACAATTTAGTCTCTGGTCACAACAAATCTAATGCCAACTTCGATTGAGAAGTCTTTCACCCCATTGCCACGCTCAGAATTCTTCAAATCTCTCTTCTATATATGAAGATGCAGAGGGATCCTCTGATGCGAGACACTTTTGATTACAGTATGGGACGTCATCGGTGCCAGAAGCAATCGCTCATGATAAACTTGCAAGAATGCTTCCATGCGGCAAGTGGAATAGACACCTCACCACGCCGAGGTAACCTACAGCCAGCTAATGTCAAGGGTCATGGAATACATGAAGTGGTCAAGACCTACACCTGTCTTTGAACAGGATGATCTGATATTGATATTACTGATATTCGACAGAGGGCCACAGGAGCACGCAATTGTCCCTTTTCATCAAGCCTTACAGTGGTGTGTGGCTGTAAATTAAAAAACTGATGGCTAAGTGCAGGTTGCTGAATGTATAGCTCTGACCCATTTTTACCGCTCCCAACACCAGAAAGCCTGGTAGTTCAGGCAGCCACCTCCACGAGTAGGCAAAATGCCTATCCTACGACACTGATGGATAGAGACGACAAACGTTATGGTGCTATGGCCAAAAAGTTTTTTTCAGCCGGGAGTATGGCCTTGAAGTCGGCCAATGCTACGTGCATGCTAGCAAGGTTCATGCACACCCTTTGGGAGTGCATTTCTATGGGGGCTGACCATATCCCCGAAGGGGAGGAGCAAGATGGATTCCTTAACATTGTCAAGGATGGGAAATATGCAATGTGCGAATCTCTCCAAACTGGTCTCAGTTCTGTTGACCGTATCGGTAGAGCTATGGTGGCTAGTACTGTGATGCACAGGTTTGCCTGGTTGAGAAAGTCAGGATTTGCTCCAGACGTACAATCCAGGCTTCTTAACATGCCCTTTGACGGCACTCATTTATTTGGAAAGAAAGCTGATGAGAGTTTGGAGAAGCTGCAAACTTCCAACGTGGCGGTCAAATCCCTTGGAGCTGCAATAAGACAAACTCAAAACCGCCCCACGGTTACGCCCTGGAGGAGTAGGCCCTTTCACCACTACTTCATATTTGGAATAGGCAGAGGACAGCCAGCTCAAAGAGGACAAAGACGATTCCCCGGCAGTGGACGGGGAAGAAGTACGAAGACCGCTACAGTAGCGGCTGCCTTACCTTAAGCCGCTCCAAAACCTCTCTGAGGTCTTCTTTCACAAGACTGCAGTAGGAGGCAGGTTGTCACAGCATCTGACAGAATGGCGGGCTATTACTTCAGATGTATGGGCATTGGAAACCGTTGCCCAAGGTTATTGGCTCCCTTTTCTGCAAAAACCTCAGTCATCCACTGCGGAACAACTCTTTGAAGGTTCCAGATCCGCTCCTTAAGCAGGAGATTTTAACCCTGCTAGAGAAAGGTGCTGTAGAGCCAGTACCTGTAGCAGAGAGGAACAAGGGTTGGTACTCCCTGTATTTTCTAATCCCCCAAGAAGGACAGAGGACTGAGACCCATCTTGGACTTGATAGACTTGAACAAGTTCCTCAGAAAAGACAAGTTCAAGATGGTAACCCTTTCTCATATCCTTCAGGCCCTCAAGCTTCAGGATTGGATGCTATCATTAGACCTCCAAGATGGTTACTTTCATGTGCCGATCTATCACAAGCACACAGTACCTGAGGTTTGCTGTTGGCAGTTCTCATTATCAGTTCCGGGATCTGCGATTTAGGCTGAGTCCACCCCCCCGCCCCTCCCCTCCGCCCCATTGGTTTTCACCAACAGCGCTGATGGTGATTGTGGCAGCGAGTCTCAGGAGGGGGGGGGTGGCGTCTACCCCTACCTAGGTGATTGGCTGATCAGAGCTGGTTCCCCAGAACAGGCCCTGGAACATCTCAGCTACACCCGTCACTCCCGCCACAGGCTGGGATTTGTTAGGAAAGGTTTGTATGCAGTACCCTCTGGGAACACTACAAATAACTCTCAATACAGGTATACTAAACCCAACCTTTGTTATAAGCTTGTACTACACAGTTTTGGGAACGTGTTGAGCAGCCAGGTTAATCTCAAGAGGGGTCAATGTGAGCTTTAGTGGAGTTAGAGATTTACATTTACAAGTATTCAAATAAACTCTTACACTCAAGGTTTCTTGAATAAACAATTATTAATTGATCAGTCAGAAAAAGCCTTCAGAAGGGAGCAATATAATAACACTCGAATACACTTCATGAAATACACTCTTAATATCTCTATAAATAACCTTTTGGGATGGCCCACAGACACTACCTACACTCTCAGGTGACTTCAATTGCTAAGCTGCTGGGGACATTAATGTATCACTGATCATATAGTAATAAGTCAAAGGAAAATATTATTTAGAGCAACAAAGAGACCACAAATATTCTTAAGCAGGCAAATACTTTCAGATCCCCCAATAAGTCATTCAGTGGAAGAGGCTAAGCCAAAGTCAATAGGCAAGTCTATGTAAGCTGAAGTACTACTTTGTAGGTAAGTAGATAGTCTTTGCACAATGTTTCAGAAGTCTTTGAAGAAAAAGATGAATCAATGTAGGGCCACAAGCTGTTAGACTTGTGACTAGAAGAATATGCAAGCAACTGTACAGTAAGAGGTAAGTTCTCGCAGACTTTGTACAGTACCTTTTTAAAGTGAAGAAAAGATGCAGCAGATGACTCCTGTTCCTGTCCAGGTCTGCAGATCCCTCTGTTCTGGACCTCAGTCGTGGGTACAAGAGGGAGGATGTCGGACTCATGCACTGTACTGGGACGGTCAAAACTTCACTTTCAGTGGCTGTTCAATGTTTCAGCTCCTCGCGTCTACCCCAAATAGCAACACTGCGGTTCCTGGCTGTCGAAATGGACGTTCCTTGCTTCTGGGTTACAGCACTCTGTTGAGGGGGCTCAGGCTTGGTCAGTCCTGCTTCCTGGGAGTCCGGAGGATCTTCCTAGAGCTGTTGGCCAGCTTAAAAGCAACGCACACCTTTTGGTGTGCCTCTCCCTGACTATAAGGTTTCCAGTAGCAACTCTGGAAATTCAACCAGCTTCGAGATGATGTCCCTGTAAGATGGCTTACTTTGGCGTTGATTGGTTCCACCAACTGAAGGGGAGAAGTCTTCCTTGCAGTGGCTTCTCTGTGGATGCGAACTTGCCGTTTAGGCACTGCAGCAGGGCTTCACCCAGCAAACCAACGGTTCAGGAGTTGCAGTAGGCGTCCTCTTCAAGTTCTTCTTCGGTTGCTTCGTCCAGTGTTCGACTCTGCTTGCCAAGCCAAAAGACTCACCTTTTATTCAGTTCTCTCCCATTCGTTGCAGCCAGCCAATCATGCCAGAGTGCATTTGGGTCTCCTAGGAGACTAAGCACAGGGAGTTTCGGGCTCCTCCCTCACTTCCTGCCTACCCCAGACATCATGGAGCCAGAGGCGGGCTTCACTCTTGAATCCCGCCAAAGGCAAAACGCACAATGGGACCAAACCTGGTTTGGTGTGCAGAGTAAATCTCAAGAAGGACCTTTCCACAAAGAAATGGCGAAAAAAGAAGACTGGGGCCATTTTGACAAAAATGTCACCCTTGGGTGCTTTACTGCAGCTGCAAACGCAGCCTGTGGTAAATGCACACCATGGTAGTTAAAACGAAACCACTGCCACAAGCCGTTCAGTGAGGAAAGGGTAACATAAAAAATGTTACCCGAGAAGCTAGACAAAGGGGATACTAGGTAACCCCTCCAGCACCCTATTGTAAAATGGTGTGTGCTGGGTCTAGAAAGTTACAAATGGAAGTAAAGACAATGTCACTTTACTGTTCTGGGAAACAGTAGTTTATCCCAAAGAAGGTATTCAAACCTTAGGAAAATCGGAAAGACTTCCCTGTGTCACTGCACTGAAGGGGCTGTGTGACACAATGTAAAAGATACCTATGAAGTTTGTCAGACTCCACAATCAAAAGAAAGTGTTCAAAATCACAGTAAAATACATGGCTGTGGGGGAAGGGGGGTCTCTCGCTACAGGTTTAAAAATCAAGTCCTCAACATCCAGCAAAGTTGCTTGGTGTCTCTGAGGTGGAGAGAATTGGCAAATTTCTGAGAATTCTCCCTAACGGGCTCCTCCCTCAACTTCAAGAACTTCCACTTGATATCATCACAAAGACTCCAATTCATCGGAGCAGTCCTGGATGCATCTCTGGGAAAAGCCTTGCTACCAGAGGTGAGGGCTCAAGACATTCTGCAGATGGTGACCAATTTCCAGAATGCTCTGCATCTACCGGCCTTAGATTTTCTGAGGTTGCTCGGCCTCATGGCATCCTGCATTTTTCTGTTTCTGAAGGCTCACCTCAGAATGGGATCTCTCCAGTGGGCTCTCAGGACCCAGTGGTCACAATTCTCAGGAAGAATGTCAAATCGCCTATAAACTGGATCTTCAGTGGTGGGGCTTTGCGAAGAACATCTTGAAAGGAGAACAGTATTGGCATCCATGGCCGGAGATAACCGTAGTGACGGTCGCCTCACTTACAGGGTGAGGAGCCAATACCAACGATTTGACAATCAGCGGTCGTTGGTCTCCATTGGAGTCCAAACTGCATATCAACCTTTCATCGCTGAGGGCAATCAGACTAGCGCTGAAGGCCTCCCTGCCATCTGTAAGGGGAAAGAATGTCTTGATAATGACGGACAACACAGTGGCCATGTGCTACCTCAACAAGAGGTGGTGTAGGGTCACTACCACTGTGCAGAGAGGCAGTGCAGCTCTGGTTCTGGGCAAGAAGGAATCTGTCGGAAGTGCACCTAGCCGGAGAGAAGAACACGATGGCGGATGCTCTGAGCAGGCTGAGCAGTTTCCCACAAGTAGGAACTAGCTCAGGAAGTCCTTACGGAGATCTTCACCCTTTGGGGAATCTCTAGTGGATCGGTCTGGAACTGGTGCTAACCGAAAGTGCTAACTGTACTGCTCAAGGGAGTTTCCCCCAAGAGGAGGTCTAGGTGACGAGTTTGTGGTGGACTGGTAATTTCCACTCCTATATGCGTCTCCTCCAATCCCAGTCATTCTTCACGTAATCAGGAGGTAAAGAAAGTTCAGGAACTCAATGATTCTCATTGCCCCAGACTGGGCCAGTAGGACGTGGTACCCGGACCTTCTGGACATGTCCATCTGCCCTGCGATACATCTTCCACAAAGAGGACCTTCTTTCGCAAGAGGAGGGTCAGGTTCTCCATCCGGATATCGGGACGCTCAGCCTTCATGCATGGTTTCTGAGAGCTGAGATACAAGGATTAGGACCTCTTGGATGATGTAATGGAGATTTTACTTTCGGCCAGAAGGCCAGCAACCAAATCTTTATACCGCTGCCGCTGGAATAAATTCTGAAGCTGGTGTAGAGATAAGAATGTTGACCCTTTTTCATGTAATACACTGACAGTGTTATACTTCCTATTAGATCTGGCAATTCGAATGGATTGTGTCCTCCAATGCATACCACATCTTTGACATGTAATGTCCACAGCTGTGCACTTCAGAAACTTTTTCGGCAGATGGCGTCCTGCATCAATGGCATCGGGTCCATGTCCCTCAAGGGCCTCCATCAAGGACAGCGTCACAGGATGTTATAAATAGGACGCACGGCGCCCGTTGCCCCAGTTCAGTTTTTTTCCACGAACGTGTTAACTTCGTGAGACTCGGCATACCTTGTGTGTTTTCTTCATTGAAGATGTCTTTTGCATCGACCCCTCCGATTCCGCGGTCCGGCTTCAAGGCCTGCCGGGACTGCAAGTCTAAGCTCACCGACCTCCCCCACCGCATTTGTTTGTGGTGCCTGGGCGAGTCGCATGACACAAACGACTGCTCGAAATGCCAGTTGCTGACTGTCAAGGCCTTGCGGAAAGGGAAGCTCCAGGTAGGTAGGGGCTCTAAGCCGGTTAAGTCCTGCACTTCCAAGTCCAAGGGGGTTTCCACAGACTACTTGAGGAGGGTCTCTCCGCGTCTGAAGGATTCCTGGGGATCTCTGTCCCGGAGTGGTTCCCTCCACTCGTCTTCCTCGTCCCGGCACTCAAGGAAGCTCCATCACCGGTCGCCTTCCCCGCCGTCCTCGTAGGATGGTGCCTCAAGGAAGGTTTTGTGCACTACAAAGTCCTCAACTCCAGAGGAATAGGCAGCTTTTAAGAGATCCATGATGGTGATTTTTCAATCGCAGGACAAAGGGTCCAGTTGTGCCTTCTGACGAAGCCGGCCAGGATCGGTCTTGTTCCGTGGCTCACACGCCTTCGGGCTCGAGTTCACGACGCAACGCTCATCGGGAGCCGTCGAGGTCTCATAGGGACAATGAATCGAAGGGTCGCAAGAGACTGTCTCTAGGTCTCGGTCCCAGCGAGACTGCAGCCACCTATTGAGGGCACGGGCCGGCGTCGACTTGTTTGGCGCCATTTCCATCCGATTCGGACATAAACGCCTTGCTGTGAGATCAGCCACCGGCGCCGTCGACACTGAAGCCTTCGCGATCACGCGTCAAGGTTGTCCATACTCTCGACGTCTAAGCCTTCAACGCTACCGGCGCCTTTGGGGATTTTTTTTCGCGAAATTTGTCGTTTGAGTACCCAGACATCGTGGATCCTCCAAGGAAGGCTACATCGACGAAGGTGAGCCCAGATTTGGCCCCCAGGTCCTCTTCTGTCCCCAGACCTGGATTTCAACCCCCTCTGGATGATATTTTTGAAGAGGAGGAAAGGTCTGAGGTAGAGGAACCTGGTGACCTTGATGATGATCCAATTTGTTTCTGGTGATAGTCAGCTGGAGGAGATGAGGCAGACCCTCCATGATGCAAGTGGGCTGGACACTTCCCCGGAAGTGGAGTTTGGTAGACCGGAGCATGGGGCTCATGCAGAGTCGGTGTGCCGGGCCGGAGGGTGGGGGGTGGGAGGGGTCAGGTTCTCCATCCAGAGGTCAAGACTCAACCTTCACGCTTGGTATCTGAAAGGTTGAGGTATAAGGATTGGGACCTCCCGGATGACGTGATTGAGGTGTTGCTTTCGGCCAGGCGGCCTGCTGCAAAATCCCTGTACCGTTGGCGTAACTTCTGCGACTGGTGCAGGGATCAGTGTTGATCCTTTTCAGTGCTTCATCCCTATGGTTTTGTCTTTCTTGCTTTCTTTGGCCCACAGGGGCCTTCAAGTGGGTACCATTAAGGGTTATCTGGCGGCGCTGTCTATCTTTAAGCGCTCCTCTGAAGAATGTTCTTACTTTAAGATTCCTTTTATTTCTCAGTTTCTTAAAGGACTGACTAATGTATTCCCACTGTCCCCTTTCCAGGTGCCAGTTGGGGATTTGAATTTGGTTTTGAGATTTATCATGGGTGCTCCGTTTGAACCTTTGCACTCTTGTCCTTTGAGATTACTGTCCTTTAAGACTGTGTTCTTGGTTGCGGTTACTTCCGCTCGCAGAGTGAATTGCAGGCACTTTCAGCTAAGCCACCCTGTTAGACCATAAATGGAATAAAGGCACAATAACCATATACTAAATGACACGCACAGTCGTGAGGTTCGATTTCCAAACTGGTCTGGTTTATTCATAAAGTAGCTCAGTCGGCCGACCGGGTCTCAACGCCTCACAACGTGTGTTCCCAGACACCGCGAGATGAGAGCGAGCAGCGCTCAAGTAGTTGGATTCTCTCTCTCTCTCTCTCTCTCTCTCTCTCTCTCTCTCTCTCTCTCTCTCTCTCTCTCTCTCTCTCTCTCTCTCTCTCTCTCTCTCTCTCTCTCTCTCTCTCTCTCTCTCTCTCTCTCTCTCTCTCTCTCTCTCTCTCTCTCTCTCTCTCTCTCTCTCTCTCTCTCTCTCTCTCTCTCTCTCTCTCTCTCTCTCTCTCTCTCTCTCTCTCATATATACAAGCTAGGGTTCGGTAATTGACAGTTATGACAAGTCTTCATTCAGTCTAAACATTAGTATTCTTGCAGAGACGGTTTTCTGTTATGGGGAACACGGGGCTCTGGCACAGGGAAGGATATCCTGTTCTTGCAGGGAGACATTCCAACTAACGTTATCGGTTTGCTGCGGCTCATGGGCTAAGGCTCCGACAGTTCTGAAGCAGAGAAAAATACCATCCTTCGTGGGCTACTCATTAGGCACGGCTTTCGCACAGCTTCAAGGCCTCAGTGAGAGGAAAACAATGCATTTCTGTACGGCTCTACATTCCTATCTACGTTAGCATTCAGAGTTCAAGCTGTGGCCTCGCACTGTGTGGGGATCTGAGGCATAGAATATATTTGCAAAGCGTTACAAAATAGAAAATGGCCGGCATCTACAAAATGGACTCCCAATGGTCACATTCAGGTTTCACGGTTTGCAATATTTGTCACATGATGGGATTTGCTTCTGGCCAATATATCATTCATATCATTCAGGCTATGTATTTGCATTTATGGTCTAACAACCCTTTACTTTGTTTCACAAGGACAGGGTTGTACTGCGAGTACGTCCTTCTTTTGTACCCAAGGTTGTCTCTGAATATCATTTGAGTCAAAAGGTGGTTCTTTCATCTTTCTACCCTCCTTCTCCTGGTAAGGAAGAGGAGCATCTCCATCGGTTAGCTCCTAGGAGAGCTCTTAGCTTTTACATTTCTAGCCTGTCCAGGGTCAGAGTGGATGATTAAATCTTTGTAGGATATGCTGGACACAGATTGGGCCAGGCTGATGGCAAACAGACCTTGTCCAGGTGGAATATTCTTACCATTACGGAGTGTTACCGGTTGGTGGGTAAAGACCCTCCTGAAGGGTTAAGAGCTCACTCTACTAGGGCCGTGGCTACTTCCAACACCCTCCAGTGGGTTGTTCCCATTAGGAATATTTATGATGCCGCTACTTGGGCTTCAATCCATACATTTGTAAAACATTATTCCCTGGATACAATCCATGGTCAGGATGGCCTTTGGGAAGGCGGTCTTTATTCCGCAATCTAATTGGGTATTCTAAAATCTTTTCCCTCCTCCGTTTACTGGTACTGCTTTGGGAGTCTGTCAAAGATGTGGAATGCGATGGAGGACACAATCCATTTGAAGAACAAGTTACTTACCAACTGGTAACTTTCTTTCGACTGGATGTTCCTCCAACGCATTTCACAACTCTCTCCCAGCCTGCCCCTCTGGAGAATTTCTTATGTGATTATAGCTACCGTCTCCGCAAGGCTAAGTGCAGTCCTGCAGGCATCAGAATGGTGTCGCACGTTCTGGGGGAAAAACTTAAACTGAGGCTATGGGCGCCATGCGTCCTATTTAGAACATCCTGTGATGTCGTCCTCGTCTTGACTCTCTCTGAGCCCGTTCTCCACCTGTCCGTTCCCGGGGTACTGGCTCCACTTTGCTTGTTAGTGATGAATTGAACGCTGAGACTCAATCATTATTTTAAGCTTATACGCTTGATTACTGCCTCTGCTGTAGGTTTGTGTGTGTGTGTGTGTGTGTGTGTGTGTGTGTGTGTGTGTGTGTGTGTGTGTGTGTACCGTCTAATCTTATTATAGATTCTCTGCTGGTGGACTGTAAGAGCAATCTGTGCTTTTGATCTTTTTTGTCAGCATTGGGAGGATTGGTGAAGCTCTGGAGAATTTCCCCCATTGCCCGCAGAGATTTCATCACAGGGTTTGTGTTTCCAACAGTTCCCCAGACACCCATTGCTGCTGGAGCCACAGTGGCTTTATCAGTGTCTATACTGCTTGATTTCCTCCCTTCTTGTGACGCAACCAAATTTAAATTGTGTTCCTGGGTCCACAAAACTGAGGCTAACATTTTCTTTACTTGCATTTTAGTTACATTTGTACTGTTATTGTTAAGTTATAGTCCTAATAAATATTTCCTGTTCCTAGTGCAACATGTACAAGGGAAGGAAGGATTGCTGGAATTTCACAATTGACCATTTGAGTGCTCATACCCTTAAAGAGTCATCTTGTTTTGTCACAATACTTGCTCTATTTCAGTCTGGTTAGCCTATTATAGGCCATACAGAAAATGTGACCAACAGCGTGAATAATTTTATAAATACAATTGTCCAATAAGCTTAAATGTAGGTGTGCAACAGCTGAGTGGAGATGGACACTCAATTGACTATGTATACAAAATACCGACCTTCCATATGTTTGCACATGCTTTGACTGATAATAACCGAATGCCACTTTGAGAGCAGCCAAGCAGTGTTTTTCTCTTGCCTGCTTGAATGTCATTTTCAGTGCCCCACTTAAATCTTTGTGGCTGGAATACGTGGGGGGAACTTCAGCGGTGTACCGCTTTGTGAAGGATACCAATCTGAAGCAGATGGAAGCAGATGAGACCTTCAACAGGTGCATCCTTGAGCTATGCTTCATTCTTCCTATGCCTGATTAAGTGATCTGAAGATTATGGTAGCTTCCAAATAAATGACTTAGCCTGACTAAGTCATCATCTTGTCTTTCTTGAAACAACCCTTTAATTTTTTTTTTTTTTTTTTCCATTACCCTTGGCTAACACGGTAAAGAAAACATACCTCTATCTAGATCTATAGCTTGTGGATCTGCTTCAAATCACATGCTCTGAAAGGCTGACATCTAGTAGGTGCAGAGTATTGCACTCTATTTTCAAACTTTGAAAAGGGACGTCTATTGCGTGGGTTTGTAATGCTATCCCTGCGTGATGTGTATTATACCCATGATCCTTCATGCGTCTAGGTCCCTCATTGGTTTTTTCCACTATCCTAGTGTGAGAAACCTGAGGATGTTCTCACTTGTAGACCCGGTGATCCTTTGTTCAGATAGCCAGGGGAGGGCCATTGCTCTTGGATTCTGACCTAGGGGTCGGATGAGCGCGGGAGACCTTGGCAAGGGGGTCCTTGGGTACTACAGGAGGAGCGTCATTGGACGAGACTCAGCAACTATTCTTTTTTTTTTTTTCTTTTCATACACCCATACCTGACAAACCCCTCTATCTTTGTGGGATATTGTCATCGGACTCCTCTCCTACCCCAACCTTTTCCCTTACGGCAAAGACCATACCATCGGGGGAATCCAAGACCATCCCAAAACCCCAATGCAAATTTTCTCTCCTTCTGTGAAATCCATTTCTCAGCAACCCTGCAACCAAACACCCTTACAAATCTACCCTATTTTTCTTTCCCTTTCATAGGACACCAACTCCCATTATTCCATTCCTCTACTAGAACACCAAAAGACTGAGACGAGGAAGAAGGGCACTAAGAGTATGAAGATGAGGAAAACACACTGAGAAACAGAGGACAGAATATCACACTCTGACAGTAGGCTGTCCCACTAATGGAGAGGGGCAGAGTCTGGCAGACCCAACCCTGATCAAACACCTGCAGCCAATTACCAACTCACAGGTGTATAAAAGAAGGCTACTGAGGGAGAGAAGGCAGTTGATCTTGGAAAGCCGGGAGGGAGGCTGCAAGACTGAGTCCGGCAGAGGATCACTGCCTGAGTACCAAGCACTCGGAGCTAGCTGGCAATGCTGGACGGTACCTGGAACCCAGAGCGCAGAGAGCTGCTTAGAGTGGGACATGTCCAGGAAAGTGCCCATTCCTAAGGGGCATTGACAAATGGAGGAGGAAATGCATTCTGGGAAAAGTAGTGCATTACCTCCCGGGTGAACGACTGAGTTAGGGAGGAAAGACCAACAAAGTGTCAGCTTCCCTCCCGGGGAGAACGAAGGAGTTGGCGAGGAAGGATGGGCAGGTGATGAGACCCTGACCTCAAACCAATAAAACATCGGACCCTGCCTGCCAGCGCCGTGCCAACTGCATTAGTCTGAGAGAGAGTAACCCAGTGGCACGTGTGTGAATGAAACCTAACAGAAATTAACGAACTGAGTCCAAGTGCATTATGGGACTGGTAGTTTTTTCAGCAAAAGATTAAAACCCTGACAATTTGTAGCATAGTGGTTTGGCTTAATTGAGTGCCTTTTCGAAAGACTCTTGTGAACTGAATAGGTCAAAGTGGTCATGTTGAGGTAAACAATAAGTCCTCAGTTTCGAAAGTATTCGACAGAAACCAAAAACAAAGAAGGCTTGAGCCTGAATGAGGGGAGTCTACCGTGAACTACGAACTATGAGAAGGAGGTCTGAGCCTGACGATGTACAGTAATGTTGTGATATTTGAAAAGGAGTTCTGAGCGTGATAGAGGGAAACCTACATTAACAGGTGATATCTAAGAGAAGCTGAAGACTTGGGGAAGAGAATACCTAAGTAATTTGAAATTGTGGCTTAAAAATTTCTTTTGAATTTATTGGACATAGACCTGACTTTGGGGAAGGTAGCCCTGAATGGTCTAAAGACTTATCGGCGAGAATTCTTTTGTTTGTTTGGCAACCTTGTGAACAGTATAACTCGGGTGAGCAAAACCTGGTACACCTACAGTGACCTGTTCTGGTAATATATTCTTGTTTACGAACTGCAGAGCTGAGCGGGACTGATCTGCATGATCTGAGAGCCTACCCCTCGCTGAGACCAAGAGAACCATTTCCTGAAAAGGAGACCAGGACCTGGCTGAGAAAAATCCAGGGGTGTCCTTGTAGAATCTAGATAAAGAAGCCATGTTTCCATACAGACTTTACATTTGATGCACCCTTTGTTTACTCGTCCCTCTTTGCAGTTATTGTATAATCTTAGGGCAAGTATTGGGTTTATTAGTCTAACTATTCTAATTTTGCACTAGACTGACTAGGACTGTTGTATTTTCTTTCAGTGGTCGAGATTGCTCCCATTCTGGCATTTGGGCAAGTTGGGAGTTTTTTTTTTTCCAAATCCCTTAAACTCTTCAATGAACACCCTTGAACTTGGTCTTTGTGTTGTATTATTTTGATACCATGAGTTCCTCACAGTAGTTGGTTGCATATGCAGAGTTCGTAGCTTTGCTACTAGATTTACATTTCATATCGTCATACTTGCGACAGCCGTCTCGACGAAAGATTCTTTGTGTGACGCTTCGACTAACCTCTCCTCCTACGGCCTTGACCAGATTCCGGCCTTTTACAGTAGGTAGGGGAGTCTTCCACATTTACATTCCTTTTATAGAATGCCTCTTTCTGTCTTCCTTTCTACTAGACTGGGTCTACTGCCGCTAAATGAACAACAAATTATGCAATGGAAGACCTTTAAATTATGTCCTTCCTGCAATAAGAAATGCCACTGGAAAGATGCACGTGGTGTGTGTAATAACTACCTTACACGCGATCATGTCCAACGCCATTGTGAATCCTGCAAGCTTTTTAAGCCTAAAACTTAGACAGGCGCACTAAGCAATGGGCAGCCTACGCCTTGCAGGCCCAGGCCAAATCACATTCCCCCCACCAGTGCTATTAGTTCCGTCGAGGAAGAGCTCTGCACCTACGGCTCAATTTCAGAAGCTGAAGACATACAGGAGGAATCTGTAGACTCCGGTGGGTCTGTCCCCAGCCCCACTAGGCAGGCCGAAAGCTCTGCTACCCGAGGTCCTCTGGCAATAAAGACACAAGTGCATTTACACAAACCTCCAAGCCAACATTTTTATGGGATTGTTGACAGGGGGGCTTCCACGGCAACTATGCTTTCATCCAAACCTCCGTTGAAAGTGGTTGAACCTCCGTGTTCAAAGCCATCTGCACTTTTGCACTTCTCGATGCATGGCTCGAAGGTAAAGGCAAAACATTTTGTTCATAAACACCCGTTGACTGCAGATTTGTATGTCAAAATATATTTTGAAATGTAAACATGGGGGGGGGGGGGAACGCACCAAAACACCACAAGTGCCCATGGCTTAAAATTAAGATTGACTAAGGAGGGAGCTAACGGCAGCTCCTGGGTATCCAGCATTACCCAGTGACCGGGAGCATGCTTTGAGGAAACTAGGAGCTAGTACATGGTGTTCCGTAAATCTAACTACTAGAAACATAATTGTGTCCATTATTTCTCCAGCATTGGGTCTGGCATGGATTCACATGCTCATGAATATTCCCAGTCATCAAGCTTGGAATCCTCTGTAAAAGAAAGTTTGTTTTGTTTCTAAACTTTCTTCTATAAATCAATCACTGAGCTCTGGGTCATACTGCCCCCCAGCCAATGACTGCCCTCTACCTAAGCCCCTTCTCTGGCAGCAATCTTCGATTATTACCGCACATTCAAGTGTTGAGTCCTCGCGTTTCGCTCTTCGAGCTTTCTGCGTTTTTTTTCTCCTTGTTTTTGGTAGGAAAACTGTTTTCGGTTCAATCGTGCCTGTGTACTCCATCACTTCTCCTTCCAATTAACGGGGACCCATTTTTTGGAATCATTCATTGCCCCTCAAGGGCAGAAATCGTGTGTTGTTCTTGGAAGCTTTCAGATGTTCTTCAGGCCTACGCCGTGCCGGATCTTGTCGGAGGAAGACGACGGAGCTTCCCTCTTAAAGCTGTGCACCAGCTGCTGTTTGCAGAATGTTTTTACAGATGACAAGCTTTCCCAGTGCCTGTATTGTCTGCACCCAATGCATAAAGATGATTGTGAAATCTGCCGTGGCTTCACCAAAGTGCACAATGAAGGGTCAGGTTGGCGGCATGGCTCATGACCAGGGCCTCTACCCTAGGTGATTCACAGGGGCGTGCTTTTTCTGTATCCAGCCAACCGGAGCAGGCTTCTAAGTCCTTTGATGGTGCTACATCCGTGGCGGCCCAAAACAAGGTCAAGCACTGCAAGTCCGCTTCTGTCGGGATCACTGTGCAAGCGGGTCCTGCGATGGTCAGGGCCTGTTAGTCATTTGTCTGCCTCAATCTCCAGCCACCGCTCCAGCTCTTTGTCCAAGAGAAAGTCGGCTACTCTGGCGAAGCTGTGGTAGACCCGGAGAAGGCCCAGCAGGACAAGGTGTCCGACCAGCCCCTGAAGACCCAGGTGATCCAGGGCAAATTGGTTTCCTCGATTGGTTTGGTGGTGGCCTCCCTTTCGAAGGTAAAAAGGGACTGACCCAGTCCAGGGTGCCCCGGTGGCAGCCAGAGTGGCTCTTCCTTCCAGGAGGGAGGCTTCGTCCAAGCCGGTAGAAAAGACTCTGGGGAAGAGGCTGCCGGACCTTAGCCCGAGACCGACCCCTCAGGACCCGAAGGAAGGTGGGAAGGTGGGAAGGTGGGAGGGTGGGGGTGCTGGACAAGAACTCCAAGTTATGGACATTTCATTGTCCGAGGAGGAGATGCTTTCCGTCCACACCATCCAGGATGGTGGTGGTGACGACGACAATGGGAACGTTTAGAAGGAGCCCGCCGGAGGCGACAACACCATCGACACAATCAACTGGGATTGATTGATATTTCATTTCTATCGTGCTCGTACACAAGTGTTTCAGAGCGCGCAAGGCAAGGGAGGAGAACAGGGGAGAACAAAACAGCGATCTTACTAGGCCCAGTGACTTTGAGAACGCGCAAGTGCATGGGAGAGGGGGAGAGGAAAAGTGCATGGAAGGAGGGATAAGTGGAAAGTGTGAAGCAGAGGAGAAACAGATAAAAATCAATAAATACATATTAAAGGCAACAAACAGTGGTAATGCAGCCAGCAGTTTGCAAGTGCTAGGTTTAAGGCAGCAGACAGTGTAGGTCTGATAAGTGCAGGAAGAAAAAGGGGGGGCTGTATGGGTACAGAAACAGACCCCAGTGCAAGGGGTGGCCCGGAGGCAGTGCGGGAGGGTGGCAGGGTGAGCAGGTTCCTGGGCCCAAAGGACAGACGGTGGCCAGGTGCACAGTGCCAAGAGAGAACAGATCAGTAGGGGAGAGGGGAATGAAGGCAGAAGACAAAGAGGAAGGTCTTGAGGTGCTTCCGGAACCGGAGATGGTTCTCCAAGTTTTAGAGTGGCAGGGAGGCTGTTCCAGAGGGAGGTCCCAGCCGAAGACAGAGATCTATCCCCAGCTCGTTTCTTTGAGAAACGACTGACCCTGAGGGAGTTGGAGGTAGAGGAGCGAAGGGCTCGAGAGGGGAGGTATTTGCGGAAGGATAACTGAAGGTATTTTGGGCCGAGTTCCCAGAAAGCCTTGTGGACAATGCAGAGGGTTTTGAATTTAATCCTGTCCCCCAGGTACCTCCTAGAAACCTGCCGCAGGATACCCTCTCGACTCACCCCCCCCCCCCCCCCCCCCAACACGCTGATGTTGGAGATTCAGGGGAGGATGCCAACCGCACCACCAGCAGTGACCCAGTTGACACCGGGGCAACCACCGGCAAAGAGGAGGCATCCTAGACCTCCATTCCAACTGTTGCTGCCATCCCTCTCCCCCTAGGGGAACGAACACGGCGACGATGGACACGGACGGCGACGCAGGGATAGGAGATCCTGCATCACCGCCGGGGAGAGGTTCTCCACCGGATGAAGTGGGATCCTTTCATTCCATGATCGCCCATGCGTCGGAGCTTTTCCAGCTCACCCCAGAAGAGGAAAAGGGTTTCCCGTAGCAGCACCGGGAGGCGACGAGGAAGACCATCCTGTCGGTCCCGCTCCTGAATGACGTTTGGGATGAAGGGCTGGCTCTGCTGAGGAACCCAGCCTCAGCCCCAGTGAAGAGAGATCGGCTTGAAAAGTAGTACCAGGTGCCAGTCTGTGCCCAAGTGTCTGGTCTCAGCTGTCGCTGGACTCGTGGTCTTGGTGGCCGCTACGAAGAAGTCATCTAGTTCGTCTTCATCTGCACCTCTAGACAATGAGGGGAAGAAATTGGGTTCCATGGGTAGAAAGGTCATCTACTAGTCGGTGACGACTGTCAAGGCGGCCAATGCCTTAGCGATCGTGGCCAGATTAGATCAGGAGCTTTAGTACAAGATGACTCCACTCCTGGATTTCCTCAGTGATGACAAACGGCCACCAACTTTAGGCAGGCGGTCCAGACGAGGGTCCTGGACATGCCCTTAGACGGAGACAAGCTGTTCGGGAAGGCCGTTGATGAATCCCTCCAGGCCATCAAGACCGACGCAGAGACTGCCCGTGCCTTGGGCACCCTGCAACAACACCGGCAGTCCTCTAGTTCCTCAGGAGGGAAGTCTAGCAGGTCTTCATAGGGTTTCGGCAGGGGCTCATCCTCTTAATGCCAACCCTCCCGTTCCTCGACCCAGGAAGCCAACAGTGGCTGCTCCAAGGCCTTCGGAGGTGGCTGCCATCATTGTCCAGGCTCCCAGTGCGGTACACCGACTGCCAAGCAGGACTGACCCAGCCAAGACGCCGGGGGGGGGCCCTCCACCCCTGCACCCTGGTGAGAGGCCAGTTGGCGAACTTGGTCAGTGTGTGGGAGACCATCTCCATCGATCAATGGGTGCTGGACACTCTCGCCCACGGACACACTTTTTAGTTTCAACTGAAGCATCTGCGAATACCACCAGCGGCCTGAAAGGAACACATCCCTCACCTGCTGTTGGAAGTGCAGGCCATGTTAAGAAAAGGGGTGATGGATCTGGTTCTAAAGCGACTCCGGGGCTCCAGAGTTTACTCATGGTACTTTCTCGTGAGAAAGAAGACCGGGGGATGGAGGCCCATTCTCGACCTACGACGACTCAAGTACATAAAGTCCCAGAAGTTCAGGATTGTCACGCTGCAGCATGTGCTCGGCCAGCTGGAGGAGGGAGTCTTCTGTCGTTGGATCTAGAGGATGCGTACTTCCACGTCCCCATACACAAAGAGCATCACAAGTTACTTTGTTTCTTCGTTCAGGGGAAGCATTACCAGTTCAAGGCTCTCCCCTTCGGACTGAAGTCATCAAGTGCCTGGCTCTGATGGCGGCCCATCTACGACTGCAAGGGATTCATATGTATCCTTACCTGGACGACTGGCTCATCTAGGCCAGGTCAAGGGACACCGCCGTTGATCACACGGCAAAGACCGTCCGTCTGCTGACAGACCTGGGGTTCTTGTTAAATGATGCAAAGTCTTGCTTGACTCCATCTCAGGCCGCGCTGTTCCTGGGATCCAGGCCCGACAGAGTGACCTGCATGGCGTCACCGTCTGAGGAGAGGATAGCGGCCATTTTGGGCAAGGTGCTGGTATGGCTTTGAGTCATCCGTCAACTCAGACGGTTCTGCTGCAGGATGATCCTCGTTGCACCAGTGTAGTCGAGGCAGATCTGGTACCCGGACCTTCTCATCATGTCAGCGTTCCCTGCAGTCAAGCTGCCAGTGGTCGCAGATCTTCTCGCCAGGGAAGTAGGCGCAATTCTGCACCACGACCCAGGATCTCTGAATCTGAAGGCCTGGCGAGTGCAGCATTTGAGTTTGGTGGCTACGATCTTCCGGCGGACAGCAGGTAGGTACTCTCCAAGGCCAGGGTGTCGTCTACTTTGAAGTGCTACGGACAGAAATGGAAGCGTTGTGCGAATTGGTGTCGGTTGCAGGCTATCAACCCTCTGATGGTCACAGCCCCTCAAGTACATCTGTATTTACTGTCATGCTAAATTGGGACTTGCGCACGCCTCCAAGGTACATCTGGCGGCTATCTCCCGCTACACCAGGCTTCCGGGACGGTTTTACTGTGGTTGCGCCGTCTCTTCAGAGTTCATCACAGGACTGTGCCACTAGTTCCTGCCGGTGAAGGTCTGGCCCCACCGTGGGAACTCAATGTAGTGCTGACTAGGCTCATTGGGGGGGCCCCCCTATTCAAACCTATGCATTCAGCCCCGCTCAAGTTTGTCGTGGAAGACCGCTTTCCTCATGGCCATCACCTCTGCAAGATCCATCTGTGAGATCCAGACCCTGTCCTGCAAGCAGCCTTACTTGACTTTCCATGAGACGAGGGTGGTGCTGCGCACGCACCCCTCCTTGATTCCCAAGATTCTGTCAGAATTTCATCTAAATGAGCCCTTCTTACCTGTGTTTTTTCCGACAGCCTTTGTCTCCGGCTGAAAGACTTGTCACTTCCTGGATGTGGCCAGAGCGCTGAAGTTTTGTGGCCCGCACAAAGTTCCGGAAAACTGCTCAGCATTTTGTGAACTTTGGTCCTGTGAACCATGGAAAGTCCCTTTCCAAGGCTTCCATTTCCAGGTGGCTCTCCGGCTGCCTCGCTCATTGTCACCTGTTGGCAAACCGACCGCTGCCTGGCCATCCGAGAGCTCAGTCTACCAGAGTGATTGCTGCTACGATGGCGTTCCTGTCAGTATGCCCCGGTGGACACTTGCAGGGCTGCTGGGTGGAGGTCGCTGCACACCTTCACGAAATTCTACTACGTCAACAGGGATTCCAGGGAGGAGTCCAGTCGGTCAAGCAGTGTTGCACAAACTGTGAGCCTGGTGAGGAGTTAAGAGATTGCTTCTGTAGAGCCTTGCCTCCTTCTGTGCTTGTGTAATTATGTACTGATGTGTATTCTTTATTCATGATCATGTGAATCCATGCCAGACCCCATGCTGGAGAAGGTACAATTTACTTAGCTGTAACTGTTGTTCTCCAGCATGAGTCTGGCATGGATTGCCATGCGAACCCTCCCGCCTGCCCTCTGTGGCTCTTCTCTTGGTCCCACTGCCACTTTACGTGCTACCAAATCTGAAGATGGCTGCCAGAGGAGGGGATTGGCTAGAGGGAAGTCATCGGCTGGAGCAGTATGACCCAGAGCTCAGTGATGGGTTTAAAGAAGAAAGACGGTTTAGAAACGAAACAAACTGTTTTTTCTTTTACAGAGGATTTCCAGCCCGACGACTGGGAATATTCATGAGCATGCAAATCCATGCCAGACCCATGCTGGGGAACAACAGTTAAAGTAACATGTTCATTATGTCCACTTATGCTTTAGATGTCCTATAGATTAGTCCTAATGTGTCTTTACACATTGCCCCAAATACTCACAGGTACGTTTGTTTGACATTAGTTGGCTTGGGGAGAGAAAAGTAGCTCCTGCTAGCTGTTGGTGTGAAGCTAACAAAGCTCTTCGATGCTGCAAGCATAAGCTAAATAGCTCAATTGCCAACGCAGCCGTTGATGTCCCGTAACTACAACAGTAACCTCTGCTAATTATACAAAGGCTCCTGACACTTTGTCCAAATCCTTGCATGGTGAACAATCTGCAGATCCTGTATGTATTCGGGGTCCTGACTCGCTGTTAGTCACTACCACTAGAAAGTGTGCTGGAGTGCCTCCATCTAATACCGTGGCACCTCCAGATAAAGAATGCAAGAAGCTTTATGCTTTAGGCAAAAGGGTCACTGCCTCAGCCGCCTACTTGGCATGCATTGCCAATAACACCACACTGTTGGCAAGCTACAGCGATGTTCAGAAGGGGATGCTACAAAAAAACGTAGCTAATAAACCATATTTTAAACAGAGTTCAACACCCATTGTTCCTTTCGCTCTCAAAACCCACAATATCTGGGTTCTCATCAGGTTCCTCTCAGTGGTACTCACCCTAGGGTATGCACTCTAGTTACCAGCCCTCACAACACCAAGGGTTCAGACGAGGCAAGGGTAAGAGGTGCGAATGCAGCCTCTAGAGGCTCCCCTACATCTCCCAGTAAGTGACTTAACCATCCTGGTTCCCTCCATTGCATCTCCAGTGGAAGGCTGAATTTCATCATTCACCCACGCATGGATTTCAGATCAGTGGATGCAGACTACCGTCGCAGACAGACGCTTGATAGAATTTCTTTAAAAACCTTGGTACGACAGTTTTTCATCCACTGTAACTAGAGAGCCCTGTTTGCAATTCACTTATCTAAACAAGATGCATGGGGATGCTAAGGGCAGTAAACGCAGAACACATTAATTATATTCAAAAGCCCTCCGCTAATAAGCATGGAAAGAAACGGAAGGTGCAGTTTCCTAGACTGGGAGTTTCCCATTATTCAGCAAACGCATTTCTTTTACTGTGATGTACTGCTGAGACATCCAACTTGGTTTGCTAAAATTTGCTAATTAGTTCTAAATCCCCAAGTAGTGTTCTCCTGGGTCTGTTCCCCCCCCCCCGCCCCCCGGCCCTTCAGTGTTTATGCTAGCCTCAAATGCTAGTTGCAAGGGCTCTTTAAAAAGTGAGGGATTTCAGCAGTAAAATACTCACTGGGATATTTGCATACCCACAATACTTTACAAGCAAAACACATTTAAAGCCTCGCTGTGATTGTATGGGTAGTTTAAGAAAATGACATGAATCTGCATGTACACAATTATTTTGCAGTGCAAACAAGATTGTTTGCAGCATACACCACCATATTATTATTGGGTAGATTGTGCAAAAAGTATTCTAGCTGTCTGAATATCCATTGCTCTAATACAGTGTAAGAGTAATTCCAGGCATAGTCCTTGCTTATTAACACTTACAGGCCAAGTAAATGACATTACATTGCCCTTCACTTATAGGCTAATATTAGCAATGCTAAAGTAGGAGACACTGAGTTTAACATTGGCTTACTCAAAATCCTTAGAAGCCAAATTAATATTTGAGTTTAATCGTGCATTAACTTGCGAGGTTACAGTTTCAAAGCACTTGTGTGGCATATGTACAAATAGGAAGCATCGGGTGAGGTTTCACATGCAAGTAGCCTGCTTACTTAGTCATAATCTAATGTTTACGCTCAGAGTTGAGTTACATGGTGTGGATGATGCTTTTGCTAAAGCACCATGAGTAACACACATTCTGGTGTTGGAATGTTTTTCATATTACAACAAACATGAAACAAGTGGATGTAGGTACAAATCTGGTAACCTTTTGCAGAGCCAATATAGGCAGAGGCAATACTGTCTGGTAATATCTAAATGTGGACTGAGATGGTAGTTGGTCGTAAGATCCAAGTGTATTAGTCCAATATAGGTTTCATGGGTGGGAGGGAAGTTTGATGTATGTGGGCATATCTGAGTTAAACCTGTTCATGGAGCCACCTTTTCATATTCATTGTAACCTCCTGAGGGTGTATTCTGTTGTTGGGTTTTCAAGATCACACTTTCATAGTGTAATGTAAATGGGCAAGACCAGAATGTCCAGAGTAGTTAGTATAATTTAGTTTTATTAGGAGAGAAAGCAAATGCCAGCTGTGGCTTGTGCCTTATTACTACTTGAGAAGGTTGTAAATGTCTGTGTGCACTGCAAAAATTCTTCTGAGCGGGACTCGGAAGGAAACAAGCACACATGCATACAGCCTAGAGGGAAAATTGCACACATTGTTAGTATTGCAAACGTGCCCAGTCGACGTCCCTTTTCGAAGTTTGAAAACAAAATGCAATACTCCGCACCTACCACTAGATGTCAGCCTATGCACAGCATGTGAATCTAAGCAGATACAAGCACCATAAAAACGATCACGATAAGTAATGCAAGTTATATCTGGCATCTCTGGTTGCATGTACTGTATTGGGGGGGGGGGGGTCAGTACCCTTTCCTAGACCTTGCACAGCATTTTGCACTTTACATCTGTTGTACTCAGCAGTCCTGTTTACATGAACTGTATTGTGTACCCCACCTACTTGATTTTGCACAACACCTTGCACTTCAGATCAGCAATTGATGCCGCACAACATCACAAAACTGATGTAGCGTTTAATGGAGACTTTTGTCGGGATGTCGTTACTGCACTTTGCACTTCAAACTCAATGCTTTTACATCATGGTACGGTCCTATACACATTTGCAAAGACCATACTGTCTAGGAGTTTTGGGATGAAATGCACTAGGCACCTTTCTGTATACCTGACCGAATACTTCCCTTGATATGCATTGTAGTATGGGCCTGCTCAACATGTATAATTTCTGAGGCTTGTGGAATCTGCTTGGATCACATGCTATGCATAGGCCGACATCTAGTGGAAGCTGCAGAGTATTAGTTGTTTTCGAAACTCGAAAAGGGACGTTGACAGGGCATGCCAGTAATGCTATCCCTAGTGACATCCACTGTACCCATGGTCCTTTACGCGTCGAGGTCCTTCAGATTTGTTTTTTTCTGCCATCGTGAGCGGTCGCGTTAAGCGGAGTTCAATTTCGGCTAATGCTATTTGCTTCTGCAAAGTTTAAAGATAGTTTCTCTTTCTGTTGTTTTATGCCAGACGCCGTGCTTTCGACGCGGGGAAGAACAAGGAAGAGGACAAGCCTCCGGACTAAATCAACTTTCGACGGGTCCTTTTTGGCCTTGGAAGGCCCAACGGGCATAGGCCCTTACAGTAGGGCCAGTGGGGGGGCGGTCATTATACAATGTATTTTTTCTCCCCTTCCCCTTATCGCCCGGCAACCTTCCCCAGACATGATTAAGACACCCTTTAAATTCTGGCCAAATTGTAATAAAAAAATTCTGTGGATCGACAAACACAAAGTCTGTAACCTCTGTTCGAAGTGCGATCACGACGAAGGGCACTGTCGAGCGTGTAAGCTCTTTTAACCCAAGACCCTTAAGGATCGCAGAACGAAGCGCTGGGCCCATCACACTATGCAGGCCGAGGCCGCCATGGATGTGGAGGGAGCCTCCAGTGACGGCAGCAAAGCCTCCTTTTCAGACGGTGAGGGTGACTGGGAACAGTCACATTCCCAAGTGCTAGCCCCTGACATTGGGAGACAGGCCGGCGGCTCTGTTGTGGGGACTACACCCGGCGGTAAGAGCACTACATCTTCCCACCACACTAAACGCACAACCCGTAGCGATGCGTCCGCTCCGCCAGACAAACGCTGAGATTCGGCATCTAGGGGCAGATCGTTGGATTCCTTGTCCTCGGGGCACTCCAAGTCACGGTTGCCGCATGACAGGCCCCATAAGATTAAAGACGCCACCCACAAAACTTCCACAACTGAGCGTCTGCTGACACAGCAAAGGTCCTTCCCATTGCCGAAACTCAATGTGTTTTATCGAAACCGGCAGGGAAGCCTATCTTATCTCACCTGATTCAAAAACATGTCCCAGAAACACTGATTAGAGGTTCTAATTCCCAAAAAACTTCCTCTAAAAGCCCAAATCATAAGGACAAGTCCCAAAAGACCAAGATCCATAAAGAGAAGTCTCAGAGGGTGGAGGACACTGACTGCCCCACAAGAGGAGGAAGAGTGTGTCCGACAAGATGAAGGGGGGCCCTTTAAGTCAAGCCCTACATAATAAAGATCCTACCCAAACACATACCCAAACAGGTGTACCTTATTCTGGGATCTTCCCCAGCTCTGCTAAGTGGTCATCAGAAGACATATAGTTATGTCTAGAATGTCTTTCTTTGCAGACTTTTTTTTTTTTTTTTAAGAATCCTAATGCTTTGGAAAGTTTTCAAAATACACCTCCAGCTGATCAGGCCTCAAGCTCTCAGCCCAGGACTTCCACCTTTCAACCAACCTCAAACTAAAGGGTCTCGCACTGCAGACCTTTATGAAATGCACACAGATACAGAGGAAGATCAGGAGGATGAAGAATACTATGATGGTGATAATTACGATGAGTCAGAAGTTTAGACTTTGGTCTCTCCTATTCCACCAGACTACCCCCCTACGACCGCCAATACCTGATTCCCCAGTGGATAATCAGCCAGTCTTGAATGATCTATTACACAGCAGCTGAGCACTTCGGAATTGAAACCCACGAAACTCAGCAGGACAAGGATTTTGCACAGGATATCCTGGGAGACAAAGCTGCCACCCAGTTAATACCCATTTTAAAGTCTGTTCAAAGGGGAATCGTACCCTCTCTTAAAACGCCCAATCAAACCAGGGCAGTCAATCCACGAATAGAAAAACTATTCCGGCCAGCACCATCTGATCCATTATACATCAGAGGACAGCTTAAGCCAGATTTCCTGGTAGTCACAACGACCCGGACGAGGGCAGGTACACCTCTAGCCTCTTCAGAAGCTAGCCCAGACAAGGCGCGCAAGAAGCTCTACACCTTGGGTAGGAAGGTGGCAACTTTGGCAGCGTACCAAGTTAGAATCGCCAACAATTCCACACGGTTGGCGAGTTATGTCTGCAATAAATGGGACAAAATTTCGGCCCTTGGTGATTCTGCTCCAAAGCCTCTACAAAGTAAGCTTGCCCTTGTAGCAGCTGAAGGCAAAACTACTGCCAGCAGTCTGCTAAAGAATAGCCTTGACGCTACAGACAGTGCCGGATGCATAATTGCTGAAGGAACCATTCTTAAGCACCATTCTTGGCTTCGCCAGTCCGGTTTTAAGGTGGAGACACAGGCAACGTTGCTCAACATGCCATTGGAGCCAAATGTATCGTTCAGTGGAGGATGCTCTAAAGTCTGCCAGGGTATGAAACTCTCAAATCTCTTGGCCAATTTAACAACAAGCAAAAAGAGTCGGAAACAAGTCGTCGTTTTCGCGGACAAAACTCCCAAAGCGGCTCGGGCTATGGTCAAAACCAGAATTCTGCATGGAACGGCAACCAGAGTCAAGCGTCCCATGGCTATCCTAGAGGCCAGCACAGGGGCCGCGGCAGAGGGAGAGCCTCCACTTCCAGAGGTGGGGGAACGCCTCCCAAACAATGACATCCCGCTACTGGTCCCCTCCCATGCCTACCCAGAAGGGGGACGAATTTCAAACTTCACCCACTCCATGCGAGGGAATAACCACGGACAAGTGGGTGTTATAAACAGTCGCGGTAGGTTATTGTGTGGAGCTCATAGGAACACCATCAAACCTTTCTCTGCGCCAAAGGAAAACATCAAAATAAGAGCAATTTATCTTCATAGAAGAGGTCAACGCTCTGCTCCTCAAGGATGCCATCGAGATTGTGCCATTCAACGAGGTAAACCAGGGTATTTAATCAACATACTTCCTTGTACCAAAGAAAGATCTGACAATGCGCCCAGTATTAGACTTGCGCCCTGCAAACACTTATGTAAAGCCACAAAAGTTCTGCATGACAACGCTACAAGAAGTAATTCCCCTGCTAAAACGGTGGGAATTACATGGCAACATTGGATATGAAAGATGCCTGTTTTCATATTTCAATGTTCCCAGCGCACAGAAAACTTTTGAGGTTCAAAGTAGCAGTCCAGCACTACCAATTAAAGGTGCTGCCCTTTGGAATAGCATCAGCTTCAAGGGTTTTCACCAAGGTACTGGCGGTGGTGGCGGCGCACTTGCGCAGGGAGGCAATCCCAGTGTAACCCTATCTGGACGACTGGCTGATCACGGTAGGGACTTCCCAACTTTGCAGACTAAACGCGCAAAGAACCAGATCTTCTCTTCTAATTGGGCTTCTCGATAAACGAGAAAAAAAAATCAAGTCTTGTGCCAAACACTTTAAAACAGTTTCTAGGAGCTGTATTGGACACAAGTACAGGCTTGGCCTTCCCTTCCATGGAAAGAGTGCAGAACATGCTTCGGCAAATGACCCAGTATCAAGCCGGTCTCCAGTAAAGCTATGTGTTTGCTAGGCATGATGGCATTGTGCATATATCTAGTCCCACACACACACGTCTGCACATGCGACCAATGCAGGAGTGGTTGGCGAAACAATGGTCTCAGGCAAGTGGTCAGGGGACGATCTAGTGGTTGTTTTGCCAACACTAGTACAGAGTCTATGCTGGTGGTCAAGAGAAAATCTGTTCAAGGGAAAACCCTGCCACGATCCAGAAGCGCAAGCGATTGTCACAACAGACAAGTCACTCTCTGGGTGGGGGCTCACAATCTTAACCACATAACACATGGTCTGTGGACCCAGGTCACTGCACAGAACCATATCAACCTGCTGGAACTACTAGCAGTACTCGAAGCACTCCAAGCATTCGAAGTGCAACTGATGAACCAGTCGGTTCAAGTTCTGACGGACCGCATAACTGCGATGTTCTACATCAACAAACAGGGGGGCACGCACTCGAAGTATGTGCAAGTTAGCACAAAAAAATATGGAAATGGGTAGTCGGACAAGGAATATCCCTATCCTCACAACACGTTCCAGGGGTACTCCATATTCTAGCAGACTCTTTGAGCAGAGATCCCCTACCAGAGGAACACAAGTGGCAACTAGACTCAAGCGTCATAGACCACATCTTCTCTCAATGGGGTTACCCCACAATAGACTTGTTCGCTACAGGAGAAAACGAGCAATGCCCAGACTTTGCATCCAGGTTCCCCCAGCCAGACTCCAAGGGGAACTCCCTATGGATGAACTGGTCAGGGAAATTTGCTTACGCTTTCCCCAGACTCCAATAATGAGCAGGATCGTGAACAAAATACACAGAGAACAGATGACGCTTCTCCTAGTTGCGCCTATGTGGGTGAGACAACCATGGTATCCACATCTGTTAACCCCACATGGGGGAACAATAGTACACCCTCTACCACACTCCATGAACTTGGCAGCATGGCTCCTGAAGTCAGAGTTCGGTCACTTTAATTTACAACAGCGGTGTGTGGATGTCCTCAAGGAGGCAAGAAAACCTAACACTAGACACTGTTATTTCGACAAGTGGAGAAGATTCGTAGTTTGGTGCCGGTCCAAACAAATAAACCCCATAGAATGTACTCCCTCACACATTAGTATTCAACTCTATAAAGGTCAACCTGGCGCCTATATCAGCTTATACCACCTCTTAAAGCAAGGTATTGTGGTGGAAGATTCCAGTCATTAAGGCATTCATGGAAGGAGTTAAGAGGCTCCACCCTCCTATTTCAAACCCACCACCAGGATGGAATCTCAATGTAGTGCTAGCACAGCTCATGGGGTCCCCATTCAAGCCTATGCATAAGTCAAGCTTTAAACACCTGACATACAAGACTGCCTTTTTAGTGGCTATTACTTCCATAAGTAGAGTTAGTGAATTGCAAGCATTGTCCGTGCAGGACCCTTTCTTTATCATACATAAAGATACATTCGTTTTACGGGCTCATCCTATGTTCTCCCCTAATTTCATTTCTAAATTCCACTTGAACCAATCTATTGAGCTTCTGGCTTTCTTTCAGAGACCAACTAGCTCAGCTGAGGTAGAGCGCCAACTGGATTTGATGAGGGCGGTCCTATACTACGTAAACAAGACCGGCCCGCTTAGGAAAATAAATCAACTGTTTGTCTTCATAGCACCAGGCAGAGAAGGAGACCTCATTTCTAAAAATGCTATCTCCAGATGGATAGTAAGATGTATTCAAGTGTGTTATTAATTATCAAACAAGACTCTGCCTTTTACACCAAGAGCTCACTTCACAAGGAGCACTGGAGCTACTCTGACCTTTATCGCAAATGTCCCCTTAGACAGCATTTGCAAAGCAGCTACATGGAGCTCAGTACACACCTTTACTCCGCACTACTGCATTTGACACACGTTCCAAGACAGATGCACAGGTGGGACAAGCGGTTCTGAAACATCTATTTGCCGCTACTTTCTCATGACACACCACCATCTCCTAACACTGCTCGCTAATCTATGCATAGCATGTGATCTAAGCAGATTCCACAAGCCTCAGAAGGGATACATTACTCACCGTAATCGTATTTTTGATGCTTGTATCTGCTTGGTCACATGCGCCCACCCTTCATCCCCTGGGAGAAGTTAAATAAATGTTTGAGCTTTCTGACTATATCTGCTTGGATACAACTGTACTCGCACTACACTTCATGCAACCTCATGTCAGAACAAAACAATCTGAGGGACCTCGAAGCGTGAAGGACCATGGGTACAGTGGACGTCACACTAGGGATGGTATTACTGGCTCACCCTGTCAACGTCCCTTTTCGAGTTTCGAAAACTGTATTACTGAAGCGTCCACTAGATGTCGGCCTGTGCATGGCATGAGAATCAAAGCAGATACAACCATCAGAAATAAGATTACAGTGAGTAATGTATCCCATACAGTACTTTGCTCCTTAGAATGGCCAATTTACAATTGGAACGGTGTCTCAAACACTGACTTTGCATGCTTAATAGAGAATGTTATTGTGCATGAGCATACAAATTTACGGTCTGCATTCACAAACCTATGATGTATATTGTTAATAGTATTACTGCTGGCAAATGGTAATGAAAAGACACATGTCAATTATTGTAAAGCCTCCTGAAGCAAACGATTGCCGAGACTCTTCATCATGGCCAACGGCGGAACAGGCACTAGCAAACACCTAATTGGTAATGTAATGTGAACACAAAGATAGGACCGATCAATCTTACAGAACCTGTTTTTAATTTTGCACTGTCACTTGGGAAATGTCATGTGAACAAGCAACTAGTTTGCTGTGAAACGCTAGTTCGATTTGGAAACTATTTGTGTTGCTCTACCCTGGTTATGAGGATTTCTTAAATAATGTGACAGTATATGGACCCTTGATCATCTTCGACACTGTCGTTGGGTCGTAGTGCGACTTGAGGTACTTTGGTACCTTTCCATATGTTTCTGAGAGAGAGAGATATATTTATGTGCACAATAATCTAGGGCAGAATTGGTACTTTATTTGGATAAATCTCTCTGTGGGCCAACGTAGAAGCTCCACCCATCTCCGCAGTCCAGCCATTCGCATATATACTCACACACTGCATACGCCCATTTAAAATAATCCAATATTATGATGAAAGACAGTAAACAAATGTCTTACCCGAATTTTGACCTGCAGTGAAGTTTCACCCCAAGACTTTCCTGAACAAACTAGGCATGAAATACGCCAGTGAATCCAGCATTGGTTTCTGGCTTTTGTTAAAGTGCATGGGACATAGAGGCCTGCGAGACTCCCCCGTTTGGTTTCAGGGAGGTCTTTCTTTCACAGGTCTTATTTAGTACACCTTTGCCGCGGTAAAGTATAAGCAAAACATTTTGAATTGATGTGAACCACTTTTATCAAGCAGTTTCTAGTGGCGACTACTCGAAAAACAGTCTGCTGATATTTGGTAATGATGTTCCCTTCTAGATGTTATTTCTTCTTTGAGCATGATAAATTTGCTCAGTTTAGTTAGCCTCTCCGACAGTATGGGTTTTGTAATATAGGCATTTATGGTTCTGACTTGCACAACATGTTTTGCAGTGAGCATAAGCCCATCTTCAGAAAGCCCAAGCTCCCTCTGTGACAGTCTGCAGAAAATACAAACTGCCTTCATATTTAAAAGTGAGTTTACAGGATCAATGAATCAGTTAACCCAAATAAACAAAACTAAAGATGAAAGCATGTCATTTATTGAACCAGAAACCTACCCACAACAGTTTTATTTGCTAGTACTTGTACATAGACCAAACTCTGTGTTGGGCAAAGCCACAAAGCGTGTTATGAGGTCACTGCTGGTGAACAAGGGTTCTTTTGAAAAGCAACCTTCTCCGTCTTTAACCTTCTTGACCTTCAGTTTTTTTATAAACTGGTGGCTTTTCCTCCCTCTTGAGCTCATGCTCTTGCACACTTCGCACACCATCTCCCCTGGTTAATTTATTTTAAAATCTATCTATTCTCTGCAACTTTCTCCTCTACCCCTTTCTCAAAGTTCTATTTTTTTCCTCTTCTTTTTTGGACTTTGAAGGTGATACCGCCCCCCCCTCCCTCTTTCCCTGTGCCCCACTTAAACCAGCATCTTTCTCTTTCCCCCAACTGATTGGGTCTGCCTGGAAGGGAAATCCTTTCCAACAAAGGATGCTTTCATTTTTACTTTCAGAATAGGTCTTGGTATACACCCATATCGCCACACCTGCCTGGCCCCGCCCACCTCCGTTTCACCAACCAAAACCTCCCTGTTTCTGCTTAGTTGCCCGTTTTTGATGATGAGAGAGCTGCTCTGTGCTCTCTTTTTTCGAGGGTGTTTGTTTTCATGTATTTGCGGTTTTCCCCTTCCTGAGGGCTTTATTTTTGGACTCACCTTTTTCACAACATTGTCTCGTACTCTGCGCATGCTGTTGATGGCAGGGTTCAAGCGGTGTACAGAATGCGGCAAGTACTTCTCTGCAACCATGATCTGTCTCTGGAATTCCAGCCAGTTCCCGTCAGTTCTGTGTTGGTATCGAACCAAGGCATCTGGAAACGTGCTTAGTCTCCATGCTTAAAGGCACAGTACCACAAGCCACTGTGGACTTCATAGAGGGACAGAAGACATTGCATTCTAGTGGTAAGATGTAGTCTGAACTGGGCGCAGACTTATTTGGCATTGCCGTTCGGTACCTTTTGAAGGCAGCTACCTCAGATTCCATGGGTCCTGCCACTGCCTTTTCAGGAGATCAATCCAGGCATGCGCTCTTGCAAGTATCTGTTGGAAAGCGCAAAGTCTCGAGGCTCGGCCTTCGGTACAGGACTACATTTTCTTTTTGCTCAAGACAAAGTTCAGAAGCTACTGTAGAGGATTGTTGCTGCCTCAGCTCTGTTCCGAACAAGCCAAAGTCACTCTAACGACTGCATAATCTCTAAGCAGGTGGAGTCTAGCTCCCTTCTTCTGAAGTTGAGCCTATCTCCCTCCAGAGTCCTGAAACCACAAAGACTGCACCAGCGGTACCAAAGTCGGCTATTTTGGTACCGGCAAATGATGAACGGGCTCAGAGCTATCACTCTTCAGAGGATTCCCATCATAAAAGGAAGGACCGTAGACCTCAATTGGTATCCGCTTTAGTACAGGATGAGGGTTTTTTCAAAGCACAAACACTGTCTCTCCTACAGCAAACTGTGGCCAATAGTTGTCCTCTGAGCCAATTCAGGTCTAAAGATACAAAGGCTGATCATTTTGATCCTTCGTATTACTTGTGCCTTAAGGCTTTCAGTACACCTGCAAGGGAAAATCTTACCTTTACTACACTCCTTCCTTCATCCTTGCACTCCTTGGTACCGCTCTTTCCAACAAACCAGTACCAAGAACACTGGTTTTGAACTTGTACCAAGACGTGGTCAATACTCTAACTCCTTCCTTACCTATGGCTGATATTCTGGCTCTAGTGGACTTTCTGAGCCACCTATAGTAATTAGGCGAGATCCCTGCTCCACCCCCTTCCGTATCTTCTACACATCTAGTCGAATCAATCATTATTGTTGTAAAGCAATACATCATGTCTGATCAGACATGGTAGCCTCTAAGCTTTGAGACAAAGGTTTAACGCCAACATGGCCTTCTGCCCGTGTTTCTCCTCTGGTAAAGCTGTGTGTCCTCGAGTAGATCCTCCTCCTCCTAAGGTGATGAAGGTTGACCAAGATTTAGACACTTCAAGGGAGGATGGTGAATTTCCCGTCCCCTCCTCAAGACAATGCCACTTGGGTCTGCACTCCCTTCCACAAAAACCTGCTGCTTCAGACCTTTTTTCAAGGTTCACTTGTGCCACTCATACAAACGGTTTCTGGCAATCAAAACCACTTTAAAGGCATGGTCTAGTCAAATTTTGTATTGTCCCTACAGGTCGGCCATGTTTTTTTAAGCCTAAGTGGCTCGATTTTAGAAAACTTTCCTATGGACCCTACCTGGGTTTTCGTCCATTAAACGCACGCGAAAACAAGCACCAGGGAGCAGCCATTTTCTGATAATCCTATCATTTCCCCCATCGCCCTGGCTGACCTGCATTTGCGGCACTAAATCAATTCCCCCGCCCCTGAGCCTGACATCAAAACATTCATATTCCCCGCCTCTCTACATGACGTTACTGTGCTGCGTAGGCAAACGCGCCCAGTCGTCTTCTACGCGACTTCACACAGAACCCGGAAACCAACACAGACCATCTCACAACACAGCGCGCCACAATTGGGAATATGAAACTGTACTTTAAAATCAAACAGCAACATGGTACATTTGGTAAAGTACATTTATTTTACATTAAATGTTTAGAGAATATTCAGCAATTGCCATATGAACTCCGAAAGCCATTTATTTTCTTTTATCTGTATCCGCCATGGTACACAGGGTGTTGCTTTTTGTTAAAAGAAGCACGGTGAACCGCAAGGCTGTTCCATCAACTAGGCACTAGTATATCGTAAAGGTTGATATGTTGCTTCTAGCCACTAGTACAGCGTAAGGGTATGTGGGCCCTTGGCGATCGTTCCATAAAATTGTCAGTGTGCTCCAGTTGTTCACACGAAGCTGCAGGTGTCTACTGTAAAAGCCATCTGCTGGTGTCTCAAACCGATGGCAGTAGCAGAAGGGGAGCAAATACCTGTTATGAAAACAAAAAAATTATAATTAGTCTCGCCAGCCGATCTTCATTAATATTACTTTATTTTATTTATTACAGCCGATCAGAAACTATTTGCTTGCAAGGATAGTTCAATGGAGTATGTTCGGCTCTAAAATCAATGTGAAAAGTAACTAAATAAATCGAGGCCAACACACAATGATAAACGACAGTTAGTCTACATGCGTGAGGAATGATATATGATATGGCATTTGTAACGCGCCTATACTCGAGTGTTTCTAGGCGAGACGAGGCAGGTGGGGAACAAGGGCAGACAGACAACGATCCTACTAGGCCAGGTGTCTTTCTGATTGTGCATGGAGAAGGGGGTAGGGGAGGGAAAAGTGCTGTACATGGTTAGTTGAATACAAATTAAATGGGGCCAGCTGGTGGCAAGTGCAAGGTAAATGCTGGGAGAAGGGGCTGAAGGATACAGAGACAGTCCCGTAGTGCAGGTAGGCAGTGCAGGGAAAAGTGGCTGGGCCAAGGACAGAGATCGGTGAGACCAGTGGACCTGCATGCCCATGTGCCCACTACGAACACGTTTTCCTTGCTTTTCCCAGCTCTTCATTCATTTATTCATGCATCCATTCATTAAATCTTCATGCCGGTATAAAGGCGTGTAAAGATTTACTTACATTATATTTGAAATTTCCATTGTCTCTTCGTAATGCAGTCTGTAAAACGGACTGTGCTCTTGACAACGATTTTTCGTTTACTGAACTAAAATGAAACTGTCTAGTTTCTGAATTTTCTGCCTTATTGTCTCTTGCATTATTGTGCACCCCCTTCAAATGTAGTTCTTTCGGCATGGTCCCTGTCTCAAGGTCAAAAAACAATAGACCCTTATACTTCCAGTGCGACTTGTGGGCCTCATCTGGGCGCAAGCTAAAAATCAAAGCCGCTGTCCTTCGCATTCTTTATTTGCAACATCGCGTAGTATAGGCATCTGTGAGAACTTGAAGTTTAGAATCCGTCTATGTATTGCGCCTCAATGTGCAAATGCGAACTGGCTTCTCTCCCAAATGCCACGGCCTGCTTGGCTGGCGCGTTCTAAGTGCCCCAATTTTGTCCCCGTTGTCTGCAAGCTTTGCAGCCCAAATTGAGACATTTAATTTTTGGCGGAAGGTCAGGGAAAGTATAAAGTACCACAGGAGTTGAGTTAAAAGTGAGATTTATTGTTTGTTTTATTATTTGCAATACGCAAGCCTCCCCTCCGTTAACAGTGCGCAGCATTTACATGAGATGAGACATGAGAAAAATATATGCATACACATATATGAGGTGAATAGAGAGAATTCAAAGATGACACCCAGCTTGTTCGCCACCCATGATGGTGAAGGTAGGGGTTAGGTTTACAGGTACACTGTACAATAACATTTACAAAAAGACAATTGTATTGCAATTATTTAAACCAGGATTTGTACTTCACAATCAGCTGTGCTTCGGGTGGGCATGGCACAGTCGCAATGTTCGGTGGCAATGGATCACTGCTCTGCACAGAAACGTCCAAAATTCCATATCTGTGCTTCTCTAACACAGCAACAATAAGGCCTTTCACAAAGTCGAACTGCATTTCATCATAGACTGGTTTGATCACCCATTTCTTACTTCGTTTTGAAAACACCTTAGTGTAGCGAGGCATCCTTACTTTACCCCTAGTCCTAGATTGTTCACATCCGACATTGCTGTTATGGGCCAAGACCGCTAGTAGAGTGCGATTTCATGCCCCGAAAGCTAAAATGCAAGCGCTTTGGCCTGTACTTTAGGCACATATTGTGGAACACCTCCAAATCTCCGGTGTGACAGAATTCTGTCAGTCTTCTCAAATCTCTTGATAGAGTTTTGTCGAAAACAATCTTCTCAATGGCTTTGTGTGTCGGTGAAGATGGAATCAACCACTTCTTCTTCCGTGCCTCCTCTGGGGACAAAGGGCCATGTTCACATTGGTGGAAATGTTGATTTGCTGTCCAGCGGTGAACGTTGGTACAGTGGTGCATCAGTGACCGCCATTTTTCAAGTAGTATTTCCACTGACCCTTCACAAGTTTTTGAGCTCCACCAAAGATGGTTGGTGATAGAATGTGACCACTGCAAAATACTTTCAAATCCTTTTTTTTTTTTCCCTGCAGCTGAGATTTTCTTATTGATAGATTTAGCAAGATGCCATACGTCAAATTGATGTTTAATATGTGGGAACTGCTCTCTCATTGTCTTGGCAATTGAAACGTGTCTATCCGTGGCTATGAGGTCGATGTGCATTCCCCTTGATTGTAGATATTCCACTGATTTTATAAATCCTAGTTTCTCCATGGCCACTGAAGATGTACATTGTGTTACCTGCACGACCACCGAACTCACAATTTTCTTACTATCCATGTCCTGAAAGTGGTAGGTGCAGTACTTGGCAGAAAATCCAGGGCTGTCGCACTGTCCATCGCCGGCTAGCCTGAATCGTTTGCCTTCGAATGTACTTGCTAGAGACAATTGTTCAATTTTCCAAGCATCACTAATGGCCGGAAACAGATAATCACGTTGGTATATGTAGTACAGCGCTTTAGAAATGAAATGGAGTCCCACAAACTGAAAGAAAGCCTCTAACTTTCTAAAACTGGAGCCACTAAAAAGTGATGCAGCTGCACACAGTAGATTGCCTGCTAGCAGTTTCCCCAGCATCGGCTGTGCAGACCATGAGAACCTATGATTTAATCTACAAGCGGCATTTATTTTGACATTACTGCCTTTTTATTTGACGAGTCCCATTAATCAATGGCTTCCCACATACTTTCCCTCTAATGGAATGCACACATTTCAGCATACTTATAATTTCCATCAAACAACTGTCGAATACAATGTATTTGCTCTCTTTCATTAGACTGTCATCCTGCGTCAACGTTGTTTCGGCCTGTGACGTTGTGGAGATTTCAACACATTGGAAAGTAATAACGCTGATATCAAGTTCTGATGCGTCTCTGGATGCTGCGGCTGGTTCATTCTGTCATTTCGACATCTATTACTTCAACATTGATGGGAGAACACAACAATGTTGACAGGTTTTTTGGTGGCAAATTTTTGGCGGGTGTAGATTGTGTGAATTGATCTGCAACTACTTCAGAGCTATCTTCAATACATTCAATAACATTTTCTTGTGGTGCGGTCGCACTGTAGCTATGGTCCAATGCAACTTTGCTGCAGTCTCCAAACAGTTAATTCATGTTCTGGCCATTGGACATGAGCATCTCGAGCCTGAACACGCCTCGCCTCAATTAATAGTTCCTCCATAGTGTACACGGTCTGGCAAGCCACATCTCTCATTCGCTTTACTGTCTGTGTATGTATAGTTCTGACACCCACGGGTAACTGGAGGAGAGATTGGAAAAGGGATGTTCAGTTTAAACACAAGACGGAGTGTAGTAGAATTGACTGGAAAAAAACATAAAATAGTCCCCAGCACAATTTTTTTTTTAAAGTTATGAACTGTTTGTAACCTTTTTTTGTTTTTTTTTCTTTGCAACTTTTTTGACTCGACCTTCAACATCTGCACGCTGTAGCTCCGATTCGTTTCCGCATGTCCTCTCTTCCTCTTGCGCTGCAACAACTATATTTTCTGTATCCGCATAGACAGCACGGAATGAGGTTACATCGTCTCCTTGAAACATAGTACTTTCATTACTATGTATCAAAATATTGTTAGCATAAAACACACGTGAGGACGAACACACAGGTACATCTCAATAGCCAAACACGATTTAGACATTGTGTGCAACAATCAAACGACAAGTATTCGACCAGTGATGATCTATTTCGATGGAACTGTCAGTATCCGTAGCTCTGGCTCTGCATGGAATGCCATGAATGGTTGTATTGGAGAGGAGGCATCCGCATCTCCCTGAAACACAGTACTTGCATTAGTATGCTTTTCAATATTGGAAACACAACACACACTTGGGGTCGACGGCACAGGTACATATAAAGAGATAACCACAATGATGCATTGTCAAGGAAAATCTAAATATGATCACATTTCATCGACTTATTTCTCCGATTCCTTTAAATCTGCATCATCTAAATGAGATGTTGTGTTTGTGGTGGAAGCTTCGTCGTCTCCCTGAAACACAGCACTTGCGTTAATAGGGAAGAAAGTATAGCAAATGGAATCACGTTATATGATCACGCATGATGGAGCTGTTATTATCCATACCTCGTGCTGCTGAAGAATATCTATGGATGTTGCAAATGTAGTGCGCATTTCCGAAAGCTGTTGCGCCGATTCGTATACGCATGGTCCCGCTTCCACTTCCCCTGGAATTACTTGAATGTCAGGCTCTGCATCAAGTGCAGGGGTTGACGCTCCATCAACTGCCTGAAACATAGTACTTGCATTAGTGAGGATTACAATAGTGAAAACATAACACACACCTGGGATCGACAGCACAGGTACATATCAACGGCTAACCACGAATGAAACATTGTGTAGAACAATCAAACAACAAGAATTCCAGCTCTGATGACGACGCTCGATGGAGCTGTCAGTATCCATACCTCCTGCTGGTGAAGAACATCTAGAAATGTTGTAGATGTGACAGACCCTTCAGCATCTCCCTGAAAGACAGTACTTGCATTAGTATGGATAACACTAATTATAACTGAAAACAAAAACCAGTGGACGATAACTAAGGTGTATATCAATTGGAAAGCACTAACCAAACATTCGGTAAAATAATTACACGATAAAATAAAACTATACTTGATATGCATAAAACAAGTCTGTAGCGGATTAGCCTAGTAAGATTATCTGATACGCGCTAGAAGTGGTTGATAACTGCGACCACGTCAAGGATGTAGAATGTTCTTGCTTCAGATTCAAGGGATAGTCAAGAAGTTGTAAAGGTAAATTAATGATTGATAATGAAATGCCAATATTAAAAATAGCCATGTAAGGCGACAGAATCCTTGAAAAATGCTCAATACAGCACAGTTCCCTGTTCCCATATATACATTGCGTTTGTGGGTTATGAAATCGAAAAAGAATATTTTGATAAATGTCATTTTTCAAAAAACTATACACTCATATCAATATCGAAATTATTACAAGGGATAGAGCACCTACAATATCAATTAATCCGTTCGGATACCTACACACTACCGCAAGGCCTAAAGCTAAATCCGGACACTTGACTCACCGGTGGCGGAATGTGGACGAATAGAGTGGGAATAGCGTTTTTGAGCAATTTCCGTGTCGTTTGCCGTTTATTCGTCTTTGTTACCCAAGATGTTGTGTACATGTCCAAGGAAAGGTGCCGGCTGCAGATGCGGTATCGATCACCCCTCTTGTCCTGTAAGACTTGTTGGACTCTACTTTCCAGCTCATCCAGTGGATATCCGCTATGTCCGACTGTAAAGACTGGTAGGGGGTGGTCTGTACTTCTGCTCTCTATATGGTAGAGGGGAGGCACAGAGGACCCCAGCCTAGATTCTCTATTCGGTAGCTATGGTCGAGCAATCAAGGCCTAGCTTCTCAGGAGGTGATGCAGGCTGGTTCTTAAGTACAGTGTAGTCCCCAAGCCCCCACAAAGGAATGTCCACACACTGTATTGGTTAGAACACAGTCTTTATATAATCAATATTCAAGGTTATGTACACTTATCATAATAACTCACTTTGTACTTAGGAAAATCAACAATGGCAAATATATACAGTTCTAAAGTGGTACCACCCTTTGTATTAGATCTCATTAAAGTGCATCAACAATACTGTAACAATGTCACACAGATCAATAGAGTGAAACCAGCAATAGAGAGAGGAGAGAAAATAAGATGGTTGAGCAATAGGCAGAATACTGGCCCCTACCACTAGACACAGTTCTGTGTGGAGATCCCCCCCCCCCACCTGGGCAACCGGTAAAATAAAGATATAGCACAAGCCCAGTCCATATATTGTTCTGCAAGTCTTATTCCCTCCTATGTTTTTACCCCCCCAATGTACCTGGTGGAGTCGAGTTCTTCGAAGAGGCGTCGACAGATCCTTCTTGAGGGACCCCCTTTCAAGCGGGAGTCACGGATCGTCGAGAAGCGTCGAGGAACTCGGCGTTCGGCGTCGGGGAATCGAAGGCCATTCTTGAATGCCTTCCCTTTCAAGCGGGAGACACGGGGCGTTGAACGTCCGACAACAAACAGGGTAGAACGGCGTCGATGAGGCGGCAGCTTCGATCCAAGCGGTGCTCGTCGACGACAGAGCGTTGGCGTCCTGCAAGGCAGAGGCGTGCTGGGCACCTCGACGACAATTGATCTGGACCGCAAAGATTCGTGAAGACGGGGGCCCAGCAACGGCGTCGAGTCGTTCGAGTCTTTGTAGTCTTCGGGTGGAGGGAAACCCACCGGCAGGTTTCTCCTCGGCGCGTTGGTCGTCCTCGACTTTCTCCGGCAGGATAAAGCGGTCGACGGTGCGGACGAGGGAGTCCTTCGATTCAAATGTTCTTAGGCAAGGAGCGGACGGCTCCGGTCGTCGGCGGCACGGCGTCAAGTGGTTCCCACGGCTGGGCAACACAACTTCGACGGGCCTCCAGCGGTTACACAGACGTGCGAACCCTGGTCGACGGCAATGGACTTCGACGGCGGCGATGTCCGGGTGCTTCACTTCGATCTCCTCGGCAGTCCCGTCTCGGGTCGGCAGCCTTTCGAGGGTCTGACTTCCAGGGCGCTTCGGCGAAGATGTAGCGGTGCTCGATGATCCCTCGGAGCACGGGAAGAGGGCGCCTTACCAGGTCCTCTCTCGGGTCAGTCCTCGACGAATTTGGCAGCTTTCAGATCGGTCGAAGCAAGTGCAACAGCAAGTCTTCTTCTTCCAGCTGGGCATCGAGGATCAGCAGTTCGTTACTCTTAGAGTGGAGACTCAGCTTCTGAACGCTTCTGAACAATTACCAGTGGTGAGAGGTCCCCAGATATACTATTCTGTCTCTCATCCACACTGCTGGCACACACTCAGCAGCCAATCATACAGAAGGGCATTCATGCAGTCAGTCAGCCAATCAGGCACACAGTGCATTCAGGCCACACTCCTCCCTTTCAGACACTCACAACAAGGAATGTGGATTGGGACAAGTACCCAGCCATTCAACACTACACACTGCATCCAGGCCAGTTTCGGGCAGGGCTGTCTCAGTCTTTGTCTCTCATGCCAGAAACCAGACAACCACAACAAGGAGTGTATATTGGTCACACACTCCATTCACCCAGGTCCCACCCACAGGAGGTTCCCACAACATACAGTCACTGGGAAGACTCCAGTCAGTCTAGCTGGGCCTTCACAACAACACCATATATGTAACTTCCGCCCAACAGCCAGTCAGGGGGAAGGGACAGAGTCAGGGCTTCCCAGGACTTTGGGAAAACAAGGTAACAGGCAATAGAAAGCAAGAGGCCACAGGGGCCATCTTGTTTCCTATCAGGAATCAACTGATCCCAATGGCAGGGCCTGGGTATCCCAAAATGGAGGACACCCAGAGAACCTGTCAAATTCAGCATGGAGCTGCCACCAGCCCATACCCTGCTCTGTGGGCCACCCACAGGTGCCCAAAAACATACACTAGGAGCACAGGGTTGCACCCCTACTCATGGGTGCCATAAGGGTATCCCATGGGTCTGTTCACCAAACCAAAAGAGAGCTGCACTGCCAGGAGTCCCACATGGACTCCTGGGCAGAAAACACGACAGAACACACGATAAAAACAGTAAAGGACAAGGATTCAGAGGCCCTGTCCCTCTGATGCATTTCCAGCATCACACCGACCCATTCTCTTATTCGATCAACAGTTTTCGGGAATACATGCCTTTTAGTGCCTTCAGATTTCGCATGGGTCTTCGAAGGGCAACCGCTAATCGAACAGGCAGGCATTGTTGATAAATCTGAAAAGTAAATATCGACATTATTATACAATCTTCAAGAATAAAGATTTGATACAAAAGTAAATGAATCATACAATGATCGATGCAAGGTTTGTTTTGGTCGCAGGAACTATACCAGTTCATTATGTGCGGCTTATTATTTGCATAAGTTGCAGAAATGTATAAATGATGTAACTAAAAGCTGAACATGTGACTCATCCCTTGGATGTTCTGTATTGCACGAGAAGGAAACATGCTTACATTATAGACTGGACCCCCGAAGGATGCAATTCGATGACAATAGACACAGATGAAAATAAATGGATCTATTGATATCATAGCAATGGAAACTCAAGTCAATAGCAATGAGACCAATGAACCTAGCACTATTGTGTACTCAACTCGCAAATAGATAGAAATTTAAAAATCTGCGAATTATGACTAGGATACATGGCCTTACCTTGACCAACAAACAGTTGGATTCAGCAAGCAGAGCAGTATGTTGCAGGAGAATAGGTGGGTGGCCACATGTAGCACACTGATGGGTTTGCTCTAAGCGGTCACAGAAGTTCACGGATAGCACGACGACAAGCAGATTAGCGTAGATCTCAGTGGTTGCCAGGTAACACGTTCAGGAGTTGACTTGCAAAGCACAAAGATGTTCTCATGAGACATATCAAGTGGTTTATAAAGTATTAGAAACTGGGGTGTGTTTGATGACGTATGTATGTCGTGGTCTTAGGGGGGCGGCCTGCTTCAAGGGGATGCCTGGCTGGAGACACGGGGTCTGAGGCCATGTGACCGATGGCCCCTTAGCGTGGGATACCTTTTGAAGTGTAAATGACTTTGGTACCTTGGCCTTTCGCACCCCTGACAGCCCTCCATGCCAGCGCTCATCCACTGGTGCGAACTGCCATTGATAGAGGGGGGTGGGCTGGATGGGCCTGGGGCGTGCAGATAAAGCACAGAGACTGCTGAATGGAGACACACTTATGTGGATTGCAGGGGGGCGGCCTGCTTCAAGGGGAGGCCTGGCTGGAGACACGGGGTCTGAGGAGGCCATGTGGCCGCTTGGCGTGGGATACCTTTTGAAGTGTACATGTAGTTTGGCACCTTGGCCTTTCGCGCCCCTGACAGCCCCCCATGCCAGCGCTCATCCACTGGCGCGAACCGCCTTTATATCAATATATAGTATATCGTCTTTATATCAAAGATAGTATATCGTTGCTTATCAGTAACAAATGCCACATACCGGAGATTCTTGTGAGCACAGACCCACACTTCAACCGGTGTATTATAGTGGTCAAGACCCTAAGGCCTGTATAATCCAATGGTAATTGTTAGTATAGATATATGTGTGACTTTTATAGAGACATAACCCACTGAAAGACTTTGAACAAGTGTTTCGTGCATGCATTATTGAGAATATGTTATGTTAGCTTAGATAGTGACCACCCTGCTTCACAGCGACCAGACCTTCACCCATTCGGAGCACTGATTGACGTCCATCCTTGAATGGAGACACACTTGATTAATTTAAAAAATCGAAACAACCGTTGTTAAAATATATGTGGTGTTTTATTTTGTATCTTATTTTCATGACACAAAAATACAAGACTTTAAAGATTATACAGGTCAGGTTGCAGCACAGCAAGAGAAAATCCCCTGTACTGACCGCTGTCATTCGGGAACGTTTCTCTAATGGCACGAACGGCACAGGCGGGTATCACTCTTCGAACGCGGTGTCCAAGCCTCCCGTGGAGCCACCACGTAAAGGAACGATAGGCCACCAGCCTGTACCACCTCTGAAAAGGAATGAAACAAACTGTTTTTAAATGACCAAGATAAGTTTAATAAACGTTTGTTGTCAATGACAATTCTTGTAACTAATGGCATTCTGCACAGACAAATGCTATCTAGACAATGCACACTATTGAACGACTTACATGCGTTACAATGATATGTAGATGTAATTTTGGATATAGTAGAAGAACATGAAATAGGAGTGGCATGACAAGCAGCGTATACTTACTCGTTACTCGGATTACGAGGACGAACAGTTGCGCGAAGTTCGTGCATAAGCACCATCGTTATTCTCAACAACGGCCCGTGTGAGGCAGGCTGCCCTGAAGTCTGGCAGCTCGGTGATACATTGCGGTCGTGGCTTGCCTTCCGAAATGTAGGCCAGGCATCCCGAGTTTTCTCGGCAGCAGCAGTTCTCGTCCTCAGTTGGCATTAGCTCGCACCGACTGCATGTGCACCAGGTGGAGACGCCGTCCATTCGACTAGGCCCAGGCTCTTCCATCTGTTGATTCGTCCTGCCAACTGCTGTCCGAATCCCCATAGTTTTCATGTGCTTCCCTTTCCAGTAGTTCCTCCTCGGTATACTCTGGCTCGTACATGTAGGGCATTATTGTAGCCATTGTGTGTTAAATAAACTAAAATAATTTATAGCGGTGGTACTGGTATCTGTTCACACGGGCTACAAGCGGCGAAGGTAGCTGACCAGAGCACTGAAACGAGTCACAGAATACTCAAAGTAACACAGAGAGGAATGGAATCGAAAATCTGCTGCTGTGTGTTGTGAAACGGCCTGTTTATACTTATTGAGGAAAGAGGCATCCTGCCATTTCCATGGTGACACGTCATTAGCTGAAGCGCAGCGAATGTTGACACAAGACGTGCTTTGGCGTTGGGAAATGGGTGGTACGAGTCTGCTGATGACAGGCTCAGGGGCGGGGTATTTGATTTAGTGCCGCAAAAGTAGGTCAGCCGGGGTGATGGGGGAAATGATAGGATTATCAGAAAATGGCGGCTCCCTGGTGCTTGTTTTCGCGTGCGTTTTAATGGACGAAAACCCGGGTAAGGTCCATAGGAAAGTTTTCTAAAATCGAGCCACTTAGGCTTAAAAAAAACATGGCCGACCAGTAGGGACAAACATTTTTACTAGACCATGCAACTCCACCTGCTGCCAGGGAGAGTCCATCGTCGTTGCTCCCTCCTCAATGCCGCCTGTATTGCCAGTGTAGTACATTTATCCCCTCTGCCTTGTGCTGCTCGGAGGGGAACCCACCAGTGGATGGCACAAAGACCGTGTTCACTCTTTTACCACTGCTATTCGGTTTTCGGATGTAAGTGTGGCTTTAATTGGTGGGGGTGCGCTGGTTCATGGGCTCTGGCGATGCCGGCGGTGCGGTCGCTGCGTGTTCCTGCCACTGCTGCCAGAGGGGCAGTGCAATGCTTTTAGAGGTCCGTCGTTCAGTAGTGTTCCTCTTGGGAGCAACTATGTTGAAAAATTGATATTATGAGCCTCCCCCGTGGGGCAACAAGATGGGGGCAATAAGCAAGTTACTCCAGAAGTTGGCAAGCTGGAGAGCCTGCCAGTTTTAACGGAATCCCCTAAGGAAGTCCGTTGGTTGATGGAAAGTGTTTCTATTTCGGAAAGGGCTTTAGAGGCAGTGCTTCTGCAGTGCTTATGGCAGACCTGCCTAACCTCTTAGGGGTGCGTTCAGAAGTGCGCCAGCGCTCCCTGACGTGGGAGCCCTGTGCCTGCTACCCCCATCCACACCTTACTGGTGTGCACTGGTCTCGTCTGCGGGGGGAGCTGTCCTGTGCGTACCTCAATACTGGCTTGAAGGCTTCACTGCTCCCTCAGGAATTCGCAGGTGGAGGACGTCGGCCTGGTCGCTTGCTGCTGATCAGACCTCTGCTTTCACTCAGCCTTGCTGGAGCCCACAATGTGCCTCTGTCCGGTGCGGGCAGCCTTCTCCCTCAGGCTCTCCTAGCCAGATTTGTCGACTGGCTGAGGCTTTTCCGGAACTTGGCAGGAGGCTTGCTCAGCTTAGCGATCCTCACATGTGCTCCACACAGCCGGCTCCCGTGTGATAGGCCGGCCGTGCTATGTGTCCGGCACTCGTTTTGGGACTACAGCGTCACCTTCCACACTGCGCCTCTTGTTTCCCCAAGGCCTTGTGGCGCAGCTTCACTCGATCTTTCCTCTGCAATGCAGGGTCCCAGAGGCATCAAAATTCGGTCTGGCATACCTGGAGCCTTAACTCGCCTGTCATAGATTTTCTGTATCAATCTGGGCCAGTTTACCGGCAGGGTTTTGTCAGGAGGTTCCCTTCAGTGTAGAGCGCACAAGGCCATCTTGGTCGGGCTCTCTAGCACCCCCCCCTCCCCGGCCAAACGGGTTTCAATTATATTTTTAACTTTTTTCAAATTAACTGGTTCGTTTTAGTTTCATAAAATGACTTGTTTTTTAAAGCTTGTTTTACGATACTTTGTCATTACATTTAAACTACTATTTTCTTATAATTAGTTGAATTGTTTTTTTCTTTTTAAAGTAAATGTTTTTCAGTCTAATTTGACTACATTTTTTTCCAGAAGGACATGATCAATTTGCTGGAATTTAATCCCAGATTTGAAACTCTCATTTAAAGCTGATGCTACCGCAAGTAACTTTCCTTTTCACCCTTAGAGGAGATCCACACTCATTTCTGACTTTTTCCACCTCAAAGGCATGAGTAAGCTAGTGAAATTAACTGGGTGTCAGCGGACTAGCACAAGTGCCTTCAATAAAGCTGGACCGCTACGCGAAAACCCACTTGCAAGGGCTTAACTCAAGACAGCAGTTGAAACTGTGCAGACAGTCAATTGGGGGTTGAGCAGTTCTGCTGAGGCCTTGAGTTTCTATCTTCTTGCCATTGGTTTGTCCTTCAGTGTTGTTCCTTGCTTCAATTAGCCATCTGCAGCATGATGCCAGAAGCATTATGCATCTTGCTTCATTCTAGAGCTGGCATGGCAATAGAATAGCTTTTTTGTGATGAACGGGCAGCAGGTGTTTTGCTACCCATAAGGGAAGCCCTTACATTTTAACTTTTAACTTTAGCCATTTGTGTTATAAAGCCTGATTCTGTTGAACTACTGTGAACCAAGGTGTAGCTGACTGACCACTTGGAGCTGAGCCTGTTTTAGTGTGACCTTTACAAGTGAATCAATACAAGTCAGTTGTACGTACAACATGGATTTATTAGTGTACACATTGCGTGGGCATCGGGGCCCCCAGATGCACAGTGCTCCTGCTCCCTTATGCTTCAATTGCTTCTCTAACTCACAAACCGCCAGAACTTCCCTTTGCATTCTACCACAAGCACTCTATTTAGAAATAGAACTACAGGTTAACTATATACAGGTGAAGCTTCAGAGAATTACTGCAGCACCAACATGAAAACACAAGAAGGCGCAACATAACACGTCTCGCCTCCACCACCACACTATAAAACCCATACTAGTAATGGGGCGGAATGACCGAGTCGTTGGCTTCCCACATCGTTGGCAGCCCATCCCTTGTTCCAGACCCTCCTATCTTCCAGCACCCAACACCAAAGCATCATCCAATACCCTCTTTACCTGCTGCGGTTGCCAAAACCTACTATACACCACTTTGCTCTCCTCCGCTCCTCATATCTCCCTTTAGTGCATGCCACCTTCTCTCTAGCCTCTCTCTGTTTCAGATTTTTCCGCTCCTCAAAACATGCCCTTCCCAACCATGGTGGAAAACCGCTGTGTGCGATTTCCTCTTCCTTTATACATCAAACGGCACCATGCCTATAGTGGCATGCAGAGCCAGCCTCTATGCACAAGCCCTCCTCCTCTCAACCATCTCTTCCAAAACACGTATGCTTCAAAAGACCTACATACTCCATGCATGAGCGTGCAGTTAAACCTTTCCACTGCCCCATTGGTCACTGGATGGTACAGTGACTTCCTGTGATGCTACCTACTAATACTTTCATCATGCTCGAGGTAAGTGTCACCCCCTTTCCTTGGAAAACCGTCTCTGAAACACCCTGTCCAAAAACCTAACTGCATGTGTGTCTGCCTTGAACACAACCTTCAACTAAACCCATTTAGAGTAGAGGACCATGATGATGATAACCTATTTTCTCCTTCGCTTCAGAACCCACTATGGGACCTAGAACATGTAAAGCAATCCACTCCTAAGTGTGAGGGTCAGAAATGTGAGGCGGTCCATGTTGTGAAGTGTTCGCAACAAATGCCATTTTGTTATATTATGAGGTTGTATGAGTGCCTCACTATCCCTACCCAGTCGGATTTCCCGGCCTAAAATAAACTAAAGGAAACAAAAAAAGAAAGCATATCTGTTTCTCCCATTTGTACGTTTAACAAACAAGGAAATGCATGGCAGTTCAAAACAATGATTGAATTCACAATGTAACCACAGTCTCTTCATAACCTGGATGGATTCTCCTTCCCTAGGTTCAAACGGGTTGCTGTTTCACAGTTGAAGCAAAGAACACAAGGAAACCCTGATTTGTAACAAAGTTCCAATACAGTTTGATGCAACAACTTGTCAACAGAAAGTTCCTATATAAAAGCTTTAAGACTCTTCTTCGAACAGGTTCTTAGTTCCTCAATAGCAGCAATGTTTGTCTTAGAATGTTTTGCCACTCTGATAACTCAAATAAATTCAACTTCTCTAGAACAGCATTTTACAGCACTTCGTCTAGTACCGCTAAAAAACAATTATCTGTCAGTACCACCTAATGCACTCCTTCAACTTCCACCTGGCCTGCCTCCATGTTAGGCCTACAATCTCCAAAGGTTTGTCATCTGGGTATACTTCCCTGCCTGTACAGCATGTAACAATGAGTGTTTTTGTGGTCAATGTCAACTGAAAGCGGTTGCAACAACTTTACAGCATTCCACCAAATTGCAGCTTCAAAACTTCAACTTTTCAGGGAAAACAAGTTTCACATTGGTGCTCTTTAATATTCTTCTGCAAATGATGCTCTCCTCCTTCTGGATATCTTTTCCCTGAAGTGCAGCCTTTGGCCACTCTTGTTTTCCCCACTACACAAGCAACCAAAGACTGACAGGGATAGTCTCTTCTGCCTCTCCCCGGATTTTGACATTGTGTTTATCCCAGTTTGCACTATACATTGTATACAATATGGGCAACACGTTTCAGAGCATATAGACCTTGAATTAGCCCCCTGCCTCTGTTGGCAATATTGGGTAGATTGAGTTTGCCTTGGTTTCAATCTTTTGACCTGGGTAATGCTTATTAACATTAACTCTAAACAAAGTTGCCCCTTTCAGGTTGCTGGGTGTTCCAGACTCATACTCGTTAGTCATTTGGCTTTGATATAATAGGTTTTCTATCCTAAGTATTAAAGTATCCTTAAAAGCAACTGTGCTTTTAAATGGGCTGATGCTTTTTCGCAAAACTCTTACTTTAAACTCAAACTGTTTGAGATAATCGGAGATTAAATAAATAAAGAAACCAACGAGTTGTTGAAAGGGTGGACGTGGAAAATCCTAGACCCGCTCAAAGACATTGGAAGCTCTGAAAGAGAGCTTGGAGAAAACCAGAATAAAGTGAAATCCTGACCAAAAACTTGGGACTGGATACAAACGCTGCAGGACGCGGAGAAAAACAAACTAACTCGCCACCTCCCAGCGAACCTACAAAAGGTCAACATGACAGTAGACTATCTCACTAAATTCCCAAATAAAGGGACTAGATCAACCTTTTTAAGAGTCAGAGTAAATCTGCTAAAAACAGATTTTAACGATAAGCGGAATCTCACCCACGAACCTATGCCGCTTTGGCAAGAGAATAGACTCTGTGGAAACAGTAAGACACCCACTCTTGTCATGTAAAGGTACAACTTCACACAGACGGACCCACATGTGCCACTTATTAAAGGCGCCCACACCCTCGACTAAACACACTGGTGGAACCCCCTGTTTAGTGGTAAATCAACAAAAACACGAATTGCAGTTGTGGGCTTTTTTCAAAGTCTAGGACTAGAGACCATGGCCACTGACACTACAACCAATGGAACAAGAAAATAAACTGGAAGGGGAATCACAAAGCGAACTGGACTTAACATGAAACTCTGTACTTTTTTTAAAATGAAGAACACAACAAATAAAAATCTTGCAAAAATGGTACCAACCAATTAAGACAAGACTAATAAAATTTTTTTAAAAAATAGGTTTTTGCTGCTTTTCCTTAGTTTGGTATTCATAATTAACTTTGGAATCCCTTTCATTCACACGTGAGTGCTGCTTCTGCTGCTCTGCAAAAGTTTTTGTATTCAAACCCGTTCTCTTCACTACTTTTCGTTCTATGCAAGCATGTCTCACTCGCCGAATGCCTGCTTTCAACATGTGAGCGGGGACAGCGCTCCGGGGTCACTAACCACTTGAGAAGTCACCGGGTGAGATGAGCGCCTCTGCTCCCCTTGCTGCTCATATGACTTCTGCCGCTGTGGCTCCATGCGCCGCGGCAAACTGCTTATTTTAGTCTGCCTGCACCACTTCCGATTGTAACGCCTCTTGCTCCTGAGGCCCTCTGGTGCACGCCAGCCACTTGTGACGGCCTCGAGGCCCTCTGGTGCACACCAGCCACCTGAGACGGCCTTGAGGCCCTCTGGTGCACGCCAGCCACCTGAGACCGCATCCTGCACCCTTCATCTGCAGAACATGTCACAAGGAGGGGAAGCTTTCCTCCTGCACGCTTCCCGCTGCGTGACCTCTAGACTTGGGGCACAGGTCCTCTCAGGACCGGAAGCTGATATCTGCCAGGTCCTGGTGTCTTGTCTCTCCTTCAGCTTCTGCCTGGGCTGCCAGCACCAACCACATTGCTTTTAACTTCCTCTGCTCTACACCAACAACGCCATCTCTATGATCTGCACCTGTGGGGGCCTTTTAAGCCGCTCTCTCTCCCTCAGGTGTGGCTGATCTGTATTAATGAATTGACCACTCCTAGAACATTGTACCTCTCAAGCCCTCTTCTTCGTCCTAGTACTTATGGAATTCTGGGGCTTTTTTATTTGTTTTACAATAAGCCATTAGTGTGGGGATTTGGGTAAAGTTGGACAATGGGATTTCCCATTCTTCTTGACCTGCCGCCCCCCCCCCCCCCCCCGCCATCTGATGTGATCCTCCCGCAGAACACCACCCTCTGGGTCAGGGATCAGAGTGTGCCTTTCCCTGGCCACATGAGAAGGGTCCCAGGTCAGGTTTTCTGGGAGAATCATTGCTGATTCATCGCATAAGGCATGCTAAGGAGCCTCAAAGGCCTGAGAAACTGGTTAAACAACATTGGGGATGTGTTGGCTTTACAACACAAGTTGCCACTCCTCACCACTCTCTCCACTTCAGAATCCAAACTTGGCCACCAGTCAGTCCTAGCCTCTCGTTGGTTTAGGTCATACGCAGATGTCTCATGTCCTGCGTCAATGAGTTTCCTCTCGCACCAAGCAGAGATACTACATGTTCTGCTTTGCAAGTTCCCTTCTATGCTCCACTCCTCTCTGACCGTGAAAGGCTATCAATCCAACATCACTTGACCATTTCCTCCAACCATTGCTAACAAATTCCTTAACCTACTAAACTATATCTTCCTCACTGGTATCCTCCCACTCCCTTTCATGTACCGAATTCCCACACACCAAAAACACTTCTTCGGCTTCTTCTGCATTTTCTTCCTCCACTTCTGCTGTCCGCCCCAAATATCTTCCCCTGGAGAGAAATTCTGCAAGCACATTCCCCTTTCCCAGGACATGCTCCTCCTCAAAAGCATGCCCTTGCATTTCGGAGACCCACCTCACAATTCTGTGGGACACCCCCCCTCACAATTCTGCAGGGAATCCCTTCCAACGCTTTACTCATGAACACAATAACCAGAGGTTTGTGGTCTTTGTGTATAATAATGCCCTCATTCCCTCCACCCCTCGAAACGCCCTGAACTTCACTACCCACACCACATTTGGAGCGTCTCCCTCTATAATGGAATATTGTGGGTCGGCTCCCTGTACCCTCAAGGCAAACGCTACCACTCTTTCCACTTCCTCTTGTTTCAGCATGAGTTCAGCCCCTAACCCTGCCTCACTAGCATCTGCCATAAAAGTATCAACTGGTGCCCAGGTTCGCAAGTGCAGGCGCCTTGGCAATGGCGCCCCTGATATGATTAAATTCCCTGACATTCGCCATGCCAAAATCTGTTACCTTTTTGCACAACTCTCTAATCGTCTTACATCTATCTGCGAGTGTCTCACAAATTTGGAGTAGTACTCAACTAGTCCTAAGAAGGACATGAATTTGTTTATTCTTGGGATGTTCTAACTCTACAATAGCTTTAACCAACTCTCCCCTATGCTTTAATCCCCCATCACTTATTGTGTGTTCCAAGTAGGGGTGTCACGGTATTAGTTTTGTGACGGTACGATAACCTTCTTGCCAAATGACGGTATATCATGGTTATCGCGGTATAGCAGGTGGAGTTAACATATCTTAACAAATATTTTCTAAAAGGTCATAAATTGTCAGATTTAACACAAAAAAAACAGGTACCCATGGCCAGAATTGGGCTTTTCAACATACTTTCCACTGAAATGCCACCCCTTGCTTCCACCAAACACAAACACACATGTTGAGAGGAGGAAGGGGGGGGAGTGGGGAGCCCTGTTGCGACTGGCAAAGCAAACAGAATAGCTTTTCTTAAGTGGTCCTTTAAGCTCCCCCACTGGCTACTGGTGAAGATGAACATGTTGCCATCTTGATAACCTGAATGCCACAGATCAATGGAGGCTGATGGTAGTATAGGCTTGTGCGCATAGACACACAGACACGCGCACTCTCTCTTTACGTTACAGCCTTTAGTTTACTTGCGGGCCAAAAGGTGTTCAGTAATTACGGACATGTTACCCTTTGGTATGGCAGCAGGGAATACCCACAGAGATTAGTTAATTTCGCAGTGTGACTTATATGTAAATTCAATGATAGAGCCAGGGAAATCTCGCATCGTCATATGTTTAGCAAACATTATCCATTATAAATATATAAACCCCAAAGCTGCCAACCCAAAGTAAACCCTTTTTCTTCTTGGCACTGTATTTGTTCTTCCTATTGCTAACATATTGATTTTGTGTCAGGCACGTGTGGTTTATGGAATGACATTAAAAACTGCTCCAACTGAAACTACTTTCCAGACGGCACATCCAACAGTGCAAGACCAAGACTGCGCAGCACTTGCTTACTGCAGCCTTTACAAATTAGATTGAAAAGCACACTAAAGGGTATACCGGTGTAAACAATGCAACGGTTATTATTGTTCAATTAAGTGGTTCACGGTATCTTTAACGGTATACCGTTATACCGTTACATCCCTAGTTCCAAGTAGTCAATTGATATGATACAATATTCATCACGTGCCTTTACACAAGTGTTTCTAGGCGTAAGATGACTGGAGGTTTGGCGGGGACCGGACACAAGGAAGACTAGACAAACTAGCATACTAGGCCATGTGACATTCAAATGGTGCTAGTGCAATTGATGTCACCCTGAACTTGCGCTTTTCCCTATGCATGGTAAGGCCTGCTTCCATTTGGATCTTAAACTCTACTCAACCTCAACTCGTGTTCAACAATATCTTTTCCCGCAGCCAAAATGTCATTTTCAAACTACAGAACACCTTTGACGTTTCCCCAACAAGTTGGTCATCACTCTCTGAAAGAACGCAACAGCCGATACCAATCCAAAAGGCATCTTCTTAAATTGAAAGGTATTCTCATGAGTGACGAATGTGGTTAAGTCCCTGGTCTCTTGGCTTACCTGATGGTAGGCAGAGGACAAGTCAAGAGTACTGAACATTTTCACCCCTGCGGCCATGCTCACTATTTCTCGTATGTTTGGGTAGGGGAAACTTGTCAACCACCACTTCACGATTCAAGCCTCTTAAATCTACACACAGCCTCAACTAGCCATTTGAATTTCGTGCCACCACAACAGGGACACCCACCCTGATGCCTCCACTCTCAATCACTCCTTCTCTCTCGTTTTTCTTTTTCTCACTGGACACCTTCTCAGTCATATGCATAGGCACTGTCCTTACTTTTGCTATGACTGGCCTGGCACCATCCTTTAGACAAATGCAATGGCGGTAGCCCTTTAAGCACCCCATCCCATCTCTAAATACTGCTTTGAAACACACTTCTTGGCATTCGCTCACCTGATCAGCCATCACAGCCACATGTCCTGGAGCCTTGGGATCTACCACAATATCCATTTACTCTGTTCATACCATCCCAGCCGATTCCCACATTTTTTGAGACATACCCACTTGCTACAGTAGATTTCCCTTTACATTTTAATCTTGCTTTGAAACTTCCCAATATTTTGATGTGCACCCCGTCATACGCATTCTCTTTAATGCTAGGGCGAGTTAGTTTTGCTCCCTTTAACTGATGAATCCACTCTCTATTAACAATAGTATAGTCTGACTCCGTATCCACCAGCATAGACGCCCCTCCTCCCCTTGCCACAGCAATCGTGTGATGCTTCTGTGACGATCCTTCAGTTGGCTTCACTTCTGCCCAGGTGGAGAATTCTTTACTATGAGGCTAGGTAGGTGAGGCCTCTAACCAATAGTCCCCCAAGGGGTGGTAACATGTAGGCGATCTCATGGGTATAAGGATGCATTTGGGCAGCACAACCCCTCTAAAATCCCAATATTTAACTTGACAACACCCACATTTTATCAACTAAAGATCACCTTTGAAACTGGGTTATTGTGAAATACCAAACCCATCTGATGGCAAAAGTACTGAGATGAAGCGTGCAAACACGCTACATTTGAGTGGGTCGTAAGCTGCAACATCTGCAGTCAAGGAAGGACATTATGCTGGGGCTATCCACGTTATTTAAACTGGACTGACCTGTCAAGTATACAACCAGGGGGAGAACCAGGTGACTGAGGAAGACGCATTGAAGACTGGAGAGCCGGCTTAGGGCTTCGGGAGTCTTCAGCGAGTCTCATCTCCAAGGCTGAGAAGAGAAATATTGGGATGCACAAGAAGTGTCTTGCGAGTCGGTTGGGAATGGTGCGATGAACTTGCGAAGACTGAGACATGGTTCCACGACCTGTAGTGGGTGGAACGTGCGGTCCGACAACGGTTCTGAAACCGCCTACAGCAGAACCTCGTAGGTGACTATCTGGAGTGAGCGAGACACAGTGGAGGGAGTCGTAACGGGGGCCGGGGGGGGGGAGATGGCCTGGCAACTACAGAGGCCGTCCACAATAACCCTATGTGGAGAGACTCGAGATGCCGAGGACTAATGAAGGAAGAAGTTGACCTAAGAAGGATGGACCGGAGATGCATGGTGAAACCAGTGAAGAGTCCCACAGAAGAGGGTCATGGGAACACGTACCAGTCCTGAAGGGGGCCCGTGAAGTTACGAGACAGTAAACCATAAAGAAATTGTGAAAACTGTAAACAGTTTTGTAATACAGTTACACAAACGTTTTGTACTGTAGAGTCGTGAAAAACTCTGGGAACAGCTTTGTCCCAGTGGGGGTGGATCAAGAATTCAACACAACCTAAAGACCTCCCTAAGGGAGCTACAAATCTTATTTAGAACGGTGAGGACACTGGTAAACCAGCTAGCAGAAGTAGGTCATTCTCTTAGCCCCACAAACACTTGATGCAACTGTGTGTTTTCGCTTGGATTGCAGAGAACCTGGGACATTAGTGGAATGTTTGTTTTGCACAACCTGAGAGGCAGTCAGACGCTTTACATCCAGGAGAAGGGAGCCATTCTTCTGGAGTACGAGCATTAGCTGGACTTTATGGTGTTTTGTTGTGGTGACGAGCGTAGGAGCCTTTATGATGGGTACAGTGCCTTTTTGTTTGGACTCAGACTTCCTGATGAGCACCAGAGTTGCTTTTGTTTTGGTAGGGAAATCCTCTTAAAGGTGACGATAGATGGGTTTAATTTATTAGTTAATAAAACTATAGCAACCACTATGGCACCACTTGATCAAGACAGTCACAAAAGTTACTGTTTAAACGTTAACCTTGTTAATCAAGGCAGGGAACAAAGGCATTGCTAGTAAAACCTTCGAGAACGTTTTTGTTGGCATTATTCTTTCTTCAATTGTGAAATCTTTTTGCCAGTTTAAAGTGGAAGATATTTCCTTAAACATTCTTATTTTTTTTGTAGTGTGAGGGTCCGGGCAGGACGTTTTGGACACGAGGACGGCTTTTCAGTTATTGACATCATGAGAGACACAGCCTTAGTTTTGGGTTATAGGTAGGGAAACTCCTCTTTATCATCGGGTCAGAGGGACATTTTCCCCAACCTTTTCATTTAATAAATATCTTTGACTAAAACATGACCACCTTGTGTCCGGCTCCTTTCTTACCCCTCACAGTACACGCAAAGTTCAATGACAGTATCTGGGGCAAAGACGCGTCCATGTCCTTGCGCTAATCTCAAAGTTGTCCACTCCGAAATACAGAGACAGCATGCCCACATTTGCCATGGCAACCAATACCTCTAGTGGTAGTTCTACCTCTGATGCTTCTAAAGCCTCTGCTGCAGGGGAGGACGCTCTGTCCAGAACCGCCTTTTCTTGGGCAAGGGCACCCACAGCACTGTCGGTCCCACGGCAAATCCGTGCTGCAGTAGACACCACTGTCGTACACAGGCTGCACACACTTCAATGCAGTCGCGTGACACTGCTGACCTGTTCTACGTGAACTGACCCACAGACAAGGGAGCAGAGCGGGTGCCAGCGAGGACACCCCACACAGTCCGCAGACGCTGCTGTCAAGAGCTTCGCCACCAAGCACAGCCCCTTTGTTGATAACAGCACAATCACCTCTGCAACTTTGGGCCCGATGATTTGTTGATTTGTACCAGCTCATCGACACTACTACAAGTGAGTCCCCACAAGTGAGTTGTATGTACAACATGGATTTATTAGTAAACATTACGTTGGTATAGGGCCCCCATATGCACAATGCACCTGCTCCCTTATACTTCAACTGCCTCTCAAAATGTCAAACCCAAACCTCCAGAACTTCCCTTCACATTCTACCACAACAACTCTATTTAGGAATGCAACCACAAGTTAAATATATACAGATGATGCTGCAGAGAAGTACTGCAGTACTAACATGAAAAGAACCAAGCACAACATAACAATGACATTATCAGTAGCACCTACAATGTAAGCCTAGAGTCTTGATCAGGGACAAGATTGGAGGATAGCTTCCACGTGGTGAATGGTGTGACCTGGTGGAATGCCGCTACAATGACCAAATAGTGTACCCTCTGATGGCTGCTGAGGCTTTAAACTCTGTGATGTGGTATAGATGCTGGTGAAGGATCTTTGTATTTTATTAGGGCAGGAGAAGAGCTTTAAGAAACTCTAATGTTGGGTCCCTTCCTGTGCATAGTTGGGTGTAGTCGGCAGGTGTTGGGACAACCTTCTACACAGTTAACATTAGGAGTATTTACATATTTCTACTAAATTATCCATTGGTGGTTGGGGGAATCTGAAGGCAAGTACGGTCAGATCAGCAGATGGCTCAGGTGCTCCTTTAATGGAAACGGAGGTACTTAATCCCAATGGAGGTGCAGAGCTGTAGGATTTGAAGGATAACTCGGGACAACGTTCGTCTTGGAAGCAAGACAACACAGCAAATGCAGTGCAACACAGGTTTGAATCCTGATCCCGCGCTTAGCAACCACGTGTTATAAAAGAAATATCATTATAGTTGCCCTGGGACAAAAACAGATGCAATTGTGGCCACTAAGTTATGGTTTGAGTTATATTCTTTAAGATGTGCTATTCAAATTTCAGTTGATTCAATCAGTTCTCGTAATCGCACTTTTCCGAATTTAAATACATTGTGCGCATTTTACATTACTTCTTTTCACGGCTTCCTGTTTTACCGTAATTTAGTCATCTGGTGCCCCCTGAAGTGTAACTTTGGCTTGAGTGACCACATTTGTCCAGAGACGAATCTTGAAGGTTTGTTCTTGAGGATTTTACAACTTCACCACTAGGTGGGTCTCTTCTACCACAATAGTGGCTTGTTTCAACTCACCCAGGTAAGGACTGAGCAAGTTGCCCACTAAACGAGGATGATTATTTTCAATGTACTCGTATTGTTTGGTGGTCAGAATTATTTCTAAATCAGTGAATGCATGTTTCTGTCGTGGTGTGGGTTGCTTCTGATACTTGTTGCCCAGCGATTGCACCCAGCATCTCATTGTTTCTATGATTAAAGTAGAATTCCCTTTGCCAACTCTCCTGTAAATACTTTAAACATTGTGTGTTCATGATGTCGGACTTCTTCCCTTGCTACTCTTCAATATCAAAGTGCTGTGGCTCTAGATAACGCAATGTGACTATTTATTTTCACATGCTGACACGAGGTGAGCGTGCATGTGGGTCGGTAAGGGCTACTTGTGGATTGCATGCTCTACTGGCTGCATCGATTTAGGGCAAGTGGAGTGTGGGGGCTACATTGAAGGGCAGAAGCTGTCTCACTGGGGGAGTGTTCTTCCCAGAGGGTGACTAGGTGTTTCCTGGGGTTCACTAGATGGGCAAGGAGGTGGTGTAGTTGGCAAGGCACTGCTTCCAACCTTTGAGTTCTAGGCGGCTCAGATGGTGGGTTTTGGAAGGTCAACCTATTATGGTGAACAGGAAAGGCACTAAAGTCTAGCTAAACCCAATCAAAGTAGGTAGCAGAGCGTTAAGGCTTAGACTAAGCAGGGTGTGTGAAAGTGGTCTAGGGCTACCAGTCTACAAAGAGCAACACCAATAATTCCAGTTAGACAGGTGTGTGCAAAAATATCCACTGCTTGTATTAGGACTTTAAATAAACACTAAACAATCAAACCTCTAGGCAAATATTGTCACAGGCTTACTACAAAATACATATGTATACATTCACTCTTGTGAGACGATGGAAAAGCATACTATTTAAAACCAGTGTAATACAGGTAAGTAGTCTGATCCATAAAACACAGTAGACTCACTCGAGAGCAACACTAAAATATGTCTCTAGCATTTAGTAAGTCAAGCACTAAGATTGATTGGCGCCTAGTGCCCGTCACCCGTACGTTATGCTTTTCAGGCAGCTTTACTATGTGATTGGACGATGGCAGTGGTTGTGAATTTCAAAAAGTTAAGTAAAGTTCGGGTAGGTAACTCTCTCAATCTCGCTACACTAGGGTAGGATCCTTGACCAACCACCATCGATCTAGGTCAGGAAAGAGATGGGGACAGGACTTCATGCCCATATAACCCTATGGTGGAAAGAGGGAAAGGAACAGCAGAGTCACCCCCTTACTCGGATTCCTCCGGAGACAACTGCTAAGGTTCCGGATTCCGTTGGGACAAGTTATTCTGTGGTTGGTCCTGTAGTGGGAGGCCCATGGGTCGTGGGTGGCGAGGTCCCTACCAGACACAGGTTTTAGCTCCTGGCTTTGTCCAGCTGAACATCCTTGCGATTAAAGAAAGGAGGTTTCTGTAGAGCAAGCGATCTGAAGAGGCCTCCAAGGAGCGATGAAGATGGATAGGCAACAGGAGTTGCCATGCTCATGTGGCGACAGGCTATCTTGTATGGGCGACCAAAGGGGCAGGTTCTGCACGGCTTCCATTTTGGCTGCAAGACTGAAAATGCAGGAGTAGGCGTCTGATGGCACAAGTAGAAGTTCCTTCAAGGATGCACATGGAACGGCAACTGCAGCAGTGAGGTAGTCCAGGAGAGATCTGGTCAGTCCACTAGGTGGTCCAGTGGCACTCCCGAAGGCACAGATCGTCAAGCAGTGGTTGAAGCTGGTTGTTCCCATCAGTCCAGTGGTCGAAGCATCAACTAGTGTCTTCTTGGGGATCAGACATAGGAGCAGGGCTTCACTGGAGTTGATGCTAGTCAGCTGCAAAGATGCTCCTCAGGTCGTCAGCGGCTGCACTTATTTGTAGTGGTCTTGGCTCCAACGAAGATCTGTCAAATAGCTTGTTCAAGATTTGGACTAAAAGCTCACTCTGGTCCACCATTGGTAAGGATTTGCACCATTCAAAGTGTCAATGGCTACCCAATCAATGCGATAGTGGTATCCAGTGATATAATCGCTGGAAATAACATTGATGCTGAATTAATATTTATTTTAAAGGCACTTTCAAACTTTCCCCAAATATTCCAGAACTGGAGTTTGTTTATATAAGTGCACCAGTCTTGAAATATGTTGAAGTGCATTTAGTGCCTATATAAGAAAATCTAGTCACCCTCAAATGTCATTTCGAGTGATTATATCTCATACAACTGGGATATCACTTGGCGCACAATCTGCCTAGCAACAGACATTAAGGTACCCGATTATGGGATGGACCAGGCAGTCCCAGCCCCCACATTTGGTCACACAAACGACTCCTTTGCCCAGGGAAGCAGCAACTCTTCCTGGGAAAGGACATTGCATACATGGCAATTCCGGACCTGCGAGGACAGGAAGAAGGCACAAGAACAATATGGCTAAGGCAGGTGCCAATCTCGTGTCATGGCCATTTGAGTGATACCCACTCTTAGTATAGCCGTTTGCAATAATTGCAAAAGTGAACAAGGAAAAAGTTCAGAATATGGTAGGAAAATATCCTCTGCCAACAGCCCATTCTGGACATATTGCAGTTGTAGCCTAAAAACTACAAAAGAAATAAGGATACAAAGTGGAGTTGATGCTGAGTCACTGGAGTGTGGAGCTGTGAGGACTTTGCTTCGTGTGTGCAGCGTTTTATGGAAAAATTAGCAAGTCTTTTTTCCGTGTCCATTCAGAGGAAGAGGAGGTTCCAGGACTCAAAAGCACCTTGACCCGCGGAGCGCAGTCGTTGCAGAGTCACTGGAGGCTGTGGAGTCACTGGAGGCTGTGGAGTCACTGCTGCACTAGAAGCTTGGCATTGTACAAACACCTAAATAAGAAGATAAAAGGGCTTAATTATGATGACTAGGCAGCAGCTGTGTGTATGATCTAAGCTGTTGTGCTGTGAATCCGCACTGCCAGAGACCTCAAGGAAGCTGGCTGTAGGCACACAAGTGAAAACGGAAACAAACATGTTTAATGTGTTTTATATCCGACCAAGGGGATGGGGCTTGCTTTGTGGGGGCCAATGGAAAGAACTGAGCGAGTTGCCAGGAAAAACAAAAAAGGCGCTGTCTTTATGTGCGAGAGAAACTGGCATCTCGCGCATCTCGCGTGTCAATTGTTTGAGCCATGAAAATCTGTATGCTCTGTTTCCTCGAGCTTTGACTGACCAGGGGAATCTTCATCCCGCCCCCACACCCCCACCCCCCAACCGTGTCTACCTACCCTACCTATGTCTGTAGACTTATGTTCGGGGTCGGCAGCAGATCCCTCCATACCGGTGTGCGAGGTTGCTGTGAATCGCCTCCCTTTGTGTGCAGGATACTCTTGACCCTCTGGCTCTGGCTGCGGACTTGTCCCAGCCTTTGTCCAATAAAAATATTGGTTATCGAGGATGGAGTGGAGGAAAAACTTGATAAATATGATGAGACCCAACACAAACCGGCTGCAAGGAAGCCCTAACTAATGACCGCATGTTGAACAAATCTAACTGCACAAATAAAATATATGTAAGCAACATGGAGATGGGTGAGTTGCTCTTTAACCATCCGGAGCTGGATGCAGAAACATGGCAAAATCCAAACCTTATGAATGAGAGGAGGAATTCATTGGCTGTAGCTGATAACTGATCAAAGACTTGGCAGAAATGTAATTAATGTTGACCTCCAAAGGGATTTGACTAAAGACCATAATCCTCAACAGAAGACTGAACTAAAAGAAACCCTTCCTCCCCTCTAAAGATCAGGCAAAATTGGTTGACATGAGCCCGGAGAGAACCCCAGATGGTCCCAGGAATTTAGCCGCGTCTCTTTATGAGCAAGCCAAGAAAGGTACCAACAAGATGCCGAAACCGACAGTCGCCTCAAAAATGACAGCTGACACCGCTGTCCCCTCGACATCCAGAAATGCTGACTGAATGCCCTATGGTCCTGCGAAAGACAGATTTACCCGAGGCGGCCCCTACAAATAACAAGGGTCAAGTATCCGTCTGCCCTCAGATTGATATGGATTCAGAGTCACCTGACAGGCTTCTGACTGAAAAAATTGCCGAACATAAAACAATTGAACCACCATAAGCTGCCCTAAAGGGAAATTATTCAATTTTTGGAAATGAAAAAAAAAAATGCCCGATTCCGTTAACAGTTCTGTCGGTGAAAAAAGGGAGAGAATCGCTGAATAAGAAAAAATCAAAACGTGAGCTAAGAATCCAAATGCGAAGAACTCCTGTAAATTCTTGAGAAATCTGAAAGCTTCGAGTCACCATGCAAACAACAAACTAAAAAGATCTAAAGGTGGCCAACAGCGTGCCTGCAACATAAGTGACCAAGAAGGTCAGTTAGATTACCTCAGAGAAATTGCCTGCTGAAGACAAATTAGAGGCTACATTAATGGAGGAGTTGATAAATATGTCTACATATGAAATAAATGATGTTGATGATGAAAGTGACAAGGATATAAGTGATGAGACCTGAGCTTCTACTGTTGACTCTGACGACGACGCGGAAGCTTCTCCACAGAAAGAATGTCTGGGGAGTCAAAAAGAATGGAAAAGAACTGTTGCTAAATTCTCACCTGAAGCAAAAAGATAGCGACATAGAAGGTGGAAAGCCAAATAGTTGCAATGATTTTCTGACCATTGAAGATGAGAGGACTACTGATGTAGGGAAGCAGTATGTAATAAGATCGGTGCTTAACAAAGAAGGTGATCAAAGTATCAAAAGGACGGTTACTAAAAAACATCAGTACCCGCTGATGGATCATGCACAAAATCACAAACGAGTGCAGGCCGAAAACTTGGAAGAACCTGAGTCCTGGAAGAAGGATAAAAGGGTGAATAAAACTAACAAAGTCGGGAGTAATAAACCAGATCTGGAGATGGGTTTGAGGCTCTTGCTGGAGAGAACTGTGCCAAAAGAAGACGGTCTGATTCTAAATAGCTACAATGTGATGGAGCTGTTGAATCATTTACCTTCATTGAAGTCCATTGCATCTAAGGACATCAAAACAGATGAATTTATTGCGGATCACACTTTGGATCGAGTAGTGTTATAAATTCACTCTGGAACATCGAAGCATTACTCTTTCTTGGGTTTATCATAAGAGATCAAAACGGAAAGCTGTGCTGAAAGAAGTTTGACAGTCATATCAGACATTTATGATGCCCTACAACGTTTTCCTGCATCTATGCAGGTTTCGAAGAAATCTGGAAATAAAATCCATACAAAAGATGACCTGGATGAGTTAGGTTTTGATCACAAAAAGATGATGGAGGTTGTGATGGGGGGGGGGGGGGAACATTTCAGAATCACTATAAAGACACAAGAGGGAAAACATTTTTACGAAAATCAATGAAGAGTTTGCAAGGAGACCAATGTCTATCAGTTGGGACTGGGTTGCCGGGGCCCTTCATGCAAAAAAACGAAAGCTAACTCATTGATGTGAGCATCGTGACAATTAACTCCCTAGGCTCATGGAACATGTAGGGCTTTTCTCATCTCACCTTAAAATCCAGTAAACCGTTACAATCGCTGGACATGATTTGTCTTCAAGAAACATGGTTGGGTGAGCTTCCCCTAGTAGATGGCTTTGACGTAGCCTTCAACCCAGCCATCTGTCAAGGGCGTGGTCATCCCATGTCCGCCGTGCTCACAATGGTGAAAAGAAGCAGAGGATGGCGAATAATTGACTTTTTTTATCCGTCTGCATATGTTCAAGTGACGACTATCCTTAAGAACGGAAACTCAGAATTTCCAAACAGCCAGATGCATGTGATAAACATATATTGGCATCATAAAGCGGTGGGAGATTTAGCGTTCATTGACCAGCTATGTGATCTCATGGATAGCATAACAGAAAAAGAAGACAATGCCACGATCATATTGTGCGGATAGTTCAATATGGAACTTCTATCGCAAAATAAGGTGCAGCAAAAGATCATACGAAAGGAGAACATAAAGAAAACTATAGAAGAACTAGAAGTTAGAAGCATGGAAATACTTAACGGAAAGACATCAGGAGACATACTCGCACAAGTTACATGGGAACAAGACCATCAAAAATTCATCTTGGATAACATAATCACTTTGCAAAAAAATGGCATTGAATATCTGCCATATGAAGTTTACAAAAACAGCACGAAGTGATCATAATCTATTAATCACTTTTAAAACAGACTCCCAAAAAGAAAGAACAAAGTGGAACCAAGCGATTGAAGTGGAACAAGGTGGAAATCGCCTAAGAATGAATAGGAATAAAATAATAAATATGACAGCTCTATTAGAGGGGCCAAGATCAACCAATGACCAAATGCTGATCGAATATGATGGAATGGTGCAAATATATAAAACCCAAAAACAACAAAGTAAGAATAATTTGGTGAATAAGCAAGTATATGATCCGGAAGTGGTAAATTAGCAAAGGACATTACGAAAAGCGCTGAGGAGTCTAGAATCTTCGGTCATGACAAGAGTTGAGAAAGAAGAGGGAAAGAAAAATGCAGTATAAAAATTGGCATAAGTGGTACAGACATATACTTGAGCAAAATGATGCAGAATGTTCTGTCTAGCACAGCGAAACTCGAGATTTTTGGGTGGCACTCAATGAGCTGGAAAGACCAGATTATGAACTTGTGCAACATGGTAACTGAGGACATGTGGACGGCACGTTATACTGTGCTTTTCCAGAAAGCTGAGCCCATTATTGATCTGGTCAAGAAAGAACACTTTCCTTGGAACATCACAATGGAAAGGGAAGACATACATATATACAGTACCATCAAGAAATTAAGTGCCTCCCGTGCTCCTGGACCAGATGGCCTGACAAATCCCATTCTTAACGAAAATCCAGAAGAATGTCTGATTTCTGCTTCAAGCTCTTTGGAATGATACTGAAAGAAGGAGTACCGACAATTTGGAAACGAGCCATAATAGTCCCCATTTTTAAGAGGGGTTCGCAAGTAGAACCGAGCAACTATAGGCCCATTGCACTACTAGATGTAGTAGAAAATTGTTCACCACACATCTTTTGAAGCAATTGACAGCTTGGATCCAACATGCTGGTGTGGCGTACCCGAGACAAACCGGTTTTGTTAGGCGTGGGCTGTAGCCTTAACCTATTTATCTTGAACACCCTGAAAATGGAGGCAATTAAGAAAAAAAAATCTGTTTATGTGGCATTTATTGATCTGGCCCATGCCTTTGATGGAGTTGACCGGGAGCTGTTGTGGTCGGAAATGAGTAACAGGGGATGCCCTCTCAGCCTACTGGCAGCGATACAGGCTCTCTATTCCAGGACATCCGTTCAAGTCTGTTTAGATCCGTGCGGACATACAACACACTCGATAAGAACTTCATGTGATGTCAAACATGGGTGCCCCTTGGGTGCAACTCTTTTCAATTTCTTTGATCATATATGCAGATGTCATCGAAATATTAGATCAAACACCCATTGGCCTGCAGAGGAAGAGTAATGCTTTCAACGATTATATTGAAAAGAACAAACTGGAGATCAATATAAACGAAACAGAGATCCTAGTCTTAGAAAAACCTGCAGGGAGCCAACAATAAAAAAGCCAGCCAGAAATTTGATTGGAAGCTTGGAAAGAATGTCTTGAAAGTAGTTGCAGAGGCAAAATATTTAGGCATTACGATCGGTGCAAGTATTAACGACAAACCGATGACTAAGAAGCTGGTTTGGAAATGCAACCAGTTTGCTGCACAAGCTGCCAAATTACATGATAAATATGGCAATGTCACAATGATCCCAGTGGTACGTTTTTATAGAACTAAAATCATTCCGGCGTTGGCTTTTGGAGCTGATACTCTCTCTGGGTGTAACCACGAATTGTGGTCGAGATGTGAAAATGTGATATGGCGAAGAATCTTCCAACTGCCCAAAGGCTTTCCAACTGCCTGTATGAGTCTTCTATGAATGTGACGGTAATATGGAATTCTTTAACCTTATATAGAAAAATATCTGGAGCAGATAAACTCGCCCAATTTCACATATTCAAGGGAAAAAAAAGTTTTAGTGAAGATCTCTTAATCTGCTGGAGATCCTCCTGTGAGACGATCCTTAAGCAACTAAATGTAGACAAGGAAACATTACTACCAGTAGGGGTAAAAAAAGCAGCTCTTCGAACAGGATTGGATTGATACTTGTGATAGGAGAAAACATACAAGGATGAAAAATGATCCACCTGTAGCACGAAAACTGAATGTCCTCCCAAAGTACATGTCTCAATTCCCGTGCAAAAGAAGTATTGTCCTTAAATTCAGATTAAACGCATGGTTAACAAAGGAAGCCGCGCACCAGAAAAAGCAGAGCTGCATAGCTGACCAACTATGCAGTTTCTGTTAAGGAGCGGAAGAATCGTTGAAACATCTGATTCTATATTGTCTGGAAATGAGAGAAGGTAGAACGAGATGCCTGACAAATGAATTGGAAAAATGTACCACTTATACTGCAGAAGAAAGGTGGAGCCAGGTGCATCTGGGCGAGAACAACATTTGCTTTGACAACGTTCATAGAGATAATAGTGAAAAAACTTAAAATGAGAGATGACTCTATAAACCCTATATCCCCATGGCCATTATTAGATTAGAACTTGGCTTGACTTCTCTGAAGGCATTAGTATTAAAGAGGCGGGCCTAGTTGTATCTAAGAATGACCAGAACTCCAAAAAATAGATTAACAGCGGTCCATCAGGAAATGGACAAAGAGAATTCGATATGTCCAACTATTGAACAAATGGCCAATCTGTTTCATGAAATAGGCTGGCAAACCAGGGAGGGTGGCTTCTCAGATGAAGTAAATAGAGCTCTGAGCAAACGTATAGATCTCTGGGACTGGCTCGAGAATTTTGAACATCTAAGTGGCCTGAGAAGCTATCAATTTGTCCAACATAGATTATGAGTTTAAGAAATGTCAGAGATACTTAAATATCTGCCCATCAGCCAGACTCAGGCGGTTCATTTTGTTGTTCAGATTGGAGCAACTACCCACAATTATGATCACAGGGAGGAAAGACAAGATTGCTGTCGAGTTGCGAACTTGTCGTATATGTAAAATCCAAGAGAAACTGGAGACGGCAAAACACCTTTTGACTGAATGCCCTGTTATGGCTGGTACAATTACTCCCCTACTTGTCAGCTTTGTGCATGAAATTGAGTATATCAAGGATAACCTGTTCTGGCACCATTGTATGAACTCTAACAGTATGCGTCTGTTGACAGCTCTCTATACCATTTGGCTGAGTGTTGAAGTTAGATTGGGCATAACTCTTTAGGCTAACTTTGTATAGATAACTGCAAATTGAATATATGTAATATATGTGGATAGATTTCTTTTTTATGTTAAATTTTCTTTCTTTCTTTTTAGGCAAAGAATTTATTTTTTTACTTATTTGTGTATCTAGATCATATATCAATTGTTTTAAAGGTTTTGTGTAAAGTTTACAATTTAAACTATAACACAATAAATATTATTATAAACAAGGAATTGAATGAACAATGACAGCTGGGCTCTCAATCAACAAACTTTGTATGGAACTAAAACTGTTTAAGTAGCGATTCCTAGTTTTAAGGATAATTTGTATGATTTTAGTTTGTGTATTAATACTGTAAAGGAAACGGAAAGATTGAAATGTTTTTTGATCTTTCAGTTTTTTAAAGGTTTGTAATAAAGAAAAGAAAGGGTTTTATCTGCACTTCATGTGGATGTGTGCAATTGTAAAAATACAGGAAATTCATACTGAACAGTCTCTCAGTAGTGATGGTTTTATGGACTGATCAGTTTCCCCATACAAATGATCAAAAAGCACGGGAAGTAAAGCAGGCAACCTTATCTCCAAAATGTCAGTTCAGGAGTCCAAGCAAAAAGAAAGGGTGTCTGATAGCATCTATGGGAGGACGAAAGCAAAAAGCAAATGTTTCCTAACACTAGGTATAATGTTCGCATCCAATTCCGAGCTTGATTTGGAGCTAAACAAGTCAAATTATAGGAAAATTCTAGATTAGAAGACAGGATTAGATAGCCTCCCTTGCCATCCATTTTCGCCCAAAACAGGTGATCACAGAAGCCCTAGCTGTTGGTCATGTATTTTCCAGAAAGGTTACATTTCCACAGTGGAGTTTATGGAAGTCAAGATTTGCTTTGATGCGGATTCTGCATAGGGATTAGTTTGTTCTGTTTTCAATCCGTGCACTACTGGAAAGTTGGTGGTGTCGGACAAAAACTGGACAATTTGTGTGGGATCCTGTCCTACTACTACAGATAATAGATTGGCATGGGAGTATTGCACTTCCTGATTTTGGAAGTTGCGAGTAAAAGGAGGTTTTAAGGAGTATTAAAGTAGTTTTCATTGTAGTTCGTGGGCAAGTAAAAGTGTATTTTTTAAAACCTGGCTATTCTCTTCTCCCTCTTAAAATTGACATTTTGCAGATCAGTCTGCATACTTTAATGAAAGATAAGATCTGATTGTTTGAATGCAGTGATTGCTGATAACTCCGCCCTCAGCATGACATTGTGGCCTAACTACTGCACTCCCCCTCCAGCCCCGCCCCCCATCCCCAAGCCATTACTCTAAGGCCAGTATTAAATAACATTAGCTGACAGAAGACTGTATTGGTTCCTTAGCCTGTTGACAGTGATCTGCATTTGGTGCATTTTTGAGGCTGTTAATGTGAACAGAGGCCACCCCGCACCCCAGAGTGTCTGCACTGTGAAGTGTTTGACAGCAGCATGCAAACGGTTGTGTGGACACTTCCAACACCAGTTAGTTTGTGGAATCATTGGATATAAGGCTTTGGTGACAAGTATATAGACGTAATGCCCGACCGTCTTGAACAAGTCAAGTGGTTTGGCATGATGCAGCAATGTCTGCGATGCTCTGGTACCAGGTATGCATCGCTGATGAGCATGAGTTCCTGATGATACAAACACTTTTAATTAAATTAGATGATACTTCATTTTCTTTACAGAAATATCCACGAAAGTTGTGCCGAGACCTTTCTCATTCTAACCGTCTGTGTTTATGAACACTGTTGGTGTTTGCAGTTTGGAAAACAGTATTGAACTCTCATAATTTGCAGGATATAAATGTTTGTATACTCAATTTTTTTTTTTTTTTACATTTTAACAGATGTCATCTGGATAATCTTGAGTGTGGAAGTTGGTGGGCTTTTAGGAGTAACGCAGCAGCTGTCATCCTTCGAGACGGAGTTCAGCACGCAGCCACATCGGATAGTAGAAGGAAATTTTAACCCCTTTGCTTCCCCGCAGAAGAGCAAGCAACTGGAGGACAGCCCACTAAAGGACACAGTGGATGCAGGCCTAGGCACGTTGGGTAAAAACACCTGGGCGCCTGCTCCTGACCAAATCGAACAAGATCATACAGAACTGTCCCAGAACTCTGTAAATCTGTCCCCTAACAATCACTCAAACAACCTATCAGTGGTGACGTGCAGTAAGGTAAGTGTGCTTTGATAGTCAGCATAGCCATGGGAGAAAGGAAGGTGGGGCCAGGTGGAAAGGGACGCGTGTACATTTCTGTTATGTATGGCTGTCTTCTGTAGATCTTTGCTTGCCACTTGCGTTTTGATTTGAGTATAAACTAGTTTTAAATTTGGAAAGTCAATTCAAAGTGCCAAAAATATACTGGTCAGTGGGCAATGGTGTTGGAGGAAAGTAATCTATTACAAAAAGGTGCAATACAACAATTGGCAGTCGAGAGTTCTAAAGCCAATGACAAGTGAGGGAACAAGGACATCTAAATTGCCATTAGATCTGCTTGAAGGCCATTTTTGCAATGTTTCATGCATCAATGATATTGATATGTTGCATTCTCGCTGATTTTCACATCTCAGCCCACTCCTGTGGTTGTAGTTGTCTGGTGGTTTATAGCACTAGCCAAGTCCATGAAATTCAAACTCAAGATGAGAGTTACTGTCGGTTCCTGCAGCTACCATTTCGGAGGACATTGACTTAACAGTGGAAACCTTGTGTTCCCACTTGTCCGTCCCTGGCCCCAACAAACATGCCACGGGCAGCACGATGGGAAAAGTCAGACCACAGTGACAAAGGCACACACGCAACACCTGCTCCTATGGACACAACCCCCATGCTTTCCTCAACGGATCCACCCAGAAAGCAATCGACTCATGCAGGCCCAGACTGGGATCCTGTGGGATGAGCAGGGTACATGGCACTCTACGCCGCCCCATGACCGAGACCCTGTGAAAATAAAATTATGGATGCTCCTCCTGTTGCCGTCTCTGACTCCGACTTTAAGGAAAGCATCCTTAAAAGGTCAGTCAGTCAGTCAGTCTTTACCCCTCTTAAATTCAGTGAAGAAACACCTGGCCCCAACTTTGACACCCTTGCTTACTTTTGCGGTCCACCCTCGAGTAGAGAAGATGCTCCGCCTGGTGCCTTCAGACCCTCTTTGTATCAGGGAGCCACACCTTCCCGGATTCCCTAGTCGTCACAACAAGATGGAAAAGGGCACAAGTGCTGCTATCCTCAGAGTTCCCAGACAAAGATTGCAAAAAATTGTACTCTCGGCAAGCATGTCACTACCTCTGCCGCCTTCTTTACCCAGACTGCCAACAACACCCTCTTAGCGAGCCACAGTGACATTCAATGGGGACGTGTTCAAGAGTTGCCTCCAAAGTGTCCCGGAACCCGCCCGCACAAAACTACTAGCCTTAGTTGCGGAAGCAGGTCTGGTCACTCAAAATATTCTTAAAAATACCCTAGACTCTGCTGAGAACGCGGAACACGTCCTCGTGCAAGGATCTCTTCTAAAACACAATGCCTGGCTGAAGAAATCGGGCGTTCCTCATCAATAAGCTTGTTGAGGATGCCGCCCTTCTTTTTTTTTTTTTTTTTGTAAATTTGATTTTATGAAATTTTACAAGTGTGAGTCATGCGACAACAAAAAGGAAAACCAGTACATATCGTAGGATAATAGAACAAACCCATGAAACTCCATGTATTCCGTGTTTGTCTAGCAGACACGATCGCCATACATAGGGTTCGAGTGTAAACATGACTTCCCCCAGCCCGTTACCCACCCCCCTCCCTCTCCGTGGTCAGGCAGCTTTTAGTTCAGTTCTTGCAGCATTCATCGTGTGATGATCAGAGTTAGTAAGTGTTGTCGGGATCTTCCTCAGTCATGGAAGTGCATATTGGTGGGGGCGGACTGTTTTTTTTGTTTTTTGTTTTAGGTCTCGTTTCGCTCTTCTGTTCCTGGGGTAGTAAGTTTATGGTGAAGGAGTCCATTGGGAAGGTATATGGTCTTGTATTCCATCCACAGGGCTTCGATCTGCGACGACCTTTCGTGTAGTGACGGTGTAATGTTCCATTATGCAAATATTAGTGGCAACGTTGATCCATTCGCTTTTCGTAGGAATTACGGGGGCTTTCCATTTCATTACCAACGTTGCTCTTGCCGCTAATAACAGTTGTAGGGCTATATCCTTTATTTTGACCCAGTCATCCTCATCCTTCTCAAGGCCGAACAGTATGAGGTAGGGATTAGCTGTTCTGGTAATACCGTCGACCTCTTTAATCCAGCCCAAGACTTCGGACCAGAAGACTTTTTTATTCGGGGACATCCACACCACATGTGCCAATAGTCTGCTTTCTCCCCACATCCCCGCCGACATTCTGGCCTGGCTGTTTGGAACATTCTGGCCTGGCTGTTTGGAACATTCTGGCCTGGCTGTTTGGAACATTCTGGCCTGGCTGTTTGGAACATTCTGGCCTGGCTGTTTGGAACATTCTGGCCTGGCTGTTTGGAACATTTTGGATAGCCTGACTGGATCGTATTGCCATCTATGCAGTAACTTGATTGCATGGAGCTTGTATTAGTTTGAGATGGATATTTGTGTGGCTGCTTGGCATATGGTGTCCCATAGATTCGGTGTGATCTGTTCAGCGAAATCTTTTTCCCATCTACTTTCAGTGCGTCCGTGAACACTCCCCCCACCCCCCCCCCCCCCTCCCTCCCCCCCTACCTCTCTCCTATCAGTGCTCTGTACATATCAGATATTGGGCCCTTCGTTTCAGTTCTTGAATCCAATATTTACTCAAAGGGAGTGAGATCTCTCATTAATTTGGGCTTCCACATAGGTCTCGTCAAAACGCCTTTAATTTGTATACATTGAAAAGTGGATAATGGGCCTATTCCGAGGGCTTCCGTTAATTCTGGGAGAGGGATAAAGCAGTCTTTTCTTTGTAGTTGCCCAACTCTTTCCAATCCTGCCTCATACCATGCTTGGAATCGGCCTACGTTTGGAATGTTATCGTTGATTCTGGGGGACGTAAATGGCTTAAGGGGGCTGGCCAGGTGATTATGTTCTTATGTGTCCAGATGTCCCAGATGGTGTTTAGTATGGGATGATCTTTGAGTTTTCTACGAATTCTTTTCTTGGGAGCCCAGAGCCATTCAGAAACCATAGCTGGTGAGAAATGATTGTCCATATTAACCCAATGAATGTTTGTATAATTACGTAGATGTGGGATTAGTACTCTGAGTTGGGATGCTTCGTAGTATTTTTGTAGGTTAGGCAGTCCGACCCCTCCCTTGTCTTTAGGGAGTGTTAAAATCTTATATGGGATCCTCGCTTTCTTCCCTTGCCATAGAAATCGGAGCATGGCCCTTTTGGTCTCAATAAAGAAACTGTTCGGGTTCTTGATAGGTAATATTTGGAAGGGGTATAGGAACTGAGGGAACGATGCCATCTTTATTGCATTAAGTCGACCCAGCCAAGATATTGTAAGCTTATCCCATCTTGCCAGATCTAACCGGAACCGATTTAGCAGGGTGGGAAAGTTGGCTTCGTATAGGTCACTCAGCTTTTTTGTAATTTGTATCGCCAGGTACTGTAATTTTGTGTGGTCAATTTTAAGACCCAGTGGGGAGAATTTAGTGACATTTTCGTTTTCTGGGCCTTGAAGGGGAAAGAGTGTCGACTTGGTTTTGTTTACTTTAAACCCTGATAGTCTACCGTATTCTTCCAACAGACAGAGCTCGAGGGATGGAAGAAAGGAGGTTAGTAATGTGGAGGAGGATGTCATCTGCATAGAGGACGATTTTGTATTCCGTCGACACTAATCGGATACCCTCTAGGATGGGGTCGGCTGTCATCGTTATTGCCAGGGGCTCTAGTGAGAGTGCAAAGAGAATTGCCGAGAGGGGACACCCCTGTCTAGTCCCACGCTGTAAGTTGAACAACCTAGAATATTCACCATTCACGAATATTGAGGCTTTAGGGTCCGAGTATACTGCATGTATTGCTTTCCTAAACCTAGTGCCCATTCCCACTTTACATAATACTGCTTTTAGGAATCCCCATTCCACCCTGTCAAAGGCCTTTTCTGCGTCGATGGAGAGTAGGGCCGGGTCATTCTCCAGGGTCCGGGACGTATGGATAAGGTGCAGGGTTTTGCGCATCGTGTCTGCCCCTTGTCTCCAGAGTATAAACCCAACCTGATCTTGGTGTATGAGTTGCGGGATTAGTGATTCCAACCTTGCAGCCAAGACTCTGGTATAGATTTTTGCATCAAGGTTAAGCAGGGAGATGGGGCGGTACGAGGCACATTTCGTGGGATCCCTCGCTGCCTTGGGGATCACTGTAATCAGTGCTCTTGTAAAGGAGTCCGGGGGTTTCCCTGTGTCCATTATTTCATTAAAAAGGGTTGTTAGGAAGGGAGGCAGTATTGCAATGAAGGTTTTATAAAATCTGGCTGTGTAGCTGTCTTCTCCCGGGGATTTGCCTACAGTTAGTCTCTTTATGGCAGCTTGGACTTCCGATTCTGTAATAGGGGATTCCAACAGTTCGGCATCTTGGTGTGGTATGCGGGGGACATTTATTGAGGACAGGTAAGTTTCTGTATCTGTTTGTTCGGGGTTCACTTCAGAGGAGTATAGTGTCTCGTAAAAGTTGGCAAAGAATTCTGGGATAGTGGTGTGAGCATGTGATGTTGGGGAGGTATCCTCAGAGATTTCTAATACTCTTCGTTCAGCTCTCTGCTCTCGAAGCCTGGCAGCGAGAAGCGCATCTGCCTTATCCCCCTTTTCGTAAACTTTTTTTGTTTCAAAAACCTTAATTTGCACACAACCTGTTCGTGTTCTAATAGTTTCAGTTTGTTTCTCTTCTCTCTAGCCCTACTCATTTTTGTGGGGTCCAATTCTGCGTCTGGTTTGGTTTTGCTCTCAAGTTGGTGGATTTCAGTTTGTTGCCTCTGTTCAATAAGATTACGCTCCCTCTTCTTTGATGAGCCTTCTCTTATTAGAAACCCCCTCCAGGTGTCCTTTCCTGCCTCCCAAGCGGTCTGTTTGGACACCTCACCATTGTCATTTGTTTCGAAAAATTGGGAGATTTCCGTCTCCATTTCGGCTCTGAAGACAGCGTCTTTCCAGAGGCTCTCATTACAGCGCCATTTCCCACCCCTGGTCGGCAGATTCGCCCACTGAATGTCCGTGAGGACCATGTCGTGGTCAGACCATGTGATCGGGGTTATGTCTGCTTTTGATACAACCTCGGCGAGCTCTCTGGATAGATATATGTAATCGGTTCGGGTATACGTATTGTGTGGGGCGGAATAGAAGGTGTAGCCTTGTTCTTCGGAATGATGTGCCCTCCATGCGTCTATCATATTATACATTTCCATCATTCGCGCCAGCTCAGTTAGCTCAAGTCTGTTCGGTTGACTCATATTGGGATGCCCAGGTTTTCGATCTTTGGCCGGGTTTGCCCATTGATTAAAGTCTCTGCCTAAAATAATGTGCCCAGTGGCTTCTAATAATAGCTTGGGGATCGTTCTGGAGAGGAATCTCAATTGACCTGTGTTCGGGGAATACAGGGTCGCAATTGTTAAGTTCACCTTACCTATTTGCCCATTTACTAGCAGAGCTCGTCCTTCTACATCGGACCATGTCTTGGTAGGAGTAAATTCTATGCCTTTTCTGTTAAGGATTCCCACCCCTCCTTTTCTAAGTGGGCCAGAGCCCCAGTATTCGGTCCCAACTCGTTTCCCAAGGATCCGCGTCTCTTCTCCTTTTATATATTTTGTTTCCTGTAGAAAGAGGAGATCTATTTCAGCTCTACGGAATTCTCTGGCCACAAGGGACCGTTTCGTTGGCGAATTGAGTCCTTTTACATTGAGTGTCCCGACTCTCAATGAGACATTTTTCCTTGTGTTAATGTTTGTTGCCATTGCTCCTTCTCAAGGGAAATAGTCTCTGTGTATAATCGATAATGCTTTTTACTCATGAGTTGCTCGCTGATTGTTTTGGTTCACTATGTTCTCTCCATTGACCCTCCTCGGCCCGTTGGCCTTTCCCCTCACCCTACCCCTTCCCAATCCTAATTGAAGGCGTCCGATCGAACCCGGCATGTTGCTCCAGGTCAGCATCGGACCACTTTCGGGGGCCGTTACTTCACGCCCCTTGACCAAATAAGTCATCTTTGTCCAGAGTGAGCCCCTCCGTGGTTGCCCCCTCCGAGGTTCCCCCCCTATTTTCTTCATTAGTCAGGGAAATGTGCATGTGCTCGTATCTCCTCATTACATCATTTACATATTTAATTGGAACTGTCTTACCAGTATCACTTGGATTCAGTTATCCGCCTCTGGAGAGATTGCCTCTCCGGAATTTTCGTGCCCCTTTACTTTCTTTCTCCGGGGGCCTTGGATTCGCCATTCTCGTCCTTCTCCATGTGTCTCTTCCCGGCCAGCCTCTTCTCCCTGAGTGCCTAGGAGGTCAGATATGAATGTCTATCTCTTTTTCACATCTTAGCCTGAATCTAGTTCCCTCATATTCAAATGAAAGCGAGAAGGGGTAGCCCCATCTGTATCGAACATTCTTTTCTTTAAGTTTCTTTGTGAGTGGACCGCACATTTTCCTGAGAGCCAGGGTCAGGGAGGAAAGGTCTTGGTAAATTGAGATTTGTGCTCCCCCTAGCGTGATCGTATCGCTCCTCCTGGCTTTTCCGAGAATTCTAGCTTTGTCCCTGAAGCGGTGAAATTGGGCAAGAACCCGTCGTGGTCCACCCGTCGGACCACCCGCCCTGTGTATTCGTTCCGTTATTGGTTCATCCACTTCATCATCTGCTGTGAGGAGTTTAATAATGTTGTGGAGTGTTTCCTTGAGGCCCGCCTCTGTTTCCCCCTCTTTCTCAGGAATTCCAAAGATACGTATATCGTTACTCCTTTCTCTATTTTCCAAATCCTCCAATTTGAGTCTGAACTCATCTTCTCTTCGTTCCAGGTACGTCATTCTCTGATCGAGGTGCGTCTCTAGCGTGTCGATTGAGGCCTGATTGTTTTCAACCCCTTCAAGCCTGTCTTCCATGATGTGGAGTCTTTGGGTGATTCTATCTATTTTGCCGCCTATGTTGGTGCCCAGATTCTTGATCTCCCCCAATAGAGCTGCTATATCTCGTTTCGTGGCTGCAGCAAGGTCATTTCCCGTGGTAATGTTTTAGCCATCGTGGATTCCGGGGTTATTAGTGAGATGGGGGTGTAGGCGAAGGAAGCTAGCTTGTGTCTAATATTCATACAGTTCTTTGTTGGAAGTATCAGATAGGCACTGTGTGAGTCGTGGCGCTCGGCACCATGTATACTTCAATATTGGGGTAGAGGTACAGGCCGGCCCTGAATGTTGGAGTGACGTTTTAGCTATGACCGTGGTGGGTGCGGTCCGTATGTAGGACTGGACACTCCTGCTAAACCGTGCCCTTTATATAGGAGTATGTGCGTTGTCCTTTCCTCCTTTGAGAGGCTTTTTGGGTGCTGGTATGCACAAGCGCGGAGTGGAAGCGCGTTAGAAAGGCCTCACGTGTACACTATTGGGGAAGTCTAGGGTGTCGCGTCACCATAATGGTCCGGTTGCCTGTGCCACTATTGACTCCCCATTGCGAACAATGCCAACTGTGGCTGACTGGAGTTATTGTGCGGGCCCTCGTTTTCCCTGTTGGGGCCTCTTTACAGTTGGGAAGGAGCGGGCGTATGTTCACTGTAGTGCTGCTGAGATCACCGCGTATACTTTGGCGAGCGGAGACTCAGATTAGTGTGAGGAAGGGGGGGGGCATATACCGCTGCTAGGTGGAGTGAATGGTACCCAGGGGTACAAGGAGGTATGCCCAGGGAGGTGCGAGTATTTTGTAGTTGTCTCACCTCTATGTACTGCTGGTGCCGGAGCTTCCTGGTTGCAATGCGTTCTTTAGGTGGATCGGGTGTCTCTCTGTGAGTTAGACGTGCATTCTTCTAGCTCCGCTGTTGTACCGTGGCCCCGCCTGTGGGAGCGGCGAGCATGGATCAGGGGGTGACTCGAGGGTGATCTGTTGACGTTTCCTGCGGGCTCTGGAGTCTGCACTGGGGTGGGTGCCGGGCACGGAGTTCTGATTACGTGCTTGAAATGCTCCACTGCTCTCGGCATGGGTAGGCCTCCGGAGAAGTGGTGGAGGATCCGTAGGGGGTGCAGGAGACCCTGGTGAGTGGGTGGCGTGCTATGCAGAGGAGCCGTCCCTCGGATGGTTTTGTTGCCGTCGCACGTTGGGTCCCGTCGTGAAGTGCGCCCTTAAAGGGGCTTGCACGTATGAAGTAGGCCGCGCGGGTCAGGCAGAGGGCCTGCCTGGCGGCTGCGCATCCAGGGGAATTCCGCTCGGATTATCCTCTGATGCAATTCCGTCGGGAGTTATATTTTCTGCACTCTGCGGCCCACACTCGGGGCTATACAGACCCGTGATCGGGCGGTGTGTCTTTTCCCCGGACGGGGGAGGTTGTTGCGCCTCAGGATATGCACGAGGGCCTGGACGTCCACCTTGGCACGGGTGATGACTTGCTGCTACTTTCAATTTTGCCGCGGCTCGCGGGGCCTCACTTTCCTCTTCGTTTTTCAGGGTTGTGGAATTTTCCCCAGGGGTGGGGGCTATCTTCCCACAGCAGGGTTCCGTCTTAGTTTCATGGGGGGGTACCAAAAAATGGGGACTCATTCCATCTTTCGAGGTGCTGGGTACGGAGCTCACAGAGCATGCTAGTCTCTGCGCCCCCTGGTGGCCAGTCCCTTTTTTTTTTTTTAAATAACATTTTATTGAAAGTTTTTGAACATTCCTACAACATACTGTTTTCCCCCACCCTCCGTCTCCCTTTGCCGGGTCGATCGTCGATCTGTTCGTCTCTTGCCACTCTGTACATCACCTGTCCAGCAATAATTTCTTTGCCATGTCCATGTTGTGCTCCTGCGCTTCCCGCTCTCCCATCCCTCGGGGCGTTCTCAGGTCACTCGTTCTTCCCACTTTCCCCAGATTTTGTGGCCTTTGCCGGGCATCCACGTGCTGTATAAATTTTGAGTTCTTTCGCCGCGCAGATGTCCATTTCGTTGCACCACTGCGCCGCTGTCGGGCACTCTGGGGCTCCCCATTTCTGCGCAAAGTCACGTTTTATCAGGCCCATTGCTGTGGAGAGAAGAATTTCCCATTTGTTTGAGATGTTCTCATCTGGGGCCCCCAGTAACATTATTGCGGGTCGCAGTTCTATCGTGCGGCCCAGTGCTCTTGCCTAAATTTGTAAGCATTGTGTCCAGAATGTCTTGATTTTAGTGCAGTCCCAAAGGAGATGGATGAAGGTGCCCTCTTCCCCCCCGGCATTTCAAACAGTTTGGATCCGTTGCCCTTCCCCAACCAAAAAGGGCCACTCGGGGGTAGTATACCCTATGTAGTATCTGTAGCTGTACCAGTCTTATTCTGGAGTCTATAGAGATTTCACATGGGTGCATGAGAACCTGGATCCAGTCCTCAGGCTCGATGTCCCCGACATCCCGCTCCCATCTGGCTTTGAGGCTGGTCAGCTCTGGGGTAGCAAATGCATTAATAGCTTTATATAGGGTGGTGGTCACCTTGGTGGGGATATGTTGTGGAAGTAAGGTGCATTCCAGGGGTGTGTAGTCTGGGGCTTCAGCCAGTGCTTGCCTGTGGCCACTAAGTGCGTGTGATAATTGTGTATAATGGTAGTGTTCTGCTGCCGAAATACCATATTCCTGCTGGAGCCTTCCAAACGAAAGAATAGAGACCTCTGTTAAGATATTTCCTATCGTGGTTATTCTGGCCCTCACCCACCGGGTCCAGGCGGGCAGCTTCCACACTTCCGTCAGCATGTGGTTATTCCATAGTGGTTGTGCCATGGTAATATTATTCCCCCAGCCTATGTGTTTGTGTGCCTGTCGCCAGACTATTGCGATGTGAGAGGACGTTGTCTGTGCCGGGGGTCTGGAAAGGCGTTGATACATCGTTTCGAGTGGTGGGGGTATCTTGCCTAAAGGGTAGTTCTGCTCTGATGTGTGGTAGGTCACGGTCCCCATGGAGGAGGTCATTGACAGTGTTTAGTTGGCTGGCCCAGTAGTAGGACTTCAGGTGTGGGACACCAATACCCCCCTCCCAGATTAATCGCTGCAGCGTGGGCAGCGCAATTCGAGGTTGCCCCCCCCTTCCATATCAATTCCCTGAGGAGGCGTTCCACCCGGACAAATTCCGAGTTTGGTATGGCCAGTGGGGCGTTCTGCAGTACGTAGAGGAACTGTGGAAGTGCCATCATTTTGAAAAGGGCCGCCCTTCCCATGAGTGTGAGGGGGGGTGCATCCAATGTCGCACATCCCCCGCAAAGCGGGCCGTCAGTGGGTGCAGCTTGTGACGCACATAGTCTGAGAGAACCCCGGAGACCCATATGCCCAGTTAGCGGAAGCCTTCTCTTTCTATTCGGTATGGGGAGTCCCAGGGGATTGCCAAATCGTCCCCTTTTACTGGGAAGAGAACTGATTTCTCCCAGTTTACTCCAAGGCCACTGAAGTCTCCATAGGTCTTTAACATTTGGGATATGATTGGGCATGCTTGGCCTGGGTTACTCAGGTAGAGTACTAGGTCGTCTGCATAAAGGGAAAGCTTATCCTCCCGTCAATTTGGCCAACGGAATCCGGACCACATGGCGACCTGTCGGAGCCATCGGGCCAGTGGTTCGATTGCTAGGGCGAAGAGGAGGGGAGACAGAGGACAGCCCTGCCGGGTGCCTCTGCCCAGCGGGAAGGTCCCGAAGGTCCAGCCGTTCACCCTAACTGTAGCTAGTGGGGTTTCGTATAGGAGTTGAATCCAGCTAAGGAACGTTTTGCCGAAGCCCATGCGCCTCATTGTTGCCCAGAGGCTAGCCCACACCACCAAATCGAACGCTTTCTCAATCTATTGCGAGGAGTGCGAGTGGAGTGTTTAGGGTCAGGGCCTCTTCCAAAAGCAGGTGTAATCGGCGTAGGTTCATTCTGGTTGATCTTTGCGGCATGAAGCCGCATTGATCTTGATGGACCAGTGAGGATATTACCCCTTGGAGCCTGTTGGCCAGTACTTTGGCAAGGACTTTTGTTTCGCTGTTGAGAAGCGATATCGGTCTATACAATGTGCACTGATTGGGGGGTTTGCCTTTTTTTGGGAATGACCACTATGGTGGCCGTCCGTAGATCTGGTGGGAGGGTGCCCTGTTCTTTAGCGGCGAGGAATAGATCCCGGAGGGGGGCGGCCATCTTATTGCTGCCCAATTTCTTCCAGGTCTCGGCCGGGAAGCCGTTTGGGCCGGATTTTTTCCCAGATTGTAGCTGGGTCATGGCTTCCGCTATTTCGGTTTCATCTAATTCCCTGGCTAAGTGAGTTTTCTGCAGTTCCGATAATTGCGGAAGCACGATCTCATCCAGGAGGGAAGCATCTGTGGGGACTGTTTGGGGCGGCATAAAGCGTACTGTAGAATTTGGCAAAGGCCTCTGCTATTTCTGGGTCTGTTTGGGCCGGCCTGTTCGGGCCATCAATGATCTGTCTGGCATATCTATGCCCCTCCTCCTGTCTTTCCAGACATGCCAATAGTTTGCCTGTGCTCATAAATTCTCGCCTTTTATTCGCAGAGCGCCTGCCGTGCTTTATCAAGCGCCGTGTTATGGAGTGATGCTCTGGCCTTCAGGAAGGAGTGGTGCGTTTCCGGGGAAGTGTAGGCTATATATCTGGTTTCCCATTTCTTTACTTCCTCCTCCGCCACCCTCCTGTGATGTTCACTCTTTTGGTTACAGATCCAGGCTGTCATTTCCCTCCTAAGCACTGTCTTATGTGCCTCCCATAATATCACAGGGTCCTCTACCAAGCCTGTATTGATATCAAAGAATTCATTGGATTTGTCCGTGATGTGCTCCACGAACTCGGGGAGGCCCAGGTAGTAGCCATTTAGCTGCCATGTTTTGGGAGCAAGGGACAATCCGTACGGAGCGTCACCTCCAGGGGAGAGTGGTCTGATATGCCCCGGGGATGGAAATCTGCCGATATAGCCCTATATGCTTCTGGGGCCGGGAGGAAGAGGTAATCCAACCTGGATAAGGATGCATGGGCCCCCGAGTGGAAGGAGAATCCCTGGTTTGTAGGGTGGAGTTCTCTCCACACATCACTCAGACCAAGCGCTGATGCGAAGGTCGCCAGCCGCGTGGGGCGGTCTGGGTTCCGGCTGAGGATGTTAGTCCGGTCAAGTGTGTTGCACATTACATCGTTAAAATCCTCCCCCCCCACAATCCGCACCTCTGCTTGCTGTTGTGCCATCAGGGCCGTCAATTCCCTCAGGAGACCCTCCCCCCAACCCCGGCAGGGAATATATCGCTGGAATGGCCACTCTCTCTCCCCTCAGCGCGCCCCAGATAATCACAAAACAGCCTGAGGGGTCCTGTACCACAGCAGTTAGATCAAACGGGAGTCGCTTATGTAAAAGGATCAGGGCGCCCCGGGAGCCCATCATGTACCCTGCATGCTATGCTAGTCGGTAATTAGTTCTGCGAAAGAGCTGGCAGGTTGAACCTGCTAAGTGGGTCTCGGTAAGGAGGGCTATGTCGGGAGAGCGTCTGTTAAGGAATTGCGTGACTAATCGGCGTTTGATATTTGAGCCCATGCTGTTTACGTTCCAAGTAATGATTTTGAGTGACCTCTGGCGTTCGTGGGGTGTCATTGGGGCTAGTGCGTTTCCATAAGTGGGGTCATCTTGGCACTGTGTGGTCATTGCTGTCTAGTGATCTGGAGCGTTGTGCCAGATGGGTGCCTGGTGTGTTTGGCCGTGGAGATGTGGCGTGTGTGTGAGGTGGAGGCGTTGGCATCAGATATGGTGTGTTCGGTGGCATCTTGATCAGTGTGGACATAGTGTGATTTCCCGGAAAGTAACAAACTTAGAACTGTATCCCTTCCCCCCTACCCATACTCCTCCCCAACATGAAGTATCTGTCGCCCAAACTCTACTGGCGCTCAAAACAGTGTCGCCAGATTAACTTAATGTGACCTGTGGTCACCTTCCCACCAACTTACTACTCGCTTGCGGGTCTGGTAACTCGGATCAGGGGCGTGGTGTCCGCCGATGGCATGGTGTTAGCGATGGCAGCGCGTGGCTCTCTGATCAGTTGTATGGGAGTGACGGCTTCCCATCACTGGTGTCGACCCAGGAGGGGCGTTGCATTGCAAATGGTTGCCAAGAAAGGGATTGATCGTTGATGGTACCGTGAGTTCCCCTCTCTGGCCAACATGGCTGTTCCAGGGACCTTGTCAGGGATCGCGGTCTTCGTCCGGGTCCGCTGGGATCTCCGGTTGTATTGCTCTCCCCAAAGTGCACGGAACAAACATAAATCATCAATGCAATCATACAGCAAATACTTTGAACGTAGACAGACACAATAACTCACAGCCACGCACTCTTAGAAGATAATCAGCTCTTATACGGCTATTTATTCAAAGCTTAGAAGTACATAGAAATAACTCACAAAAATAATATGGACATAGATCACAGAAGAAGTAAAGAATTCAAAAGGAAATGCATCACCGTGAGCGTAACAGGATTCCTCATCTCGTCCAGAAGCGGCTGGAAGACCACGGGTACAGCCAGGCCGAGAGCACCACAGCTCACAGGAGGGCCGGACGTAAGCGTCCTTCTCTGGCTAAAGTCTCACCTGACCACCTCTGGGCTTCCGCATATATACACACTCCACAAAGGGGAGTCAATTCTCGAAACTTCTGGAAATTGCACTTGCGCAGTGTAGGAACAGCCGTCGGTTGCCAGCTGGGTCAATCGAGAGCTCCCCCCAAGAAGTTCAGTGCCTCCCTTCTCTACAAACACGCTCCACAGAGAACAGTAGCAAACCATAACAAAGTTAGCTTTCCCAGCAGAAATGTCCTTGACCGCATAACAGGTTTGGAAAGCATGTTTTTCTCAGCACTGTGAATCTAACACTCAGCAAAATGTGTGCAGCTTTTCACTGCGGCATGAAGTAAATATCCAACAGGGCTCTGAGCGCTCCCAGAATGCATTGCGCACCAGCGCCATTTTGGATCAAGCATAACACCGGTATGGGTCGTTGGGCAGGTCCCTCTCCCCGCGGTTGGGGTCTTGGTCTACCTCTGCGGTTTTGAACGGGTGCGGTCCAGTCCCCTACGATGTGGGTCTCGGCCCTTTTCCAGGCTTCCTGTGGATCGGTGAAGTGGACGCTTTTACCTTCATGCTGGATTTTTAACTGGGCCGGGGACAGCAGCCCATATTTCATGTTCATGCAGTGGAGCTTTCTTTTAAGGTACTCGAAGGATTGTCTGGCTTTCTGGACCTCACGGGTATAATCTGGATAGATGGCAATTATGGCTCCGTTATAGGTCATTGTCCCTTTGGTTCGTGCCATTTGTAAGATAGCGTCCCTGTCTCGATAATTGAGCAGCCTTACTATGATTGTCCTTGGAGGTGCACCCGGGTTCGGGGGGTATGCGGTGTGCACGTTCCACCAGGAAAAAGTTTGAGAGTGTCTTTGGCGCATACAGGTCTGCCAACCATTCCTCCAGAAAAAGTTCCATGCTGGGGTCCCTCTTCGCGTTCCGGCAGTCCCAGGATGCGGTTGTTGTTGCGGCGGGACCTGCCTTCACCCTCATCCACTCGGGCCTCCAGGGTTTTCAATCTAGTTAATGCTTGCGCCAGTTGTTGGTGTATCCCACTGAGGCCATCCTCCACACTGGAGATGCGTTGTTCCGCCTCCCCAGTTCGGGTTGACAGTTTTTGGAGATCATGACGGAGGAATGAGACCTCGGTAGAGATGGCGTCCATTTTTTGCTCCACCGAGGAGCGCGAGCTGGCGATGGCAGCCATCACATCCTTGAGCGAGAGGGTCTCATCCGGCAGAGGGGGGGTCACTCCCTGGTCCTCAGTGCCCTGTACAGTGGATGTGCTTGTGGTGTATTGATCCATGGTGCTTTGTGTCGAGGTCTTTCTGCTCTTTTCTTTGCCCATGGTGTTGCTTTGTGTAGGTCCCCATGTATCTGTCAGTGCCCGTAGAGGAGGCCCCGTTCGGTAGGATTGACTTATTTTGCGCACTGGAGATGTCGGTGTGCTTCTGCCCGTATTGCGTATGTTATTGTTTCCCCAGGGGCACTCCCTATGAGCACCCCGGATTCGAGTTGGCAGGTCCCGCGTGGCCGTTCGCTTTGGTTCCGGGATTCAGGATTCCGGGCTGTTGCCGCCTGTTTCGGGTTCTGGGGGGGATCTGCTCTCCGTCTCCAGGTGTGGGGTGGGGCGAGTCGTCTGCACCCCGTCCCCTGGCTGCACCACGCGGACCCAGCCGATGTCGCAGGCCGGGGGGCTCGCCAACTCTGGTCTTCCCTGGCCGTACCGGGGACAGAGGACAGGATTCGGTGGCGGTGCACCCTCGGATCACCCTGGGATCCTAGGCGCGGCTGCTGCGTTAAGCCATCTGGGCTTGTGGGCTGCATTCGCTAATCCCTGGCACGCTTCAGCGGGTCTTGGCGGCAGCCATCTTGTTCTGGAAGTTCCCGGGCGAAATTTCCAACGCTGATATCTCGTGTTTCCCTTTGCGAACTTAGCTCTGTTCTCCGCCGGGTATTGCTCCGAGGTTCCGCCGCCCGGAGTTATCTTTATTTTGCTTTTACACAATCCATATGGCAGGATTTTGCAGGATGTGTCAGGTGGCCACGGGAGCGCCGAAGATTCACGTCTTCATCGCGTGCTCGCTGGCCACGCCCCCGGATGCCGCCCTTTTTGAAAAGGTGGTCGATGTGGCGTTGGAAACCGCTAAAAAAGAGCAAGACCTTAAAATCACTTAATCAGATCTCGACCAAACCCTTCGACCAGCGAGGAGCTATTCCTGTCTGCCCTTTTGCGGGCAGTCTTTCCCCCAGTCCCCACAGGGACAGTATGGTTCAGGAGGAATCCACTGGTCTTCTGGTCAGGGTACCTCCAGTGGTTTTCAGTTCCCACACTAGGGATTTTGATGAGGGAAAGGCAGAGGAAGGAATTCTGCTTAAAGAGGCTCCCCAGCCTCAACTCAACTGATTCAGCAGGGGGATCACTTCAGATCAGTGGCTGCTCAAGACTGTTGCTCACGGGTACTGCGTTGAATTCCTTCTGCCACCCCGCTACCATCCACCCAGAAGCAGAGGACTGTCATCGGAGCATCTGTGAATCCTGTTGGAAGAGGTCCAGGTCCTTCTAATAAAGGGAGCTATCAAAGTCTTCCCTCATCTCCAGGTAAACAAGGGTATTTATTCAATGTACTACATTGTACCCCAAAAGGATCTAACCATGCGCCCTGTTTTAGATATGCGTCCTGCGAACAAATAAGTCAAACCTCAAAAGTTCTGCATGGCCACATTGTACATGAAAGATGCGTACTTTCATATTACAATGTTGCCAGTGCACAGAAAGTACCTTAGGTTCAAGATACAGGACACTCCCCATCAGTTCAAGGTTCTTCCCTTCGCAATTGCCTCAGCCCCAAGGTTGTTTACAAAGCTACTAGCGGTAGCGGCGGCTCTCCTGTGCAGGCAATCCATCTCATGTATCCTTACCTCTACAACTGCCTCATAAACTGAAACTTGTGCGTGACATGTCTGGGGAATACCCTGAGTATGGTAGTTGTCCTTTTCAATCGAAGGTTCTCTATCAACGAAAAGAAATAACATCTGGTCCGCAGCAAAGTCAAACAGTTTCTGGGGGGCCCTGATTCGGACCGAAGACTGGCTCGTCTTCCCCTCCAACGAGAGGGTTCAAAACATGTAGTTCCAGATCCCTCATTATGTAGCCAGTCACCGAGTAACAGTATGCAAAGCCTTGCGGCTGCTGTGAATGATGGCATCCTGTGTCTGCGCAAGCGCCCCATGCTGGAGTGGCTCTCTAGCCAATGGTGTGTGGCCAGTGGGACAATCTAGTGGTTGTCTCGACAGCTCTCATTCAGTCTCTGCAGTGGTGGTCAAAGGAAAACCTTCTGCAGTAGAGGCCACTCTCAGCATGGACACATCTCTTGTCTGCGTGGTGGGCTCACCTCCATCGGCAGACAGCTCCCAGTGTGTGGTCCCTATTAGTAGCATCCAGTCATATCAACCTGTTGGAACGATCCGCAGTGTTCAAAGCAGTAAAGGCCTTCCTAGCACATCTTCAGGTGAAGACAGTTCTGTCCTCACAGACCGCACCACGGCCATGTACTATATGACAAAACAAGTGGGCACTCACTCTCCATGGCTATCCAAACTGTCCCAGAACATTTAGAAATTGACTCTCAAACACATATTCCTACTATCGCAACATGTTCTAGGGGAACACCATCTTCCGGTAAATGTGCTTAGCAGAGACTTGCACCTACCCATAGAACACGAGTGGTGTTTGCAAAAGTGCATTCTACTCAACATCTTTGCAGAGTGGGCTTTTCCATACATCAACCTGTTTGTGACTGCTCCTCCGTGTCCTCTTGGAGGCTCTCCAAAAGGAGCGATCTCTGGATAACATGGCCCGGGAGCTTTGTCTATGCTCTGACCACACTCCCCCCTCACCCCCCCCCAAATCCCCATCCTCCCCTGATTCCTCCACCTCACCAGGATAGTGTATGAGGCATCAGGAACAGGTCACAGCCATGGTTCTCTTATCATGATGATGCCCGTCTCCCCTCTGAGAAAATTGCACTGCCCGTACAACATGCTTTCACGGGACATAGGGAAAACCCTACATCCGTGCCCCCAAACCCTCAACTTAACAGCTTGGCTCCTGAAGTCATAGTTTGGGCACCTCCCAGCTATCTCAAAGATGTATGGACATACTTAGAGGCACGAAATTGTTACTCCAATAAATGGAAACGTTTTGTCATTTCGTGCAATACTAAAAACGTCAATCATATTGACTGTTAACCTAACGATATAGAGTCCTTTATCCAACACCTTTTTAGACTCTGGACGTTAAAAAAATTCCATTAAGGTCCACCTTGCCCCTCTCTGCGTATAACTCATCTCGGCGCATGGCTTCATGGTGTAAGATTCCTGTGATTTCAGACTTTCATGGAAGAGGTAAAGCAGGCCTCAAAATCCACCCGCCTACTCGCTTAAGGGGGTGCTTTTTTGACAGGTCGTTTATCATTTGTTCTACTAGTCCAGGCGAGCCTCTTCATGAAATCTTGGTTTATAATAAAGATGCTGTAATGTCCGGGAAGGCTCTGGGTGGCAGCAGTGCACTGTGCCCAGCATTTAAATGTTATATCTAACATCTTTCAACAGCGTTGTTACCTCTATATATTTATGTTCTCAGTCTGCAAGCTTCTGACCATCGTTTTCTCTCTTGCACCTCTAAAAATATCCACCAGTTTAGTCTGTTGTGCCTGGACCGAACTATGCTTTGAGTAGATGAGCTGCAGTTGTATTACAGACATTTAAGCAACTTTAATCACAAAGTTGGGTTTGTGAACCAATTACACTGGATCTGCTCTCCACAAATTCCACATGTGCTTCACAGGGGTGCTAATTACATATTGGTTTATGGTCAGTTTTATGCATTATTTTAAAACTCACTTTAACCACCTCACAAACCTGACGTAAAAAACGTCCAACCGCAGTATCAAGAGTGATTAGGGAGAGGAAGGAGTTCATTTCCTAAAGCACATGCCGTGCTCAAAGGCTGTGATGGAGAAAAGTTTGCAAAAGTGATAGCCCATCTTGAAAGTGCGCATCATGGCAAGAGAAGCAGAAGCCATTAATATTACAAGAAACAAGTTTGTATGGTGTAACCAGGGAAAGTTGTGACTGATGGAAAGAAAATGATCAGGCCACAGTAGTAGGCAGTGATACAGGAAAATAATGCATCAATGTTGTAGACTGGTCTAGTGGTGCAATAAAAAAAGGCTATTTTTTTCCATTCGCTTGCAGAAGAAAGCATAACGCATGTTAATTGGGTACATGAGGAGGAAGAATTAGAAGGTGCTAATGCTCAAGGGATGTGATCGGAGTGGTCTCTGGATGTGTTTGTGTGAAGTATTTGTAAACTTGTAGGTCTGCTCATCAATCATAGTTGTTCGTGAAATCGTAGCTTGGAGATACTATTTATGCACCAGACATTAGCCCCCAACAGATTTCTGTGGCAAAGTGTAATACATCGCTGCATGGAGGAGAAAGGAAATTTCACTGTTCTAAAAAGGGCTGCTTTATAAGGTGCGGGGGACCGCAGGAAAGCAAGACTAGACTTGAAAACAAGATGACACGCACCCATATCCTTCATGAATTCGGTAGTCTATCTGTTTTTGAACACTGCATTGTCCCCCCTCCTGAAGCGGTGCTACCATGAGGTCCGGGCAGGCTCCATTATGGCTATTAACCCTTTGAGACACATCAGGGCTTGTACAGTGTTAGTTTTGACCCCTGTGAAACACACACCCCTCACTCTGCTGGAAAGTATGTCTTTACTTCAAATTAAGTAAAAAGCTAGTTGAAGCTTAGTGTTTGTTAAAGTGGTCTTATAGAGGGCACCTCTGCCATACTCATGTCCTCCATGTGTGACATTGCAAAACGGAGCGCAGAGGAATTAGTGGAAGAAAACTAGGTATCCAGAGGTGCAGATGGGTGCAGAGCACAAGTATTCGAATCATGGGTGCCAATGTAATTCCATGAGATTTGTGGCTGTGAGAATTGAGTGCGCATTTTTATCAATAGGGCAGAGCCCAAGATCAATCATTGAAAAGCCATCACTACAGGATTAGGCTACTCGTGGGCACGGCACAGTTGGGTGAATGGGTGGCAGTGGGCTAATGATGTGAACAGTATCATTGCTCCATGAGGGTTAAAGTGGCATTTGTAGATAGGTTGTTGCTGTGCGTGGTGATGGACTCTGCGTAGTTTAGAGCTGGACAGAGGAGTAGGTTAATTGGGGGCAAGACGGAATACACCATTGAATCGGGGAGTGCTGCCTACTGATGAATAATATGCAACGTTCTTTGATAGTGTTGCATACTTCACAGCAGTATTTAACTACGAGCATACAGTTTCTTGACAGTGCCATTTTAGTCTGACATCTTTTGGAACAGTAATTTTCTGTGTATGTACAGTTTGCTCCATGTGTCAAACAGTCTGTGCTGCAATTTTAAACTGACTTGATGTATGTAACTTGTTGCAGTCAACATTGATGGCTTGTTTTTGTCCATTCATATCCATCTATATTGTGCATGCTACCAAAGTTAAGTTGTTAATAGTGCTAATGCCCAACCCATTTGCACTTATTGCATCATTGGAACTTAAAAAGAGAACCACTGGAGCACAAACACCTTTCTCAAGAGAGTCGGTTATTGAAGTCCCCTGTGGCTGGACCCCTTTGCTAATATTTGAGGATAAGTTAGGTGCCGTCTCTCCAACATTATGGCAGCAATTGAGACCACTACACCCAGAGGGTCAGTCACCATCAACCAACTCCCTCTCGAAAGGATAGTCCTCAAAAATCTCTTTAAATACCCAGAGCATAGCAGTGATACCCCAGGCGGGGGAAGGGGTAAAAGCCTACAAATCATGGTTTGCAGGCCACCACCCCAAACATTGGCTTTGAACATATAAAATACAAAATCTGTGGAAACTACTTGCAGTGCAAGCTGCTATGTAGAAACCTAGCTTGAAAATGATGCATTCCAAGTGTTACATGACTGGGTGCACCATGTTTTTGCTGTGTCTTTGTGGTACATGTCTACCCCAAACCTGTGTTGTGCAGGGAACAAAAGATTCCATATGTCACACATCCCAAAGTTCTCACAACAGCGCCCAAGTTAAGTGTTCTGCGCTCACATGAGTCCAGCACACACTTCATGTTCGAGCCTCCAGCAGGGCCAATTCAGCATTTCATTGTTCCGAGGTTGATAAATTGAGCACTATTAGGTGGGGTAATAACACTTGTCAGTACATCGCAAGCAGGAATAATGCAGCAAAAAGTGCTTTCTCACAACTTGCATTGTTATTAAGGGTAAATGACAGTTCTGATGCTTGTTAATCTGCTTAGAATCATAGTTGTTAGATGACATGCATTGCTTACCATTAAAGCATTTCTGATGATTGTATCTGCTTACATTCACATGCTGTGCATATGGTCCGACATCCAGTGGTAACCGCAGAGTTTTGCATCTTGTCTTTCGGGGACCGAAAGGGGACGTCGGCATAGGTGTGTCTGTAACACCATCCCTATCGTGACTTGTGTAGTACCCAAAATCCCTCACGTGCCGAGGTCCCTCAGATTGTTTTTTTCCGCCCAGATAACTGGTCGCCCTATGGCGGAGCTCTTAGTAGAGACATTGTTTATCTTTACCGAATTGTCTTTTTATTCCCCGTTAAGTCACTTCGCCCAATAAGAACATCTTCGACGAAGACTACGGGGGAATCGTCTACGGCTGTGGGTTTCGGCGCCTAAGATCCGGCGTCTGGACTTCCACGTGGTCGGGCCCTCTGGCCGGCCTATACAGTAGGGAGAGTGGGTTCGGGGTGGCCTTATTGTTATGTCTTTCCTCCTTTTCACTGCTTTCCCTTTCGGTCTGGTCCTCCTTCCCTTTTGCTATGGAAAGGACTCCCTTTAGATTCTGCCCTGTGTGTAGGGTCGGATATCCTTTGAAGGATGAGCACAGGACGTGTAACGCCGGTCTCCCCCTAGAGCACGACGAAAAGCGGTGTTCTGCGTGTAAACTCCTTAAGCCTAAAACCCTTAAGGATCGCTGTGTAAAGCGGTAGGCCGCGTACGGCATGTCACACGTGGAGCCTCCCTCCCCTACCGCAACACCAGCCGAAAGTGACGGGGGTACTTCGGATGACCAAACGTCCAATGCGGATGTTATAGACCTTGAGGTGGACACTTCTAGGTCCGCCACGCCCGTCCCCGACCCTTCCAGGCTCGACTCTGGTCTTGCTACAGGGACGAAACCCGGCGACAGGGGCGTACAATCGCATCGCACTAAACACACAACCCCTACGCCGTCTTCGACACCCTCGTCGAAGAAGGCGAAAGCGCCAACGGGCTCGCCGAAAACTTCGCCGGTTCCCTCGGATCATTGAGATCCAAAGCCTTCCCCGCATCCGCAGCAGCATGTGACTGGGCAAACGAAACGTAAGGGCGCTACTCCCCAAACGACACGCGCCGAAGTTTCGGGACCAGAAACTTTGACGATTTCCAAGGCCTCTATAGGCTCAAAAACTACGACTATGCCTCTACCCGGAAAACCGTCCGCTGGGCCTTCTGGTGCCGCGGACGGTGTTTCTACTACCGACTCATCATCGGAGCCTTTGTCTCACGACGATTCAGTGACTATCCGAAAGAGCATCGGTAGGATCGCGGCGGCGGTGGGCCTAATTCCTGTTCCACCAAGAGTTATGGGCCAATCCGCGGAAAAGTTTTTGATGGATTTGGGCCGCGATTCTGAGGATATCTACGAGGATAGCCAAGAGCCCCTCAACGCCTTAGGGCGGAGAATGTTGTTTATCCTCACCTAGGTCCATTTGGGTCCTCTAAATGGACTCCGGAGAAATTCGAGGGGTGTATCGATCGGCTGTAGCACTTTATCAGGGCTTCTGATCAGCCTCCGCCGAAAAAAGGCTCGGGTGGACCCTAACCTTCAAACACAAGATGTTCAGCCTCAGGTTTTCCATCAGGAAGACGAGGTCCAGATGGACACATATAGGGACATCTATACTGAAGAAGAATCCTCTTTTCCCAATAATTATGAAGATCATCAACAAGCAACAGACAACTGGGAGGAAACCCAGCAAGGAGGACAGCATCCTTGGTTGCATCAAGATCAGGACTCTGATATTTTGTGCGTTGATTCTCCTTCGTCCACCCCGGCTCACCAGGCTTCCCCTGTGGATGACCAAATGGCTTTCAACTCCATGTTGAAAAAAGCAGCAGAATTCTTCAATATAGCCACTCTAGAGGCTTTGCCTGAGCAGGATTTTGTAGAGGACATTATTAATGAAAATCTTCCGGCAAGTCAATCCATTCCCCTCCTTAACTCTGTTAAGAGACGAATAGCTTAGTCACACCTGCCCAGACAAGGGCCGTGAACCAGAGAGTCAAAATTATTTCGACCCTCTGTATATTAAAGGACACGCCATCCCAGACTCACTGGTAGTGACCAACACGCGTAAGAGGGCAGGGGTTCCCCTAGCCACGGGAGAGTCCAAGAAATTGTATGCCTTAGGCAAACGTGTCACGTCAGCAGCTGCTTATACCATTCAGGTTGCTAACACCACGCTATTAGCAAGCTATGCTGATGCCCAATGGAACTTGCTTCAAGAAGGTCTCCGAGGTTCCTGAGCCAGCCAGAACAAAGCTTCTTGCCATTGTTTCGGAGGGAAAACTTGTTAATCAGAATGTGGTAAACACCACCCTGGACACTGCACATACAGCAGGCAGGTCTCTCGCAAAAGGTACTCTTCTAAAAAGACACGTGTGGCTGCGCGCTTTAGGCCTGAGACCCAGGCCTCTCTTAACAAACCCATTTAAGAGACTAACCTCTTCGGGAAAGCGGTTGGAGACTGCCAAGAAGGAGCACAAGACTATTAAGTCTTTGCACCAGATTTCACAGAAACCCTCCTCCCAGAGGGGTAATAATTCTCAGCGGTCCTTTCGAGGACAAGCCCGTGCCAGTCAGAATAACTACGGCATGGGTAACTTCAACACAAATCAATCTTCCGGAAGCCCTACCTACTACCCCCCAAGGGGTCATGAAGGGCGGCAAAGGCCCCAATCCCAGAGGAGCCTCAGCCTCAGGTCAGAAATGACCACGAAGTCCAGGTCCCCTCCCATGTCTCCATGGTCAGGGGGCGATTAACATCTTTCCTCAAGGCATGGGAGGAGATAACTTCAGACCACTGGGGTCTTAAAGACGGTCGCCCACGGTTATTGTGTGGAATTCGCCCGACCTACACAGTTCAGACCGCCGTGATCACAACGCCTTTCACCGGACCATCTGCAAATCCTGATCCAAGAGGTGGAAGCTCTGCTGGGAAAGGACGCTATAGAAGCCATCCCGATTCTTCAGGTAAACAAGGGTATCTGTATTTCTGAGGCTTGTGGAATCTGCCTCAGAAATATATATTTCTGAGGCTTCTGGCAGTTTTCAGAGCACTTCAAGCGTTCGAGCCCCACCTATTGAACCTGTCGGTACAGATCCGGACGGACAGCACGACAGCCATGTTCTACCTGAACAAGCAAGCAGGGACTCGTTCGCCAAATCTGTCCAGACTTGCCCAGAAAATTTGGATATGGGCACTCAGACGGAACATCTTTCTGTCATCTCAACATGTTCCAGGGGATCTCAATTCTCTAGCGGACGCTTTGAGCAGAGATCCCCTTCCGGAGGAACACGAATGGTGTCTACACAGAGATATCGTAGAAGATCTCTTCTCTCAGTGGGGTTTCCCGATCTCAATTCTCTAGCGGACGCTTTGAGCAGAGATCCCCTTCCGGAGGAACACGAATGGTGTCTACACAGAGATATCGTAGAAGATCTCTTCTCTCAGTGGGGTTTCCCCACTATAGACCTATTCGCCATAGGCGAAAACAGACAGTGCCCAGGATTCGCATCCAGGTTTCCCCAACCAGACTCCCTGGGGAACGCCCTGTGGATGAACTGGTCAGGGATGTTTGCGTACGCTTTTCCACCAACTCCTCATCAGGAAGGTGGTGAACAAGATGAACAGAGAGTCAATGACACTTGTCCTAGTTGCTCCCATGTGGGCGAGACAACTGTGGTTTCCACACCCACGCAGACTCTCGGTGTGCAATCCCATCAAACTCCCGGGCTGGTACAACCTTTTGTCCCAGCACCAAGGTCAGAAGGTGCATCCTCAACCCAACTCCATGAACCTAGCAGCATGGCTCCTGAGGTCATAGAGTTTGGACATCTCAATTTACCACAGAGGTGTATGGACATCCTAAAAGAGTCTAGGAAACCGAACACGAGGCATTGCTACTTCGACAAATGGAAGAGATTTGTTATCTGGTGCCAGTATAAACAAATCAACCCAGTTGATTGCACTCCTTCCACAATCGTGACATACATGCTACACCTGCTGGATGCAGGGTTGGTTTTCAACTCACTAAAGGTACACCTGGCAGCACTGTCAGCGTACACCACCTCGCATAGCAAAGTGTCGTGGTGGAAGGTACCCGTGGTTAAAGCCTTCATGGAGGGAGTAAAGAGACTTCATCCTCCTATATCTAACCCACCACCAGGATGGGACCTGAACGTGGTGCTATCTAAACTCATGGGCCCCCCATTCGAGCCCATGCATAAGACAAGTCTCAGGTGAGGGATCATGGGTACAGTGGATGTCACACTAGGGATAGTATTACTGGCACGCCCTGTGTCGACGCCCAATTTTCCAGCTTCAAAAAACAAACTGTAATACTCTGCAGCTTCCACTAGATGTCGGCCTATGCACAGCATGTGAATCTAAGCAGATGCAAGCATCAGAAATACGATTAGGGTGAGTAATGTATCCCATACCCAAAAAGGATCTCGCCATGCATCCTGTTCTAGACCTGCGCCCAGCGAACAAGTTCATAAAACCCCAGAAGTTTCACATGGTAACACAACAGGAGGTGATTCCATTGCTGAAACGGGGGGGGGGGGGGGGGGGAACTTCATGACAACATTGGACATGAAAGATGCATACTTTCATATTTCAATGTTGCCAGTGCACAGAAAATACCTAAGGTTCCTGATTCAGGACAAACACTACCAGTTCAAAGTACTCCCCTTTGGCATCGCCTCAGCGCCAAGGGTGTTTATCAAGGTTCTGGCAGTGGCAGCAGCACACCTGCGCAGACTATCAGTCCCAGTTTACACTTGCCTCGACGACTGGCTCATCACGGGGGAATCGTTCGACACTTGTTTTTCGAACACCCAAAACACAGATCTCCTCTTCAGCCTGGGGTTTTTTTTAACGGAAAGAAATACAGCTTAGTCCCCAGCCAAGTAAAACAGTTTCTGGGAGCGCTAATTCGGACGGAAGACGGCCTAGTCTTCCCCTCCAGCGAGAGGGTTCAAAACATGCTCTACCAGGTTCCTCAATATGTAGCCAGTCGGTAGGTGACGGTTCGCAAAGCCATGCGATTGCTAGGGATGATGGCATCATGCATATACTTGGTTCCCCACACACGGCTGTGCATGCGTCCCATGCAAGAGTGGCTCAACAGCCAGTGGTGTCAGGCCAGTGGACAATGGGAAGATCTGTTAGTTGTCTCGCCAGCCCTCGTTCTCTCTGCAGTGGTGGTCAAGAGAAAACCTCTTGAAGGGGAAAACCTTCACCACCCCTGCAGTGGAAGTCACTCTTACGACAGATGCATCTTTCACGGGGTGGGGAGGCTCACCTGCTACAGCAGACAGCACACGGAGTGTGGTCCCCTCAGGTAGCGTCCAATCACATAAACTTACTGGAGCTACTGGCGGTATTCAAAGCATTGAAAGCCTTTCAGAGACAACTGCAAGAGAAGACAGTGTTGATCCTAACCGACAGCCCTACAGCAATGTATTACTTGAACAAACAGGGGGGCACTCACTCTCCAGGGCTATCCAAGCTGTACCAGAACATTTGGATATGGGCTCTCAAACACAAGATGTTTTTTTTGTCCCAACATGTTCCAGGGGAAGTCAATCTTCTGGCAGACGTACTCAGCAGAGATTTTCCTCTGCCAGAAGAATACGAATGGCGGCTGCACAAAGACATTGTGTCTGTCTTCTCAGAATGGGGTTTCCCAGAGATCGACCTGTTCACTACTCAGGAGAACGCCCAATGCCAAGACTACGCCTCCAGGTACCCCCAGAACCGATCCAAGGGGAACAGTCTCTGGATAACTTGGTCGGGGAGATTTGTCTACGCTCCCCCCTCGTCCACACACCCCCCCGCCCGACTACCCTTCTCAACAAAATAGTGCACAAGAGGCACCAGGAACCAGTTACCATGACACTGGTGGCCCCCATGTGGACCCGCCAACCCTGGTTCGCTCACCTGATGGAGATGTCCCTCTCCCCACCAGTCAAACTGCCCAGCTCATGCAACATGACTCAGGACAGAGGAGGGACCCTCCACCCATGCCCACAAACTCTGAATTTAGCAGCCTGGCTCCTGATATCATAGAGTGTGGACATCTGCAACTCCCTCAGAGATGCATGGACATACTCAAGGAAGCGAGAAAGCCTAATACGTTATTGCTAAGCCAGCAAATGGAAACGGTTTGTAATCTGGTGCAATTCCAAGGGCGTCAATCCCATCGATTGCTCACCCTAACACATTTTGTTGTATCTAACCCATCTGTTGGACACTGGGTTAGTCTTCAATTCCCTAAAGGGTGATCTGGCTGCGTTGACAGCCTACACCACATCACAGCAAAAAGTATTGTGGTGGAAGATACCAGTAATTAAAGCCTTTATGGAAGGGGTTAAGAGGATTTATCCTCCCATCTCTCATCCAGCCCCTGGGTGGGATCAGAATCTGGTTTTGACCAGGCTCATGGGAGCTCCCTTTGAGCCTATGCATAAAGCAAGTCTGAAAGACCTGACTTATAAGACAGCCTTCCTAGTAGCTATCACTTCTATCAGAAGGGTTAGTGAACTACAGGCTCTTTCTGTTTTAGACCCTTTTGTTAAAGTCCACAAAGATAAAGTAGTTCTGCGGACACACCCCAGGTTTGTGCCGAAATTTATTTCAGTTCCATGTCAACCAGTCTATCGAACTAGTCACGTTCTTCCAGAAACCCTCTAACATGGCCGAAAGAAGCCTTCACACAGTAGACGTGCACAGGGCAGTCATGTTTTACATTGAAAGAACTAAATCACTGAGTAAGACTAAACAGTTCTTTGTTTCAGTGGCAGCTGGTAGAGAAGGGGATCCTGTCTCTAAATCGGCAATCTCAACATGGATTGTCAAATGCATTACACTGTTTCTCTCTTGCAAAGAGAGAACTGCCCTTCAAGCAAGGAGTACACTCTACTCGAGGCACTGGAGCATTCATTGCAAATGTTCCCCTAGTGTCCATTTGCAAAGCAGCAACCTGGAGTTCTGTACACACCTTTACAAACACTATTGCCTAGACACTCATTCTAGGGCTGATTTTCAGGTGGGACAAGCAGTACTAAGACATCTTTTCTCTACTGTTCCTTCTCACAACCCACCACCAACTCCGGGTACTGCTCGTTAGTCTATGCACAGCATGTGATTCTAAGCAGATTCACAAGCATCAGAAGACATGCATTACTTACCGTAAAAGCATTTCTGATTGTATCTGCTTAGATTCACATGCGCCCTCCCTGCCTCCCCGCTCGGGGTGGAAGGAACATAGACTTCTTACTACTTTCTCTCTTATGTACTCACTCACGATAGCCTTGGGCTCCCTCATGGCAGAAAAAATACAATCGGAGGGACCTTTGTGCGTGAGGGATTTTGGGTACTACACACGTCACGATAGGGATAGTGTTACAGACACGCCTATGCCGACGTCCCCTTTCGGTCCCCGAAAGAAGAGATGCAATACTCTGCGGTTACCACTGGATGTCGGACCATATGCACAGCATGTCAATCTAAGCAGATACAATCATCAGAAATGCTTTTATGGTAAGTAATGCATGTCATCTAACAACTATGCAATGTGTTTCAGCTGCCAGCGCAACTGGCACACTACATGGTGGTAGTCTTTGTGCGTTATCAGTATTTGTGGATTTTTGGGTTCTCTGCCAAAATATCGCCATACAAGAATGGCGCCATATTTGTGTGGCAATATTAACCCATTAAATCTGTGGGAGACTGTCATGATCTCTGCTTCCAAAAGGTCAGGGTTTTCCCAACTCCCTTGGAAGCAGATCCATAACCCAGGTTCCGAGTGCCAACCAGTCCCAATTGGGACCTTTTGGACCCAGTCCTGGCGCCAGTGGCACCAGGCTCATAAATATGCCCAGTCCCAGCGCTGGAAGCGCCGGGCTCATAATGCTTGGGTGGACTTACCTTCAGCAGACCATGCTGCTTACTTGCCTGCCAGTTGAGCCTCTGATCCTCTTCTGTTTGGAACTACTTTTCCTGTTGGGTGGGGCTGGAGCCACTCCCTAGATTCAGAACACTGGAACTCTTCTGGAAGGCAGGAACTCTTTTCTTACCAGGAACTCTTTTCTTACTTAGGCGTGGCTGTGGAAGGAGACACCTAAGCACTACAGGAGGCTATTTAAACCACACCCGGTGGATGAATCTTGCTTTGCGTTATTCTGCAACCTCTGCAGCAGAACGCTCATCGTGTCTTCTGCATCCGGTCCTGGGCCTAAGGAAAAAGGCTTACCATCCTGAATCCAGTCTTCAGCAACACCTATAAAGACAAGAAAGAACAGGTTAGCATTCCGGCATCTGAAAGGCAAAGGCTTACCATCCTGAATCCAGTCTTCAGCAACACCTATAAAGACAAGAAAGAACAGGTTAGCATTCCGGCATCTGAAAGACAAAAGTTTACCAACTCTTTGCACTCTCCGGAGGCCTTCGGCGCTGCATCCCGCATCTGAAAGACAAAACAAGGTGCGTTTAAAGACATTGGGGAACTTTAATACTCACGTGCCATGACTCCTTTCCACATCTAATCCAGTGGGTATTCCGGCACCCTGCAGCCGCTCCGAACTCGTACCTGCAAAATAAAAAGACAGTTAGAGCGCATAGTGAAGCAGGCAACAAGCGCTTACTTACGTGCTTCCAGGCGCTTCTATTCATCACACGGGCTCCATCTTCAACTCACTTCAGCCCGTCATCCGCCATCGCCGGAACCCTACAAAACAAGAGACATCATTACTAAAGACTTTAAAGACATTTGAATGACTCGAAATTTACCGTTCGTGCAGTAAACGACGGACAGCAGTCCTCTGAAGTCAAGAGGCCTGCGCTACCTATCCAGTGAAGAAACTGGTTACAGCACCCTGCCCCGAGGCAGATGGAGAGCTCGGCATTCACTTACCTAAGACATCTTACTCTACACGTCAGGCATACAGTGCACAGAGGTCCAGCCCAAAGAGCCAACCGGGTACTACACATCACCTTTGAAGATACAGTAGTCGCCCAGTCAAGACCGGCGCCTCTGCGAGAATCAGGTGAGCGTTACAGAGACACCCCCGCAACCCCATATTATTTTAAAGGAATCAGGGGACACTACCGCTCCCATTTACCTCCAAAATTATCCCCACTAATATTGCCTAGGGCCATTCCCGACGACCATATATATGGCGATATTATTTTTTCTCTGTGGCAGCTGGCAGAGAAAAGGATCGTCTTTCAATCAGCTATTTCCAAATGGATTGTTAATTGCATCACACCGTGTTACCATCTGGCCAAGAGAGACTTACCATATATGCCTAAAGCTCACTCTGTTCGGGGCACAGGGGCTACCAGCATTCATTGCAAATGTTCCCCTGGACTCTATTTACAAAGCAGTAACTTGGAGGTCTGTTCATACATTCATGCAATACTATTGCTTCTGGACACTAAAGTCTGATTCTCATATGGGATAAGCAGTGCTAAGACATCTCTTTGCTACTGTTCCTTCACACATTCCACCATCTCCTGGTGCTGCTCGCTAGTGTATGCACAGCATGTGATCCTAAGCAGTTTTAAAAGCATCAGAAGACTTATTTCCGTAATCATATTTCTGATGATTGTCTGCTTAGATTCACATGCACCCAACCTTCCTCCACTCTTGGAGCGGGAGGAACATAGACATCTTAGACCTTCTTTCTTCTGTATTCGCTCACGCTTTTGTAAGGCTCACTCACGGCACAACAAAAACAACTGGTGGGACCTCTTCGCGTGAAGGATTTTGGGTACAGTACAAGTCACTATAGGGATAGTGTTAGTCACGCCCATGTCAACGACCCTTTTCTATCTTTGAAAAAAAAGATACAAGTAGGAGCTGTGGACATTGTACTACCCAGAGAGAGGGGAAACCCTTGAAACCCATCAGCCTGTGGGGAACCAATGGTAGCTGGAGTCTCTCTCACTGGGGGAAACCAGACTAGTCTGCCTACCAGAAAACAGGGGGTGAGGGGGGACTTTGGGCACCCGCTGTGTGCAAGAAACTAAGGGAAGCTGGAGGCTCTCACTAGGGGCACCCGAGAGCGGTACTGCTGGTATAGTATTGAAGAATACTAGTGTACTGATATTCTCAGAAATGTGGTGTCCATGTATGAACAAACTGGTGCCTTAAGTCAATGAATCTTTGGAATGGGCTTGAAAGTGGGATTTAGTCAGGCAGCTTGGCTTTCTCTACAGGCAGTGCACTTAGCGGGGAGAGACCATGAGGAAGGAAATTTTCTCATGAATCCGTCCAGCTACTAAAGGGAATTGCAGGGTTAGACTTTTGTTTCCACTTTGACCCTAGGATTCCCAGAAGTGGATTTGTGTGCAATGGAAACCATCAAATGTCATATGCACACATCCTGGAAAATGTAACTCCTTTGGATCATTTTGCATTAATCTTTTCCCTTTTTCCTTTGCTCCCCATGATTCTGCAGAAGTACTCCAGGTCTCCTTGTAGCCTTGCATTGGTCGATGAGAGACTAGTTCACCGACCAACTGCATATGGCTCTTGGACCTTCGCTACAGTCCAGCCCCCCCACCCCCTCTTCACCCGGCTCTGCTTTTCCAGTAGAGAGTCATGATAGTGGTGCGGTCTGGCACTTAAAGAATGTACACTTGGTCACGCTGGTTTATTGGAAGATAATCTACAAGTGTTGTCAGCCACTAGAGAAAGCTTGCAAGTGATGGCAGCAACTAGGAAAAGTTCGACCCGATCATAGTAAAAGGCCAAATGGCTCAGATTTTGCCAATGGATGTTCAACAGATCCTAAATTCCCCTTCTATTCCTTGGTTTATGATGTAATGTTACTTTCAAGTTTGGTTTACTCCAGTTTCTTCCTGCCAAACATACGTTGCGGCCTTCGGAGTACATGTATCCGACCAGAACAGATTGATTTAATTGTGTTCGATGACTGGATTAGGCAATTTTCTTTGACCGTTTTATTTTCTCCATCCCACAGGCCCATACAGACGTGGGATCTGAATGGGGGTAGCAGCCCTAGCTCACAAACCTTTAAAGTCTACAGCATTTATTGTTCTTGCTCTTGTATTTTGGGAAACTGTTTTTCTGATGGCGATTATAACTGCACACACTTTGTGACCTGCAGCATTGCCAGTTGAAAATGCTTACATTCACTTGCATAGGGTTAAAATAATTCTTATAACTTGCCCTTTATTCTAGCTGAAGATGGGGGTCTACGTTGCACATGAACCAGGAAATTATCCTTCCAGTATTCTTTCCTAACACTATGAGAAGCTGGCTGAATCCTCTGTCTGTACTTTCACAGAGCCTTTAGGTTCTTTTTCGAGAGGACGAGGCCTCAACAGTCCTCAAACCAACATGTTCATTTATTTTATTTTTTTTTTTTTGAGATCCTAAAACCCTAATTTGGTAAAGCAATAGGCGAAGATAATCACTGGATGGATTGCTTCTTGTATTGCATGCTACTATGAACTAGAAGACAGGACTCGGTTTTAAAGTCTCCATGCACACTTAACTAGGGCAAAGGGACTGCAGTCGTTTTTCAAGCATTTGTAGGCTAGGAAATAGTCTTCAAAGTAGCTACATGGCCACGTCCATCAGCTTTCTGGTGAGATTACTAAGTGAACACCAGATCCAGAGCAGATGCACAATTCGGCCAGGCAGTACTTTGGGACATCTTCTCTACAGTTGCGTTCCTCTTTCCCGAAATAGAGTATACTCTGTGGAGGAAGGGAGACGAACGTAGAAGGAGTAAGGAAATGGTAATGTAGTGACTACTCTACTCCTAGTCCGATGTACCCTTTTCTCTGAGCCCTTTTTCATAACCCTAAAACATGTAGTTGGTCCTCCCAGGTCCAATTGGTGGGAAGGGGACAGAGTTAAAGGAGTGCAGTTTGGTTAACACATTCCAGTTCACGTACCAGTATCTGCATGACCATTTTCAGAGGTGACACAAGCAAGTTGCTAAGAGCCTGGTCCCTTCACTCCAGGAACTCCCAAAAGTGTGGAGGAACGGGGACTTCGGACTAGAAGTAGAGTAGTCGCTAGAATGAATAACCTTTCCTTTATAGTCCTATTTTTGCAGTTGGCTCACCCATCTTTCTATTCTTGGGGAAATGTTTGTTTTCGTGTTTACAAACCTAGATCTGGCCATTGAATGTCCTTTGACCATTGTGAATCCTTTGCCAAATAAGAATTGAAAGTGTTTGCAAGCCCACACTGCTGCAAGATTTTTTTCTTTTCTGGTTTCAGTGGAGACTGGTGTTGGGGGGGGGGGGGGGGTGGGGGGGGGGGTGGAGTGCTCAGATGGTATGCTACCACTACTCATGGATGATTGTTCAGTCTGGTAAACTGAGCCAGTATGGCCCCTACACCCAAAATGGGGAAAGGGACATTTACATGCTGCAGTAACCTAGTTCAAGCTATTTAAGAGCCTGGTCTGGACAAAATTGGTCTCTCACAGAACAATGAGCCCCCTCCCAAGACAAATTCAACAAGATGTGGGCCCCAACCTCATTAAAAAGCCATCTTAACACAAATGCTGTCATTTTACCATGGCTCCTCTACAACCCACAGGCTCATGGGTCCATACACTGGACCCCCTCGCCTGCAGAAACTCAAGATGCTGGAGTGGATTCTTAAAGCCATAGTTCCGATCACAAGTTTAATCCCACGCTATAGATGCACACTGAAAGCATCTAGGCAATCTCACAAATGCAGTATTAAAAATGCACACCAACCAAGCCCATTCCTCCTACAGGGGAAGACTCACTTATGCATAAAAGGGAGGTCCCAGGAAAGGGAGATGTGGGTGTTTGTAGCAGGTTGTGATTGGCATTTTAAGAGCGTTAGCAAGTGGAGATGGAGTCTGATAAATCTGAGAGAGAGACGGGCAAGAGCTGATGTAGCAGGTGACCAGAGGCAGAGAAGAAAGAATGGAAGGTTGCAGGGGGGAAAGTGCCTGAAGAAGTATATCACAGAAGGTCATAAAAATGCAGCAGAGAAACTGAATGGCTAGTCAGGTGGTAGCTAGCGTGACAGATCCTCGGATGTCGCCCCTTTTTCCCTAGGGGTGCCCCTTCCAGTGATATTTCAAGAAGAAAGCTGCAGATACACACACTACATTCCAACTGTCCTCTTCCTGTTTCCCACAGACTCGGCACACTAATCCATACTGGGGTGAAGAATATGCACAGAGCAAAATGAGTGCTGGGTCGAGGAGGATGAGTGGAGGTATGAAAAGTACTAATGGGAACTATCTTGAGCAGTCTAGTTGCCATCTGTTCATTGACCCAAGTGGGGTAGAAATAGAAGAGGGGAAACCAGGAAGTGTTGCCAAGCCTTCCCTGGAGGGGCAGGAATCCTGTGTTGCAAAAGGGGCTGTGGACCATTGTACTAGCCAGAGAGGGGGAAAACCCTTGAACCCCATCAGCCTGTGGGGAACCAATGATAGCTTGAGTCTCTCACTGGGGGAACCAAGAAGACCAGTCTGCCTACCAGGAAATGGGGTGGGGGGACCCCCTGGGCACCTTCTATATGCAAGAAACTAAGGGAAGCTGGAGGATCTCACTAGGGGAACCCGAGAGAGAGCAGTCCTCTGAGGAGGAACAGCGGGAGCCGTAGCATAGAGGCAGACCGGGAAGCTGAGAAAGCCACTATGGAGCCTGTCCAGTCGAGAGGGACCGCTCAACTAGCAAAGAAGGTGAAACTCCTGGCCTCCCCGAAGGTTGGTACGGGTGGAGAGGAAGCTCAATGCGTACCAGAGGACGACTGACCAGGTGGAGTGGCCAAGGTTTGGAGAAGGACACAGAGAGAAGAGGAAACTCTACGGCAAGCATCCAACATTACCGAGACAATCGTGGACCACAAGATGAGGTACGCAAATGGATGGGGTGGTGCCAGTGCCCCTAGAGAGTGGTGTGAGAAGTAGAAAGACCAGGGGAAGGAAGCCACTTTCCCTGGTGTCGTGATCTGCCTGTGAAGAAACGAATTGCAAGAAAGCCTGAAAACGGTTTGGTGGAGGAATATTGATAACTGTGAGAAGTTGTATGAAGCCAAGAGAAGGAAATGCATCCTTGTGTTGCTTGTGAAACAGAAAGAAGAACCCAGGGGGCCGGTAGACATCCTGGCTGGCACAGGAGAACTTTTGTATGGTGTTAAACCAGAGGAAGGGAATCATCCTACCTGGTGTAACTGGAACTTTGAGAACTGTTGGGAGGAGGGAGACTGTTCAGAATTTTGGTTTTGAATTTTCTTTTGGGCATGTTACTTGTGGAATTTTGGTTATTTTATGCAGAACCCTGGAAGCTACAGAGAATATCCTTTTCACATTATGCTCAGTTGCAAGTGTAACGGACAGAAATAGGTTTGGACACAGGATGGTGGACGCATTATTTTTTGTGTTCATCCTGATTTAGGCATTCGTAAGTTTGGTTGAGATAGCAGTTTCCCCAACCATTTTTACTTTAAATAAATGTGTAACAATCAGAATGCCACCTGTGTAGTTTGCCTTCTTCTGCACGCTCACGCTAGCAAAAACATGAAATAACTATGACACGTATAGGTAATGGCAGGGGTTATGGGCGACACTGTGATCTGAAGGGGTCAAGCCCATGGTGGGAGGAGTAACGTGCACATGATGGCATTAAGTGTAGTATAGGGGTGCTAAAGAGGGTAGAAATCAGGATCCTAAGCAAGGAATGAGATGCATACTGTCCTGTTAAGTACCTATGTAGAGACTTTGGTGCCCAGACCCTACTGGCTGTGATGGCCAGTGGAAGAGAAACTCAGCGGCTTATAGCTGAAACCCACCAACACCGTCAGAACCTGCAGAAAGGTAGATGCTACTGCCAAGTTACCCAGGCTTGTCTAAGCTATACTCTGCTCAATAGCTGCCACCAATCATGATCCCTAAACTGCAGTAATTCTCCTACTATTCGCCACCTCTCATCTCTCCTTCACTCTCCTCCTTCTAGACCTTTCAGCTGCCTTGGACACTTTGGAGTATCCCTCCTTCAACCTGTTTGCCATTTACTTCCAAGACACTGTACTATGTGTGTTCAATTGTCTCTGGCCCCCTCCCCCTCCTTCTCCATCTCATGCGATTTCAGAACCTCCTCCCCAACGCCCCTGCCTCGAAGTGTTCCTAGAGCATCAGTCCTAGGCCCACTCTTATTCATCCTATACACCACCTCCCACTATAAACTCATTTCCTCATTTGGCATTGAAATATCACAGCTTCGATAACCAAAGTCTGATTTTTCTTGTCGGTCGTCCCTGCAATCTGTGAACACTTAGCCAGCTCCCCAACCGTTAACTGCTATTCGACATTCGGTGGCTGTACAATACCTCATCCAACACACTTCATAGGCTGACGTCCTTAATCTCCATTCCTTCTGCACCAATCCCACTCTCCAACTTTCTCCCCTGACCACCTTATCCCCTCACTCATGGCACAACCTTCTGGTTGTTGGACTGTTTATCGGTGCCAAGGTCTCCACATTCAGACTCTGCCACCTAAATGTTAGAAAAATCTGCCCACACTTCATGCACCACTCATTTAAAACACAAATCCCTGATCTTCTGCACGGCAAGCTGGACTGTGTGTGAGCCGGCTTATTGGTATAACGGTCTATTCTTTTGTGCTCCTGAATGAAATCCTCAACCTACCCAGATCCCCCTGCCTCTACTTTCCATCACTACACTGGTTGGCTCTGTTGGCTCTCCATCCAAAAATGCTTTAAATTCCTGTTACTCGTCTCCAACTTTATACATGCTCTCCCCTCCAGTCCCCACTACCTTGATAAATGCACCTCACTGTACTCGCCCTCTCAAACGCTGTTCTTTCCTCACAGCCTAGAAGTCCTCTCCACCAGCCACCCATGCCTGTTCCTCCTTCCGCACATTTTCTATACTTACCTGAATCCACTGGGAATGCTCCTCCTCCGGCCATTAAAGCAATCTCATGAGTAAAATTCTTCAAAACCGTGATCGTACTCCATCTGCTAGCCCCCAAACTCGTCACCCTCATATCTAAATTAACCACCCCCTCCTGTCTCCTGCCTTCTGCCCTCCAGATTACTAAAATGTAATTTGTAAATCTGTGCCTCAAACACACAATGTTTAAACTGTTGTAAAGACGTCCATTCCCTGTCGCTGGTTTATATTCCTACTCTTTACCCCGCCACCAACCTGGTGTACATAATTGAACTAACAAATGTAAAGTTACCTTACACTAAGGCTGCTCTGTCATTTCTTACTTCATAAGACATTTATTTTAGAAATTACCCCCTGTTCTTAAATACAAACTAAATATAAATACTCTTGTCAGCTGTGATTGTGGCCAGATGCATGGAATGGTCTGAGATTTCCAGTTAGGAGCATGATCAGTCTTTGCTGTAAATCCTTTTATGTATCTAGAGGCGTACAGGGTCATTGCTGCAATCCCTCTGAAATGGTCAGTGCACCGAGCCCTCTCTAGTACGTAGAAATGGAGAGTGCTCATTCAGGTTAAGCTGCATCAACATTTGAAAACTGTGTGCCGTTACACTTGCATGAACCCAAAAATTCTAAAGAGATCATCCCTTATAGGGTACACCAAAATATACATCCTCTCAATGGCTTAGAATTGTAGGCAATCTGATTTACCCAGACAGATTAGTTATTATAAGGTGTCATAAGGAGATCAATGAGTCTCCAGTAAGAAGCCAATAGGGTTTCTTTTATTCTCAAAATACGTATACAAAATAAATGGGATTCCCAGTCTAGAGGTGGGCCCTATACCCTCTACCTCAACATTGGGGGAGGATTGCACCTCCCTAGCCCAGGTTCCCCATTTCACTAAGGTTGTCTACAAGATCAGTTGACTACAGCCTGGGTACTCCTACGGTCTAATTTCTGCCCTGTCCGAGAGGGTCCTAAAGGCTGTAGGCTTATCTGGCTCCCTATGGGACCTAGCTGAGTAGTCTTGTGGTCCTAACATCCACTCTGCATGGCCACTCTGCATGGCCAATCTCTTAACCTTCTCCCGCTCTCCCAATCAGTCACAACCAAAATGGTGCCACCTGTCACAGATGGCCCCAGAACTCCATAGACAAAAATGATATATTTAAGGTGATTTATCAATATTTAAACAACTTATCTGGTTGGAAAATAGGTTTCCCACAGTTCTTAGGACATCCCTGTTGCCTCACTTGATCCTGGCCCATGCATGAATATCCCAAACGTATGCATGGCAACCCCTGCTGTGTAGGTATATTCTTATCGAAGGAAAACCTAAAGGCAGTGGCCTTCTTTCTAACTCCCTTGGGGCATTTGTAATGAATCATAAGGGGTCATGAATGATATACACAAGGTGTTTGTTTGGCATCACTTGGTCTGTGGAGCCAAATGTAGTTCCTGGCATGTGTTGCTGTCAAATTAATCAGGCTCTTCTAGGCTCCTAGCTCCCCCTTAGAACTCTGCATGTACGGTAAGGATCATCGCTGACTCGGGGCTCCCCAGTACAGCCCATTTCGTCTCCTGGCTTGTCAAGTACAGCCACGAGAAAGATGACTTGTATCTTTCGCCTTGTTTGGGTACCAGACTTGTATTTCTCGGCTTGGAATATTTGGCAGACTTGGTTCACGCTCCTGCCCAATGCTGACACAAGGAAGATGTTTTGGCTCTGTGCAACAGTTGGCATCCTAGACCCTTCTTGGTTTGTTGGGGTTTTCCCTGCACCCATTATGTCCTGGGTGCCGCTTTAGCACCTTTCTGCCCCTCTGCTGAGACTGTAGTCGCTTGCTTGCTACTAGGCCATGAGGTAACTGGCTCTTCCCACTTGGTGATTTTCCCTAGGCCCTCTCCGGCTTTCCTGTACCACCAGTTCCCTTGTTTCGGGAATCACTACCTTGCTTGGGGCTGGACTCCATCGGGCTGTTGTTGGCAGTGTCTGTGGCCCTCTCGCTCTCCTGTTCTTGGGCTGCTCAGCTTCCCTTCTGAGCCATTGATGCGGCTCCGCTCTTGCAAAGCCCGCCATGAATTTTCGCGGCTCCCCACCTGCGTTTGCTCCCGGACAGGATTCAAATTGTGTGCGCTGGAGAGACCCTGCGCCTGATGTCTCCTTCGGTTGGATTCAACAAAAGATATAGTCCTTTGTCGACCTTTAGGCTATGTCGCAAGCATACTCTTGTTGAAAGGGTTAAGTCCTTCTGTTTCCAGGGTGTGATCTTAATCATTCCGTAGGACCAACTAGTCTCAGTCTTAGATCTATTTGGGCCTAATATTTTTTCTTCCAAGTACTTCCCAAATAGATAAGGTCTTTGGGTCTTACAATAGTACATGTTTCTACAAGGTACTGAGCTCTCGGAGAGGAAGAAAGGAAAGTGAGGATGTGTGGTGTACCGGGGCCATACCCTAGATGGTAGTCCCTGCTCCTAGAGGGGCAGTCTTTCTCATGAGATCCTCCAGCTATGTACCACTACAATGGGCACTGTTGGGTAGCAGCCTCGCCACCCTGCCCTCATGGGAAGGGGCTGCCCCTTGGGGAGAAGTGATATCCTTTAGGGATTCATCACATGTCTCTCCCACCATCTTGCTCTAACTCCTATCCTCTCCCTTGTGCATTTGCTAGTTTCCCTGGCTCTCATCGTATACCTCGCTCCTCTCATTTCTCGCTCAATTGCTCTCAGATCTACTCCCTTTCCTCTTACTTCTCTTAGACTTTCTCCCTTCCTGTACCTCTCCTCTCTCTGCCTGCACCTGGGTTTGGGACTTCTTCTGGAAGGCTCGAAGAAAGCTTTCAGCCCCACCACCGCCCCCTTTTTAATCTCCCATTGATGGTTGCAGTCTAGGCTGCTGGTCTGTCTTGTGGTTTTCTTCATGTGCTGGGGAGTTTTGTTTGCAACTGGAAACTGGGTTTGGGAAATGTTTGTCTCCCTGGCTCCCTTCTGTCTCTTCTCACTCAGTTCATTGCCTGTCACCCCACCATTCCCCTCGGGTCTGTCTGGGGTTGGTGGGTCAGGTGTTTGGTGTCTGATCTGTTGGGCAGAGAAAACCCTATTCCATGTCTTTTCCACTCTGGGTTTTCTTTGCTGCAGCCACATGCATTTTGGGAGTTGTGATGCTGAAAGACAAGGGAGCTCTGGCCAGGGAAGAGGCAGATTGGCATTGTGACAGGAACAGGCGTACCAGTAGTTACTTCCTCACGCCACTTCTTGGGTAGGACTGGATCAGACCGATACGTCTTGCCGCCTTCCCAAGGACAGAAGGGGGAGGGAGGTCCCTGTTCCTCCCTTGACAAAGTCAAACCTCTGACCCTGTAAAACCTCTGAACACCTTATCTTCATTCTCTTAAATCACTGCAACAGTGTTCTCTGCCTGCTATAGACTCCTTTCTAAATTATTGGTGGCCCTCCTCTTCCGACTTCGACTGTACACAGTTCCTGCTCAACTGAATCTTTTGGCTCCCCTCCACCCCCAACACCCTCTCCCCCACTCCCACAAAGGAGGAAGGTATAGGCTCTTGGTTCCCTCATTTAGCTGCTCCCCTCGGACAGTCCCTATCTGAGCTGTACATTTGAGGGGCTGGGACTTCCCCTGGAAGTCTTCAAAACGTCCTCTAGCTCCACCCCTTTCAGTCATTTTATCCTGCCAGCAGTTGTACATAAGGGGTCTTTTGCTCTCTGCTTGTCCCAGGTCCTTGTGATTTGCTGTTCAAATAGGGTGTGGGGAGTGTTCTTGGGCCTCCCGTTCCTATGTAGTTCCTTGCCAGTTCCAGTTTTGATGCTAATGCTCCACTGCTTTCTATGTGGGGTGGCTGTTCTCCCATTCCGCTTCTGAAGGGGAAAACCCAGTCAAATCACTTTTTGGTAATTATTCCTTGCCTCCTGCTCCAAACTGGGTCTTGTCCGTTGGTCCACGGTGTATTTTGTGCTTGCTCTACCATTACTTTGTACTACTTCTTGGGATACATGATCCATGCCAGGTTTCCGAGGAGTTTGGTGCATGCTGGTCATCATATTCTCTGCAAAAATAGAAAAAGCAACATAGCCAGGGCAGAGGCTGTTGGGCATTGACCTAGATAATGAGGCACCAGTTAAACAGCAAGTCTTCATTATGTCAGAGTACCCAAGCACTGTGGATCATCCCTCCCTGTATGCTTTGGTAGATGGCCTACCCCAGGTTGGGAGGTGTCCTGAGGACCAAGCTACTCGGGCAACCTCATGACCCTCACAGTAGTCTGATTTTACCGGTGCACACAGCTGTGATTTGCCCAGAGAAGTGAGCTCTTACTTTCTGGTCAGATTAGTCTGTTTAAATTGTCAAATATCCATAGCCCTTCTGCTGTCACTGAACAACCTTAAGTGGCCAGCTGTCATTATGCCCTCTTGAGGTATCCAGATGAACAGCAGCACATTGCCCAATCTGCTCTTTCATTGTCTTCTTGGGTGCTCTGACAGAAAGGGCTGCCCCGGACTAATTGCAGATTACTATTGTAAACCTAGAGTTTAGATTCCCATCAGCTCTGTCGTGGTATGCATTCCGAGGCGCACAAACTGACTGCTGAATGCCAGATTAGCTGTCCCTCTAAACTCCGCAGTGGCAGCTGAATGTTTGATAATTTACCATATAGGTGGCCATAGAGGCAGGAGCTGGGTGAACTGTCCCTGTAATCATTTGGGTGCCTGATTAGTTGTCATGGAGTTGTCCAGATGGCTGGTAGCCAGTGGCATGAACACCTATTACTGTCATCCCTCTGAAATATGCAGAAAGGTGGCAGGGGGGCTCAGTACTCGATTAGCTCACTGATGGGGCCCATACTAGTGGTAGCCCAGGACCAAATCGCTTTTTACTGTAAAACATTTGAGGTGCCCTGATAGTTGGAGGGGAGAACTCTTTCAGCTGTCTTTATCAACCCTCTACGTGTGTTCAGACTGGAAGCCACCAGTACCTGCTACCACCTTACCTGTCCGGAATACTAGTTGGGTGCGGAGTAGTTGACAGCTCGGTCGCTGGGGTGCTGCCAAGTCAGGTTTGTCCTTACTCGCTGATCAGTTGCCAGTAATGGACACGTGAGAGTTGAGGACACACAGTTATAGCTGTATGTCTTCTGAGATGCTCAGATGGTGTTTACAAGAAGGCTTTTTCAACCGTCACTTAGGTGGAACCTTGGAGCATATCCGCTTCCACTGTACTCTCTCTCTGAGGTGCCCAGGCAGATTGAGTGCTCAATGAGCTCTGCTTTTGAGGTGCCTAGACAGCTGAGAGCAGAGGTCGGTTTCCCAATGCAAGCCCACTTTGATGCTCAGGCACTTGAGCTGTGACCTGTGGGGTTGATCAGCTAGACAATTGTGTAAAGTTTGGAGAAAGGATCATGTGCACATTGTGTACCTTGGACGATGTTCTTGTGGACTCGCTGAGCTAACTCCTGTACGCTCTGTACCCGATTGTGAATCTTCGGAGCTTGCAGGACAGGTGTATGCTGACCTGCTTTACTTTGGAGGGACATAAATCAGGTAGCTTTCTTTGGGATATGGTTCCCTGGGCTTGTAGCATTGTTACCTGTCCGGCCCACAGAGCAGTCTGAGCAAGCACTGCTTTGATGGACGTCTTCAGACCCATTTAACCCATTCCTGGGACGAGAAAATATGTTAAATAGTAGCTATTATATGGTGTTTGAAAGCATGCCAAAAGGAAATTTGGAATACTTGTATGTTTGGATTGGTTTTCTCCTTTCATTGTCCTCTGACCCTATGCACCGAAAAATAAAAATCATGTACATTCCCATATATAATAGTATACTGGTGACATCCATGTGTGCCTTTCAATGTGTTTCCGAAATGTGTATTTTGACTAGAAATTGTGGACCTTTTTTTTAAACCCTTTGCTTCTTCGCTTTGCCCCATTTCCTCCTAAATGCTTGGGTCAAGCCCTAATTTAGCATAAACAATATTCCCTAGCACATTCTTATTTTGTTAGGTCAGTTATGTTGGCTCCTCTGATGGCACCGCAGTTTGAAACAGCCAGTAACTTGGAATATGCAGCGTGACTCTAGGAATAACTGCCCAGTAGCTGAGGAGTGCCAGATCGTTTACAGCTATGTGCTCTAGTCATACCATAGGTTGAGTACAGTTGAAAACCTCATCAACTCCTTCAATGCATGGTGTGTCCCTAGCAAACAGACCAGTAGCAGTTTGCAGCCATTTACGTCTCACGTGTGTTCAGATTGGAAGCCACCAGTACCTGCTACCACCTTACCTGTCCGACTCAAATTATGAACAAAGGCTAGTAATAGGAATCCTGAACTCCTCTCCAGGTGTTTTTACGAAGATGCTAGTAAAAGCAAAAAGCTGGACTTGCTGTTCTCTGGAATTGGGCCCATGTGAGAGATACTATCCATTGCGGAGATCCTCGTGGGGAGTAGAGTATTCAGTAAAGCATTAGAATAGCCACCTGGTCTTAGCCAGATTTATTGGCCACCCGCTTTAATGCTTCATTTATATCAGGTTGAGTAAAGTCTTTATAGTAAGTTATAGTTTAGTTTTTGTTCAGTTGTTCTTGCCACTTCTTCCGCTCTTCCTTCTTGGGAAGATCACTGGTAGTTGTCACTTCAGCTCTGGGAAGGATGCCAACGGCAGAGCCTTTCAGATCCCTGCCAGCATGGGTTTAGGCACGTTTGCAGCATTTAGACTACCTACCCCATGCCATCAGCCTCATTTCACTTGTGTGCTGGGAGGTGGCTGATGCGGGTTTGAGATTTGATGAGGCAATCTTTAGAAGCAGTTAGTTACCTCTAAATTAACAAACTCCTTGAACCAGTGCCTGGTAACTGTATCTGTGTTGAAGGGTGGCTATATAATAACTAAGACTTTGTTTTGGTGGCACGGAGGAAGAGAAACATGTGTAGAAATTGTCGTTCATGAGACTACGTCTGGTCTGTGGAATTTCAATGCATGCGGGGGGGGGGGGGGATCTACACAGTTAAATGACCCATCCTCTTGATTTCTATTTGTACATTTTTAGGTTTAATGTGATATCCCCGCAAAAATGTTGCCATACAAGAATGGCACAATTTATTTGCTGCGATTTTACCACATGGAACCTGAGGGAGGCAACCCTGCAACCCCCGCTCCCAGTTGCCCCATATTTCATCCCCCTAAATAATGTCGCCTATGCTGTTTCCCGTCGACTATATGTATGGCGACATTATTAATGGGGATAATATTACCTGATACCAATTTTTATTGGCATTTTCATAAATATTTTTACTCTCCTCCCCAGGTCGCCATCCTCCTCCTTTCCCAAACTCCCTCTTCTCACAACTGTAATCCAGTGTTAATACTCGGTTTCCCATCCCATTTCACCCAACCTCTTCCCCCTCTCACCTCGCATTTCCCCTAGTATTTCCTACCTTATTCCAGCCACACCTTCATCCCCTCTGTTGAGCCATCCTCCATTCAAGAGTTTGTGTACAAGTCTTAAGATAACATGCCTGACTGGCATTCTGCCAATCCCAAAAGTTTCATTGTCCTCGGGCACCAGGCTCCCCTGTAGTCCTTCTGAAGAAACTTCATTACCAAGTCCCAGTCTGCTAGAATACCGTGGTAGTCCCCTTGTTTCATGAAGGTTACCCACTGTAGCGCTACAAAGTTACACACCTTTCCCACCCATGCATACTCTGTGGGTGGCTTTCGTTTTCCACTTTTGTGCCACCACCAGAGCTCCAGCAATCATTACTATCACATAAACCTTGCGTTAAGCTTTAGACGGTAACTCCTCCAGGATCCCTCCCATTCCCAGGATCTAGGCCTCCGTTTCCCTTTAACTTCACTTTCAGTATTTCGCTCAATGCTTTTTGAACCAGAGACCTAAATGGTCTGACTAACGGGCAATCCCACCAATTGTGACCCCATGAGCCTTCTGACCCGCACTCCCTCCATGTCATGGAAACGTTATTGAAAATCCTTATGGAGCTTCGTAAGTGTAAGGTGCCACTGGACTATCTTCTTTACCCATATCTCCTGAATCTTTATAGACCTAGTAAGCTTGGGTATATTCACCCACAATTGTGACCAGTGCTCCTCATCAATCAAATGACCCAGCAAGTCTTCCCATTTCACCATAGATCACCTAGCCCCTGGCTCCTCGCCTTTAATGAATCCATAAATTGCCCCCACCAAATGTTTGTCCCCTGCGTCTGAGGTGAGGAATTTATCAAAGGGCGTTAACTCTCGTTGCAGCCTTCCTAATTTATATGATTTAGTTGTGTGTAGTGGAACCTTTCCCCTTCCATTCCAAAGTCAGTTTTACATTGATGGAAAGGTGTAATCTCGTTCCCAGTAAACATGTACCTTATCCTATGGCATCCACCCTTCTGCCATTTGCTGAAATATGCCGCCCCCCCCCCCCGCTCCCAGGTAGAAATGGGGATTACAAAATATCGGAGTCAACGGTGACGGAAAGGTGGTCACCTTTGCTCATGCTACCATTTTTTCTCCAGGAATCTCCCACCAAGGACCCAATTTTACTACAATAAATGTTTCGTGGTCTGTCCCTCTTTGGCTTCCCACGGACCTCCCCTAGTTGATCCCCGACCACAGCTTAATCCCTCCCGATTTTATGACGGTCCTCCCTTAACCAACCCCAGATAACTTTAAACTGTGCAGCTAGGTAGTACGCCCAAAAGTGTGGCTCTCCCAGTCCCGTCCCACCCGCATAGTCATCAGGCACCTTGATTTTCTAGGTTTTTTATGGTACCAAATAAAAGTCCCTGTATGTCTATAAATGGAACGAAAAAAGGATTAGGGCACTGTTGGGGGGGGCAGGGGGGTGTCACAAAGTAATACAGAAGCTTTGGGAGAATAACCATCTTCAGAACATGAATACATTCTAACCAAGATATTGTCAACGGTCCCCATTCATTTTACATATTCTTAATGTTCTGTAATGGGGAGGTGGGAGTCCATATTATTAGTGATTTGGACTCGTAGCGAGTTGTCTTCCCAACGATACACAAGGGCTCCTCTTAGGTTCCCATTCACTTTCTATTGGAACTGTCACATTTAGTACCTCAGATTTGGGCATATTAATTTTTCAACCTTGGCACTGCCCCAAATTTACTTGGCACCTGATCCAGTTTGCTAAGGGACTCTTCCGGATTATTGAGTGTTAACATGCCCGGCAAAAGCGGCCACCTTATGCTCCCTTCCCCCGAAAGGGATTCATGATATGACCCAGTCGGCCTTACTGTGGCCAGCTGTGGTTCCAAATGGAGTGCATATAATAAGGGGGATAACTAGCACCGCTATTTTGCCCCCCTCATCACCCTAATTGACCCTGATAATTGCCCATTAATTAAGCGGAGTGACTGATTAGAGTAATTTGCCCTTATTATTGAAATAAATGTGTTCCCAAACCCCATTTTTTCCATAGCGTGAAACAAAAACTGCCACTAGAACCATCTAAAGCTTTTCAGTGTCCAAGGTGATCAGAAGGGACAGAATGTTCACTTTTTCAATCGGGTGCACAAGCCTTCAGGTGTTATCGCCTGTTTGTCTACTACAGATTAAACCTGATTGATCCGTGCTAACAGATTTTGGGAGGTGCCATTAGGATCTTTGCATATATCTTTGTATCTGTGTTCATTAATGCGATCGGTCTGTGAGCCACTGTTGGTCTGATCCTTACCGGGGCTTTGGAAGAAGTGCCACCTTTGCCTCCTCCATAGTTTAAGTCTTTCTCCGAGCCACCCCAAAAAACCATTAAAGAGATATATCAAGTGTGGGAGTAGGCTTTCCCTGAATGGTTTGTAGAAATCTGATGTAAAGCTGGACCAGGGGATTCATTAGCTGGTAATGCCCATAGGGCCTTGCGTTCCTCTTCCGCTGTTATATTTAATTCCTATGTCAACTTTCTCCTGTTCTGATGTGACCAGTAAGTTACATTGATCTAAGTTTTCTACTTGGGACTGCTCCAGGAGATTTTCCAATCTGTATAGAGCAGAGTAACATTTGGAGAATTCCTGTGTTAAGTTGGTTAGTTCTGAGCTTTCTCCTCCTTCCATTTTAATTTTGAATATGGTTCTGGCCTTTTCTTCCTTTCTCTCTCCAAGTTTTGATGGCTATTATCCTTCCCCCTAATCATAGCTTTAAAGGCAACCAACAACATAAGTTGCTCCTGTTCTCCAGCATGGGGTCTGGCATGGATTCACATGCTCATGAATATTCCCCGTCGTCAGGCTGGGAATCCTTGGTAAAGAAAAAACCAGTATCAGTTTCGTTTCTGATCTGTCTTTCGTAGTAATAACCAATCACTGGTCTCTGCGTCATACTGACCACAGCCAATGACTGCCCTCTACCTAAGCACCGCCTCTGGCAGCCATCTTCAGATTTTTACCGCACGTTCATGTGTTGGGATCCTCGTGCTATTGCTCTCGAGCGTTAGTGCTATTTTTTCACGTTTTTTCTCAAAAACTTCGTTTTTTCGGTCAAAAGAGCCTCAAGCTCCACCGACTCTCCATCCGATCAACGGGGGCCCGTTTCGGATTCGTCTGCGCCCCTCAAGGGTGAAGATTTCGTCGAGCTACGCTTTTGGAGGACTCCAGAAGTTTCTCAGGCCCGGCCATGGCCCAGGAGAAGGGAAGTTCGACGCCCGGAAAGCTGTTCAGGGTCTGCCCTGGATGCCAGCTGCAGAACGTCTTCAAGGAGGGCGAACACTCTTTTTGTCTTTACTGCCTACATGAGGACAAGACGCACGTGGAGAAGAACTGTGCGTTTTGCGGCAACATGTCGGAGCGGACCATGAAGGACCGCCATCAACGTCTCGCCAACTGGCTAGAAGGGAAGAGCCCGTCCGGCGAGAAGAAGAGGAAGAAATCCGAGCGGTCTTCTAAGACCTTTGAGGACGCCCCGGCGACGGGGGTCCAACATAAGGCCAAGCACCGCGATTCCGCTGGCACCGGGAGCGCCGAACGGTCGGGCTCTACGGGCGCCAGGCAGGGCGCACCCTCCCCGGCACCATCAACCACGAGCCAACGCTCTGGGTCGGGTAAGAGGAAGGCCGAGCACCCGGCGAAGCTCCTGGAGAGGCCCCGGTCGAGCTCGAAGGCGGAGGGGGAGCGAGGCAGTGTCTCCCCCCTCAAGGATAAGGCGGTGAGCGCACCTAAGGTGGTGAATGCCTTAATCCATCCGGCCAAGCCCTCTATCGAAACTGTCGCGGCGGCCCTGGCTCAGCCTGTGGAGGCTACACCAGTGGTGGCGACCTCGGGGCTTAGAGTCTCCCTGCCACCTCGGAGGGAGTCCTCTTTTGTGCCCATCGATAGGACCCCCGTGAAATCCCCCGTGGGGAAGAAAAAGGGGGGGGGCAGGGCGTCGTCGTAGATTCGGCCTCAACCTCGGAGGAGGAGCTGGTCGAGGTCTTAAGCCACGGCCTCGGCGTGGAAGAAGACCGGCCCGTCGGGATGGATCCCGACGCAGGTGACGACATCGTCGAGGGTACCGACGGGGCCCCTGATCGCCCGTCGGATTCCCCTCTGCCAGCGCCGCGAGACAACTCGGCAGCCATTTTGTTGGCTATACAGTCCTTATGCTCTGAGATAAGGACGAGACTACCGTTGCCGACGGAACCTCTCCCGTCGGGGGACCCAGAACCGGGACCTTCTGGTGTTCCCCCTACCAAGAAAAGAAGGATCCACCCTCCACCTCCTTTTCAGCCGTCGCGCCCCTTCCAGCCCTCCTCCCCGTCCACCCGAGGGGATGATACGGGGACTGACACGGCAGCGACGGGTACGGACGACGAGGTATACGATGAGGATGTACCGTCGTCGCCTCCCACCAGGGCTTCTCCGCCCGACGAGATTGGATCGTTCCACTCAATGATCGTCAGGGCATCCGAGCTTTTCCAACTCTGCCCTGAGGAGAAGAAGAAGGAAGGTTTCCTTTATCAGCGGCGCGAGGCCAAGAGGAAGACGGTCCTCGCGGTGCCTCTATTGGACGACATTTGGGATGAGGGCCTCACCCTCCTCAAGAACCCGTCCACGACGCCAGCTAGAAGAGACCGGTACGAGGAAAAAGTACCGGGTCCCGGACACAGCCCCCCTGTGCCTCCGGGCGCAGCCTACCCCGGACTCCGTCGTCTCCGTGGCGGCCAGGAAAAAAGCGGGGGGGGGGGTGCGGCCTCCACATCGACTTCCCCACCGGACGGCGAGGGAAAGAAGTTGGACGCTATGGGACGCAGAGTCATCTCGTCTGCAGCGACGACGATTAAAGCTGCCAATGCCTTGGCTATCGTGGCCCGATACGACAGGGAGCTCTGGTACAAACTGGCTCCCCTGCTGGACTTCTTGCCGGACGACAAGAGGGCAGAGGCCCTGGAGATCCTGCAGGAAGGTGAGGTGGCTTCGGACCACGCCATTACCGTTGCGACGGACATCGCCGACACTGGGTTCCGCCAGTTGGGCAACGGCGTTTGCCTTAGGCGGCGTGGATGGCTCAAGGCTACGGGCTTCTGTCAAGACGTTCAGACCAGAGTCCTGGACATGCCCTTCGATGGGAACAGCCTGTTTGGGAAAACGGTGGACGATTCCCTTCAGGCCATTAAAGCGGACACCGAGACGGCCCGGGCCCTTGGAGTTCTGCAAAAACGACGGACGCCCTTTCGGAGCAGCGGAGGCAAGGGCGCCTGCAAAGGTTCCGGCGGCGGTTTTTCCTCCTACCGTCAAGCGGCCCGCTCGTCATCTCAGGAGGCCTACAGAGGACGAGGCAAGCCTGGCGGACCCCGCCGTCGTCGCCAAGGACAAGGCGCTAAAGCCTCGTCGAAGCAGGATTGAACCGGCCGGGGGGTCGGGCCCCCACCGAAGCACCCCGGTGGGAGGCCGGCTGGCGAGCTTCGTCAGCGTGTGGGAGTCCATCTCCACCGACCGATGGGTGCTGGACGCCTTGGCCCGGGGCCACGCGCTCGAGTTTCAAAAAAAGTGTCCGCGCGTCCCCCCCGTGGCCAGGAAAGAACTTCACGTCCCTCAACTTCTCCTGGAGGTGAAGGCGATGCTCAAGAAGGGCGCCATCGAACTCGTCCCAAAGAGGCTGCGGGGCTCCGGAGTCTACTCAAGATACTTCCTCGTGAAGAAGAAGACGGGGGGGATGGCGCCCCATCCTGGACCTGCGACGTCTGAACAAGTTCATCAAGGCGCAAAAGTTCCGGATGGTCACCCTCCAGCACGTCCTGGGTCAGCTGGAGGAAGGAGACTTCCTGTCGTCGTTGGATTTGGAGGATGCCTACTTCCATATTCCCATCTTGAAGGGGCACCGTAAATTCCTCAGGTTTGTGGTCCAAGGGCGGCATTACCAGTTCAAAGCCCTCCCCTTCGGTCTACGGTCGGCACCCAGGGTGTTCACCAAGTGCCTCGCACCGGTGGCGGCTCAGCTGCGCCGCGAAGGGATCCACGTCTACCCCTACCTGGACGACTGGCTCATCCGAGCCAAGACAAGGGAGCTTGCCGTGGTCCACACGGCAAGGACCGTCCAACTTCTCACGGACCTGGGATTCTCCGTGAACTACGCCAAATCCCACCTGGTACCCGCGCAAGACACTCTGTTTCTGGGAGCGAGGCTCAACACAGTGTCCCTTCGGGCCTCCCCGTCGGAGGAGAGGACCAGGATGTGCAGGCTCCGGATGCGCCCGTTGCAGGAGTTCCTGGACGCGCGCTGGATCCAAACGACGGGCAACTTCGAGGAAAGGATCACACTCGACGAGAGTTTCCGACGAGTGATCCGGTGGTGGGGCACCCGCGCGCATCTGACGGCGGGCATGGACTTCCAGACCCCAGCCCACCAGGAGACAGTGACCACGGATGCCTCCCTGGAAGGGTGGGGAGCGCACACCGAAAATCTGCACGCAAGGGGCCTTTGGCTCCCGACGGAGAAATCCTTACATATCAACGTCCTGGAGCTCCGTGCAGTGTTTTGGGCCCTCAGGTCCTTCCTTCCGTCCCTCAAGGGCAAGGTGGTGAGGATCTTCACCGACAACACCACCACCATGTTTTACATCAGAAAACAGGGCGGAACCAGGTCCCCAGCACTGTCCAAGGAGGCGCAGGACCTGTGGCATTGGGCAGTCGCCCAAGGGATGTTTCTGTTGCCGTTTCATCTGGCAGGGATAAAAAACACCATCGCCGACTCACTCAGCAGGGAGCTGCGCTCGTGCCACGAGTGGGAACTACGGCAGGATCTAGTGGCTCGCCTCTTCCGACGGTGGGGCACACCCCAGATCGACCTGTTCGCGACGGCGACGAACTCCAAGTGCCGGAGGTTCGCCAGCAGGTTTCCCCAGGCGAGGAGCATGGGCGATGCTTTCTCGTTCCCCTGGGAGGGCCTGTTCCTCTACGCGTTCCCTCCTTTGCCACTGCTAATCCGGCTCGTCAACCAGCTCAAGAGGTCACGGTGCAGGATGATCCTCGTCGCACCTGCGTGGCCGAGGCAGATATGGTTCCCGGACCTTCTGGACTTGTCAGCGTCCCCGCCAATCAAGCTGCCGGTGGACGCGATCTGCTCTCCAGGGAAGGAGGCGCCATCCTCCACCACGACCCGAAATCGCTGAACTTGCAGGCCTGGCTCCTGCAGCGCTAGAGTTTGGAGGATACGACATACCGGCCGACTGCAGAGAGGTTCTTGCAAAGGCCAGGGCGTCCTCGACTCTTAAATGCTACGGACACAAATGGAAGAGGTTCTCTGTCTGGTGCCACGCACAGAAGATTAACCCTCTACGGATTACGGCTCCCCAAGTTCTGCCGTACCTGCTGACGCTGGCCAAAGCTGGACTGGCACACGCGTCCATCAAGATTCATCTTGCTGCGATCTCCCGATACACCAGAACCACGGGACGGACGTCCTTGTGGTCTCATCGTCTGGTGAAAGAGTTCATGAAGGGACTGTTCAGATCGTTCCCGCCGGTGAAGGCTCCGGCCCCGGCGTGGGAGCTCAACGTGGTGCTGACCAAGCTCATGGGACCTCCGTTCGAGCCTCTGCACTCGGCCCCGTTGAAGTTTCTGTCGTGGAAAACAGCGTTTCTTGTGGCCATCACCTCCGCACGACGGGTGGGAGAGATCCAGGCCCTTTCCTGCAAGGCCCCGTACTTGACTTTTCACGACACGAGGGTAGTGCTCAGGACGCACCCCTCCTTCATGCCCAAGGTACCGTCGGACTTCCATCTCAACGAACCCTTGGTGTTGCCTGTGTTCTTCCCGTCGCCTTCGTCGCCGGCTGAGAGGACTTTGCACTCGCTGGATGTGGCTAGAGCGCTGAAGTTCTACGTGGACCGCACGAAGTGTTTTCGGAAGACGTCACAACTCTTTGTGAACTTTGGACCTGTCAATCAGGGGAAGGCTCTCTCGAAGGCTTCCATTTCCAGATGGCTCTCCGGCTGTATCATGTACTGTCATCGGTTGGCAAACCGACCGCTGCCCGGCCGTCCGAGAGCCCATTCCACCAGAGCGATCGCAGCTACCACGGCGTTCCTTTCTGGTGTGCCCCTGCTGGACATATGCAGGGCTGCTACGTGGAGGTCGACGCACACCTTCACAAAGTTCTACTGCGTCGATCGGGATTCCAGGGAGGAGTCCAGGGTCGGCCAAGCAGTGCTGCGCAACCTGTTCGCCTGAGGTGAGCCTGGTGAGGAGGTAAGATGCTTAAGGTAAGATGCTTAATGTTGAGTTTGATGCAATGCTTAATGTTGAGCCTTTGCCACCTCCCGTGGTTGTGCATGTGTGTACTGCTATGTATTCTTTATTCATGAGCATGTGAATCCATGCCAGACCCCATGCTGGAGAAGGAACAAGTTACTTACCTGTAACTGTTGTTCTCCAGCATGGGTCTGGCATGGATTCACATGCGAACCCTCCCACCTACCCCTCTGCGGCTCTTCACTTGGTCATACTGCCACTTCACGTGCTTCCAAATCTGAAGATGGCTGCCAGAGGCGGTGCTTAGGTAGAGGGCAGTCATTGGCTGTGGTCAGTATGACGCAGAGACCAGTGATTGGTTATTACTACGAAAGACAGATCAGAAACGAAACTGATACTGGTTTTTTCTTTACCGAGGATTCCCAGCCTGACGACGGGGAATATTCATGAGCATGTGAATCCATGCCAGACCCATGCTGGAGAACAACAGTTACAGGCAAGTAACTTGTTCCTTCCCCTGTTTATTATCTTGAAAGAACTCCTCTTTACCTACTCGAATCTTCTCCTTTAGAGTGTGGGTTTCTCCATTTCCATAACTCCTGGGCAGCGCCTTATCTTCTTAATCTTAGGGTTACCTGTGCATGATCCGATAGTGCAATCGCCCCCACTTCTATCTCTGCTACAAAGCCCTATAAAGATTGCGACAGCCATATATAGTCGTTTCAGGAGGAGGCCCTATGGACATGCGAAAAGAATGTGTACCTCTTAGTATTTCCCCTCTTTTCCCTCCATGAGTCCACCAAGGACAGCTGTGCGATTTTCTCGCTTAGTTCCTTAGAGGGTTTGCCCTGGCTGGACGCATTCTCCATACTCTGAGCCGCCACGGGATACCATGCCATATTAAAATCCCCGACAATACTATGTCTTTTTGGCGAAAACCCTCCAGCATGGATTGTGTAAACCTATATTATCCAGAATTGGGAGCATATATAGTAGCTAATGTATAGATTTCCCCTCTCCCCTAGATTTTTGGGGCCAAGTATATCCCATTGGAATCCCTCTCTGAGGCCGTAACCGTGGGGTCAAGATTATTTCGAATTGCTATCGGCACCCCTCCCTTCTTGCACACATCATTAGATTGGAAGATTTGGCCATATCCCCATACTCTAATTTTGTGCTTGTCCCGGGCTTGTATGTGTGATTCCTGAAGGGTTAGCGGGTCTGGTCTCGCCCTTAGGAGGAATCGCTCAAGTGTCTTTCTTTTTACAGGGGAGTTTAATCCGTAGCGATAATTAAAGTATTGGTCTTAGCCATGGTCTTGGAAGAGCGTGAAGAAATAGCACTAAACTCCTAACCCCCTCCCCTTTCCCCTGTAGCCCGTAACCCACTCCCACCCCTTAAACCCCCCTACCACCCTCACTGGGTGGGCTCAACCAGCATCTAGCCCCTACCGATTTGTCCTCTAAGGGATTGAGCCCAAACTGTGCCCCAGTTGTAACAAGTGCAGGTCCACCAAAACCCATATTAGATTCTAATTGCCCCCATTCCTTCCCCCTGGTACCTTTTATCCCCAAATGACCCCCCTCGCCTGGCTAGTCTCTTATTGTTGTCCCAGGATTCTACCGTTCAGGTGGCGGTGGAGTCGGTCGGCTGATTCGCCTGCTGACCTAGTTCCTCTTCTCTGGGCCTTCGTGGATTGGGCGAGGCATCTTTATTTCCTTTGTTTTCGGCTTACCCGTGGCCAACTCCCATGGCCGCCTTTTTATTCTGAAGTTTCAGTGTACGTTTGCTTGTACTTTGTCTATTCCCAGAATTTTTGCTCCTTCTTCAGTGGATATGTTGTCTGCCTTCCCACTCAAAAACCATCCTGAACAGATTTCTTGTGTTCACAGGACATTTACGACTTGGCTCATTTTCTTTACGTTTAATTAAGGTAGTTTGAGACCGATCTTGAAAAAGCTGCAGCTCTGAACTGTTGTACGTGATCGGTTTCGCTTAGCTTGACGACATCAGTATTCTTTCTTTCTGACTGTACTCATGGAGAACTGCTAGTACATCTCTTGGCCTTGCCCCTGGTTTTTTCTGAGGCCCCACCCTATGTACTCTCCAATCTTGAGATTTGTGCTGTTGTCCATTCCCATTAGGTCTGCAAATATTGGTATTGTTGCTGTTTTTAGCTCTTTGTCTTTAACCACTTGGGCCAAGCCTTTTATATGTATGTTAGACCTTCTAGACCTGTTATCAAGATCCTCAGCTTGTATCTCCAGATTGTGCGTCGCCCTTGCCAATTGTTCCACCAGTTCATCTGATTTTCATGCATCGTCCGCTACGTCTTGGAGCGCATTCTCAGTCGTGTCCACCCTTTCTTCAAGTTTATTCATGTCTCCTTTCATTTGATGTAGTGTTGACGCCAGGTCTTCCCTCATTTTGTCCATTTCTTTCTGTAAAGTGCATGCGAGCTTGTCGCCGAAGTCCAGGAAGTCTTGTCTAAGGATCTCTTTAGTAACTGCCTGGTCAAGTCCAGTGGCCTCTTGGGGAACATCGTAGTCTAGTTTTTCCGAGCTCTGGTCATCTTTCGGTGGAGTTCCAGTCTCCCTCCTCCATCATTTTTGTATGTGGCTTTCCAGGGGTTTCTTTGCCCCTTTTGCCAAGTTTTGTGCTTCTTTACTCTGTTTTTGGACATTTTGCCCTCCTTGCTCCCCCCCACACCCCAGCCCCAGAACAGGGGTCTTTACTGGAAAAGTTGATCCGTTCTTGACCCTTTGGTACGATACTAAGCAAACACGGAGTCCTTGAGTCACTTGGCAATCCTCATCCCCTAATACACCTTAGCTTCACCAATTCTGATCGGAGCCTGGCTGATTAGTCTCTAGATGCTTATACCACTTGTTTGATCCTGCAACCCCCGGGCTGCCGGGCTTTTTCCTTCACTGAGGAGCGGGCGCACTAAGCTGTGTTCAGGGAGGATCTCCACTTCCTTCAGGCCGTCACCTCCTCTGCAGATACTGGGCGACAGCCTGTGCGCTCTCCTGATTACCGACACCTCTGTTTAACCGGGCCTACCTCGCCTATTCTTCCTGTGGCTTAATATCACCAGATTCGCCGGGTCTGCCCAGGGGATGCAGGACCCCAACCGAGGCCCTATTCCGTTGGTCACCCCTCTGCTTCCTGACCACCAATGCAGGGATTACGGGGTGCTTTAGTATGGAAATGTGCACGGCACTCTCCTCTACGAAAGGACGGCCATGCTCATGGACAGTTTTACCATGCCTCATTGGGATACGCATGAAGTGTCCGTTCTGTGTCCCGTCTTCCCAGCGGATCTGCCCCTGGACTTTTATGCACACCAGCGAGTGCCCTGAATGCCAGGATGATCCCACGGCCTGCTCCTTTTCAGATGGGGGGCCCCTCGCTCTCCGCTGCTCCGGGTTGGAATCGGGGGACCTCTTCCTATCGATCGACCCACTCACATTGTCATCCTTTCCACAGGAATAGTTTGTGTTCCGCGGACTGCCGGGGCATTCAATGGCTCTGTGCTTTCCCTTCAACCATGGGAGCCATCCTTGCAGACGAGGTCTCCGCGACAAAGATCGCTCTTTTGCTGTTTTGCAGCAATTCTATGGCTTTGATGCTCAAGCTTCGCCTGTTTCCGATATTCTGGGATCTTGGAACCTTGATTTCTTAATTATTTTCAAGGGGAGGGTTAGAAGTCTCGTTTTAGGCCCACAGGTCGGGAGAGCGTTGATTACGGGGCTCTCCCCCTGGCGTCCATTTTGGAATCTCCTCCTTTGGTGTCTTTAATGCATTCATGCCACTTATTACTACACCGTGGGTTCCAATATAGCAGCTTTCATTTTGTAATGTTCATTTACAATTTAGTTGGGGCTGCTAATATACCAAGTACTCTTAAGCATTTCGTAGTGACTGGGAAGAGCTCCCATTTCTGTGGTCTTGTTTATTATCAAGGAAGTAAGTTCCCTTTTGCATCGGTCCTTGGTACCTGAAGCAGCGACTTGCAAGGTACTGCACTTCGGCTAGAACTTTCATTATAAATAGCAATATTTCCGTTTCATGGGCAGTGCGTGCTTTGCCTCAATGTCTTGTAGGTAAACATTTAAAACAAAAGGAGATTAATCAGAATCTCCCATAAATACATTAATTACTTAATGGAATGTGTATTGTGCCGAATTGAATTGTTTGCCTTCTCTTTTCATTGACTACTGTTGTATTTTGGTCATTTTTTAGCTGAGGTAGTTGCTATATGCAATCAGTTTCACATGTGAAAACTCAACTTTTTTTCCCCTTCCAATTCGAAGATAAGACTCTTATTGTAAATTTACCTTTTGAATGACGCGTATAGAAGCCAACCTGGGACTTGGACTCGGAAAATATCCTGTTGAGATTGTGAAACAAAAAGGCACACTGCAGTGTAAGTAAGCCAGTCTCTGGCTCGGCAGCCTTTTGCATGTGTGAAACATAAATGCCAACACAAATAGTGTTGCAAGACCAATGATAAGTTTAAAAGCTACTCACTACTATTTGTATGCATTTACTTCTGATGTCGCTGAAGCTTCATCAAGGCATGATGTTTGTCTCAGAAGAAATATCCAGCATAAGATTTTTCTGTTCTCATCCTAGGTTTTCCCTTGATCAAGGGTTTTCTCCTTAATAGGCACATGCAGGTCCTATTATTAGACCTATTTTATTACGTGACACCCACTTTTTAGATTTGAGGATTGCTAAATGTTTGGTACTTTGAACAAAGCCAAGCAACTGGATCCACCTTTCCCAGAGGCAGAGATGCAGGAAGAAGCCCTCGACTAATGTGACATTTATATGCATTGTGATGAAGCCAGGGAATTTGTCCTGCCCCTCAAGGGGGAGCTACCCCCTTTGGGGACTGTGCAGGTGAGCCCACTAAGCAAAACACTCTCGGGGACAGGGCAAGCAGGATCCCACTGGGGGTGACCCACCCTTTTAGTGGACAAGGGCACCCCAGTGCACGCATCTACACCATATCCCTTAGTACCAATGTCCCAAGTGGTTTCAGCTTACATGGGGAATGATGCTAATGATAATATAGCAGAATCTTTAACTGTGCTTGGTTGTGCTGCTGACTCCTCCTGGAAGCCTGACCTACAGGACCAATGGTGTTCTCTCTCTCATCACAGGGAGAGGCCTAAAAAGGCAGAGACCCTTATCTGGAGAGAGGGGGGGCCTGCCTGAGGGTCTGGAAGAGGTCCAGTCCGAACAATGCTGTGCACAGCCAGAGCCTAGGCTGCAGCTCAGAGCCCGTTGACCCTGCAGGCGGGACCACGTCCCATATGTGGTTAGCACAGAGCCTACGGAACACTGCTGAGCCCAAGAGGGCTGCGAGTCCCAAACGCCAAAATCTCTGATGGAGGGAGACTGAACAGTAGCGGACGCGGCACCCGTGAGCTAGCATAGCCCGATGCCCGACGTAAGAAGGAACAGCAACAAACCGATGACCCGAGAACAGCAATTCCAACATGATCCGATCAGCCGTCTTCCCTCACAAACACGAAAGTGTTCCAAAAGGGAATGATGCACACAGCCGAAGAAAGTAACTAAAGGCCCTGCTGGGTGTTGGGTAAGATTTTCATAAATGTGAATGATCTTCCTGATCTGTGTCAACCCCAGAACTTTGTACTTTGACTTGATTATTTTTCTTTGTCCCTAGGGGAGTGGAAATCATTTTCTCCTCATCTAGTCCTTAACTCTTTTCATTGGTGACTTTTTGTTACGTCTCTCAATAGTGTGTGATTGGAGTTCTAGTTTCCTATAACATTTGGGCTTAGGCTGGATAGCCCCTTTGGGCTTACTTTTGTTTTCTCTTATCTCATTGGTGAACTACTATTCCTAAGAAGTAAAGAATATATATATATATGAATGGATTGTGTCCTCCCATGTATTCCTCATCTTAGATCTTAGATATGTATATCCTTACCTTCAGCTTTGCTGCTTCATACATTTTTTTTCTCTCTCCACCAGAGGGCGCTCCACTCGAGGCTGCGGCGTGTATGTCCCTCGTCGGCATCCGTCAAGCGCCGATGTCTGCTGTATAAATGCCTTGAGTGCGCTTGTTGGCTTCAGTTCTGTTTTTCCGTTAGCTTTGCTTCAGATCGATAAAACAGCACTTCAGTTCATAGGATAATGTCGTCTTCATCTAATCCTTCCACACCGAAGACTGGATTCAAGAAATGCCAGAAACGTGGGAAAAAGATGTCGCTAACTGATCCCCTATCGGAATTGACTCTGGTGCCTCGGTTCTGACCACCGTATATATGAGTGCGATTCCTGTCAGTCGATGACCCATAAGGCCTTAAAAGAACGAAGAGGTAAACTGGCGGTGGGGGAGGAATCATCGAAGTTTTCTTCGAGAGGGAGAAAAGACTCGGCTGAGTCTTCAGCAAAACGTCATAAAAAATCTAGGTCGAGCAGTAGATCCAGGAAGTCCTTCTTCCTCTAAAAAGGTGAAGAAAAGACGATCCCAGTCTCCCTCTTTCCCTTCCTCGATGTAGTCTGAGGAAGTCATAACATGTCCGTTGAGACATGACTACCCAAGAAAGTGGGAAGCTTTCAGAGCAGCTATGCCATGCCCCTGCTCACAAACCGTGACAGGGCAAGATCTAAAACGAGAAAATCCGTCAAAAAATCAAGGGCGTCATCCAGGGAATCTTCCCAGACTCCTCATAGAAAAAGCCTACCGGTGCATACATCGGAGGTAGAACTCAAGAAAATGGCGTCACTCATACGTCATCAAAGTCCTCGTCTAAAACATCCTCTAAGCCTCTATCGAAGGCGGCCGAGCACAAGGTGTCGATGACCCAACCTAAAAAGGTTACGTCGAGTGCACAGTCGACGGTGTCGAAGGCTCCTTCTAATGTGTCGATGGTCTCTGCAATTCCTTCGAAGGTGTTGAAAATTTCCTCGCCAACATCGAAAGTAATGGCTACAAAATCGACACCATCGACGTTTTTGGCGACGTCTTCGTCCATTCCAATAACAAAATCGACACCAATGTTAAAGTCTATGCCACTTGAAAAGGTGTTTCATCCAGAAAGCAAACATGATTTTTTTTAGAACCATGTCCTCCATATATGAAGGAGATTAATATGCAGAAGAGGTTTCACCTGCTGGTAAGTTTGGTACAAAACAAGTCGCTGGGGAGTTAATTGGTCCTCAATCTAAGATGCAAGACTTAGGAGTGCTTGCAGTCGGCAAGTGGTCTTGATACATCTCCAGAATATGAACTTGAAAAGCCTGACCCAGCTGAACATGCTGGTGTTGGGTTATTTAAAATTGATGAACAGGGTAACTGAATTTATGGGATGGAGTAGAAATTCACCTGTCTTATCAGGATGATGACATGACTGACATCCTTTCAGGAGGACCTCAGCAAGACCCCATACTTCCTTTTCATGTGGCCTTACAAAGGAAGGTTAACACTGCATGGGAAAACCCTGAAACTATTCCATCAGTAAATAAGTATTTGTCAAAATATAGACCCTGTCCCTCAGATCCCGAATACTTAAGTAAGCACCCATCTCCTGAAAGTCTGATAGTTCAAGCAGCTACCTCTACTAGAAATGCTGCATACCCTACAATCACCCCTGCTAGGGATGATAAAAAAGGTTGATGGATGGTCCAGAAAGATTTTTACGTCCGGGAGCATGGCTTTAAAATCCACAAATGTAACTTGCACCCTTTACATATATCCTGTGGGATGCATGTCCGCGGCAGCTGAACACATCCTGGAAAGTGAGGAATGTGAAGGGTTCCTATCCATAGTAAGGGATGGAAAGGAGGCTTCGGGGGAATGCCTTCTATCAGGTTTGGACACAGCTGACAGTATCAGTAGGTCCATGTCATCTAGTACGGTGCTACGCAGATTTGCGTGGCTAAGAAAGTCAGGTTTTGCACCGGATGTGTAATCCAGGCTTCTTAATATGCCATTTGATGGCTCAAGGTTGTTTGGCGGCAAGGCGGATGAAAGTTTGGAGAAGCTGCAGACCTCCAAAGCGGCAGCAAAATCACTCAGTGCCGCTATATGACAACCTCAACAACGCCCCTACACAGGCTCATCTTCCTGTAGGCGGTCATCCCTTTTGATTTTATTCCTCATTTGAGGAAGGGGACAGGCCAGTCAGAGGGCAAAGGAAATTTCCTTGGGGGCGAGAAAAAGGTGCTAGATCTGCCCCAGCAGCGGCATCTGTCCCTTCAGCTGCCGCAACTGCAGCTGCCGCAAAACCACTCTGAGGTTTTGACCCACAAGACCCCAGTGGGGGAGGCAGGTTCTCAAAGCAGCTGAAAAAATGGTGGGGCATTACTTCAGATGCTTGGGCACTTGAAACAGTATCCCCAGGTTACAGCCTTCCATTTCAAAAGAAACCTCAGAATCGCCCGCATGGATACAATTATGTCAAACATCCAGATCTGCTCCTGTTGCAGGAAGTCTTAACCCTGCTACAGAAAGGTGCAATAGAACATGCACCTGCAGCAGAGAGGAACAAGGGTTGGTATTCCCCATATTTCCTCATACCAAAGAAGGATGGAGGACTGAGACGCAGCTTGGACTTGAGAAGCTTGAACAAGTTCCTCAGGAAGGACAAGTTCAAGATGGTCACACTTTCTCAGATCCTTCAGGCTCTCCAACTCCAAGACTGGTATCATTGGACCTTCAGGATGCTTACTTTCATGTGCCAATCCATCTCAAGCACAGAAGGTGCCTGAGGTTTGCGATTGGCAATTCTCACTATCAGTCTCGAGTTCTGCCATTTGGGTTGACCTCCGCCCAAGAGTTTTCACCAAGTTGATGGCGGTGGTGACAGCGAGTCTCGGGAGAGGGGGGATTCACGTCTATTTCTACCGGATGATTGGATGATCAGGGCATGTTCTCCAGAACAATCCCAGGAACATCTGTCCAAAACTTGCCACTTCCTTCACAAACTAGGGTTTTCTCTGAATTTAAAAAAAGTCAAACATGATACCATCTCAAACTCCAGCTTATTGGAGCAGTCCTGGATACTTGTTCGGGCAAAGCCTTGCCTCCTGATGAGCGAACTCACCACATTCTACAGATGGTAATAAAATTCCAGAATGCCCAGTATCTACCAGCCTTGGATTTTCTCAGGTTGCTCGGTCTTATGGCAGCATGCATTTTTCTGGTCCCACAATCCAGATTAAGGATGAGATCCCTTCAATTGGCCCTCAGGACTCAATGGTCCAAATTTTCAGGACAAATGTCAGATCTGTTGCAAGTTCAAGCCAGAGTAGCACAGGATCTACAATCGTGGGCTTGCAGGGAACATATCCTCAAGGGAGGATCTTTTTGGCAACCATGGCCGGAGATCACGGTAGTGACGGACGCCTCACTCACAGGGCGGGCAGCTAACACCAACGAGTTGACAATCAGCTGTCGTTGGTCTCCATTGGAGTCGAAACTACACATCAACCTATTGGAGCTGAGGGCAATCAGACTAGCGCTGAAGGCCTTTGTGCCCTCTGTACGGGGAAAGATTGTCCTGATAATGACGGACAACACAGTGGCCATGTACTACCTCAACAAGAGAGGAGGAATAGGGTCATTACCACTGTGCAGAGAAGCAATGCATCTCTCGTTCTGGGCAATACACAAAGGGATCTCTGTCGGCAGTTAATCTAGCCGGAGAGCAGAACACAGCGGCGGACGCTCTGAGCAGGCAGAGCACAGTTTCCCACGAGTGGGAAATAGCTCAGGAAGTCCTTCAAGAGATCTTCACCCTTTGGGGAACCCCGCAAGTGGATCTCTTCGCGACCAGTGTCAAGAGGAAATGCAAACTGAACTGCTCAAGGGAATTTCCCCCGAGAGGAGCTCTAGGGGAAGCGTTCGTAGTAGACCGGGAGTTTCCACTTCTGCATGAGTTTCCTCCAGTCCCTGTGATCCCTCAAGTAATCGGCAGGTTGAGAAAGTTCAGGAAAACCATGATCCTAATTGCCCCGGATTGGGCCAGGAGAACCTGGTACCCAGACTTTCTGGACATGCCCATCTGCCCTCCAATATGTCTTCCAAAAAGAGAGGATCTTCTCTGGCAAGAGGAAGGTCACGTTCTCCTTCCAGAGCTCAACACACTCAACCGTCACGCATGGCTTCTGAGGTTGAGATGCAAGCATTTGTGATCTTCCGGATGACGTCATGGAGATCTTGTTTTCGGCCAGAAGGCCAGCAACTAAATCTCTGTATCTGTCTCATTGGAACAAGTTCAGTAACTGGTGCAGAGATAAGAATGTGGACCTTTTTCAGTGTGATATTCCCACAATATTATCTTTTCTGTTACACTTGGCTAATCTGGGGCTCCAGGTTGGCACGATAAAAAGGTTATTTAGCAGCTCTATCCATTTTTAAGCGCTCCTCAGGAAGAATCTTACTTTAAGATACCTTTTTAATAACTCAATTCTTAAAAGGTCTAAATCTGTTTCCGCTAATACCTTTTCAAGTTCCTGTGTGGGACTTAAACTTGGTACTAAAGTTCCTCACATGCATTCCATTTGAGCCTTTACATTCTTGTCTGTTACGGCTCCTTACTTTAAAAACAATACTTCTTGTGGCAATTACATCAGGCTGCAGGCTAAGTGAGTTGCAGGCACTTTCTAGCGGGCCTCCTCACTTTATCTTTTATAAAGATAAAATGGTCCTTAGAGTAAACCCCTCTTTCGAATGGATTGTGTCCTCCCACGTATTCCTCATCTTTTGCTGCTTCGGCAAAAAAAATTCTCGGCAGAGGGTGCTGTGCTCGAGGTTGTGGCGTCGATTGTCCCTCGACGTACTCAGTACTCTGTCGACGTCACCGATGGTATAAATAGCTCGAGCCGCGCCCGTTGCTTAAGTTCAGTTTTTCCGATCGCTTCGCTATCGAGAACGGCGCGCTTCTATTTTCTGTGAAGAAAATGTCATCATCCTCGACACCTTCGACACCCAGAACTGGGTTTAAAAAGTGTGCAGATTGTGGATCTAAGATGTCGATCACCGATCCCCACCGGATTTGTCTCTGGTGTCTCGCTTCCCGTCACCGAACCGATGACTGCGGGTCCTGTCAATCGATGACCGAAAAAGCTCTTCGTGAGAGGAGAGGTAAACTGTCGGTGGGGAGGGAGGCCTCAAAAAAGGTTTCGTCAAAAAGACACAAGAAAGCGACTGATTCTAAGGAATCGGATCGCCATAGGCGCTCGAAGAGATCTCGATCTAGGAGTAGATCGAGATGCTCTTCGTCATCGAAAAAAATGAAGAGGAGACATAGATCTCCCTCATCTTCTTCAGAGTCGACCGAAGAAATTTGTTGTCTGACTAAATCGGATTCTCCCAGTAAGTGGGAAGAATTCTGCAAAAAGATGATGGAGGTTTTTGAGAATGCGGCCTCGACCCCCTCGAAAGAACCTCGAAAAAGCCATACCCCTAAAGTCGCTCCATTGGACGACAAAGGGAAGTCCAAGGCTACTATGGCCAAGACCAGTAGCGTCGAGGAATACAAAAAACCTCGAGTCGACGTAAAACCCTTGAAAAATCTTAGTCGAGCACCTCTCCAGTGCCGGCCAAGAAACACAAGTAGTCGAAGACTTCGACAACTTCGTCGACGCCCTCGACGTCGATAATTTCGACGCCAAAGCCAAATGCGTCATCGACGCCATTATCGAAGTCGTCTTCGAAAACCTCGAAGACACCCTCAAACTTCGAGGGCTTTACCATTTCCTTTGAAGCAGATGGAAGTGGAAGAAAGGAGATTCACTCCTTTGCCCAGATCAAACTTTTTCAAATCTATGTCAGCAATCTATGTAGAGTCTGCTTTAGAAGAAGACGAGGTTACTCCTTTGGGAGTTACTTATGGTACAAGACAAGTTCCTGAGGAACTTATTGACCAGGAATCTAGAATGAGAGACCTGAGTGATACTCTACATTTTGCTAGTGGAGTTGGCACATCCCCAGAATTAGAGTTCGCCAAACCTGACCCTGCAGAGCATGCAGATTCTGGGTACAGGGGTCTTATGACCAGGGTAGTTGAATACATGGGTTGGGGTAATACTTCACCCATTTTTGAACAAGATGACATGACGGATATTATCGTCAAGGGACCTCAGAAAGATCCTGTTCTCCCTTTTCACAGGGCCCTTCAAAGGACTGTGGAGAAAAACTGGGAGAAACCAGAAACTATTGCTGCTGCAGATAGCACTTTTCCAAGAAAATATAGACCAGCTGGAACGGATCCTGAATATTTGAATAAACATCCAACTCCAGAGTTTAGTCATTCAGACAGCACCTACTTCAAAACAAACTGCTTATCCAACTATCCCTCCAGATAGAGAGGATAAAAAAATGGATGCCTGGGCACGTAAAGTTTTCACGTCAGGCAGTATGGCACTTAAATCGGCAAATGTCACCTGCACCGTAGCCAGGTTTACCCATACCCTGTGGGACTGTATTTTGGCAGCGGCTGATCATATTCCGGAAGGCGAGGAAAGGGAAGGCTTCCTGAATATATTCAAAGACGGGAAGGAGGCAATGGGGGAATGTCTCCAGTCTGGACTGGATACTGCTGATAGTATCAGCAGATCCATGGCTGCAAGCGTTGTGCTACGCAGATTTGCGTGGTTGAGGAAGTCGGGATTTGCACCGGACGTGCAAGCTAGACTCCTCAACATGCCCTTTGATGGCTTGAGGCTCTTTGGCAGAAAGGCTGATGAAAGCCTAGAAAAACTTCAGACCTCGAAAGCGGCTCCTAAATCACTTAGCGCCTCTTTGCGCCAGCCTATACAACCCTATTCCGGCTCATCTTCCTGGAGGGGTCGTTCTTTTCGATACTACTCTTTTGGTAGAGGAAGAGGACAGGCTTCTCAAAGGGGAAAAAGAAACTTCCCTCGTGGAGCACGAGGAAGAAAGTGCAAAATCAGCATCAGGAGCGGCATCTGTACCCTCAGCCACTCCTGCAGCCGCCTCCAAATCCCTCTGAGACCTTGTTACACAAAACACCATTGGGAGGCAGGATTTCTCAACATCTGAAGAAATGGCGGGGCACTGGAAACAGTACCCCAAGGTTACTGTCTCCCCTTTCTAAAAAGGCTTCAGAATCATCCACCGTCAAAATTCCGGATCCGCTCCTGTTGCAGGAAATTTTAACCCTGCTAGAGAAAGGTGCCATAGAACTGGTACCTGTAGCGGAGAGGAACAGGGGTTGGTACTCCCCATATTTTCTCATCCCAAAAAAGGACGGAGGACTGAGACCCATCTTGGACTTGAGAAACTTGAACAAGTTCCTCAGGAAGGACAAGTTCAAGATGGTGACTCTTTCTCAGATCCTTCAGGCTCTCCAACTCCAAGATTGGTTGGTATCATTGGACCTTCAGGATGCTTACTTTCATGTGCCAATCCATCCAAAGCACAGAAAGTACCTGAGGTTCGCGATTGGCAATTCTCATTATCAGTTTCGAGTTCTGCCATTCGGGTTGACCTCCGCCCGAGGGTTTTCACCAAACTGTTGGCGGTTGTGGCAGCAAGTCTCAGGAGAGGAGGTATTCACATATATCCCTACCTGGACGACTGGTTGATCAGAGCAAGTTCTCCAGAACAAGCTCAGGAACTTCTTTCGATCACTTGCCACTTCCTCCACAAACTAGGCTTCTCCCTCAATTTCAAGAAGTCCCACATGATACCATCCCAGAAGCTCCAGTTTATCGGAGCAGTCTTTGACACTTCATTGGGAAAAGCCTTGCCTCCCGAAGTGAGAGCTCTCCACATCCAGCAGATGGTAACGAAGTTTCAGAATGCCCAACATCTACTGGCCTTCGATTTTCTCAGGTTGCTCGGCCTCATGGCATCCTGCATTTTCCTAGTACCAGAGGCCAGGTTGAGAATGAGATCCCTTCAATGGGCACTCAGAACTCGGTGGTCCCAGTTCTCAGGGAATATGTCGGATCTTCTGCAAGTCCCGAGCGCAGTTGCTCAGGATCTTCTATGGTGGGCTTGCAACAAGAACTTTCTCAAGGGAGTCTGTTTGGCAACCATGGCCGGAGATAACGGTAGTGACGGACGCCTCACTCAAGGGGTGGGGAGCACACACCAACGATCTGACAATCAGCGGTTGTTGGTCTCCATCGGAGTCCAAACTACACATCAACCTATTAGAGCTGAGGGCAATCAGACTAGCTCTGAAGGCCTTTCTGCCCTCTGTACAGGGAAAGAATGTCCTGATAATGACGGATAATACAGTGGCCATGTACTAGCTCAACAAGAGGAGGTGTAGGGTCACTGCCACTGTGCAGAGAGGCAATGCAGCTCTAGTTCTGGGCAATACGAGAAGGAATCTCTGTCGGCAATTCACCTAGCCGGAGAGAAGAACACGGCGGCAGACCCTCTGAGCAGGCAGAGCACGGTCTCTCACGAGTGGGAGCTGGCTCAGGAAGTCCTTCTGGAGATCTTCGCCCTTTGGGGAACCCCTCAAGTGGATCTGTTCGCCACCGCGATCAACCGGAAGTGCGATCAGTACTGCTCAAGGGAGTTTCCTCAAAGAGGAGCTCTGGAAGACGCGTTCGTAGTGGAGTGGAAGTTTCCACTGCTGTACGCGTTTCCCCCAGTCCCCGTGATTCCTCAAGTAATCAGGAGGTTGAGAAAGTTCAGGAAAACCATGATCCTAATTGCCCTGGATTGGGCCAGGAGAACGTGGTACCCGGACCTTCTAGACATGTCCATCTGCCCTCCAATACGTCTTCTGCAAAGGGAGGATCTTCTCTCGAAAGAGGAAGGTCGGGTTCTCCATCCAGAGGTCAAGACACTCAACCTTCACGCATGGTTTCTGAGAGGTTGAGATACAAGGATTGGGATCTTCCGGATGACGTAATGGAAATCTTGCTTTCGGCCAGAAGACCAGCAACAAAGTCTTTGTACCGATGTCGCTGGAATAGGTTTAGTAACTGGTGCAAAGACCAGGATGTGGACCCTTTTCAGTGTGGCACCCCAATGGCGCTTTCCTTTCTGCTACATCTAGCTAATCTGGGGCTCCAGATAGGAACAATCAAATGATACCTTGCTGCGCTGTCCATTTTCAAGCACTCCTCGGAAGAGGTTTCAGATTTCAAAATACCGTTAATAATTCAATTCTTAAAGGGGCTCACTAATGTATACCCTCCAGTACCTTTTCATGTACCAACCTGGGACTTAAATTTAGTATTAAAATTCTGGACTTGCATACCTTTTGAGCCTCTGCACTCATGTCCATTGAGGCTTTTGACTCTAAAAACTGTCCTCCTTGTGGCCCTATCATCAGCCCGCAGAGTTAGCGAACTTCAGGCTCTCTCATGCAAACCACCACATACGATTTTTTATAAAGATAAGGTAGTCCTTAAAGTTAAACCTTCGTTTTTGCCAAAAGTAGTCTCGGACTTCCATTTGTCACAAAAAATAGTACTACCTACTTTTTATCCTCCTCATCTGGGCAAAGAGGAGAGATTACACAGATTAGATCCCAAGAGGGCTCTTAGTTTTTACATCTCTAGGATGGCTAAATTGAGACAAGATGACCAACTGTGTGTGGGTTATACTGGTCAGAAATTAGGCTTATCTGTAACAAAACAGACCATTTCCCGTTGGATCATATTAGCCATAGTTGAATGCTACAGATTAGCGGGAAAAGAACCACCAGATGGGCTTTGTGCCCATTCTACAAGGGGAATGGCTACTTCTGCGGCTCTAAAGAGGGGAGTCCCGGCAGCAGACATTTGTGCAGCTGCAACCTGGAAAACAATGCATAATTTTGTTAAACATTATTGTTTGGACACTGCCTCCTCTAACAAGGGTTTATTTGCAAAGGCAGTTCTGCATTCTGTCCACGAAAACTGAAATTGGTACTCCCACCTCCAAAAATTGATACTACTATGGGAGCCTATCACAAGATGAGGAATACGTGGGAGGACACAATCCATTAGAAGAACAAGTTACTTACCAACTGTAACGTTCTTTCGACTGGATGTTCCTCCCACGCATTCCTCATCGACCCTCCCATCCTACCCCACAGTACAGTTTACGTTTTCTTATACTTTCCTCTCACGAAGAATGTATCGGTCATGGGACACGCCTGGGTGTTCCTCCTATATGTTGCATCGAAAAAACAGAACTGAAGCAACGGCCGCGGCTCGAGCTATTTATACCATCGGTGACGTCGACAGAGTACGTCGAGGGACAATAGACGCCACGGCCTCGAGCACAGCGCCCTCTGCCAAGAGCATTTTTTTCCGAAGCAGTGAAGCTGGAGATAACAATTTATCACAAGATGAGGAATACGTGGGGGGAACATCCAGTCGAAAGAATGTTACAGTTGGTAAGTAACTTGTTCTTCTTGCCAAATATTCTCAGATTTTCACCTGTCACAAAAAAACACTGCCTACTTTCTACCCTCCTCTTCACGCAAGTAAGGAAGAGGAATGGCTACATAGATTAGATCCTAGAAGAGCTCTTAGCTTCTATATTTCAAGATTGGAACAACTGCGTCAATGTGACCAACTTTTTGTGGGATACACTGGCACGAATTGGGACTAGTTGAGACTAAGCAAACATTATCTATATGGATAATTTTGGCTATAACTGAATGTTATAGATTGGCTGGGAAAGTTCCTCCAGATGGGCTGAGGGCTCATTCAACCAGGGGCATGGCAACTTCAACAGCACTTCAAAGGGATGTCCCTGTGCAAGATATTTGTGCAGCAGCCACATGGTCATCCATGCTCAACATTATGCTCTAGATTCGACTTCTTCACAAGGTCTGTTCGCTAAATCAGTACTTCATTCTGTACATGACTAAAATGTCTGTACTCCTACCTCCAATACAAAACTGCTTTGGAAGTCCATCTAAGATGAGGAATACTTGGGAGGACACAATCCATTCGAAGAACAAGTTACTTACCAACTGTAACGTTGAATTGGATGTTCCTCCCAAGTATTCCTCATCGACCCTTCCAGCTTACCCCACAGTACAGTTTATGTGGTTTACACTCTAAATTCTTTTAAGGCTTGGCTCAAAAGAGGCAAGCCATTAACTACAATCCATTGGCTACAATATATGAAAAAACAGAACTGTGGCCAACGGGCGCGCTCGAGGCATTAATACAGCGGATAACGTTGGCGCTGGACGGATGCCGACGAGGGACATCAATGCTGCAGCCTCGAATGGAGCGACCTCTGGTGGAGAGAAATAATTTCCGGAGCAGCAAAGCTGAAGGTAAGGATAGATCTAAGATGAAGACTACGTGGGAGGAACATCCAATCGAAAGAATGTTACAGTTGGTAAGTAACTTGTTCATCTATATCTATATCTCTCTTGTGGAATCTGCTTGGATCACATGCGGTGCATAGGCTGACTTCTAGTGGAAGCTGTGGAGTATTAGTTGTTTTCGAAACTCAAAGGGACGTAGACGGGGCGTGCCAGGAACACTATCCCTAGTGTGACGTCCACTGTACCCATGATCCCTCGCGCGTCGTGGTCCCTCAGATTGTTTTTTTCTACCATTCGAGACACTCGTATAGCAGAGTTCCTCTTTCGGCGGAAAGCCATTGACTTATTTCAATTATCGATAGTGCGTTCTTTCCTTCCTTTACTTCACCGACCATCAAAATACCACACCAGTGAAGATGGACTGCCCGTCGAAAGACTACCGCAACGGACCGTTGGGCCTTGGAAGGCCGCCCCAGGCCTCGGCCCAGACAGTAGGTAGAGAGGGGGGCGGAGTCATTTTAGGATGTATATGCCCCTTTTCCTACATTACTTTCGCCCAGCTGCCATAGTTTGTAGTTATGGACAAGACCCCATTTAAATTTTGCCCCAAGTGCAATCGTAAATTGCCGTGGGTTGACAAGCATTTAGTCTGTAACTTGTGTCTCCGAAGATACCACGTTGAAACGTCTTGTCGAGCGTGTAGGCTCTTCAAGCCCAAGACTTTAAAGGACCGCTCCGCGAAACGCTGGGCCCACTACGCCAGGCAACCCGAGGCCATGGAGGTAGAAGGCGCTTTCAGTGATGGCAGCAACGCCGCCCAAGCGCAAGCCCCTGACCCCGGAGGACAGGCCGGCAGCTATATTGTGGGAACTACACCAGGCAGCGGAAGCGCATCAAAATCACACTCCACTAAACACATATCCCCTAGTCGTGACTCGACACGTGTCGAGTGTTCGACAACGCACGGCACCCAGGGAAAGGTCAGTTGAGTCCCTGTCCTATGGATGTTCTCGTTTGAGATCGCTGCACGACAGGATCCAACCGTCGATAGACGGCAAGGGTGTCACGTGCAAATCTCTCTCCGAAGGCCGGTCGTCCGCAGACGAGGCTTCGGCCCTTCCCACTCCCGAAAGTCGACGCTTGGTGTCAAATAAGGTATTAGGCCCCAAACAGTTGGATACAGTCATAGGAATAAGCCCTCAAAGACCCTTCATAGGGATAAAAGCCCTCAGAAAGAGAAGCCTAGGGGAACTAGGCCTATCACCAATAAGGACAAACCTGAAGAGATGGCCTAAAAAATCTGGGGTTATTCCTCCCACAGATGTAGACTTGGGACTTCCTTCCCAATCCTTGGTAATCCCAAATTCGGCAGAATGGTCTTCACAAGACATAGGGTAATGAGGAGACTGTCCTTTTTGGCCAATTTCTACGAGAAAGACCCTTCATACTTCCAGTTTCCAATCCGCACCCCCCACCACCACAGCTCCCTCTGGGTCTCAAGTCTCTGCTCAGCCTTCTGAACCCCCTTCTTAAAGGTCTCGTACAGAAACTCCAGTGCGTAGCACACTCATAGAGCTCTATAACCCGGACTCCAAAAACGTGAACCTCTCAATTGTAGAGGCAGCTGACCCTCAGTACGACGAGGAAGCAACAGACCCTTATTAGGAGGATGATGAGGACCAAGAGGCTGACCCAGAGGCCAATATGTACCCGATACTCGCCTATCGATCAGGATCTTCCTATAGTTGATTCTCCTATTGACATCCAACCCCTTCTTAATGAGGTGCTAGCCAAGGCAGCAGAGCCCTTTCAAATTGACGCCCAAGAGGATAAGGACATTGTAGCACAGATCCTGGTGACAAGAAAATAATGGCACAGTTTATTCCTCTACTCAATACAGCGCAGGATACAACCGTCATTAGAAGCCCCAGACCTCACACAGGCTGTAAACCCATGTGTAGAAAAACTTTTTAAACCCGCACCTTCAGACCCACTGTATATTAGAGGGCAGCTGAAGCCCGACTCTTTAGTTGTAACTACAACTAGGAAAAGAGCGGGTACCCCCCTTGCTTCCTTTGAGGATTGACCCGACAAGGAAAGCAAGAAGATTTACACCATGGGTAGGAAAGTCGCTTCCTCTTCGTCTTACCAAACCAGAATTGCGAACAATGCTACCCTCTTGGGACATAAATGGGAGGAAGTGTTGGCTCTACTATCGTCTGCCCCAGAACCACTGAAATCCCAGCTAGCACAGGTGGCCGCAGAAGGGAGGGGAGTGTCAAGCTGTTTACTTAAGACCAACCTTGACGCGGAGGACCATGCCGGAAGAATCATTGCTCAGGGTACTGTTATCAAACGTCATGCGTGGCTGCTGCAATCAGGTTTTAGACCAGAAACGCAGGCCACACTAATTAACATGCCTATTGAACCCAATGTGCTCTTCTGCAAAGCCGTCGAACGCCCTTTAGACAGCCAAAGACTAGTATGACCCACTCAAATGTTGGGACAACTCACCAACAAGCCACCGGGCCAAAGGGGTAATGGCAATTTCTGCGGCCAAGGTTCTCAACGGGGGGTCCAATTACAGTCCAAACCAAAGCTGCTCCTGGTATAATAATCGGTCAGTCCTCCCAGGGCTACCCTAGAGGACAGCGCAGAGTTCGTGGTCATGGAAGGGGCAACCCCTCTCGAAGCAGTGACATTCTGCTTCATGTGCCCTCCATGCCTCTCCAGTAGGAGGGCGCGTTTCCAGCTTCACCCATGCAGGGAGGGAATCACCTGAGACAGATGGGTGCTGTCCACAGTAGCAGGCGGATACTGTATAGAGCTCTTCAAACGACCCCACAACCATCCCCCATGACAGAAGATCGACTCAAGAGAACACCAGCATATACTCCTTGAGGAGATGGCCACTTTGCTAATGATGCCATCAAAGTCGTTCCGGCAAACCAGGTAAACGGTGGTGTTTATTCAACTTACTTCCTTGTGCCAAAGAAAGATCTAACAATGCGCCCAGTATTAAGATTTGCGCCCTGCAAACAAGTATGTCAAGCCACAGAAGTTCTGCATGACTACGCTACAAGAGGTAGTCCCTTTACTAAAAAGGGGATTACATGGCAACATTGGATATGAAGGATGCCTTCTTTCATATTTCAATGTTCCCAGCGCACAGAAGATTCTTGCGATTCAAAATAGCGAACCAGCACTACCAATTCAAGGTGCTGCCCTTGGGAATAGCTTCTGATCCAAGGGTATTCACAAAGGTACTGGCGGTGGTGGTATCGCACCTACGCAGGGAGGCAATCCCAGTGTACCCTTACCTGGCCGAATGACTCATTACATGGGTCCCCCCTAATTTGCAGACAAAACATTCAAAGAACAATCAACCTCCTCTTTCAATTGGGCTTCTCCATAAACGAGAAGAAAAATCAAGCCTAGTGCCAAACACTTCCAAACAGTTCCTAGGAGCGGTCTTAAACACGCAGTCCAAAACTTGTTACTGCAAACCGCATTATCAGGCCGCCTCCAGATAAGGATGCGCAAAGCTATGCGTTTGCTAGGCATGATGGCATCTTACATTTACCTGGTTCCTCATGCGTGCCTGCGCATGCGACCCATGCCGGAGTGGTTGTCGAAACAATGGTCTCAGGTAAGTGGTCAGTAGGACGACCTAGTGGTCGTTTCGCCAACACTTGTCAAATTCTTCGCTGGTGGACAAGGGGAAGTCTGCTGAAGGGGAAACCCTTCTACGATCCAGAGATGCAGGCGATTGTCACGACGGACGCCTCTCTATCGGGTTAGGGGGGGGGTTCACTACCTTCACCACACAGCTCAGGGTCTGTGGTCTTGCATGGCAGCCTAAAACCACCTCAATCTGCTAGAACTTCTGGCAGTATCCAAAGCCCTTCGGGCATTTGAATCCCATTTAAAGAACCAATCCGTGCAAGTCCTGATGGACGGCACTACAGGTGACACCCCCTGGTTATGCTTTCTTTGGCATCTATCAAGGTAAGATGGAATGTGAGGGTTGCGACCTCCTACACATTAAGTTACTTGCCAATTTCAATCACAGCGTTAACTTTGTTCTAATTTACCGCCCTCAAGGTGAATCCCCTAATTTCAATGACTATATTGTGGATATTGTCACACCGTTGCTGACTACTAACTCCGCCGTGGTGATTCTGGGGGATTTTAATCTATGGATGGGTCATACTAAGGACAGTAAAGCCACTGATCTTGAAAAATCTTAAAAAAAAACCTCCATATACACATCCATATTAATGAACCTACACATATAAAAGGTCATACCTTGGACTGGGTGGGAAGTGGAAACATATTAATTGATAATGTAATTACCACGCCATGTCCCTGGTCAGATAATTTTTGCATTCATTTTCAACTGACACTTCCTATCGCTCATCCTAGGAAACATGAACCTATGCATGAGTTGCTTGGTCGGAATATGAAGCTGGTTACGCCCCCCTATTCTCTCTCAATGTTTGGAGACGATAATGGAAAATACTAAGGCCTCTGATCGTCCAGAAGTACTTATTGGTATTTACAACAATCAATTTTTAAAAAATGCTTGACCGAGTCGCACCACTGAAAGGTCAGAGATACCACAAACCATCAAAAATGGTTTACTCCAGCATTGGCAAAATTGAATACCGTCAAGCGACCGGCGGAACATACTGGGAAAAAAGACAATACCCCTGAAAATGTAGAAATGTGGAAAATTAAGGCCAAGGAATAGAAGTTAGAAATTGTGGAAGCCAAGTACAACTTCTATAACAATCAAATCACTAACGCTGGGAATCAAACTGTAGAGCTTTAGTCTCTTGAGATCCTGAGAAAAACCCGCCCGTATAAACCCGGTCATTAAACCCACAAGGGATGACTCTAAAAAGGTACAAAAAGCCTTTGCGGATAAACTAAAAATAGCTCAAAATAAAATCCTTCAAAAAATTAGCCAGTATAATACCTAGCGCTATCTTTAGTGAACCCAATCATGACAGCATTGAGGAGACAGTGTAAATATAAAATTACAACTAAGATCTCAATTGAGGGACAACAATCTCCTAAAAAAATCCCAAAGTTTAAATTTAAAGAACATACCAACACAGATATTTGTAATATTATGCGAGCCATGCATCCTACAAGTTGTCCTGGTGAACTCCTACAATCTAAAACCATATTAGAACAGATATGGTTTTCCCCTTTCCTTTGTTAATGCTTCTTTTCGTACCAATCACATTCCCTCATCTATAAAACATGTAGTAGTCACCCCTTTGATTAAAAAAAGGTTGGTTTCGACCCAAATGACGCCGCAAACCTTAGACCAATTACAAACACACTTTCTCTTTCCTAAAGCTTGTAGATAAAGTTGCTACGCTATAATTGCAGGCACACGTGGCAGAAAGAAACATCTTTCATAAAAAAACACAGGGTTTCGTAGTTTTCATGGCACTGAGTGCCTTGCTGGATTTACAAACACACATGCTGTCTGGCCTGGAATCTGACAAGTCAGGGCTGCTGTTACTCGACCTTTGGCAGCCTTTGATTTGCTAGATCACAGGATTCAATTAGATCGCATCTCTAAGGTTGGAGATCTCTCAGAGGAGACAATAACCTGGCTCAAGTCATTTTTTGAAGTACGTAGCTCCAGAGTACATTGGGGAGAGAGCGACTCTGATGCTGAGATCACTATTTGTGGAGTCCCTCAGTGAGCTTGCCTTTCCCCCCTGCTTTTTAATATTTAGATCATCCCATTATGCTGGGATCTTGAAAATGCAGATCTCTTTTTCTACAGTTATGTAGATGACTTTCAGTTGGCACTGGAGGTCGATGGAGACCACAGCAAGGACCAAAAACATCTAGATCAGGTCTATCAAATGGTGAAAAGCTGGATGACAACAAATTGACTCTGCCTTAACGCCACCAAGGTGGAGCTAATGTTATATGGCCCCTAACAAGCTAGAGAGAAGCTGGGCTCACAGTATGAGTTTTCTGGTCGATTGATGTCGGATACCAGTGGCACCTATCTGGAAGCCAGCTTGGATAAGCAGGCACATGTTGATGCTGTAGTGATAAGCACCAACTATTATTTGAAAGTGCTTCGTCAAGTAGCCCCGTTTGTCTCGGAGGAGAAACTTAAGAAATTAATCTGGCCCGTAATACTGCCTAGAGTGGGCTACTGTAACACCCTCTTGGGACAAGCAAAGAAAGTAGACTTACAAAGACTCCAAAAGATTGAAAGCGCTGCAGTACGTACTGTCTTCCAGATGAAGCGCCTAGAGCCCACATCTGCTGCTAGGAAGAGTCTCCACTGGCTACCAATCTCTGCCAGAGTATTTGTGAATTTGTATTTGTATTACAATTTAAGCTCTTGACAACTTGCCATAAATGCATGTATGGTGATGCTCCTACATACCTTAAGAATAGGCTGAAGCTAGCTATACATGCCTAGTAGATATCTTCGCTCATCTAAGACCTGCTCCCTACTGGTAGACAGAGTGAAAAGAGCGTGTGGCAATGGCCGTGCCTTTCATGTACGGGCAGCACAAACTCCCGGCGGGTCTACGCAACATATCTGATCTTTTGATCTTCCGGAAACAGCTGAAGACCCTTCTGTTTTCATAAAGCTCTCAACCAGTTATCTGGTTTCTTGATAGAGCTCGATCTTTCCTCTTCATGGCTCCTGGATGCCTTTGGGCTTTGGCTCCTTATAAGTAAAATAACATAACTACAGCAATGTTTTATATCAACAAACCAGGGGGCACACGTTCTCCAAATCTGTCCAGGCTTGCGCAGCACATTTGGAAATGGGCACTGAAACGGAAAATGTTCCTATCGTGTCAGCCCATTCCAGGGGAACTCCACTCTCTAGCAGACTCATTGAGCAGAGATCCCCTACCAGAAGAACACGAGTGGCGTCTACATGAAAGAATCGTAGAACACCCCTTTTCTCTATGGTGTTTCCCTACAATAGACTTATTCGCTACAAGCAAAAACAGTCCATGCCTAGACTTCACGTCCAGGATCCCCAGCCGGCTCCAAGGGGAATGCCCTATGGATGAACTGGTCAGGGAAATTTGCTTACACTCCCCCGCATCCCCCACCCCCAACACCTCTCATGAGGAAGGTGGTGAACAAGATCCACAAGGAACCGATGACTCTCATCCTAGTAGCTCCTATGTGGGCAAGAAAACCGTGGTATCCACATCTGTGCAAACTGGCGATGTGCAATCCCATCAAACTTCTGTGCCCGTACAATCTACTCATTCAGCACGAGGGACTTGCGATGCACCCGCAACCTCACTCAATGAACTTGGCAGCAGGGCTCCTGAAGTCCTAGAGTTTGTACAGCTTAACCTGCCACAGAGATGCATGGATATCTTGAAAGAATCAAGAAAACCAAATACTAGACCCTATTACTTTGACAAATGGAGAAGATTTGTAATTTGGTGCCAGTCTAAACAGATAAACCTCATCGAATGTACTCCTTCCCACATTCTAACTTATATGCTTCATTTGCTAGATTCAGGGTTCGTTTTCAACTCCCTAAAGGTCCACCTGGCAGGCTTTATCAGCCTACACCACTTCCTGTGATAAGGTTTCATGGTGGAAAGTACCTGTCATCAAGGCATTCATGGAAGAAGTAAAGAGACTCCACCCTCCTGTTTCTAACCCATCACCAGCATGGGATCTCAACGTGGTAATCGCTAAGCTCATGGGACCCCCTTTCGAGCCAATGCACAAGTCTAATCTAAAACACCTGACTTACAAAACCGTCTTCTTATGGAAGTGATAGCCACTAAGAAGAGGGTGAAATACAAGCATTGTCAGTGCAGGATCCTTTCTTTGTTGTACACAGACAAGCTGGTTTTACGTACTTACCCTAAGTTCTCCCCTAAATTCATCTCCAAATTTCATGTAAACCAGTCAATTGAGCTACCAGCTTTCTTCCAGGAGCCCAACAGCTCAGCTGAGGTAAAACTCCACACACTAGATGTGAGGAGGGCGGTCCTCTACTAATGTAGACAAGACCAGACCAGACCGCTAAGAAAAACAGATCAATTGTTTGTCTCCATAGCACCAGGCAGAGAAGGTGACCGCATTTCGAACCGTGCCATCCCCAGGTGTGTAGTCGGATGTATCCAGCTGTGCTATTCCCTATCAGATGAGACGCTGCCTTTTACGCCCAGGGCTCACTCCACAAGAGCCCCCCCTGGCTTTCGTTGCAAATGTCCCCACAGAACGCATTTTCAAAGCAGCTACATGCAGCTCCATACATACTTTTACTCAGCACTACTGCATTGACACTCATTCCAAGACAGATACACAAGTGGGACAAGCGGTTCTAAGACATTTATTCGCTCATGAACCTTTTCACATCCCACCGCCGCCTTTTAACACTGTTCGCTAATCTATGCACAGCATGCGATCTAAGCAGATTCCACAAGCCTCAGAAGGGATACATTACTCCCTGTAATTGTATTTCTGATGCTTGTATCTGCTTAGATTCACATGCACAGAAGATTCTTGCGCTTCAAGGTGGACAGTCGGCACTACCAGTTCAAGGTGCTGCCCTTCGGTATAGCCTTGGCTCCAGGGGTATTCACCAAGGTACTGGCGGTGGCGGCGGCACACCTACGCAGGGAGGCAATCCCAGTGTACCCTTACCTGGACTACTGGCTCATCATGGGGGAGACTCCAGTAATTTGCAGATCAAACATTCAAAGAACGATTGACGACCTCTTAGAATTGCGTTTCTCCATAAACGAGAAAAAAATCAAGCCTGGTGCCAAGCACCTCCAAACAGTTCCTAGAAGCTGTCCTAAACACTCAACAGGAAGGAATTCATAATCTAGTACTGCAAATTCCTCTATCAGCCTGGTCACCAGATAAGGGTGCGCGAAGCGATGCGTTTGCTAGGCATGACAGTGTCATGTATTTACCTGGTCCCCCCTCACGCGCGCCTGCGCATGCAACCCATGCAAGAATGGTTGGCGAAACAGTGGTCTCAGGCAAGTGGTCAGTGGGACGATCTAGTGGCCGTTTCGCCAACACTTGTACAAAGTCTTCACTAGTGGACAAGAGAGAACCTGTCAAAGGGGAAACCCTTTTACGATCCAGAGGTACAGGCTCTAGTCACTACGGACGCATCCGTGTCAGGGTGGGGAGCACACCACCTTCACCACACAGCTCAAGGTCTCTGGTCTCAGAGTGGCCAAGAATCATATCCATCTGCTAGAGCTTCTGGCAGTATTGAGAGCGCTTCCGAGCTCCACCTGTTGAACGTGTCAGTGCAGATCCTGACACAGCACAATAGCGATGTTTTACCTAAACAAACAGGGAGGGACTCGTTCGCCAAATCTGTCCAAGCTTGCCCAGAAAATCTGGAAATGGGCACTCAGACGGAACATTTACCTGTCATCTCAACACGTTCCAGGGGATCTCAATTCGCTAGCGGACACTTTGAGCAGAGATCCCCTCCCAAGAGAACACGAATGGTGTCTACTCAGAGAAGTCATAGAAGACATCTTCTCACAGTGGGGTTTCCCCACTATAGACCTATTCGCCACAAGCGAAAACAGGCAATGCCCAGGATTCGTATCCAGGTTCCCCCAGCCAGACTCCAAGGGGAACGCCCTGTGGATGAACTGGTCAGGGATGTTTGCCTACGCTTTTCCACCAACCCCGCTCATGAGGAAGGTGGTCAACAAGATGCACAGGGAATCGATGACACTCATCCTAGTTGCTCCCATGTAGGCGAGGCAACCGTGGTTCCCACACCTGCGCAGACTAGCAGTGTGCGAACCCATCAGACTCCCGTGCTGGTACAACCTACTGTCCCAGCACCAAGGTCAAACAGTGCATCCTCAACCCAGCTCAATGAACCTGGCAGAATGGCTCCTGAAGTCAGAGTTAGGACATCTCAACTTACCAGAGATGTATGGACATCCTAAAGGAATCTAGGAAACCTAACGCGAGGCACTGTTACTTTGATAAATGGAAAGGATGTGTTTTCTGGTGCCAGAATAAGCAAATCAACCTAGTTGATTGCACTCCTTCCAATATTGTCACTTACATGCTCCACCTGCTGGACGCAGGCCTGGTATTTAACTCACTAAAGGTACATCTGGCAGTGCTTTCAGCCTACACCACTTCCCACAAGGTTTCATGGTGGAAAGTCCCAGTGCTTAAAGCCTTCATGGAAGGGGCAAAGAGACTCCACCTTCCAATTTCAAACCCACCACCTGGTTGGGGCCTTAATGTGGTGCTGCGTGGCCCACCATTTGAACCCATGCATAAGGCCAGTCTCAAACACCTGGCCTATAAAACTGCCTTCTTAGTAGCCATTACATCCATAAGAAGGATCAGTGAAATTCAGGCTCTGTCAGTGCAGGATCCTTTCTTTACTGTTCATAAGGATAAACTGGTTCTACGAACACACCCTAGGTTCTCCCCTATGTTTATTTCTAAATTCCACGTTAACCAGTCCATCAAGCTTCCGGCCTTCATCCAAGAACCCAAAAACTCTGCTGAGGTCAAACTACACACTCTAGATGTGCGAAGAGTGCTCCTCTACTATGTAGACAAGACCAGACCGCTAAGGAAAACAGACCAGCTGTTTGTCTCCGAAGCTACAAGCAGAGGGGATTGTGTCTCTAAAGGTGCCATCTCCAAATGGATAGTCAATTGTATCCAACTATGTTACTCCCTTTCTGAAAAGACTCTGCCTTTTATGCCAAGAGCCAACTCTACAAGAGGCATTGGGGCCACTCTGGCTTTCATTGCAAATGTACCCCTTGACACCATTTGCAAAGCGGCTACTTGGAGCTCTATTCACACTTTTACTCAGCATTACTGCATTGACACTCATTCCAAGACAGATACTCAAGCGGTTCTAAGACATCTGTTTGCTCAGGACCCTCCTCACATCCCACCTCCTTCTAACACTGCTCGCTAATCTATGCACAGCATGTGATCTAAGAAGATTCCACAAGCCTCAGAAGGGATACATCACTCACCGGAATCGTATTTCTGATGCTTGTATCTGCTTAGATTCACATGCGACCAACCCTTCCTTCCCTCTGAGAGAAGGCGCATGGATGCTTGTATTCTTATCTTCCTATCTATCTGCTTGGATAATCTGTACTCGCGCCAGTCCTCATGCAAGAAGAAATACAATCTGGGGGTCCTACACGCGTGAGGGATCATGGGTACAGTGGACGTCACACTAGGGATAGTATTACTGGCACGCCCTGTGTCGACGCCCATTTTCGAATTTCGAAAAACAAACTGTAATGCTCCGCAGCTTCCACCAGATGTCGGCCTATGCACAGCATGTGAATCTAAGCAAATACAAGCATCAGAAATACGATTACGGTGAGTAATGTATCATATATATATATATATATATATATATATATATATATATCTCATTTCCAGGGGATTGGGTCCTCCGACGTATTCCATATCTATGACAGGTAATCAGAAACACAGCTGTGGTGATTACCCGTCTTATCTATGGAATAGTTAAGAAAGTACCTTGTTCTTCGAGGGGATTGGTTTCTCCGACATATTCCATATCTATGACAGGTAATCACCACAGCTGTGCTGGTGATTACCTGTCATAGATATGGAATACATCGGAGGACCATCCCATTGAAAGAACGTTACCAGGTAGGAAAGTAACTTGTTCTACTCTCTGATGCATGTATCTGCTTAGAGTCACATGCTGTGCATAGGCCGACATCTAGTGGAATCTGCGGAGTACTACAGTTGTTTTTTTCGAAAAAAACTCCAAAAGGGATGTCTACCGGGCGTGCCAGTAATGCTAGCCACTGTACCCATGGTCCTTCACACGTTGGTGTCCCTCAGATTGTTTTTTTCCGCCATTGTGAGCGGTCGCTTATCGCAGAATGCAATTTCAGCTAATGCCATTTACTTAAAGTTTTAAAATAGTTACACTTCCTGTCCTTTTTCGACCGCCGGGGTCTCGACGCAGTGAAAAATCAATGATTGAAGGACAAGATGAACCGTTGGGTGAAGAAACATTGACGGGTTCCTATCTGCCTTGGAAGGCCCAAAGGGACTAGGCCCTTAAAGTCGGGAGAGTGGGGGGCGGTCATATCGCAGTGTATTTCTCCACCGCTTTCCTTTGTCGCCCTGCTGCCTTCCCCAACCATGGATAGGACACCTTTTAAATTTTGCCCATCCGGTAATAAAAATGTCTATGGATCGATAAGTGTGTAACAAGTGTCTTAATCGGGATCACGACGAAGGGCACTGTCAGGCTTGCAAGCTCTTTTGACCCAAGACCCTTAAAGATCGTGTGGCGTAACTCTGGGTCCATCACACCTAGCAGGCCGAGGCTGTCATGGACATGGAGGATGCCTCCAGCGATGGCAGCAACGTCCTTTCGGACGGCGAGGGTGACTGGGAACTCCCTTGTTCCCCAGTGCTAGCCTCCGACCCTGGAAGACAGGCCGGCAGCTTTGTTGTGAGGACTACACCCAGCGGCAAAAGCACCCCATCTCCCCACACTAAACACATTCACTGCAGCGATGTCAAGCACACGCTGAGATTCGGCATGTAGGGACAGATCTGTTGATTCTGTCCTCTGGGCACTGCAAGAGTTGGTTGCCTCCTGACATGCCCCATAAGTCTGAAGACGCCGCCCATAAATCCTCGTCTACTGAGCGCCGAACATCGAAAGACGCAGCGGAAGCCCCTCTCGACCGCCGAACGTCAGAGGACGCGGCGAAGGCCCTTCCAGTGCCGAAACTCGACCTGTCGTCGAAAACAACTCCTAGTTCAAAGAAATCCTCCTCTAAGAGCTATGACCATAGGGATAAACAAAAGGACAAGGATAAGTCCCTTAAGGACAAACCTCATAGTGAAAGGCCTACCCCTGCCACAGTTACTGTACAGGAGATTGATAAAACCCTACAGGGAGATGGTGAAGGCCTTTTAAGTGAAGCCCTACATAAGGGCCTGCCTACACCTGCTGTTCCTTACCCTGGCAGTATCCCCAGCTCTGCCAAATGGTCAGCTCAGGACATAGAGTAATGTCCAGAATTACTTTCTTTGATAACTTATTTGAAGGGCACCCTCAAGCCTTTGAGAGCTTAAAAAATACACCCCCACTGATCAGGCTTCTACTTCCCAGCCCCGTCCGTCATCCCAGCCATGAGGAAAAAGAGCTCTCATCTCTTCTGATCCTCATGATACATCTACTGCCAAATAATCTCGCACCCCTGCAGATCTTTGATATTCATGCAGACAAAGATGAATATCAATAGGATGATCAGTAATTTGACGTAGACGACGAGGGGGATAATAATAATAATGACGATGAGGCAGAGGTTTATGCTATGTACTCTCCAGTTCCACAGGATTCCCAGTTACCGGATTCCCCAGTGGATTATCAACCCGTGTTTAATGACATTTTGGTCAATGCTGCTGCACACTTCGGCATTGAGACTCAAGAGACTCGGTAGGACAAGGATTTTGTCGAACATCTTTGGGGACAAGAATGCTGCCACCCAGTTTATACCCATTTTGAAATCCGTTCAAAGAAGGTTCCAAACTTCTCTTGAAACGCCCAACCAAACAAGGGCAGTTAACCCAAGAATAGAGAAGCTATTCCGCCCGGCCCCATCTGATCCCTTGTATATAAGAGGACAGTTTAGGCCAGATTCACTGGTGGTCACAACTACCTGGAAGAGAGCTGGTACACCCTTGGCCTCCTCCGAAGCACCACCAGACAAAGAGAGCAAGATGCTCTACACCTTGGGTAGAAAAGTGGATACTTCTGCAACTTACCAAGCAAGAATCGCCAACAATTCCACACTGTTGGTAAGCTATGACTGCACTAAATGGGATGAGGTTACTGCCGTAGCTGAGACTGCTCATGAACCTCTGAAATCTAAATTTACCCTTGTCACAGCCGAAGGCAGGTCCACTGCCAGCAGTCTGCTTAAGAACCACCTTGACGCTGCAGATAATGCTGGACGCGTAATCTCAGAAGGCACTATCTTCAAGCTCCATGCCTGGCTTCAACAGTCCGGTTTTAAACTAGACTCGGGCAACCTTGCTCAATATGCCAATAGAACCTAACGTTTTATTTGGCAAAGCAATGGAGGATGCTCTGAAGTCGGCCAAGGATGAGTATGAAACACTCCAAGTCCCTTGGCCCACTCACTAATAAACAGACCGGACAAAGGGGAGGTAACAATTTTAACCGTTTTCGCGGCCAAAATCAAAGAGGCTCTGGTTACAGGTAAAACCAAAATACATCTTGGAATTACAACCTAGGTGAAGCATCCCAAGGTTGTCCTAGAGGCTAGCGCAGAGGTCGCGGCCAGGGGAGAACCTCCACTGGCAGAGGAACGCCTCCCAAACAATGACGCCCCACTACAGGTCCCCTCCCGTGCCTCCCCTGTCGGGGGATGGATTTCAAACTTCACCCATGCATGGGAGGGCATAACCACAGACAAGTGGGTGTCATCAACAGTAGCAGGAGGTTATTGTGTGGAGCTCCTAGAAACACAAACCTCCCCCCGCGCCAGAGGAAGACGTCCAGAGAGGAAGAACTCATCTTGATAGAAGTCAACGCGCTACTCCTCAAAGACGCCATCGAGATAGTGCCGTCCGAGGTAAACGAGGGTATCTATTCTAGATACTAATTTGTACCAAAGAAAGATCTGACATTGTGCCCAGTATTAGACTTGCGCCCTGCGAACATATGTCAAACTACAGAAGTTCTGCATGACTCCGCTTCAAGAAGTAATCCCTCTGATTAAGTGGGGATTACATGGCAACATTGGATATGAAAGATGCTTATTTTCATATTTCAATGCTCCCAGCACACAGAAGACTCTTGCGGTTCAAAGTAGCAAACCAGCACTACCAATTCAAGGTGCTACCCTTCGGAATAGCCTCGGCTCCAAGGGTATTCACCAAGATACTGGCGGTGGTGGCATTGCACCTGCGCAGGGAGGCAATCCCAGTTTACACCTACTTGGATGACTGGCTGATCACAGGAGAAACTCACATCTTTGCAAACTAAACACGCAAAGAACCATGAATCTTCTGCACCAATTGGGCTTCTTGATAAACGAGAAAGTGAAGTCTTGGACCAAATACATCAAAACAGTTCCTAGGACCTGTATTAGATACCCAAACAGGCTTAGCTTTTCTGTCCATGGAAAGAGTGCAAAACATTCTTCAGCAAATACACCAGTATCAAGCCGGTCTCCAGATGAGCGTACGCAAAGCAATGCGATTACTAGTCATGATGGCATCATGCATATTTCTAGTCCCACATGTACGTCTGTGCATGCAACCAATGCAGGAATGGTTGGCGAAACAATGGTCTCGGCAAGTGGTCAGTGGGACGATCTAGTGGTTGTTTCTCCAACACTGGTACAAAACCTACGCTGGTGGTAGAGAGAAAATCTGTTCAAGGGAAAACCCTTCCACGATCCGGAGGCACAAGCAGTTGTCACGATAGACACGTCATATTCCGGGTCAAGGGCTCATTACCTTCACCACACAGCATACGGTCTGCGGACTCTGGTCACTACACAGAACCAGATCAACCTGCTGGAACTACTGGCAGTACTCTAAGCTCTTCAGGCATTTGAGATGCAACTGACGAACTAGTCGGTTCTAATGCTAACAGACAGCACAACTGCCATGTTCTATAATCAACAAACTGGGGGGGAACGCACGTTCTCCAAGTCTATCCAAGTTGGTGCAAAGAATATGGAGGTGGGCACTCAAACGGGGGATATCCTTATCCTCGCATGTTCCACGGGTACTCAACACTCTAGCAGACTCTGAGCAGAGATCCCCTACCAGAGGAACACGAGTGGCAACTACACTCAAGCGTCGTAGACCACATGTTCTCTCTATGGGGTTATCCCACACTAGACTTGTTCGCTACAGAAGAAAACAAGCAATGCCCAGACTTTGCGTCCAGGTTCCCCCAGCCAGACTCCAAGGGGAATGCCCTATGGATGAACTGGACAGGGAAATTTGCTTACACTACCGAAACCCCCCACCCCCTCCTTTCCCCCCCGACACAATTAATGAGCAGGATTGTGAACAAGATGCAGATAGAACAGATGACGCTCGTCATAGTTGCTCCTATGTTGGTGAGACAACCATGGTATCCGCATCTGTGCAAACTAGCAATGTGCGATCCCATCAAACTCCCATGCCTAACCAACCTGTTAACCCCACAAGGGGGGGACAACAGTACATCCTCCGCCACACTCAATGAACTTGGCAGCATGGCTCCTGAAGTCAGAGTTCGTACACCTTAATCTACTGCAACGGTGTATGGATAACCTTAAGGAGGCATGAAAACCCAACACCAGACACTCTATTTTGACAAGTGGAGAAGATTTGTAATTTGGGGCCAGTCAAAACAAATAAACCCTGTAGAATGTACCGCTTCACACATTCTAAATTATTTACTCCACTTATTACATTCAGGGTTAGTATTCAACTCTATAAAAGTCCACCTGGCAGCTTTATCAGCCTATATACCACCTCTCAAAGTAAAGTCTCCTGGTGGAAAGTGCGTCATTAAGGCATTTATGGAGGGAGTGAAGAGGCTCTACTCTCCAATTTCTAATCTCCCGCCAGGATGGGATCTCAATGTAATACTAGCAAAGCTCATGGGACCTCCGTTCGAGCCTATGCACCAGTTGAGTCTTAAACACCTGACCTACAAAACTGCCTTCATAGTCGGTATTACTTCATACGAAGAGTCTGTGAATTACAAGCCTTGTCAGTGCAGGACCCTTTCTTTATTGTCCATAAAGATAAATTGGTTTTACGTATTCATCCTAGGTTTTCCCCTAAATTCATTTCTAAATTCCACGTAAACAAGTCTATTGAGCTCCCAGCTTTCTTTCAGAATCCAACTAGCTCAGCTGAGGTTAAACTCCACACACTAGATGTGAGGAGAGCGGTCTTCTACTACATAGACAAGACCAGACCACTTAGAAAGACAGACCAACTGTTTGTCTCCATAGTAAAAGGCGGGGGGGGCGCATTTCTGAAAATGCTATCTCCAGATGGATAGTCCGATGTATACAACTGTGCTATTCATTATCAAATAAAACGCTGCCTTTCACGCCAAGAGCTCATTCCAAACGGAGCCCTGGAGCTATTCTGGCTTTTATTGCAAATGTACCATTAGACAGCATTTGCAAAGCAGCTACATGGAGCTCAATACATACTTTCACTCAGCATTACTGCATTGACACACATTTCAAAGGAGCTGCACAGGTGGGAAAAGCGGTGCTAAAACATCTATTTGCCGCTGCTCCTTCTCACAACCCACCGCCTTCTCATAATACTGCTCGCTAATCGATGCATAGAATGTGAACGAAGTAGATTCCACAAGCCTCAGAAGGGATACATTACTCACCGTGATCGTATTTCTGATGCTTGTATCTGCTTGGATTCATATGTGCCCACCCTTCCTCCCCTGGTAGAAGGTGCATAGTTATGAGCTGTCTATCTGCTTGGATACAACTGTACTCTCATTACACTTCATGCAACCTCATGTCAGAACAAAACAATCTGAGGGACTGCGACTCGTGAAGGACCATGAGTACAGTGGACGTCACACTAGGGATAGTATTACTGGCACACCCTGTCGCTCTCCCCTTTTCGAATTTCGAAAACAACCGTAATACTCTGCAGCTTCCACTAGATGTCGGCCTATGTATAGCAATTGAGTTCCCCACTGTCCGAAAGTACGTCGTCGCTGGAGGCACCCTCCACGTCCATGGCGGCCTCTGCATGCGTCAAGGTCCCTCAGATCGTTTTTTTTTCCACCATCGAAGCACGCTAAATCGCAGAGTTCCATATTCGGCTAATGCCCTTGATTAAAACGTACTCTTTCTATCCTTTAAATCACTGACCCTCGAACATCTTCGGCAGTGATAAGGACGTACGTCGTTGGGCAAAGACCTTGACTCAACGACACCCCTTTGGCCTTCGAAGGCCATTCTGGGCCTCGGAGACAGTAGGGAGAGTGTGGGTGGGGGGGTTGACGTTTCTTAGGGCCCTAAGAGAATGCATATTCCCCTTTACGCTCTCTATTTTCTCCTAGCTGCCCTTCCATCTAAATATGGAAAAGACACCATTGATATTCTGCCCCAGTTGCAACAAGAAGTTCCCCTGGAAAGACAAGCACCTGGTGTGTAACCTCTGTCTTGCATGGGCCCCCGACAAGGGCCATTGTCGAGCTTGTCAGCTCTTCAAACCGAAAACACTAAAGGACAGGAAAACCAAATTTTGGGACTACCACGCCATGCAGGCCGAAGCCGCCATGGACGTGGAGGGGTGCATCCAGCGACGGTAGCATCGCCGTCTTTTCTTATGTCGAAGGTGACCGGGAACCGACCGATTCCCACATGCTAGCCCCCTCGATCCCAATAGACAGGGCGGCGACGCTGTTACGGGGACGACACCCGCTGGCAGTAGCACACATAAATCAGCCCACACTAAACACATACCCAAGGGCCGAGAGTTGACGACAATGCCCTCTACACACCCGCACATGCCACCGAGGGAGAGGTCCACTAGTTTCCTGTCCTCTGGGCACTCAAGATCCAGATCGCCACACGACAGGCCCCCAAAGTTGCATGACGCGGCGGACGCCATGTCAAAATAATCAGCCGAGCGTCTGTCCTGCCGACGTTCGACACGCCTCACAAACGTCAAAATCGGCAAAAAGCACCAAGACCTCAAAAATTGCACATCTGGTGCAAAAACATGTCCCGGAGAACCTCTGTCAGGGGGAAAAATTCCAAAAAACACTCTTCAAAGAGGAGTCATTCTCTTAAAGAGAAGACTAGTACACCACACAGGGAAAAGAACTATGTTTCCCAAGGGGAGGATACCATAGCAGCAGCCTTGAAGAACAAGGGCCAGCCTACTCCACTAACACCTCAAACTCCTTCTTCTATACTAAGTTCCTCTCAGTGGACCTCTGATGACATTGATAGGGTGATGAGACTGATAACTCATGGTAGATTTAAAATTAAAAAAAATCCCCAGGCTGTGCTAAGCTTACAAAACACGCCACCAACTAGTGGCGCCATGTCTTTGCAACACCCAGCAAAGAGGCCACGTCAGGGCACCCTACTAGTCACCCCTCAGCTAGAACCAGTCCAATTTGATCTATATGATCCAAATACAGACTCTGAGGAGATTGAAACACTAGAGGAGGCAGACCAATACTACGATGACGAAGAGAATTCTCCCGTCAACTTGGACCCCCCTGTGGCAGATTCACTTCAGTATAATGCCATGTACATAAAAGCAGCCAGGCATTTTCAAATTCAGACCCAAGAGACGCAATTAGATAAGGATTTTGTGGAGGACATTTTAGGTGACAGGAAAGCTGTCACACAATTCATACCTATTCAGTCTGTTCAAAGAAGAATCCAATCTTCTCTGGAGACTCCAAACCAAATGTGGACAGTAAACCCACGTATTGCAAAAACTTTTCCACCCTGCGCCCACAGACCCACTGTACATCAGGGGACAATTAAGACCAGATTCACTTGCAGTGATTACAACTTGTAAAAGGGCAGGAACACCGAAAGCCTCATCGAAAGCGCCCCCGATAAGGGAAGTAAAATCTGTACACACTCGGGAGAAAAGTAGCCACCTCAGCGCCTTTTCAAACGAGGATTGCCAACACCACCACTTTATTGGCAAGTTGCATCTGCCACAAGTGGGAGGCGGTTGCTACCTTCATGGCCTCGGCTCCAGAACCACTAAAATTACAACTGGCCCAAGCAGTAGTGGAAAGAAAGGCGGTGTCAAACTGCATCCTAAAAATTAACTTGGATGCCGCTCACAATGTGGGCCGATTTAATCGCTGAGGGGGGGACCTCTTATTTGCCAGGACATGCCGGGGGACTGCATTGTTGGAATCGCTCTACACTGGTCTTTTTCCTATGATGTCTGTGTAGACAGGAGGTATGCCATTTCGGTGCAGTTGTGTAAAACACTGTTTGGTCTGCTTATGTGTGAACTTACTTGCTCGGGGCAGTCTAATTCTAAGTACCATCTCTTCCTCGCATCTAAATTTTCCACATCTGAAAGCAGAACCTCTGCTGTCACAGTAGATTCAGATATTCTCCATTTCTGTCCAAGGAGCCGTCCTAGCCTGTTACATTAGTTGCCTTCTGAGAATGAAAGTTAACCTTCTGTTTATTTAAGCTAACCATGAATAAAGGTACAATTAAGCCAACCATGTTCAAGTTTCCGAGTTGCGGTTCATAGATGACTCTTGGAGATAAGTTATGAATCTGAATAAGAAGCAGCTGCTGCTGCTAATTTCCTTGTTGAACTGTGTGCCTTTTTTGAAGTTGTATACTTCCTTCAATGCCTCCTCCTGCACTTGTACAAATCCTTTGTTTCTAAATCCCCTTTATGTCTGCACGAGTACATGCAATTCGTATGATGCAGAGACCCGACCCCGAGATTAAGAGGATGTTTGGCAAACTCCAATGTTTGCCCGCTCTGTTTCCCCTAGCGTGTCTACATTATCACCATGCAAGTCAATGATTGTCAATTTCCAAATGCAGCAAATTTTTTTAAGGAACACCACAGTCCGCATCCATATTCATTCAACTTTACTTTTGCTTGGTACTATGCTAAAAGAAATTTTCTAGACACTTTTCGTATTCTACCATTTTAAGAGTGAAGTTGTACCAAGGCTAGTACACTGCTCATTGGTTTCTTGCGCTCGTTTGTAGGATGTTAACCTAGCTGTAAAATGCTACAGGACTCTGGTGAGGGTTCTTATAAATAGCATCTGATCCATTTTTGGAGTGTGTGGGCATAGAGGACTTGATGGGGTGACTGCCTTCTCCGAATTGACAATGTGTAGGAGGTCTACGGTAAGCATTTAAGATTAGAAAAAAGGAGAGCATTAAAGGAACTGAAAGCCTAAGACTTGCAAAAGGCATTAAAACTGTCACGGCTGACGCAAGTATCCCAGCTTCTAAAATAGCTGCTAATACGACTTCAGAATTATTTTTGTTTTTGAAAAATATACTTCTGCTATAGACTGTATGGAGATTGGCTCAAATCTTGTATCTGTACTCTTTCGTTATAGTTGCTTACACCAACCCCGATATTAGTATGGTGCCAAGGAGTTGGAAATAATTGATTTCACATTGTGACTAGCTTTAAATCAGTTTTAACAGAGCTACAATGTCTCATTAACTCCTTTTGGTGAAGGTTGTAGGACTCTTAGTTTACTGAAATTCAAACCGAGCCAATTGATGGGACTCAGAATACAAGGGTAGTTGGGGGGGGGGGGGGGGGCGTGTGGTTTATTTGATGCAAAGCTCTTGGAGCAAAGTGGGAGGAGTAGTTGACCAATTGGTGGTTTTCTTTTTAAGAATTTTATGGTATGAGTGGCATTTAATTACCGGACCCTTTCTGTACGTTTTTGGTTTCACGAAAAACCATTCTCTATTGTTTCGAAAACAGACTTGCCTGTTATCTGTTGCTGGGTAATTACAACTTTAGTGAGGTAATGAACTTGTGTGACATGTATTGTTTTAGAGATCAGACACAGTAATTTGAGGATGGTGTAAGTTTTTAGTGATGTGTGCATGGTTGCCATTTTGCCTAATATCAAGAGTGCAGTTATCTAGCCTACAGCATTAGGAATGCTAGCAGTTGGTTTCTTTTTAAGTATGGTCCTATATGAACCAGCGTTCAGTTTGCTTTTCATTGAAGACCGAGAACTGGGTTGAAGTGTTAATCAATTCATCGGGGCATGTTTTGAAATCTGTAGGTGCTGCAAAGGTGATGAATAAAGGTCTGAAGAGGAATCCCGAAAAAGGGAATAGTGGGTCACTGGATACAAGCGGGGGAGTGACTGTCAATGATCATGCCTCATACAATTGACAGGGTTCTGAGTGGGATGAGTAAATGGTTCCATCTTCAGCACCAGAAACGAAAAGGTGGTGGTTTGTGCAATGCTTCAGTTGCAAGTCAAATGACTAGTCGATGACAGCAGTGGTCAATACGTTGAAGGCACTTCAGACTGTCCGGTTTGGGAAAGAAAGATTGGAGCCGCCTTGACATCTGTTCATTAGGAACTCTGAAGCAAGCCAAGAGCATACATATGTATATATATGTATATATATATTTTCCAGTCATGTTTGAAAGACAAATCAAAGTCTTCAATCAGAGAGCCTAAACCAGTGAGGGTAGCAGCATATAGTGCCTTGGGCACCATTGAAGGGGGGAGGGTAATCTGTTGATGGAGATTATGTGATCTGGGACATCTACATTCCTATATCCCCCTGCACGCCAACAGAAATGAATGCTACTACTGTGTTGTACTTGTCCAATGGTGAGTCAGAGGGGGAAAGGGCTATGTTGGGGTGGCAGTGATACCTTGGTGTGTTGGCCTGATAAAATCAGAGTGGATTTGGGTTTGGCCTAATACACACTGGCAAAGGCATCGCACAAATATTTCACCGGTCCCTTACTAAAGTTTAATCCCTATTGAAAGGCTGTGCTGCTTATTCAGTTCCTCTCGAGGCAACGTCATTTAAAAGCTCTTTTCCAACCCCACAAAAACCCAAAATGAGTAGAAAAGTGAGTATTATTATATACTTGCTGTTCCTGAAATCTCCTTGGCCGAGTAGAAAGCACTTTGAGGGTAAACCTTTACCAGTTTCTGTACAAAGGGGTTGGTTTATCTGCATTCTGACTCAACCCCACAACAATGAATCTTCCTAATGGCGGGTTCCGGTTTGGGAGCTCATGTCCGCCATAACCAGATTTGTCTGGATAATTGGATGTCTTGAATGTTCTCCAAGTTCACTTACTGAGTTTGCCCGAGAAGGTTTGAATGTTGTGACCATTCCTGATTGAGGCACACTGTTTGGTTTGTGCAGTGCATGCATCTCAGAGACTGAGAACCACACTGGTGTACCCCTTTCCCCCCCTTTGCAGACAGTGCTACTCACCCCAAGACTCTGGAGTATCAGGTGGGTCACACTAGTTTAGCCCTTGTAGCCACTTAAGTGTCTTGGTACCAGTCTTTTCATGTTAAGACCTACAACCACTCCAGCATTATCTTACCTGCACTTGATCCGCTGGACTCCTGCCTGCACTGTTTTCCAGTGATGTATCTTTGCGCTGGAAGTAGTTGCGGCAAGCTCTAGTACCTAGCTTTTTCAGTCAAGTAATCCATCCTCTTTGTCTGAAGGTCATTGCAGAATCATTTTTTCCAAAGCTATGCAAAGGACATTTTCTTATGCATACTGTGTGGACAATCCTATATTGCATGGTGTTCTATACTACCATGCACCTTACTTTCCAAACCGCTCCTCTTGTGAGTGTATCTTTGACTGCTCTGATTGTTACCACTTGGAGACTCTGTATACAGAGAAGCCCTGCTACGAAAGTATAGATTGATCCTCAGATTATAATTCAAACATCATGTATCTGCTTCCATACTGGAATGTGTTTCCTCTCGTCATTCATTGCTGAAAAGTGGCCTCTGTGGATTGGTGGCCACTGATAATTCCAACACAAATATGCATACTCTGCAGCAGTTGGGGTGTGGGGCTGTAATATTGATCCCTAGGAGGACCTGCTTTGAATTTAGGGTTTACTAGGAGAATATTTTTGCTTCACCTAAATCTGTATAGCCTGGCTGGTTTAAGGTTAGGAAAATGTTTTCAGGACTTTTGTATGTGGGGCAGAATCCTGTGAAGACCTCACATGAACCATGCTTAGAGAAATGTTGGAGCTAGTGGATTCTTTAATGCCAAAAGCTATGACGCTGTTGTAATTGAACCCATAGACCTAGGGCCCTTTAAGACGAGGTAGCAATGCCTGGAGATCGATGGGGATGCAGAATCTACTCAAACATCAATCAAAACTGAGTCAGGAATTTGGCAAACCTTGGTCTGTTTTATTTGCAAAAGGGAGTTAAAACGAACATCAACAGACATTTGCTCGATTTTTCTCTGAGCACATATTATAAACACAACTTTTACAGTCAAAACTCTAATAAGTGACGTCACACTGTGGCAAACTACAGAAACCTACTTGGGGATGAGATAGGGTTTCAGGGAACATCTAAGAATATCTTCCATACTGACTGGGGAAGTGATTGGGTGTCTGTCAGGTGGGCAACTAAGCCCATCCCAAGTGCACGTCATCTTTTGTGTCACACTAATACTCGACACTCTATTGGTTGAAAAAACTATAGGGCTCTTTGATACATGGCCCTCTACCAATGGTTTGGCACCCTTGTGACCCTAGTGGAATATCCCACACGCTACCAGCATGCATGCTCCCATACTAGGTGCACGGAGGGTCGGCATGATCATGCCTCCCCTTCAATTAGTTCAACATCCATCATCACTCTTGTAGTCTGCCAGTCAATTAAGGCTTTGGCCTTGCAGAAGCTCTCTGTGCCTGAGAATAAAAGGGAGCATCATCTTGGTTTCGGTGTAGCTCGACCCAATGTCTATTTCGATCTGGCCATGTGACTTGGAGATTGTATTTTCAAGCTCTTTGCAGTGTTTTTCCATTCCACCTCAAACAGAAGTTTGCTTCTTTCTAATGTTCATGTAACTAGTGGATGGACAACCAGGCTCACGGTGGCCTCGACCTCTTGGTGCTGGGCCAGCCAAGCCTTTATTGTATTCCTCAATCGCCTTTAGTTATTTTCCAACTGCCCCACACTGAAAAACCCTTTCCAATCACAGGGTTTCAAGCCTTGCTTAAAGTGCACTGTGGAATATCCAGGTTCTATACATCCCTATGTATTATACATTGGCGCATCGTTGCAACTATTCACTACATAGCCAGCCTTAAGATCACTTTGTCTACTTGCGTTACTGCGTCTGTACAAGTGTAAACTGATTTGCATTGTCTTCAGCGTTTCTGTAGCATAAGCATCTTCATCTCGAGCCTGAAATTTTGCTCACCTTTACCACCTCCCTTCAGATCTTATAGAAAGTCTGTTCTTTTATTTCGTGCATCTTTTCTAGGTGTCAGCTCTGCTCTGCATGACATCGCAAGTCGTCTTTCACTCATTTTCACACTTCCTGCGGGACTTTGTCTAACGGGCCATTATTTCTCTGAATGCATATAGGGTTTTATCAATGGATACCTTGTTTCCAGGATTCTCTGCAGTAAAGGCATTCTCACTGGTACTGCACATGTCGCAATTTCCGGTTCCCAACATATAGGCAACATGTGGGCAGAGCTTTTGGTGGGGGTACTTGACTCCACCTCTACATGATAGTCGCTGACGAGGAGTCCCTTTTGGCTTCTAGGTTCTCCTTGTCCATTCTACTGAATCCTGAGAAGTCAATTGATGATTTTTGACAATTTCCCTGAAAAGGTGTCTAATTGGAAGGGTTACTGCAAGTGAGATTGGCACCTAGTTCCTCTTTTAGCTGCATTTTGGGGCATTTTTCCGCACTCCCCTGAGGGTATAAGGGAATCTCTTTGATATAGTAGAAATGCAGATCTTGAGCCTAGCTACCCCAATTAGAGTAGCAGCATTTTACTTACTTCTCTCTAGTGGATGCACTGCTCAACTTAGTGATGCTTGGAAGATATAATATGCAAGTTGAATCTCATTTCTCTTCATCACCTTGGAATCTGATGTAGAACAACCCTTCAATCAAGAAACCGGCATACTCGTGTGAAATAGCATGCGCCCTAAAACAACACACACCGCAGAGTTGTGTGTGAGGCCTTTTAGGGAAAATCCTGGTGTTTCTGGATCCTGGCACAACAGGAATGTTGGAACGGCTGGCTAGCAGCCGTTAAAAGAAAGTGTGCTTATTGGAGGACAGCTCCAGCCTGTGTTTTGCTGTGTAGAATGATGGCTGTGGAAAAACACCCTTACCTACGTAACCTGGCAGTTTTACTTACAATATAATGGAACTCAAAGATGAAGAAAGACGTTTTCCCTGTAAAGACTACAAAAATATTAACCACTATTCTTTACGGGGTTTGCACATTTACTGCCCTCCATCCGATGCTGGCTTCTTTTGAAGGCTGTCTTTTGTAGTTACTACCCCTTATAATGGATAGAAGTCTGCTTTCAAGTTCTATGAATCAAATCTCTCAACTTGACCTCTTACTTTGTTATGTTTGTTTATTTATTTGTATTGCGCACCAGGCCCAAGGGTAACAGGGCACAGGGATTACAAGGAGGTTCACAGCTTAAGTTACAGAAATAAATGACGCAAGGCAGAAAGGCACAAAGTCCAGCAAAGGGTAGCCAGTACAAGTCGGCATAGGTTACAAGAACAAATTACACAAGCAAGTATAGAAGAAAGTCGGACAGAGGTGTTAATTTAGCGTCTTGTGACAGAGATAGATCAAGCGGGAATAGTATGTCTAAGGCCTAATAGCCGCATTTTAGACGGTTATGTGCAGAGAGGTGAGTGGCAGATAGAGATAGCTGGGCACAGCATTATTCAGTGATTTGTGAATAAGCGAGGCGGTTTCAGCTGAATTTTATTAGTTGAGAGCCAGTTGTTTTGTCGCCTAATCTCAGATATGTTTGCTCCTGGCTATGCCCAATGCTGCTCTGAGGGCGTTATTTTGGAGGGTTTGGATTCTCCTGATGATCTATTGGTTGGAACCAAGGTAGAGTGCGTTACAATAGTCCAGCCTAGACAGGATGAGGGCTCTGGCCAGGATAATGCAACTATTATTGGATCTAAATGGTTTGCCGGTTCTGCTGTATCCCTAAACTGGGTAATGGGGTGTTCACCTTTGCTGTTCTTTAATGGATTTGATGCTTGAATTTGAGCTAAACTTTATTAGAGTTGTCGCTAATGATGAGACAACATCATGCACAAGTTTAGGGCACTTTTTCAGCACAGCTTACTGCCTTTACTACAACTATACAACTTTTGAACCTTCTCGAGACAACACCATTCTTTGCCACTGGAGTTTTTTCCTGGTTGTGAAATGTCCAAATGTAGTTTGTCACTGCCCAGGAAGCTACCTAAAAGTGTTCAGTTTTCCTTGTTAAAAGCTAGATGGGCATCCTGCTATCATTAGTACTGTATATCTAGGGGTTTCTACACTGTCACTAGCTGTGAAAAGTCACAAAGCTGCCTTTGAAGACTCCCCACTGGAAGCCAGAAGCTCTGCTGAGGTATCCATTGCGAGGCTATAATTGACAGTGAAGTACTGATAAGCTCAGTACAATTCATACTACAGGCGCACGACCAGTGAGGCTCCTTTCCTCTTCCCCGGCCAGACCCGCAGTGTTAACATCCAGGATACTTTTCTCCCTGAAAACACTGAATTGTGCGACTACTGGCACTAGGCAGGCTCTGTCAACTACAACTGGCTAACACTGCAACCTGCCTTAATCTAACTGGCCATAAACACTGCTTTGGATTCCTACACTGCCATCGTAGCTACCCAGGCATCAGGTGCATCACTCAGTTCATCTTCGTTGGCAGGGGTCATTGCCTGCCAATCCTGAAACTTTCTTCTTGAACCTCAGATTTCACTCCTCATTTATCCTAGAAACGCAAGGCTTTGTACCTTTTTAGAATAACAACATTGGCCCTTAAGATAAAATAGCCTGCAAGATGCCAAAAGCGGCGACTTCTGTGCACACACACAAGTTGTCGCAGATGGGTCTACCCTTGTTACTTTTTTGAGATCAAGTAATAACCCATATAGAAAATTCTTAAAAAGAGAACTCAACTTTTCACCTATTCAAACAAATACAAGGTAACTTCGAACCCATTTTTTTAAGACCATTGCTATAATTTATGTCAATAAATTAACGTATGAGAACATTGTGTGTAATGGAGCGGAATCTAATATCATGAACACCAAATATTGTAACTTTAAGCAAATGATTTTACAAATTCATAAGACGTTAGGTAATCACTTGTAGATCAAAAGATGAAGAAAAAAGAACCGCCAAGGAGAAGTTAAAAAAACACACACAATACAATGCACATCTAAATTTGGAAAGGGCAAACTTTGTGTAGTATTCTCCATGTTCTATTATGAACTGATCATAAGAATGTCACATTTTTACAAGGAAAAAAATCAAAACCAGTATATCTGAATGGTATGTTTTAGTGACTCTATTCTTAGGTGTCTACTTCTTACTCCAAGACCCTAGTAATTTTTGCCAACCTGTTTCTGCTTGAAGGGTCTAGCAAATTTAGCTCACGCTGCATTCTTCAGGGCAAAATTCCAGTCACGTATCTTTGAAGGTAGTTGTGCATTTCCATTAGTTGACTTAGTTATCATTAATAACTATATTTTTTGTATCGTGAAGCATTTCCTTAAATGTGTCACATGTACATATATGCGCTAACATGATTTAAACCTATTCCGTGTATAAAGCTATGTTTTATATCTCAAAAGCGAAAATTCTTATTTGTAGTCCATGGCCATGTTTGCTAGATGAGGTGTCTTTCTTTTCAGCTTCAACGAAAAAAAATATTTTACATATTAGATGTTCCGAATTACCCCCAGAATTTATTTAGTCTGGATTCATGTTTACATTCACAAATGTGTGAAAATGTAAATGCATCATAATTTCCCCCTTATAGATTTTATAGTGAGTAGAGCTCATGTAAATTGCACCTTTCACAAGAACTATGTATCGAATGTGATAACTATTGGCCCACTTTTTAATCCCTCTTATTTTAGAACGTTTTTCTGAACTTCATTATTAGACGCAGTTTCAGTTACTCCTGAGGAATTATGTATAAATGTTTTGAATAAAAAACCTATCATTCCACAAACTTTATCTGTTATTTACACATAGGGAAAGGCTGCTCCTCTAATCTGGGGGCTGTGAACACAAGCAGAATCTGCCAGTGGCTGCCTTCATTCTACCAACCACCCTTACGTGTGCCCCTTTGTGTTCTCTTGCTTTGCTCCCGGCCCTCACTCCTTTCCCACAGCCCCTACAACATCCGGCACACCCTCCCCCCCCCAACCTTCGGACTTCCCTGCTGGCCTGTAGCTTGCTCCTTCTGGCTCCTGCGCTCCCTCGCCACCCATGTCCCTGCTCCAATAGAAATAGAAAAGGGACTTATTCCTTTTTCTGTGTTGTCGACCAACTGTTGTTTTTTTGGGTGGTGACGAGAGATCGGGCACACGGAATAAGTGTGGAGTGAACCTCTCCTAAAACATTTTTCACTAGGGATCCCTGATGGGTGTATAATGATCCATATCCTTGTTCGTGGGCGACAGGGCCTTTACCAGACCCGAGTCTTTGCTGAGGCCCACTCTTCACTCGGGTCGTTACCTGCCCTGTATGTTGTGATGGCTATAATATTACTTCAAGCAATACACTACAAGTGCTGTTAAGCTTTTGTTTTTACCGCTTAATGTGAAAAGGACAAAGTGGTAAGAAGATTCACTTTCCCTCCAAGCCTTGTTTTTCAATTATGGTCTTGTTTTGGTATTGGGCATCTGTACAAGTGGTTTGTCACTGAGAAACCAAAACGAGGGAGCAGAGACTAATTTAATTAAAGAGCTGAGAAGTCAACTTTCCCAGTGTATCTCAAAGTTTAGCTCTGAATTTTGAAATTGCAAAATACATTCTCCACTTACTGCACAGCTTGATGACTCTGAAAACTCAGTCCAACCCACTTTCCTTAACCACAGGCTTGCTCCTTGACATTTGCTTGTTGGATAACTTTGGGTTTTGCCTCTGGTTAATGGCCCCTATCTATAATACTGCAATTTGTAAAAAATGCATTCCGAAAGTTTAGGGTAATTATGTGAAAATCACTACTCTGAATACTCTTTTCATAAAGCTCATCCAACTGTTTATTGCATTAATCCAGTATACAAAATGTTTTTTGGATAAAGTGTGTGGATATTCCCTTTATTGTAGATTCGTTAAACTGATCATTTACCACCCTTCCCACTCCTGACTTAGCTTTGAATCCTCTGCTCCATTTGTTAATGGGAGAGTCAGGCTTCAGAGGACCTGCTTTGATTCAGTGGTGTCGGTTGAGCTTCCGTAACCCTATCTCTGGTCTCTATACCATTTCGACGTGGAGGTATCTACCCTATGGCCTCCTCTTACTTGATCTCTCTTCTGCCTTTGACACGGTAAACCATGCCATCCCGCTCAACTGGCTCAGTGATAACCTGGGTATCACCGATCAGGCTCTGGCCCGTTGGACTTCTTTCAGCTCGATCCGACTCTCCCAGGTCAAACTTGGGTCCTTCCTCTCCTCTATCTCTCTCTACTTGTGGTGTCCCCCAGCGGTCTAACCTTTTCTCTATGGTTGAGCAACCAATATATGGCACCTCTCGCCCACTGCATTGCTGCTCTCTCCTCCAACTTTAACTCCACACTCTTCTCCTCTCCTCACATCTCTAACGTCTCTAAGAAGTCAAACTACCAACTGCACTTCGTCAAAGGTATTCTTCCTTTCGTCTCCTTCCCCCAGAGGCTCTCTGTCTCCAGAGAGCTGGTTCTCTCTCATAACAGCCTCTTTTGAAATCTGCCTGCTTCTACTCTCCGTCCTCTACAACTCATCCAGAACAAGACTGAGAGACTTGTCCTTGGCCTCAAGCCCAGGGATCGTATCGCTCCAGCCCTGAAATCTCTCCATTGGCTCCCAGTGACTACAAGGATCAAGTTCAAGACCCTTTGCATTGTCTACAAGGCCTTTTGGGGCTTAGGACCGCAATTCCTCAACTCTTTCTTCGAAAATATCTTCCTACTCAAGCTCTTCGCACCTCCATCTCCTTGAGGGTCAGGCGCTTCTCCAAGCAGTGAGTTGGGGGCAGATCTCCCTCTTCGGCTGGCGTCTCACCTCTGGAACAGCCTCCCTGCCCATCTGAAACTTGAGTACAACCATCTCCGGTTCCGGAAGCATTTCAAGACTTTCCTCTTTACTTCTGCCTTCTCTCTTCCTTGCTGATCTCCGGTCTGATATGGCACTGGTCACCTAGCTACCCCCTGAACTTCGGGCCCAGGTCCCTGCCTGCCCAGTTGCACACCTGCACTGCCTCCTGACAACCCCTTGCACTTGGGTCTGTATCTGCAACCCTACAGCTTTTACCTGCGCTGATCACACTTCTGGTCTGCACTTAACCTTTGCACTGCCCGCCTGTTGGCCGCAGTACTTGTTTTTGATTGTGTCCTGCACTTGCCCTTCCTCCTTTTCCTCTGGCACTTTTGCCCTCCCCTAACCCCTGCACTTGCGAAATCTCAATGTCACTAGGCCTAATAAGAATGTTGTCTTGTACTCCCTCGGTTTCTCCTCCCATACCTCGTCGCGCCTTGAAACACTTGTGTATAGGTGCGTTGTGAATGTCATCTCATATGTGGCTTCCATTTTTTGACATTGGAAACAAAGTATTTTTTTATGGAGTGAAAGTTATTCCCATGCCTATGTGGGTGATTTTTTTTTTTTTTTTTTTTTTTTTTCTAAGCAAGTAAAATCTTTTTTAACTCGGAAATTGTTATTTTGTAATTTTTACTTTGCACCTAGCAAATAATAAACATTAAGATTCACTTTTACCTTTAAGCTTCTTCAATTCAGACAGTAATGTCAGAGCTCCACCCTCTAACTCTCTTCTGCTGGTACTACTGACCTGAACATAATCCCCAAAGCCATGTTGTAGGAAGAATCTTCTGTGTCCATTTGTTAAGTATTTTATTCGTTTTTTATGGTGGGGTATTTGCCTGTTTTTTGGGAACATAAGTGTATGCGATGTCCCTTATCTGTAGGGATGCCTACATACAGAGTCTTGCCAAATCGTTCTAAGACAAATCCTGCAAGAGTATATGAATTTCTCTTTGTGATGACAGTGAGAAGAACTGCAGGATTCTACATTACTGGTTCTCCTTCATTCATCCTCCTACACTGCATTATTTGCTGCCATTGTAGTGATTGAAAGAGACTTCTGTGTAGTCTGTTACTTTGGATAAGGATAACAAGGCTCCAAAGGTTTGGCTAAAACGTTCTTTAAGTGAAATGCAGCTTCTCAAGAAAAGTTACTGTGTTGATCTCTAGATTGGATGATTTTAGGGGAATATCGAGTTGAGCAGATTTCCTCCCTCGAGCACAGTGCAGGATTGAACATTGTGGTTCAATAAAGGTAGTTAACGATTAGTTGCTGTTGACCAGTGTTAGGCCGTGATGGTGAAAGCAAAGTTGTGCAGTGGCCATAGGGAAGCAGACTGGCTGAGGTTCTTCACCTGTAAACTTGATTATGGCAAACCTGTCTTTTACTATCCTTTTTTTTCCCCCTTGGAACTTCCTCTCTTTCTGTTAAGGTTTTGATTCTGTGTAAAACTGGTCCTATTAATGACAGTGGGCCCTGTGGTCATCAGAAGCTACTCTTTCCTTTTCTTCACCCTCCCTTTTAGAAGTTCGTCCCTTTCATATCCTTTCACAACTTGAAATCCTAGAGCAGGGAAAGTACATTGACAATGTAATTCAGAAATTCGCCACACATCTGCTAGCCACAGGACTAACACAATAGTCTGGCTTCTTGAGGAGGGAATATTGCCATCATTGCAGGAGCTTGCTTTCAGATTTCTACCTCTCTGGACTATCGCCACCCAATAAATCGGGGTGCTGAATTTTCAAACAGGGACTTAATTTTAAGCTCCATCAGTCTGCTTTTATCCTCTTCTCTCTAGCTGTGGTAGACTTGCATCGTTCTGAAAGTAGTCAAGCTCCCTGAACTCACTGCCACTGCAGTTAATTTTGTCACACTGGGGCAAAGAGGATACAGTGGTCTGTTTTGTGTTGCTATTTTATATCACAAACATTTGGAGGACTTCAGTCTGTTCTGGCTCTTTTCACATATGAGCAGTTTTGACTGCACAAAGTTCAACTGATTGGTTAACTCCTGGCTTTAATTCTGAATATTCTTCTTTTCAGTAGAGTCGCATCTTCTGAGAGGTGACTTTCAAAGTATGAGGTTTGTGCCTGATGTGTGCGTTCTGAATCGGCCAGCCATCCTTGTTGCAGTCCTCACACATGTTAATAGCAGGGGTCTGCAAACCTTGGCTCTCCAGATGTTTTGGTCTATTGCTTTCATGATCCCTTTCCATTAGATATGCTGTTTGGGGCTGGTTGGCTTTCCAGTTTTGGACTGAAACTTCAATTGCATCATCCTAGTGCTTGGCTTTTTCTCCAGAGAAGAGTCCTCCAGAGAGATGCGGTTGTGTCAGCATGGTGGTTTACTGTGTCCTGGGGTTGATAATCTGGTGCATCCATTAAGTGCTGCAAGTCCATTGTCACATGAATAAAACATATAGGTTTGTTCTTACTGGATTTGGAAGTAGCCTTAGTTCAAGGAGATCAAGGTGTTTCCCCATCAACCGCAGGCTGGTGTGTTGACTAGCCTTGAAGTGGAATCTTTGAATATGTGTTCCCTACAACTCCAAATCTTCAAGAATCCTTCCAAGCATGCCTTTTCTGTTTTCCAGCCCCCTATAAGCTCTTTAGATGGTTTACGGTTGGCGGACATAAAACTGTAGGGGAAGGTATGTATCCCTTTGTTCGTGGTCAAGAAAGGGTCACCAAGCCTTTGCCTCTTGTTCAGCTGTCAGGAGGTGAATACAACAGATCACACAACACACAGGAAAAATTGATCACCTTCCTAAGTTTTCTGCAGGGAGTGATTGGGGGGATTACTTAAAGGAATTTGGGTACCAACGAAAAAGGCAAGATTCTCGATTAACTGTGGATAGAGGAGTACACCAAACAAAGGGTTCGTAGACAAAAGGTACCCAACGTCTAATCCATATGCTGATCCACATACTGTTCCTGGTTGTCCTCTAATAGGAAAGCATACTTCACTATATACACGAACTCTGGGTATCTAAAGTGCACCACCACTATTTTAAATTTCTTTGTCGGAGTGTCCAGAAGATGAGCAGTCCTCCAGCACTCTGTGGCACTCTTACGGGGGGGGAATAACTATTCTTATTATCCATTTAGCCCATGGGTAGGATTTTGTCCTCCCTGGATCCCACCTTGGGTACGTTCAGGCTGCAGTAATTGTAACTCCATGTACAAGGTTGCTTTCCTGTTCTTGAGCCACCAGCTCTTCTCAGGTTCTCCAGGTTAGAACATTTCCTTTTAGGTCTTGCGAATTTTCAGTTGCAATCTGGCCCTGTGCTAGACCCTCCCAGCAGGCTATTATTTCTACTACTACTCTTCCGTATCCTTTGATTCTTCCTAGCTTCTAGGTTGAGGCTGAAGCATGCTTATTACTCTGTTCTCTCATATACGTTTCAACTCTCTTGCAACGTGGCCTATTTATTTTAGCTATCTACTGCTTGTACTTGGTGCACCTCTCAAAGCTAAAAGAAATAACTGTTTGGAATGCAAGCCTAATTTCCACATTATCATGGCTCCGGCACCTTTTTTTACTGCAACCCTGTTCCATCTGCCATATTGGTATTCAGTCTTTCTCAAAGTTTGGTCCCTGCTTCTTTCGTATCAGTGTTGGGGCTCGTGGGGAAGGGGGCCATCTGGGGCCTGGAGGATCAACCTCTGTCTCTCGTTCTGCCTCTGACACCATTCAAAGTGATAAACTGTGCCATTTCGGTATTGCATGATGTTTTACCTCTATCCAAGCTCCAGTTCTCTCCTGTACACTGGTTGTTTCAAAATGGCCACTGCTAATTTTCCAGGTCATTTCGGGCATCCTGTAAAAGGAGGTTTGAGGCAACAGCTCAGTGCATCTCAACTGTTTTTTCTTTGGTTTTGAACTGTAATTCGCCCACTGGCAGTGAAAACGTCTAAGATTGCTAATCCTCATGCTTGTATTTTTATTCATCTGTACAGCTTGCTTTTGGAATTTTGCAGAGTTATTTTCCTACCGCCTCCAATCGAAAAATATTTCCCCTCTGCTAATCCTCTGGCTCCTGAATTTGCTTTCATCAAAGGTTTTGCCTTTCTCTGTTATGCCTTGCTTCCTCACTCTGCCAGGGCTTGTGTTTAAGCAGAAGTCCTTCCATACTATCCAGCTTGCCAGAGAACAGACCTTTCTTTGCTAAGCCGAATAAGGATCGAAAGACCTGCCACTGACTCGCAGCCTAGTGGTGTCTCCTCTTTACATTTCACTTGAGTTTTTCCAATTCTGATTGGGCTGATGGGGGTGGGGGGGACCGACCCAATGTCCTATAACTGGTGGGAGCCAAGTGGTTCCACCTCCTATCACAGTTGAATATCCAACTTCCCCAAGTGTTCCCTGGCGTCTCCCTAATGATTGTTTGGCCAGTTCCCCTTTTGCCCAAAGGTGCTTGTCTGCTATCTTGGATTCAGCACAACCATCATAGCTACCCTATGTTTCGGCTTCTGGCGTCTTCAGTAACTGCATTTGCCTTCTCGGGTCTCATTTGTCTATGCATGGTTAAGTGTTCCTTTCTTCATCGTTGGCTTGTCCTCTGGACACCCTCTGGGGCTTGCACAGAATGTGTGTTTGCTCCGAGGTCTGACTCTGCATGCTGACTTGCAGCTCAGACCTGGGTTAAATGGCTGTCCTCTATTGTACACTTTGTCTTTTGCAAACCTTCCCTGAGGCTGAATAATTCAGGGCTTCTTGCTCCTAGCATGATAGCTCTCTGAATGTTTGTACTATGGCGCACCTTCTTTCATCCCTTATGTTAATATTTTCCTGATGAGCTGTACTTGGGGTGGATGAAGTGGTGATGACAGGATATGCCTGAAGGGAGATGGCAGGATATGCCTGAAGGGAGACTGGGGACAGGGGGGTGCTCTCAGGGATCTCTCATGTACCACCTCCAGGGATCTCTTCACATAACTAATTGCTTCCTCTGGCCCCAGAGATCTCCACCCCCTCCGTAGCATTCCCAGAGGTGATTCCATCGCACAACCTACAATCAAGATTTTGCATGGAGTCTTTCTGTGATTTCTCCTCCTCATCTAAGTGCAAGAGTCATGAATGCAGAGTGCATAAACTATTTAGACCTAATTAAGAAGCATATATCCGGGGGAAATGAAGCTATTGGTCTCCTACTAATTCAGTTTAAAGTACAACTCTTGCCACTCTGAGATCCTGTCTTTTCTGTTTTAAGGAATCCTCAGAGGTGCGAATACTGCAAGTGTCACTGAGGGACCTGAAGTCTGTGTACCAGTTTCCGAGTACCATCGGATGGCCATATGTGCAGGCTACATTAGTTGATGGAAGCCTTTCCTAATTTTAGGGACTAAAATGAATCTACGTGATTTGTCGTTGGCAGAATTGTTTGCAGCGGAATGCACCATATAACATTTTGCCACTAATCCTATTTTACCATGGCTAGACCCTGCAAATACATGCCCCCCCCCCCCACACCCCTACTTCGCTTTTGGGCGTCAGCTCTGTCCCTCTGGTGGGATCCGACGCCGCTGGGTCCCCTGCTACCCCCCCAAGGCTATCAATACTGAACATAGGGAGCAGTGGGATACCTCTGCAACCCCTGCTCCCCATGTTCGGTATTGATTACCCAATTTGATCGAATTTAATCGATCGAATGGTACTGTCCGAATTCGGCCAGATTTACCATTCGATCAAATTGGGTAATAACACTGTGACTGCTAGTCGCTTCTTCCCAATTATGTGAAGTCTACTATAGAGTCCTACAGGCGAGTATTGCTACTATGTGAGAAAGTAGGGAATGCAGGTATGGTCATATGGGCATAGCTGTGCTGGATTCCTCTTCATAGCTGCAGTAGCTATGACTATATAAGACCACTTCAGAATGGTTAACGTGGACTCAGACCTGAATCCACACCTGGAGAACATGCCCTTGAATCATGAGCATGCTTGCATGTCCTTTATTGATTAGATGACTGTTGAAACATGTGAATACAACCATTTGATTGGAGTCCGAGTTCACAACCAAGCTTGAAATCCCCTTCAAGAAGATGGTCAGTTTGTTACCTGTAGTCTTTGGAACAAGACCCACCAAATTGAAGATGTAGACGTTTGAGAAAGCTCTTCAGAAATCTGCCATCATCCAGAACACATCTTGATTGTAAAGTATTTCCAGCAATGATGGAAACTAGACTTTCCTACCTGCGTGTGACAGACCGGTGCTCATTCTCCTTGAGTCAACTAGATCAGCCTTCCACAGCGTTGAACCCCCTGCGCTCAGTCTTGATTCTTCCCCTGTAGTCGAGTTGAGCGACATGAAAGCAGCTGAACTCTTGTACACCTCAAGCTGATGAAACTGGTATCTTGAGATTCCTCAAGATGCCAAACATGAACAGCCCAATCGCCTAAAGGACCTGCCCTCTGTGGAATGTCTTTTGTCCAGTTCCATTAGGTATTCTCATGGAAGAGCTCTATTGTGGTCAGCTGGGAATCTCCAGTGTCACTTTTAGCACTCATTGGTAGTAGTTCATTTATAAACCCCTGGTGAACCCAAATTTAGAGACCTGTGTGTTGCCCTAACGGCGAGGCGCTAAAGACTTGCAACATTTAAGCATACTTACGTTTTACTGTACACAAGTATTTTCCTACCGCTAACGAGATATAACCTACATTAAATATGCCTACAATCAGTTTTACAACTGGCATAGCCATGGTAACAGTACAATGAGAAAAACGCAAGACATTCAAAACAAAAATTGTAAAAACTGATTACTAAACCGCGTGCAGAGGGAAGCAACCTTTAAAATATCATGTACTGTAAGGCAGGGGGATTTGGGTGGTTTAAAGCCTTGCCAAATCAAATGAAGATTAAACCTGAAACATTTGGGTACCCTTGCTCATTCCCATAAACTACAATTGTGGCTGGCCCTCTACTGATCCTCCCCCTGCCCCTCTACCCCCAAACTCACTTCTTACTGTGTCCCTAATATCTCTGCACATACTGGGTCACTGCATACTGCAGTTCCATGTTGCCAAAGTATTGGGTGTTACCATATGCTTGCCTCGCAGATCTTATACAACCCTCCTTAAGGTGCGTTTCAGTCCGGCACGGCTGTGATCAATTTATAAGGTGAATACAAAGTGGATGGTGGTCTCCAAGGACACGGTTTTACATACATGGGAGACCTATTCGCTCCCTTCCCCCACGGTTTGTCCCAAATGTCAAATCGCCAACGTTGCGGACCTCCCCGTCTGAACTGAATATAGAGGGAACACGGAGTGGTAGGCAAGTTGCATTTTTCTTTGGAAAGATCTTGCCAGCAATATACTGGTATAGTACACGTAGGATTCCACATCTTGAAGTGTTCCTGCAACGTAGTAGGCACATATTACATGCACTGCGAACACTACCCATTCGGTACATCGGAAGAAAGGAGGAGCAGGAATTGTCATGGACGTTATATTTCAAAGGTGGATGAACACTATAAAAATGTAGCATTTATCTGCACACGTGCTTTTAAAGTTAGATGGAGCATTACTAAGCTAGCAGGGCTCGGATGATGGTCAAAATAGGTTAATGGAAAGAATATTGCTTTTTTATAAGGATTGTCAAAGACGTAATAGCAATGAGAAGGCATTGGTTAAGCTGAGTAGTTCAGAAATGGTGATCTTGCTATGCCATCAGTTTATAGCCTTGCTAGGGCTTTTCCCCTATATTTCTAATCATCCATTGGTCTCGTATAGCTAAATGACAACTCCTGCATTGTATGCTAAGGGCCAGCGTGTTATCTTTGTCTATGTGCCAAGCTTTTATTCTTTATTTTCATATTGCTCGTAGCGTAGTACAGTCTGCAGGAAGGTAACTTTAAATGACACAGCAGTATAGATGGACATAGACGCGAAACATACATAAAGGGAAGAACGTGCACCGTGTTTTTGAAGTTTTGGTTCCAAGCTTGCATTAGACAATGAATGACCTATGACTCACCTGTTGGAAAATATTTCTGTTGATGTCATCCGCCACTGAGTCATTGTTCTTTCTTTTTCTTTCTTTGGGCATTTTTTTTCTTTCCCAATCGTCTTTGCTTTTTTATTTTTTTATATTGCTGTCTTTACGAATGCAGCAGCATGTTCTGAACAGGACAGTCTAATAGCTGAAGATTTTTGCACCCCTCCCCTGAACGGAAAGTAAATGGACGCCCATTGGCACTGGAGGATACCAAAGTAATTGCAATGTTGTTGCACCTCGTCGGGATCCGATTAGTCTCGAGGTCACAAAGGGGGGAAATTGATAGTATGTACTGGTATGTTCTGTTACCTCCAAACCGATGGCATTTCAATACCCACCAATTGTGGGAGTGCGTTTCTTGTAAAAGTGTGAAACTGAAAGCTTCTGAATTGACACATTCCTACGCCAACCCCCCTGAGTCCCCATGCACAAAGCTCACATTTTGATAGATTGTAAGCTCTTGCAGACCTGCAGCTTTAGCTGGGTATCTCTCAATGCAAGCATTTTTTAGGGTTGCTGTATGGAGGAGGTTGTCTTTTTTTTTTTTTGTCCTCTGGTCTTTTTGGCTCGTTATACGTGAGTGGTACTAAAGTAATGCATAATTGCATAGTCAAGTGTTTTTCTGTTTCCTCTGGTGGACGCACTTTCCAATCGGTGCCTTCTAAATGTACCCTAATATTTGTCTTTCAATAACAAACTTCATTGTTTGGATGTTTTAGACTTTGGGACCATTGGCTTTGAAGATTGCTTGTAAGCAGGTGACGAACACTCATCATTTCTCGGCCCTAATGATGCTGCACACCAGTGATTTTTATTTCTGTGAATTTACTAGCTGTTTTACATTGGCTGTCGCGGAGCTTGCTCTTAAATGCTTTGGCACCTTTAAATTTTATTTCTCAGAGATCTGGCTGACATTGTCTCAAAGTGTGTGTAGAGACACGCATTTTGTTCAGATAATTTATTTTAATTCTTATAACGCGCTTCATGCCCGTAGGCCTCAGGGCACACAAAATACGGCAACATCAACAGGACAACAAGAGAGCAAGCAGGATCAGAAGGGGGTCATAAGGATTACTCCATGTTAAAAAGGTAGGTTTGTATGGCTTTTTTTAAAATAGGGGGTCGTTTTTGATTTGTCGTAGCCCTGCCGGCAGAGCATTACAAAGTAGAGGGCCCTGAACGTCAAGCATGGTGGCTCCAAATTTTGGGGTCTTAAATCTGGGGGAAGCGAGGACTGTGGCAGAGGATGAACAAAGATTTCTTCCATTGCTCTTGATGTTAATGCGTTCAGACAAGTAGATGGGACTACTGAAATAGAGGCATTTGTGTCGTAGTGAGCATTTTGTGTAATGCAATGTTTGACTGGTAGCCAATGAAGCTTCTTCCTGAAGATGGAGATATGGGAGCAACGAGATTGAGTGAAGATGGTCCGCAAGGCATTGTTATGGGCCACTGTAAGGATTGGGTTATTTGCGGCAGTAGTACCAGACAATAGGCTATTGCAATAGTCCAGTCTGGAGTTTATCAACACTGTGGATAGAAGAGCACAGTTTTCGGCCGTTAGAAATGGACAGATGTAATTGATTCGCTTATTGATCAGTCCGCAGCTAGACCTGATCTAAGACATACGGCTTCATGGATAATTCGTCGTCTCCCAGAGTTTTTACCGTCCTCTGAACTGTGATTATGCCTGCAATAAGGAAGTTGGAGTAATCCGTATCTAGTTTGCTCCGGGTGTTCTTGGAGGATACTATCATTAGTTTGGTTTTATTGTTTAAGGCTAGAGAGTTCAAGCCATCCAATCCTGGATGGCTTTGTAGATGTTGACGGCCTCAACATAATTTCTGTACTGACCACTAAGCTGTATGACCACCTGTGTCGTCTTCGTAGTTGGTATACTGAACACCAAGTTTGTTTAAGAGGTCCAAGAGAGGGCGAATGTACAAATTAAAATGCAGTGGCGACAGAGCCTGGTCACTAGTAAGCTGTGATCTACAAGATCAAAGGCTGCAGAGAGGTCAAGAAGCATCAGTAGTGCGGCTTGATTCTTGTCAGCAATGCTCGCCAGTGTGGACTTAAGGTCGAGCATGGCTGTTTCAGTACCATGCCGAGCCCTATAACCTGACTGTCGAGTGCCGAGGATCTTGTGTTCTTAGCCCGCGTCGCATCTAGATAGTAATATGATTGTTAGCATATGCCACACTTAGACGGAATTTTCAGAAATGCGATTGTTAGCATATGTGATTCTTAGCATGCACCACACTTAGAATTCGGAACCTAGCTTGCGTCGAATCTAGATAGAAATGTGACTGTTGGCATGCACCACACTCAGGATTCTGAACCCTAGCTTGCGTTGCATCTAGACAGAAATGTGACTGTGAGCATGTGCCACACTAGTATGGAATTCTGAACTTTGGCTTGTGCGACATCTGGACGCAAATGTGACTGTTGGCATGTACTGCACATGGATGGAATCCCACAATTGCAAGGACAGCAGTGCCAACTAACCAACCAACTAACAATTCCATCCCTCTGCATACACCTCTCAAACTATAACCAAACACAACCGCAAGCCTAAAACGCAGCAATCCGCACAAACTTCACAACATTGCAACAACAAAACAAACCACACATAGACTTGCACAACAGCACACGACGACTACGGACCATAAAACACCGCAATCCCAGCCAACGGACCCACCGGGCTGAGGCTGCCAACAGCACATCACTGCTCTCTTGCACTTTTCCAGCCTATTCCCACTAACCCACCCCCTCTCCTCACCTTTTTCAGAGCCGCCAGGGGACCACTTCGATGGTGATAGTGCGCGGTACAAATGTCCTTTAACATTAACATGAGCCTGGAGTTGTTTGTAGGCGTTTGTCCAGTATCTTCAGTATAAAAGGCACGTTGGTTATTGGCCTATAATTATCTTTATTGGTGGGGTCTACATTTTCTTTTTTCAGCAAGGGTGTTATCCAAGCTGACTTTAGCACATCTGGTACCACACCTTTGTCAAAAGATAGGTTTATCAACTTGGTGATCCAGGGTACTAGCAAGTCAGTCGATTCTTTGAAAATGTTTGTGGGACTATCGTCACCAGGCCTCCAAGGCCATAGTTTCTGTTTGTACAAACTGTGTTAAGATGCTTGTGAGGCCTTTCTTGAATTGAAGTAGAGATTTGATGAGCTGGAGATAAAATCACTGAATGGGTATCTGGAATCGCCCACTAAACCGGAGCTATGTCTGAGTAATGAGAGCTAGTTTATAGCATGCCACAAACCTAAATTCAATCTGAGGAGCAAACTTCTAACAATGTGTGATTTATTTATGACCATTATGCTTTCAATAGCTTCCAGTTGTTACAGAGCACCTTTAAAAAAAAAAAAAAAAACAAATAAAAAAAGTTTACAACAAAAATAACCCCCCCTCATCCCCATCTGGCAGAGGTTACTCCCCTTAGATCTATTCTGTGCCTTTCTCGCATTGCTCTCAAAATGTCCATAATCCTTATACTTTATACTTTATACACCATTGCTTCATATAGTCCTTCTGAAGATAAGTCAACACACCATCCCAGTCCTGTTTGAAGGTGGCTTGTTCTCCCTGAAGTACATACAAGGCCCATTCCATCTATAAAAAGTTCCCTATCTTCCAAAGCCAATGCTGATCTGTTGATCTTGGTGCTTTTTCCCACCTTTGTGCCACCACTAGCCACGCCGCTATGAGCAGGAGTATACACCTGTGTTTGTCTTTTTGGCTATGTCTTAACTTTAGGGTCCCAAAGGCCACACAACTATACCTCTATTTCTATGCAACTGAAATCCTGAAAAATTCCATCCAAATGCGCTTTAAACTCACCCTGGAGCGGTTGCAAAATTGGACAGGCCCGTAATGTATGTCTCCAATCCCCCTTGTCCTTGCAAACCCTCCAACGGAAAATTGATGTGGTCGGATATATAGTGTTAAGCCGCTTGGATGTGTAATGCCAGTGGTACATCACCTTATACTACATTTCCCTTATTTGGATGGAGCATGTTCATTTTGTTACAATTCCCCAGAGGTATTCCCATTATTCTCTTGAAGTAACCTTACCTAATGTGGTGTCCCACCTTTTAATGAATGTTCCTGGGTTGTATTATTTAAAAATTTATATAGTATCAGTTTTCTGAAACCTGTGTTAGTCATAATGTATGTTTCAAAGGGCATCAACTGTCGCAGGGCCACACAAGGCTACTTTTTATACGGGGTCCCAAATTGATTTGTGTGCTACCTGTTGACAGAGGAATGGAAGGTAGTTACTGATGGCTTTTGGTATCGCTCTAACCTGACTATTGTAAACTACACACAGGAGTTAAATAGGTCCTATTAATTTTGATCCCTGTGCTTTACAGTAGATCCAATACTGCTGCTCCTTCTGCTGAGATTACTGTGGCCTGCTTATGGATTCAAAAGGACTGTCTCCTTCTACATTTGTTTCAGAGGACTGTCCATTCAAGGGGATTGGATCCTTCGACGTATTCTATATCTATGACAGTAATCACCATAGCTGTGCTGCTTCGGAAAATCTTTCTGCGTCCTGCGTCAATAACGTGATACACTGCCCTCGAGGACCTTCTCCGACGGCCGACATCACTGGATGTTATAAGTAGGACGCACGACGCCCATAGCCTGTTCCGTTTTTTTCCGCGAACGTGTTCGCTTCGGAGATCTTGGCGTGCCTCGACTCTTTGGAGTTTCTGTTCTTTCGGTTCTTCGAACCTGTTTGTGAAGTTAGTCCTTAGTGATGTCTACCTCTTTTTCAACCCCGCGTCCGGGCTTCAAGAAATGCGGGGACTGCGGGTCCAAGATGTCGGTGACAGACTCACACAACGCCTGCCTCTGGTGCTTCGGGGAGGCCCATGACACGGATGATTGTGTCGACTGCCAGTCGCTTACGTCCAAAGCCTTGCGGGAGCGCAATAAGAAACTGTTGGTTGGTAAGGTGTCCAAGCCCCGTAAATCGAGGTCCGCGGGGCTTTCAACGGACGATTCGAGGGGCGACTCTCCGCATCGTCATCGGAAGTCCAGTGGGTCTCTGTCCCGGAGCGGGTCCCGCCACTCCTCTGCCTCTTCGAGGCACTCCTGGAAGCGCCGTCATCGGTCGCCTTCCCCGTCCTCATCTGAGCACTCCGCCCGTCGGCGGGTCGCTTATCCCACCAAGCATGCGACACCAGAGGAATGGGCTTCCTTCGGTAAGAAAATGCTAGCGATTCGCGAATCGCAGGGCACTGGTCGGTCCGCGCCTCCGAGTGGGGTTGGTCGTGATCGGACTAGAGACACCGCTCGTACGCCTTTGGGCTCGGGTGGTCGGCACGATTCGCGGGAGCGGTCCCGCTTGGACAAGTGGAATCGTTTCAGTCACGCCCGTTCCTGGTCCTCGACACGCTCGAGACCGTGTGAGCCTGTGATGTCTTCGAGAAAGACGTTGACGCCTGTGGCGCTGAGGTCGTCGAGGGACTCTCGAGTCTCCGCCTCTGAGGAAGTCGTCGGCGCCCAGGATGTCGAGGCCTGTGTTGATGCTGTCGGCGCCGCGTTCGGCGTCAACGCTGATTCCCTAGACGCCTTTTGAGGCTGTTTTGACAGGAGTACCCCGGGGGATGGTGGGACCCCCTAGAAAGGCTCTGGCCAAGGTCAAGCATGGCTTTGTTACCCATTCTGTGCCCACTTTCCGCCATCTTGAGTACATTTTGGAGGTGGATGAGGGCTCTGATGATGGCATGGTTCCTGATACGGTGCCAGATGAGATTCTCTCGGGCCATAGCCAGATTGAGGACCTGCGTCAGTCCCTGCACGATGCCAGTGGTCTGGACACCTCTCCGGAGGTTGAGTTTTGTAGGCCTGAGCCTGGCACCCATGCCGACTCCTCGTACCGGCGCCTTATGTCTCGGGTCACCAAGTACTTGGGGTGGTCTGCTCCCCCAGGGGATTTTCTTCAGGATGACCTCACGGATATCCTCGACCAAGGTCCACCAACTGACCCGGTACTGCCGTTCCATATTGCTCTACAGAGGAGGTTGGCGGCGGCTTGGACTGCTCCGGAGAGTCTCCCGGCAGTGGGCAAGTCTTTGCCGCGAAAATACTGCCCAGCCAGTAGCGACCCCTGCTACTTGACCAAGCACCCCACTCCAGAGAGTTTGGTGGTGGCTACGGCCCCAGCAAAGCAGGTGTCGTATCCTACCATACCTCATGATAGGGACGACAAGCGTTTTGATGGTTGGGCGATGAAAGTGTTTTCTTTAGAGGGTATGGCTCTTCAGGCGGCCAACTCCGTATGTGCCTTGTCACGTTTCACGCACACTGTGGAACTGTTTCCTTAGCGGCTGAACATATTCCCGAAGGGGACAAACGGGATGGTTTTCTTGCTATGGTCCAGGATGGCAAGGATGCCATGTGTGAGGCCGTTCAGTCGGGTTTGGACATGGCAGATTGCGTCAGCCGGTCCATGGCGGCGGGCACCGTAATACGCAGGTTTGCGTGGTTGCGGAAGTCGGGGTTTGCTCCTGATGTGCAGGCCCGGCTCCTCAACATGCCCATTGACGGTGAACATCTTTTTGGCAGCAAGGCTGACAAGAGCCTTCAGAGGTTGCAGACCTCCAAAGCTGCAGCGTAGTCGTTGGGCGCTGCAGTTCGCCAACCTCCGCCTTTTCGTCCTAGGGGACAGCAATGGAGGGGAGGTTCCTTTCGTTATTACTCATCCTTTGGTAAAGCGAGAGGAGCTGCCAGTCAAAGGGACCACCGTAGGAGTGCCAGAGGTGGAAAGCAGGGTACTCTAGGTGCTAAGGCCGCTCGGGCAGTTGCCCCTTTGCCCTCAGGCAACGCCGCAGCCGCTTCAGCTCAGTCATGAGGCCATGTCCCATGGTTCGTCGGTTGGAGGAAGGCTGGCGCAGCATCTTGTAGAATGGCGTGCCATTACTTCAGATGTGTGGGTTCTGGAGATCATAGCCCACGGCTAATGTCTTCCCTTTTGGCAGAGGCCTCACGACAAACCACCGGGGTATCTCTCGTTGCAGAGTCCGGATCCGCTCCTTGTGCAGGAGGTTCAAGCCCTGCTGGAGAAAGGCACCATAGAACTCGTGCCTGTAGCGGAGAGGAACAAGGGATGGTATTCCCCTTATTTTTTGATTTCCAAGAAAGACTGGGGATTGAGACCCATCATGGACTTGCGCGGTTTGAACAAACTCCTCAGGAAGGACAAGTTCAAGATGGTTACTCTTTCTCAAGTCCTCCAGGCCCTTCAACTTCAGGATTGGTTGGTGTCTCTCGACCTCAAGGACGCTTATTTTCATGTGCCGGTCCATCCAAAGCACAAGAAGCACCTGAGGTTCACGGTTGGCGACTCACACTTTGTTTCGGGTCCTGCCGTTCGGATTGACCTCCGCCCGAGGGTCTTCACCAGCTCATGGTAGTGGTGGAAGCGCATCTCAGGAAAGGGGGATTCACGTCTAGCCCTACCTGGACGATTGGTTGATCCGGGCGCGCTCTCCCGAGCAAGTCCTGGATCATCTGTCCGTCACCTGCCACTCCGTCACAAGCTGGGCTTCTCCCTCAACTTATGAAGTCCCACTTGACGCCAACTCAGAGGCTCCAGTACATCGGAGCAGTGCTTGACACGTCCCTGGGGCAGTGTTTTCCTCCCCAGGTGAGGGCTCATCACATTCAGCAGATGGTGCACATGTTTCAGCATGCCCAGAGTCTCCCAGCGTTCGAGTTCTTGAGATTGCTCGGCCTCATGGCATCCTGCATTCTTCTGGTGCCAGAGGCCAGGTTGCAGATGAGATCTTTGCAATGGGCACTCAAGCTCCAGTGGTCTCAGTCCTCCGGCAGGATGTCGGACCCTGTTCAGGTGCCGTCTTCGGTCGCCCAGGACCTTCTTTGGTGGGCCGACGAAGGCAATCTGAGGGGGGCTCCATTTTGGCTGCCCTGGCCAGAGGTGACGATCGTGACGGACTCATCCCTCACGGGATGGGGGGCTCATGCCAACGAGTTGAGTCAGTGGTCGTTGGTCTCCGGAGTCCAGACTCCATATCAAGCTGTTGGAGCTGAGGGCCGTCAGGCTGGCCCTGAAGGCTTTTCTGCCGACTGTGCGAGGAAAGAATGTCCTGATCCTGACGGACAACACAGTGGCCATGCACTACCTCAACAAAAGGGGGGGGGGGCAGGGTCACTTCCTCTGTGTAGGGAGGCGATGCAGCTCTGTTTCTGGGCAATCCAGCAGGAAGTTTCGATCTTGGCAGTTCATCTGGCAGAAGACAAACGAGACGGTGGACGCTCTGAGCAGGCAGAGCACGATCTCTCACGAGTGGGAGTTGGCTCAGGGGATTCTCCTGGAGATCTTCGCCCTTTGGGGGACCCCTCAAGTGGATCTCTTCGCCTCCCAGTGTCAACTGGAAGTGCGAGAGGTTCTGCTCGCTGGAATTTCCTCCAAACGGAGCCTTAGGAGACGCGTTCGTGGTGGAGTGGTCATTACCTCTGCTGTACGCGTTTCCTCCTGTCCCCGTCATCCCGCAAGTACTGCAGAGGTTACGGAGGTTCGGTTCCCGGATGATCCTCATTGCTCCGGCGTGGGCCCGGAGGACGTGGTACCCGGACCTTCTCGAATTGTCCATCTGCCATCCACGTCGTCTTCCCTACCTTGACGATCTGCTCTCACGGGAGTGGGGGGGGGGGGGGGGGGTCAGGTTCTCCATCCAGAGGTCATGTTCCCTCAACCTTCACGCTTGGTTTCTGAAAGGTTGAGGTATAAGGATTGGGACCTCTCTGAAGATGTGATGGAGGAGTTGCTTTCGGCCAGAAGGCCCGCAACAAAGTCCCTGTACCGCTGCAGTTGGAGGAAGTTCTGCGACTGGTGCAGGGTTAAGAATGTGGATCCTTTTGCAAGTGAAATTCCCATGGTTCTGTCTTTTTTGCTTTCTTTGGCCCACAGGGGCCTTCAAGTGGGTACCATTAAAGGTTACCTGGCGGCGCTGTCCATATTTAGGCGCTCGTCTGAAGAGTGTTCCTATTTTAAAATTCCTTTAATTTCTCAGTTTCTGAAAGGGCTCACTAATGTGTTCCCTCCGTCACCTTTCCAGGTGCCCGGTTGGGATTTGAACCTTGTTCTCAAGTTTCTGATGGGTGCTCTGTTTGAGCCTTTGCATTCATGCCCTTTGAGACTGTTAACTCTGAAAACTGTATTTTTAGTTGCGGTCACTTCCGCTCGCAGAATGAGTGAGTTACAGGCACTTTCAGTTAAGCCACCCTTCACTGTGTTTCATAAGGACAGGGTTGTCCTTAGAGTTCGTCCTTTTCTTCCGAAGATGGTGTCGGAATTTCATTTAGGCCAGAAGGTTGTTCTTCCAGCATTTTATCCTCCACATCCTGGTAATGAAGAGGAGAGGCTCCATAGGCTTGATCCTAGGAGAGCGTTATTTTTTTATATTTCACACATGTCCCGGGTCAGAGTGGACGATCAGCTCTTTATTGGTTACGCTGGAAAGCATTTGGGACAGGCTGTGACGAAACAGACTTTGTCTCGCTGGATTATTTTGGCTATCTCGGAGTGTTATCGCTTGGCGGGTAAGGACCCACCGGTTGGCTTATGGGCCCATTCTACCAGGGGTATGGCTGCCTCTAGTGCCCTGCAGAGGGTTGTTGCTATTCGCAACATCTGTGATGCAGCCACCTGGGCTTCGGTACATACTTTTGTACGTCACTATTCCCTCGGTTCCGTCCGGCGGCAGGATCTGGCCTTTGGCAAGGCGGTCCTTTACTCTGCAATTTGATTGGGCATGCTAAATTTCTGTTTTCTAAATTCTTTTCCCACCTCCTTGCATTGGTACTGCTTTGGGAGTCTGTCATAGATATGGAATACGTCGGAGGAGCCAATCCCCTCGAAGAACAAGTTACTCTCTTACCTGGTAACTTTCTTTCGATGGGATGGTCTGACGACGTATTCCATACCGCTCCCTCCATACCTTCCTTGCTACAGAATTTCTTATGCGATTGCAGCTTATGTTTCCGTAAGGCTTTGTGTGTCAGACTGGCAGAAGACTGGTGGCACACGTTCTGGGAAAAAACTACAACTGAGGCTACGGGCATCGTGCGTCCTACTTATAACATCCAGTGACGTTGGCCGTTAGAGGAGGTCCTAGAGGGCGGCGTATCGACGCAGGATGCAGACGCTGAAGATTTCCCGAAGCAGCACAGCTGTGGTGATTACTGTCATAGATATGGAATATGTCGTCGGACCATCCCATCAAAAGAACGTTGCCAGGTAAGAGAGCAACTTGTTCATCCCCAACCCACCAACTAAATTTTATGGGTAAAAACTTTAAAAAAAAAAAAAAAATTAAAAACATCAACTAATTGGTGGCTGGTTAGCCTTGTGTTTAGTTTCCTAGTGCTCAACTGTTTTTTTTAAAAGGCCACAGCATTCTTCTCTATAGTTCAGAGAAAGTTGGTCCCTTTCCTTCCTGACCACTCGCACCCACGAGATTCAGTTCCATCTTTTCCTCTGACTACCAATGTACTCCGTGGAATTTCTCAGTTTGTCTTCAAGGCTATACCTTTCAGTGCCTGTAAGGAACGACATGAACTGTAGCATGAGTGCTGATGACTTGCTGTTTTGCATCCACATGCCAGAAGCGGGTAGAGACTGACATACGATAGGGTACTCCTGTCACAGCACTAGCTGAAGAAGCATCAGCAGGCGAACTGAGTAGGAAAATATAGAGGCCTAATGTCAGGGCCTTTTGTGACCTATTCCGGAAACAAGTAAGACCCCAGCAAAACTGAAGCAATCCAACAAAAACAGATGCTTTGCCCCACCTGCTGAAAGAGCAGTGTGACAACCCTTCTGCCTTGGCACCACATGTCTCCCTTACCATCAGGAGGCCCTGCGATCACTCCCCCCTCGTGTTTGTGCCTCGGGGACACCCTTCACTGGTCTGGACTTCCCTCTTGTGCACCTGTTTAGTCATTGCCTCCCTTGCGCCAGCCGTGGCTGATTTCTGCAATCACTCCTTTGCCACTGCCTCCTTCCAACTAACCCTCAAGCACTCCCTTGTGCACCTGCTAATCAAAAAAAGCATTCTGCCGTCCCATCCTGGCTGGCTAATTACCGCCCTATCTCCATTACCCTCTTCCTAGGGAAACACTTCAAGAAGCTGGTCATCACCCAGCTGATCCACTGCACTAAATTTGTTGGTTGTCTCCACGACCACCAGTCTGACTTCCGAGCAGCCAGAGGCACGGAAACTGCCCTCCTGAACCCCTGCGAAGACTTGCTCTCAAATCTTGATTTCAACTCTCATTCCATTCTCATCCTTCTCTCGTTCCTCTGCCTTTGACACGGCCAATCATGACACCCTTATAAATCTGCTTTGTGATGCCCTTGGCATCATGGACCTGGCACTGGATTGGTTGACCGCCTTACTCTCTGACCGAACAGGGCTCTTTCCTCTTGTGGTGAGTCTTCAACATCTACCTTGCCCTTCTGGCCCATTGGATCACTGCCTTCTCTCCTCACTTTCAGTATTATACAGACGACACACAGCTCTCCTTCAAGCTTTCTTCCACTGCCACCGCCTCCTCCTCTTCCTTTCTCATACCTGACTGACAGCTTTTATGGCATGGTGCTCTGCTAACGATCTCTGCCATCATGCCAGTAAAGCTGCGATCCTTCTCATTGGGACCCCAGCTCCCTCCTACTCCCTGGCCGCCCTCCATTGGTCCCCTTCATTACCCTCTTGTGAGGCAAAAAACCTTGCTGTCCTCTTCGACGCCCCTCCTCACATTGCGGACCTTGCCGAGAAGGCCCACTTTCAGCTGCACCTCCTCAGTGGCAGTCTCCCTTTACTCAACTTACCCCAGAAGCTTGATGTTTCTAGAGCTCTGGTCTTCTCTGGGCTGTAGTACTGCAACATCCTCTTCCTCAATCTGCCTATAGCCTCCCTCCACCCCTTCAACTAATCCAGAATAGGACTGCAAGATTTATCCTTGGCCTCAAGCCCAGGGACAGCATCTTTCCAGCCATACCCCCTCTCCTTTGGCTCCCACTTGTTGCGAGGATCAAGTTCAAGACCCTCTGCATCATCCACACTGCTTTCTGGGGTCTCGGAGATATATATATATATCTGTCTTTAAGAGAGTGGGGGTTAGATCTCACTTCCTCAAGAACCTCCCTCGAATTGCCTTCCTGCCCCTCCCCAGCTTGAGCCGGATCTCCTTAAGTTCCAGACGCTTCTCAAGACCATCCTTTTCTTTCTCTTCCTCCTTCCTCCTCCCCTGCCAATGCCCCCCTCTTCCGTCATACAGGGCACCAGGCCCTCCTCGCCAAGTATACCCCAACACCTTGTTCTCCCCTGGTTCGCCTCCATTCATGCACTTGCCCAACCCTGCTCCCTCCCCCTGTACTAGCATGCACCCCCTACTGAGCCCGCTTCAGCCCTGTCCTAGCACTTAGAATGCAGACCTTCTTTCCCTGGATTCCCCTGGCACTTGTCCACCTGCCCTCCCCTTAGCACTAGCCTTGCCCAGCCCCCACACTGCACTTGTTCGCTCTCCACTCCAACCAGCACTCCCCCTTCCCCCCCTTAGCATTATCGCATTCTGCTCTGACCAGCATCTCCCCCCCCTCCCCCCCTCCAACTACCCTGCACTTCTGTTCCTGCTGTTGGACGATCCGAATTACAAAGCCTAGTAGGACTGTTCTTGTTAGTCATCCCTGTTTTATTCCAACAGTGCAGCGAGGGCTTACGCATGACCCAATAGGACGTAAGGTATGAATAGCCCCACCCCCACAGCTCCCCTCAGATTTCAACCGTATCCAAAGTAGTCTGGAATCACCTCGTGTTTCTACACTGTTAGTTTGTACTTTCTTTCCCAATGTCAGGGAAAGTGCTGTTTTGCCCATGTGCCACGTGTGGAATGAAGAAAGTTTATGAAGGGAATGGGCACGTGGATTGATTTTATTGTCTTTACCCTCATCACTCTGCAGACAACTGTGATATCTGCAAGGGGTTCTCGCAAAAGACCTTGAAGGACCATATTCAGTGTCTAATAACGTGGCTGAACGAAGGGGCCTACCCTCCATCTGAGGTAGGATCAGTGCGCACTCTGGCATCGAACAGGCCTAAATCCCCTGTAGTTCCTCGCCCCTCGGTGTCGGCGGAGCCTCCGGCAAAGAAGCCATGGCCTACGGAGAAGAGTCGCTCCTCTTTGGGGAAGACACCCCTTCATCATCAAAACATGGTCGTGTGGACTAGGGCCATAAGCAAGAAAAATCTTCCTCTTCATCTACTTCAAAAAAGGATAGGGAAGACCCTTTAAGGGGCTCCTCCTCAGGAGACCATCATAGGTCTTCCTCGAGTAGAGCATCGGTCTAAAGACTCCAAAAAGGCAGGATCGCCTAAAGAGTCTGCGCTGCCACTGCCGTCAACGGGAGTCCCGTCGACGGCTTCACTACCGCCCGCAGTGTCAATACCTGCAGTGGCCTCGTCGACCCCGGTGGTGACTATTGACAAGGGGAAGTGGAAACTCCTAGGTTTCCATCGTCGATGGTAGATCCTCCAGAAGTTTGGCAACTGGCGGTGTATGATACAGTTCTGCCGGACACCCTATTACAGCAGGAATCGGCTTTCTCGGTATCGTCGCTGGAGGAGGAGCGGGAACCGATTGTTCATCCAACAGATCTCTGCTTACAGGGCGCTGGCTCGTCTACGAACTCAGGGATTCAAAATGCTCCCTCTACATCTTCTCTGCTAAATCCACATTCGATGTTGTCTTTACAGGTTTTGCAATCCCTCTTAAGCCAGTTAGATGCAAGGTTGCCTCCCATGGGTACACCTCCAGTGATACCTGTCGACGACACGGCAGGTCCCGCTCCACGGTCAACATCAATGGCTGGGTTGCCGGTCTCCCAGAACCACCCCCTGCTCACCCGGAGGAAGGTGAATTACAGGACTCTGAGTCAGATCAAGGTCCTAGAGACTCAATGTCGGACATTTCATTGTCGCCGTCGAGGGACCCTACGTGGGAATCGGATGGTGAAGTAGAAACTCCTAGAAGCCCGGCTCAACCGTCGCGTCCAGATGACATCCAGGCTTTTCCTGCGATGATGGCGAAAGCCTGTATCGAATTTGGTCTGACCCCATAATGACGGAAGGAATGCTTCTTATTTGACAATATGGGGAAGAGGAGATAGTCCATCTTCTCGGTTCCGTTTCTGGACCACGTTTGGCAGGAAGGCTTACGTACCATGCTTACGTACCATGCGCCATCCATTTTCGGAGCCTGCAATCAATGGCAGGTTAGAAAAGAAATTTAAAGCCCCGGACTCTACACCTAAGTGCTTGACCGGACAGCCCTCTCCGGAATCAGTAGTGTCAGCGGCGGCTAGCAGAAAAGCTAGATCGCAACACAAGTGCACAACACCTCCGGACAGTGAAGCTAGAAGGCAAGATGCCTTTGGTAAGAAAGTCTTGGCAGTGGGAGAGACGACGGTCAAGGCGGCTAACTCGTTAGTTATCATGGCATGATACGACAGTGAAATGTGACACCGCTTGGCCCCCATCTTGGAACACCTGCCCGAAGAGCACAGGAAGACAGCCATGTTACTGGTGCATGAGGGGGAGGAGGCATCAAACCACTCGATCAATATCGCTGTAGATTTGGCGGAGTCGGGATTCAAGCAAATAAATAATGGAGTGGTACTAAGAAGACAAGCCTGGTTAAAATGTACAGACTTTAGGCCGGAATTCCAGTATAAAGTGCTAGACATGACCTGTGAAGGTGAACAGTTATTTGGGGAAAAGGTAGACAACGCCCTTAAAGGCATGAAGGAAGATTCAGATACTGCAAGATCACTGGGGGCATTACCAAGTGGACAAGCATTTTGGCCTTTTAGCCCCTTCTGCGGAGCTTCGGTGAATTCTCGATTCGCCACATCCAGGGATTAGAGTTTCAATAGATCGACATACTCCTCCCAAGGATACAGGCGAGCTGTCCAGGCGACACTAAGAAGCCGGGATTTCCAGACTTCTAGAAGGAGAGGAGGGCAGTCTTAGTCTACCAAAAGTAAGCAATCAAAGTCTCAGCCATGACAATCTTGAGGACGTCCTTGGAGGCAGAGTGTCCCGTCGCGTCAGCGAATGGGAAAGAATAACATTGGTCCGTTGGGTGTTGGACACGGTGAAACTAGGCCACTCTTTGCAGTTCAAGGTCATGTCATCTCCCATTCCGCCTGTGTATTAGGCGCAACCCCATATTCACATATTACAACAGGAGGTTGTGTTTATGCTGCAAAAAGGGCTTTTTAGAATTTGTTCCAGTGGCTGAGAGGCCTAGGGGTTTGCTCCTGTTACTTCATGGTAAAAAAAACAACGGCAAGTGATGACCCATTCTGGACCTTTGAGCTCTCAACAAGACTTTGCAACGCCTGAAGTTCAAGATGCTTATGCTTCAGGAGGTCATCTGGTCGATACAGCCGGGGGATTTTCTGGCATCGTTGGACTTATAAGATGCATATTTCCACATACCCATGCGTTGACGACACAGAAAATTCTTGCGGTTCATGGTGGGTCAGTCATTACAAGTTCAAAGTGATTCCATTCGGCCTGAAATCGTCTCCCAGGACGTTTACGAAATGTTTAGCTCCGGTGGCAGCATGGCTACGAAGAAAAGGTCATCACGTCTACCCTTACCTGGACGACTGGCTAATAAGAGGCTCATCGCCGACAGTGGCGCAAGCAAGCCTAGACGTTACCATGCAGGTACTACAACGGTTGGGCTTTGCAGTCAACTTCGAAAAATCCTTTCTGTTCTCTCACAGAGCTGGGTGTTTTTGGGCGTGGAGTTCCAGACTCAGTCGGGATTAGTGAGACCTTCATTAGACAGAGTTCAAAAACTCAAACGGAAAGCGGAGGAGTGGAGAGCTGGAACCAGAGTGTTAGAAGATTCATGTCGTTTCTGGGAGCCATGGCGTCATGTATTCCGCTAGTGAAGAACTGTTCTCTTCATGAGGCTGATACAGGAATTTTTGGCGGACCGATGGTCTCAAAGTCGCGGGTTGTGGTCCGACAAGTTGATGATCAGCAGCGAGCTTCTAGAGGTGCTTCGGTGGTGGCAACTTTCAGACAATCTGACAAGAGGGATGCCTCTGCTAGAGCCGGAGTTTCAATCGACAATTGTGACTGATGCATCTCAAACAGGATGCGGAGCCCATCTGGGATCCTTACAAATTCAAGGTTGATGGTCCCCAGGAGAATCGACCCTTCACATCAATGTGCTGGAGCGAAGAGCGGTACGTTGGGCTCTGAAGTCATTTTTGCTGCGCATACGAGGATCAGTAGTGAGAGTATTAACGGACAATACGACCACGATGTTCTACCTTAGGAAACAAAGGGCACTTGTTCCAGAACGCTCTCGAGCGAGGCTCAGGTACTATGGCATTGGTCCCTCGAACAATAAATGAGCATAGTGGCGTACCACCTACCAGGGGTGAACAATGTACAGGCAGACTCTCAGCAGGGAGATGAACCAACTCCACGAGTGGGAACTGAACGAGCAACAAGTGTTGAGCATCTTCAGGAAATGGGGTTGTCCTTCTCTGGATCTTTTCGCAACCCGGGAGAACAAACAGTGCAAGCAATTCGCCAGCAGATGGCCGCAGCCCAATTCGCTGGGGGATGCGTGTTCCTTCCCGTGGACGGGCAGGTTCACGTACGCGTTCCCTCCGTTTCCGCTCATTCAACAGACCCTCCAGTGGATTCACAAATATTGATGCCGGGTGATTCTAATTGCCCCTCACTGGGTGAGGCTGCCATGGTTTTCGGACCTGCTCCAACTGTCCGTGGCAGAGCCAGTGAGATTTCAAATGACGCCGGACCTTCTGTTTCAAGACAAGGGAGCAATTTGGCATCACAACCCGAGCTCCATCAGCCTGACGGCTTGGCTCCTGACTTCTCAGAGTTTGGGGCCCTGAACATTTCTTCAGATTGTCACTGAATTTTAGAGGCGGCGAGGGCTCCGTCCACGAAGATTTCTTATGCATGTAAGTGGAAGAGATTCTGTGTATGGTGTAGGGATCAACCGGAGGTGGACCCGTTAAACATTTAATCGGAGCAAATTCTGCCTTATTTACTACACTTGGCGAGAAAGGGTTTTTCTTTATCCTCCATAAAGGTTCACTTGGCAGCCATTTCAAGATTTACTTGGAAAAGGCACTCGACTCCGTCGTTCAGTGATCGACTAATCAAGCATTTCCTGAGTTATTTTAGACTTTTCCTCCAGCCATACTTGGAGTCTCAATCTGGTACTATCAGGGCTAATGAAGGCTCTGTTCGAGCCTATGTCGTCGTCACCCCTCAAATTTTTGTCATGGAAAATGGCCTTTTTGGTAGCCATTACTTCAGCAAGAAGACTCTGAGTTGCAAGCGCTTGTGATTGATCCCCCCCATACTTGCGTTTCTTCAAGGACAAGGTGGTGTTAGCAACTAACCCTCATTTTATCCCGAAGGTTCCAACTACATTCCATAAGCACTCTTATTGTGCTACCAGCAATCTTCGCTGCAGCTTCTTCTTTCGCAGAGCAAGCTCTCCATACGTTGGATGTCAAAAGAGCATTGAAGTTTTATCTGAGTCGCACTCAAGAATTCAGGCGCACGAGACAACTGTTTGTGGCTTATGGACCCTCTGTAAAGGGAAGACCACTCTGCAAACAAGGACTAGCCCGCTGGGTTCCGTCAGATATTGCCTCCTGTCACTCTAAAGCGTGGAGGCCGCTGGAAAGGCGTCCAAAGGCTCACTCGACAAGATCCTCCACGTCATCGGTGGCATTGTGGTCCGAAATCCTGCTGGTGGACATCTGTCAGGCGGCCTCCTGGTGGGTGCTGCATACATTTATTCGGCATTATTGCCTGGAGCAACAGCATGCAGCAGATGTGCAGATAGGGCGAGCAGTAAGGTAAGGGGCTTACCTTACTGAAACACCTGTTTCAGCAAGGTAAGCCCCCACAGAGGGGGGTACCATCCTTTCAATGTACCATGGTTGTTGGCCTTTCTTGCTAATTGTATGTTGCGTTCCTGTAGTATTGGTTTGCATTGCACACCTCCAGGTATAAGGACACTGCTATGTAATCTATTCTAAGCATGTGAATCCATGAAAGATCCAATGCTGGAGAAGGGAGTAGTTTCTTACCTGTAACTCCATTTCTCCAGCGTTGGTATCTTTCATGGATTCACATGTGCCCGCCGGCCTCCCTTGAATGCAAACTTGGTATTGCCTCTACTTTGGGGGTTAAAATCTGAAGGGAACCGGGGCTATTTATACCTTAATTCCTATTGGGTCATGCGTAAGCGTCCCAAAAGGACGTCGATGGGACACAAGTGTCGAGTTTTTTCCAATGGAAAACGTTTTTAATAAATATACCGAGGTTCCCAGCCTGACGACGGCGAATATTCTAAGCATGTGAATCCATGAAAGATACCAACGCTTGAGAAATGAAGTTACAGGTAAATAACTACTCCCTTATCACTGCCTGTCCAGAAGAAGTAAACGCGCATCTTTTAATGTGTATGAATGATTGAATGCAAAGAACTAATTATTACAAAACATTTCCTCTTTCCAGATAAAAGCATTTTTACTCACTTATAAAATACTCCATTGGGAATTGGACTTAGATTTTTACTACCAACAAAAATAATTTCACGTCCAACTTTAAAAAAATGGGGAGTAAAATACTCCCACTTCCAAATCTTATCTGGAGCACTGCCTGCAGGGTTTATTCTGTGTAAAGGATAGGGGGGGGTGATGGTTCCCTCACATATGGGGTGGGTGAAAGACTAATTAATTATACGAGTGATTTTTATTTAAGTAGAAATGCAATTTCTTCCCATAACAGATTCCAGGAGACTCTAAATTTGACGGTTAGTGCCACTCTCGTGAGCTGTTATTTCGTGGTGTGCTTTTGTGCAGTAGTTTACTTTTTATGGCCTGGTACTGCAGATTTTGACTAAGCAGTAAACCGAACACTTAACGTATTACATTGTGGTCCTTGCAAGGCAGCACCATTGAGCAACATTTGCATTTAAAACTGTTTTTTTCTAAATTGTATGTACATCAATGCTAAAACTGCTCATTTTGTTGACAACCACCTTTTTGAGCACATCCGTAAATAAATGAATTGGTTTTTGTTAGGGTTGTTGGGTAAAACGTTTTTCATAAAAACTAATTTTTTTGTTTGCTTTTTAAAAGGTGTCTTTAATACTTTAAGATATATTTTGGTGCCATGGAGCTCAGGTGAACATTTTTAATTTGGATGAATTTACCCAGGCATAAATAGTCATTCACCCCGTCAATTGTCCACATGCAAAACAGTACATGATTTTTTTTTTACTTCCCAAGAGTTCATGATCAATCTCCAATGGTCAGTGGCAACTGCAACCAGTGGGGTTCTGAACTCCTACTTTTCCTTTGCACACCTTGACCACCTTCTGACTGCAGGGTTCCCTCTTAGTTCCCTCTTAGCAGTTGGTGAATTGTCCGCTGCGTCTTTGCCGCAAAGGATGTGTTGGGAGGCAGATTGGTGCACCTTTTAGGTGTCTCCACTTTTTTTATAGCTCACTGGCATATTCCGACATAACGTTTACAAGAGGAGCTTCCCCAAATGCAGTCATGCCCAGGAATACAATATCAAGTGGAAATTGTCTAAAGTAAGGTAGCAAACAGCTCGTATCTGCTTTTCTGAGAATTAGACGCTGGACAACCTCGCTCTCTCAAGCAAATACTATTTTCTAAAATAGTATGCAAGTCAGAATTACATCTACCTGTATGATCTGTGTAACCTAAAGCATGGCTCTTGCCTGCAAGCACTTTGTTGGCTAGAGATGGCTCACTAGAATCTTTTCAACGTAGAGCTTTTTTATGAGTAAAATGTATGTAGCCTGTAGCTTAGCTACACCTGTAGGACCTTTTTCAACCTGAAAGGTGGTTAAGCCTAGAAGATATGAAAGAGAGCTCTGCCTCTAAGTGGAGTTTATCCTGTTCAGCTGAGGTGTGATAATCCTCGCGCTGAGTGATGATTATTGCATTAGGCCTCAGCCTGTAATTGACAGGTTTTTAGTATTTGATTCATTGGACATTTCATTTTAAAGTCTCTGCCTAAAGTTACCTGAAGATGAGTAAATGGTAGATTGGTTTATTGACCTTGTGGAGTCCTTCTCCTTTTGTATGTCTTCAGCAGTGAAGCGTTTAAAGATTTTGTAGGAAGTTAGTCCTTTGCCAGGATCTGAAAGAATGAATTAACTATTTATCATTTGCATCCACTGCTACTTTGAAATTCCTAATTTGTTCTTCTCTTCAACAGGGTTTCCATGGCCCTTATCCCTTTGGGCAGTCTTAAAATATGACTTCTCATGAAGACCAAGCTGGACCCAGAACTTTGGGCGGAAGGGGGACGTGAATGCCTGGGTTTGTTGCGGGGGAATAGTAGGTGTCCTGTGACCTACTAGAGGATTCAATGTGGACCCACCCCCCCTTACCCCCACTTCCAACCTCTGCACACCGGAAGAGAACATAAGAATCCCAGGATGATAGTCTGCTGAAATCCATGTCTGCATGTGTGTGCTGGTTGAGAACATGCGATGGAAATGCGTTCGATGAGAGACCATCTCACCGGAACAGAAGATACATATATTTCCCCTTCCAAATGAAGACTGACATTGTCAAGTTTAGTTTGAGGATTTAAACCAAGAAAAGCCATCTTTAAAGACAGACTGAAAGACAGCTTTTTTGCAAATGGAGAGATTTGTAGTTTTGAGCAGATGTCATTTCCTCTGTTTTTTTGTGAAAGGGACAGCGGCTGCATCTTATGTATTTTGCAAAGCAGACTGCGTCTCACCTCATTGTCCCTTGTATGGTGGCGTGGTGTGTTGGCTTGTGTGGGGGAGGAATAGTGACGCAAAGAGGGATTTATTGTCCCATTGTTTTAGAATCAAATTTATGGATTTTCTTTTATATTCACTGAGCTTTTTTTAAGTCTGTGTGTGTGCAAGTGTGTGTGTTTGGTGGAAAGCCATGGGGGCAGGTTAAAGATAAATGTCCTTTTTGTTTTTCTAAGATGTAACCATGGCTCGCAGTCTGGAAATCGGATCAGGGCTCAGAGGAAAAGTTCGAGTTCTTTTGGTTGTTCTGCTTCCATATGATTGGGTTTATGGGTATCTACCCCTCCCCCCCTGCTTATTTCATTACTGCATGTTTCAATGTATGTCAGAAGAAGATAGACAGCTAGCTGTGATGCACTTGTGTAGGAAATGGGTGCCTTCCTGCTTGTGGTGGTCCTGATGCCATTGGCCTCCAGTTGGGCATTTTGTCCTTCCAGGTGTCCCCTTCAGTTATTTTCACCACAGGTATAGTCTTGAACCAATTACCAGACCTGTTCTTCTCAGGGCAGCCATATCTACAGATCCTCTTTTCCCCCAGGCTTTTAGTTCTAAAATCTTTTCTGCCCTCTAACAGTCTTTTGACTGTGCAGACTCTGAGACGATCTGCGGCATGTTATTTGGGGTCACTTGGAGGGGTTATGCAGTACGATTCATCTGTTTAACAATGGACATTCTTTTGTTGGACAGAGAGGCTCTGTTCCCCCTTGCATCCATCAAGCCGAGTACCACCCATCCCCCTTTCGTGAGACTCTACCCAGTCGCCAGTTGTTTAATACTTAATGGCAGTTTGATTACTAACGGACTTTGTCACTATGATGCCAAGTGTTTTCAGAGCCTAAAACCTATCATAAAATGTTGCCACCAATGTGAGTGCATTTTGTCAGGTGAATCTTTTAACGGGGGTTTCCCCCTCCCTGGCATGAACATGTTGACCTAGTATCTGCATATTTAACTCTGGGGGCTGATATCCTCTCACCTTTGTGCCCTTAAAGCAAAACACAATTCGTGGGCATTGAACTAGCCACTTTTGCAGGGTTCGCCTTGAAGTTATGCCCTTTATGATGATGCCTCTGCGGGACTTGGCTTTATTCACATTGTATAGGAAGGCTCCTGAAATGGGATTTAGTGAACCTGTGCTTGCCCATTCACTTTCCTGCCTGACCCTCCTTCGATTTCTTCTACCACCCCTTTTTTTCTCCTTGCTGGCCTGAGAACAGATGGTGACCTCGCGCATGACCGCCTTTTGTGTGTGCAAAATGAATTGGTTTAGTGACGGGTCTCCACAGAGCTCTTGGCTTTATGAATTCACATGCTGCCTGTTGGTCTCCCTGGGCTCAGTTTTACCTTGTTAATATATTTATTTTGTTTCTCTCGATGCTGTTGCCTGGGAGGAGCCAAATCTCTTCATGCTGTGGAGTGCTGTTTGTACACTGATTCTTTTGCAGCAGGAATTCGCCAACTATACTGAGACGCGCAAGGGCACGGTTTATCCAAAGAAGCAGTTTAGTATGTGCAATATCTGCCAGAAAAGGGCTGTTTTTCCTTGCACCGCCTACATCAATTCCTATTGTGTGGTTGTATGTCGGAATAGCTGCGCGTCTGGAGTAGAAGGAAGTTACTGCATTGCCAAAGACACTAATGTTTGGAATCTTGTTCAATCTTTTCGCCCCAGAGCAAGCCCCCGCCCCCCCATCCCCAACAATATTGCAGCCATAAAAGCCAGGTATTCAGTGTCTTTGTGTTCCTGTTCTGCACATGTGCTCTTCTCCAAGGCATGGAAGATGGCAGAGGTTGATTAAGATGCATCTAATTTAAAAGTTGAATCACAGCTCCTGTCGTAATACCCAGCTAGTGATGGATTGCAGAGTTTCCTGCATAGCCGAACCATAGGGAGCAGCTCCCTCTTTACAGTGTCATTAGCTTATGCCAAGTGATTCTGCACTTGTTATTCACTGGGCCTGTTTCTGTGGGAGATTTATGTAAGCATTGGCCGGGACCTCGGCCACAAGATCATTGGTCTGCATGGAGACGTTGCCCTTTTCGCTGTTGCACGTTTGAGACACTAGGCTGATGAGAATACTGCATGCTTGCCTTTCCCGATCTGAATTCATTTTATGAACTAATGCAAACTGAGCCACTCTCGTAAAGAAAGCTCCTCTTTCACTTCTCTCGGACCATCTCCCAATACTGCCATAGGATTCTGAGCCATGCTGCCTGTGTTTTTGTTAATAGAGATGCTTCTTAGTTCATGGTCCCATTTCCTCTACAACACCCAGTAGACCTGCAGTTGCCAACATGTACCCTTAGAAACCCACAATTGCTGTTCTTCGGATCTTGCGCCTCTGATCTCCTTCACTGTAAATATGTGGGCCATGTAAATATCTGCAACAAGAGGGGGTGTGATTTGGTCGAGTGTTTCCCGTTTAGTCATGTGGTACACTCTGAACCTTCACGGTGCTAGTGGCTGAATTCTTGGGTCCACAGTCTCAAGTAACCCCTGCCATGTGCACCTGCAGCATTCAGGTTGCTCCAACCGCTCACAAATTCAGCATTGGTAATGGAAGTGTTTCTGCGTGAGCTTTTCAGCTTTTTTTTTCTTTTTAATTGCTCCTTGCAGCCAAGGCCACAATGTTTTTCCCCAACCATTATTAAATACTCCTGCAAAGAGTCTCGTCTTGGCAGTGGAACCAAGTAATAAGTGCTGCAACCTTGCACGCTAGGAGTCTTCAGTTTCACGTTTAGCAGGTTTATTTCCCTCACTTTGGCTGCTATACCCCACAAGGCTCGGTAGAAGCACCAATCCTGTCTGCAGAGAAGTTTTATTTATAATTGAGACTAAAGCGAACATTCAAAAAGAGAGATGTTAGATAAACCTATACGTAAGTGCTGAGAAGTAACTTCTTCACAGGTACTTGAGATGTCAACTTGCCCACTGTCTCTGCAAACACCAGACTCGTATTATACTATTTGGTGCCAACAGTCCTGGTTAATAATTGCAAAGATTCATGAGCTGTACTTGCTGTCCTGCCATTTCGTGCCCCTGACTGACTATCCCATATGAGGCTCATCTGTTCCCCTTTTCTTGGTTCAGTTCCTTCCTGACTGAAGTCTCCATGTGAACTGTTTGGTGTCCATGTTTTTGACCTATGGCGCTGCTGTGTGTCAGGGGACTGCTACCCTTTGTCGGGGGTCTAACCTCTGGCTGGCACTGGTATATGAGGTGTCTAGTTTACCTGTCTGGGTGCCCAGCCTGAATCTGCCTCCATCTGGATTGAACCTTTTGACTGGCACTGCTGCCTGAGATGCCTGCTGTCCCTGTATGGGCTTCTGGTGGTCCTTTACTTTTCCTTTTTGTGTGAGGCGTGTGCTGGTTCTTTGGCTGTCTGTATGCTGTAGTAGGGAGTGCATGTGTAGAACAAAAGGCAATGTATTGTAGGGTCTTCTGCTCGGCGAGGAATCCTCCAATAGCACATTTGGGGACATAGACACGTGAATAATAAAATTTAAACAAAAAGGAAATTATTTCCTTAATGTATAAATTAATATTTGTACGATTAAATTAACACTGATAAAATATTAGACTGTCTTGTAGTCTTTATTTTAGAGGCTGTTTATCACCTGATTTGTATAACGGGGTTTGCTACCAGCTTAAAGCAAGGACCAGTGGAACAACCTGCCTCCTTATTCCTTTCTGACAGGTGTCTGAAACTGGCAACTGTATTTAAGGGCAGAGAATCCCCTTCTCTCTTTATAACTACCCGTTTGCCTAGAATTGTGTGCGTTTTTCATCTTTGAGATGTCCTGGTTAGTGTCAGTTGATGGGACCCCCTTGTCGCATGCTAACCCAACTATGGCGCAGCAGGTACGTTTGGCATTCTAAACTGTCTTGGAATAGTTCAAGTGATAACGAATCCGCAAAAAACATTATTAAAGCGTTTAGGTACTAATGTATTGCCAAACCTAGTCTACCACTATTACCTTCGGAGTGCTGCTCTCCACTCCAGCATGGAATATTGTAATAGTTTGGGCCATTGAGAACCCAGTCTACAAACTACAGGTGACACAAAGCCACCAAGTATGGTTAACGAGGACTTGAGGGAAGAGACCATGATCAAACTATCAGTGAAAAACTTGATAACCTATAAAGCTTCCAGGCTAACGCATAAAATCCTTTTGGGGCTGCCCTCAGAAATGGAGAAATTGTTAATTGAGATTACTGTAGCCTACGAGCCATTCCTTCAACTTTTTGATTGTTAGGAAACATAATTCCTTCTGTTAATACTCCACTATAAGGAACAACAACCCATGAGGACTAAGTCTTAAACAATCACTGAAATCCTTTTTGTTCATAGAATCGTGGTCCACGTTCTTTTTAAGGCTTTAGCACAACCTCTAAATCCTAGTTGTGACCACCTACCGCAGACGACTCCCATTGGGCACTTTATAAATTTCAGTACTTTTATTTTCAGCATTCTGGGTGTATCTGTTATTGAAAGTGAAAACAATTATTTATGTGCATGCTAAAATCTGCTCCACTACAGTTTTCTTTTAAGAGGATGTTGGACATCTACAAAGAAAGTATAATTTAATATATTCACACTTGAAAAAATGGTGTGCATCCAGTCGCATTTACTTTTCTGTGTTTGCAATCTGCTGGTATGAAATGGGCAAGTCTTGATTTTGGGTTACAGTTTCCGGGTGCCTAGAGAATCATATTGGGATTTACATTTGAAGAAAATGGAGTGCAATATCGTTCTCTTTGGTTCTTTTGATGCCAGTTTTGTTGTTTAGTTCCAACACCTTGTATTGCTCTTGCTTTGTCTTCGGAAAGGCCACAAGGTGCCATGCTTGGTATTACCTGGACAATATTAGCTTTGTCTGTTAAAATAAGGCTGCTGGTTTTCGTAGCCTTACCAATATGTTTAACTTCAACGCTCACTGTGTTATTGGGTAGCTTGGAAATTTGCATTACGTGTGGTTTTCAATGTTTTCGCAGAAAGCCAGAGGCTGCATCTTCCCTTTGCTTCCACATTGCCAATTTTTCTACTCCGTGTATCCTAGAGTGTGTCTGTTAAGCAACCCATGGATACCTGGAAGATCGTTTTCACACAAAATAATTACTTACCAACTTGTTAAAGGCTTCATCCTTCAGAAGGCATAACTTGGATGCTTGCTCTGTAAATCCAGATCAAATAGTATGTTGTCTGTTCTGAGAGAAGTCAGTGTGACCCAATAATGAATCCTGAAATGTGAGTAATGAACACAATTGTAAGCCTTGGAATCACAAAAGCATTACAGATCCTGTAATCGATCTCAAGTTTATTATAGTATTGCATTTTCTGGCCCAATATGACCTTTTGGCTGGAAGTTTGCTTTCTCCACCCACTTAAAAATGTTCATTTATATGCACAAAGAAAAGAATTACATTTCTGTCCAAAACATCATAGATGGATTGGCTATTTTGGTCATCGTATACAATCGAGTGATCCACCTTTATACTAGATGCACTGTCATTTTTGTACCATTGGCGGTATGCTCCTTTTCTTTTTTTTTTTTAACTCTTTGTTGACATTTTGGCAAAACAGTTCTCACAAACATCGCCCCACCCCTCACAGCAATCAACCCACATCCATTAACAAACTTTAATCAAACTATTCAACTAATTCCCCTTCCCTCCTATCCCTCTTTACCTCCCCTGCCCCCCTGAGTCCTGATATGCTACTTTTCTGATCTTAAAAGTAGCCTTGCTGAATTCCCCTCTGGTGGAACAATTCCACGGTTAAACGTTAGTGGCCCTTATCAAAGCAATCAAACGTTTGATTTGTGCAAACTAATCCCCATGCCCTTGTTTGTGCCTTGTGTGACCTTTTTGAAGAGATGAGAGCCTATTATGACATGCATAGGTATGGCCAAAATTAAGATCTACCTGGCTATGTAACTTTAGCCTGCAGCTTCCCAAAGACTAGTAATGTATGACACTGTTGTGTGCATAAATCATTAATCTGTCAAGTTTGGCTGGTAAGAGTGGATGTAAACAATTGAGAAAAGTAAAAGTATAGTCCACAACAATCAAAGAGCATGATTTGTTGGTTTGTTCGAAGTGAAGTCCTGATGAGGGGATGGCTACAATAAGCCGATTAGGCCTCATCGCCTGCTTTCCCTTTCAACCACATACTGTAGTGCAATGCACATTTTCAATGCTTCCATTACTGTGTTAATTAACTTTGCAGCCGTTGCTGAGTGCGACCCGTGTATGCTACCTAGGTCTTCTGATTATCCTATGGAAGACGAGGCGAAACAAGCAAGTGAATCAACCCCTTAGATCTTTTTTTTAGTGTGCATGAACAAGCATATACACAATAACGTATGGTATACGTCACACTAGGGATAGTATTAGACATGCCATGGCAGCGTCTGTTTTTGAAGTTCGAAAACAAGTCATGCAATACTCCACACCAACCACTAGATGTTGGCCTATGCAAATCTAAGCAGATACAATCGTCAGAAAGAGGATTACAGGTATGCAATATTTGTTATATATCTCTATTACAACTTTCCATCTGCCACCATGCTTCAGTCCAACTGTCTTTGATACACTTTTGATCCTAGGGAAAGAAGCCTTTTAAGGTCGAAAGTACCTTCCTGCGGAAATTGTATGGTGAGGCCATCTTGTGAAAAATAGTGTCATTAATTGGCAAGTTTTGAGTGAATTATTTGTCTACATAAAAAAAAAAACATGGGCTCTTTCGGAGGGAATGGCAATTGCTTCGATTGATTTTCCCTTTCTGAGGGTTAATGAGGATTGGATTCTGAGGAAATGTGTGATGCTATTTGCAGTGCCCTACACAACAGCACCAAGACACCACTAGCCCCGACAATGTTGCGTGACTGCCGCCAAGTTGCTACACTTTTCCCTCAAGATACTTTCTATACTCTGATAGTGTTGCAGAGACTGGTTAGGGGAAGATATGAGGGTCTCACGCCTACACCACCCCCCCGCCCCAATCGGATCCTGTTGATAGGATAGTAAAAATCGAAATAGGAAAAGCACTGTACGCAAGTCTTTTACTAGCGTCTCCTTTATCAAAGCAACTTGAGCCATCAAATGAGTCACTGGTGACTTCCCCATAGAACTTCCGAGTTGAGGCAATGCTGGGGAAACGGAAATAGTCTACACCAAAGCTGTATATGCCAAATCATTGTGACTTTGGCTGCACAAATTAATTTGGTTTCACTTTTCAACACTTGTACAGAATTCTCCAACCCTGGCACTATATGGCAATCTATTCCCAGTTAGGACATTACTGAGACATGTGGGCTTTCTGCCTGGCTCTTTGGCTTTTTTTGAATTACCCACGGACCAGTCATGATTTTTTTCTTTCATTCAACCAAGAAACATTCCTACAAGAATACTGACTCCATATGTTCTGGAAACACCTCTTAAAATATACTGTATAGATGGAAGTGTTTGATACTACGGACAGTCGTCTGTACCCCTAACAGGTGTGGGGTTTTAAGCGCACTGTTACTGACAGACCCCTGAATACCGGTTATGAGAGACTAACGCAATGAAACAAATCAAGAAAAATGCTTCAGCTAGAACCTTTTTTTTTTTTTTAATAGGGCAAATCCTCACATTCGCCGGTGGGCTTGGAGTATTGTTGATGGGCTCGCCCTCGACATTAAGTGGAGAGGTCTGGAGGGGAGCCCAATAGGCTAATGAAATACGAGGCATAGACCCAACAATTGTCATGGAAAACAGATTCAAGACTCGATTTAGGGTGAGGTTGGTTAGTCACATTTTAAATGGCAGCACTGCAGGATGAACAGAGACCAGAAAAACATCCAATCCCTCTCCCGAAATGTCACCAGCCTTTATACACTCTCCAGAATATTAGTCTCAGTGCAGCAAATAGAAGATGTCATGACCCCCACAATTAACACAATAGCTAACTGTAGAGCCAAACAAACTTGGACACTAGAAGTCGGGTTTGAGTCTACATGAGAACCCACACAGATGTGCACCTCAGGTACAATTAAGCCATACTTCGAAGGGATTGTGTCCTCCGATGTATTCCTTATCTTTGATAATTTGTCTCGAGCTTGCTGGCCTCGGAAATGTTTTCTCTGTAGAGGGCGCTGCGCGTCGACGTCCACCGAGTTGATGTCCCTCGACAGCCACCGTATCGGCGCCGACATCACCATGACCATAAATAGCCACGTGCGGCGTCGTTGCTCAGTTCTGTTTTTCCGCGCTTCGTTGGGCCTCGGAATATCGTTGCTCAGTTCAGTCTGAAAACCTCTTATATTTCCTCGATAAAACCAACTCGTTCTTGATGGCTTCTTCATCCGAACCGACGACTCCGCGGACCGGCTTCAAAAAAATGTTGAGACTGCGGAAAGAAAATGTCGATAACAGATCCTCACAGGATCTGTTTGTGGTGCTTGGGAGTCGAGCACCATTGTTCGGAGTGTGAGGACTGCATGTCCATGACGGCGAAAGCCTTGAAGGAGCGCAAGGGGAAGCTCGAGAGAGGTAAGTCAGTCAAAACCTCCTTGAAAGTTTCTTCGGCCGAGGCATTTGTCTCCTCGCCGTCGAAAGCATTCCCATTCTAGGTCTTGAAGTAGCTCCCACCACTTGTCGAGATCTAGACACTCGGACGTCGAAGATCCCCTTCCTCGTCATCTTCTGTTTCCCCAGAAAGGGTCTCCTGCCCCACAAAACACAGCTCGCAGGCTGAGTGGGAGGAATTCAGGAAGAAAATACTGAGCGTCTTTGAGAACGCGGCCTCGACCCCCTCGAAGACAGCTGAGGGTGACACCCTGGGTGAAAAACCCAAAAAATCAAAACGCTGCGAGTCGTTGCACCTGGCGAAAGAGTCCACCCGAGAGCGCCACTGGCCATCGGGTAGGAAGGCACCACCCCTTCGACGCATGGATCAGCGCCATCAACGCTGTTGTTGAAGGGTTCTTCGATGCATCGGTTGATCGAATCGACGCCATCGTCGACGCTGACATCGACGCCGATAAAAGAAAAAACCACGGCTACTTCACAGCCAACGGTTATACCCAGAGCCTCCAGCACGCCGCTGAGAACGTCGTCGACCTCCTCGAGTAGGATCCTGATCCTCTCGAGTTCCTCGAGGCCTCTTCCAGTTTTCTCGACGCCTTTCTCGGCACCTTCGAAGCCTTTCACATCGGCGCCGACGACATCGACGTTTTCTCTCCCAATAATGACAAGTTTGGCTCCTTCTGCTTTAGAAATGGGTTTTACACCATTTCCGAGGTCAGAGTACCCCAGATTATCTTCAATCTATGAAGAAGGGGAGGATTCTGACCAAGAAAGACCCTTCGGGCTGCAGAGGACCACACCACCTGTTTCAGAGGATTTTACCTCTGAGGAAAGAAGGTTGAAAGACCTACGGGAATCATTACATGAGGCAAGTGGGCTGGACACTTCCCCAGAAGTGGAATTTGTCAAACCAGACCCAGTGGAACATGCCAAAACTCCATATAGAACCCTGATGGCAAGAATTATTGAGTTCATGGGTTGGTCTGCGCCTTCACCTGTTTTTCAACAGGATGACCTTACAGACATACTAGACAAAGGTCCACTGGAGGATCCTGTGGTCCCTTTCCATACAGCTTTACAAAGGAAGATTTCATCAAATTGGGAAACTCCTGAGGTTATCCCTGCAGTCAATAAAAGATTGTCAGCCAAGTATATGGTAGCTGAAGCTGACCCTGAATATTTATCAAAACACCAGACTCCAGAGAGCCTGGTGGTTCAAGCGGCAACTTCATCAAGCAGCAGATCCGCTTACCCTACTGTCCCACAGGGTAGAGATGACAAAAGGTAAGATTCTATGGCAAAAAAAGTATTTTCTGCTTGTAGTATGGCGTTGAAGTCCATCAACGCCACTTGTACGCTCGCCAGGTTCAGTCACACACTGTGGGAGTGTGCTTCATCAGCGGCTCACTGCATACCGGAAGGAGAGGAAAGGGAAGCCTTCCTTAACATCATTAAAGATGGCAAAGATGCCATGTGCGAGTCACTTCAAACTGGCATCAATTCAGCTGACAGTATCAGCAGGGCCATGGCGGCAAGTACGACAATCCACAGGCATGCGTGGTTGCGAAAGTCTGGCTTTGCTGCAGATGTACAGGCCAGACTTTTGAATATGCCCTTTGACAGCTCTTCTTTATTCGGTAAAAAGGCTGATGACAGTCTGGAAAAGTTGCAAACATCTAAAGCAGCAGCAAAATCTTTAGGAGCTGCTATCCGCCAAACTCCTTTTCGCCCCTCAGGAACCTCTGGGAGAGGAAAGTGCTTTCGCTACTATTCCGCATTTGGGAAAGGCAGAGGACAGCCGGCTCAAAGAGACCAAAGGAGATCCACCCCAAACCACTCTGAGGTCTTTCCACACAACACCTGTAGGGGGCAGGTTAACTCAACATCTGACGGAATGGCAGGCTATTACGTCAGATGCTTGGGCATTGGAGACAGTTGCCCAGGGTTACTGCCTACCCTTTCTACACATCCCAGAGTCATCCACCGGGGCACAGCTTTCTGAAAGTTCCAGATCCGCTCTTCTTGCAGGAAATTTTAGACCTGCTAGAGAAAGGTGCCATAGAACCGGTACCTGTAGCGGAGAGGGACAAGGGCTGGTACTCCCCCCTACTTTCTCATACCGAAGAAGGACGGAGGACTGAGACCCATCTTGGACTTACGAGAATTGAACAAGTTCGTCAGAAAGGACAAGTTCAAGATGGTAACTCTCTCTCAGATCCTTCAGGCCCTCCAGATCCAGGACTGGCTGGTATCTCTGGACCTCCAGGATGCTTATTCCCATGTGCCAATCCATCTCAAACACAGGAAATACCTGAGGTTCGCAATTGGCGGCTCTCATTATCAATTTTGAGTTCTGCCATTTGGGCTGTCCTCCGCCCCGAGGGTCTTCACCAAGCTAATGTCGGTAGGGAAGGGATCCACGTCTACCCTTACCTGGACGATTGTCTGATCACAGCTGTATCGTCGGAACAAGCTCAGATCCAGCTAGATTATGTCTGCCACTTCCTTCACAAACTGGGCTTCTCCCTCAATTTAAAGAAGTCACAGATGATACCATCGCAGAGACTCCAGTTCATCGGCACGGTCCTGGACACTTCCCTGGGAAAAGCCTCGCCACCAGAGGTGAGGGCTCAAGATATTCTGCAGATGGTCAACAAGTTTCAAAATGCCCAACATCTGCCAGCCTTCGACTTTTTGAGATTGCTAGGCCTCATGGCATCCTGCATCTTCCTTGTGCCAGAGGCTCGCCTGAGAATGAGATCTCTCCAGTGGGCACTAAGAACGCAGTGGTCACAATACTCAGGAAGAATGGCAGATCTCCTCCGGATTCCGGACAAGGTAGCCCACGACCTTCAATGCTGGGCCTATCCACAGAACATCTTGAAAGGAGAACTGTTTTGGCAACCATGGCCGGAGATGACTCTAGTCACAGACGCCTCACTCACGGGGTGGGGAGCCCATGCCAACGACTTGACTATCAGCGGTCGTTGGTCTCCATCGGAGTCCAGACTACACATCAACCTATTAGAGCTGAGAGCGATCAGACTAGCGCTGAAAGCTTTCCTGCCATCAGTACAGGGGAGAAATGTCCAGATAATGACGGACAACACGGTGGCCATGCACTACCTCAACAAAAGAGGCGGCGTAGGGTCACTGCCACTGTGCAGAGAGGCAATGCAGCTCTGGTTTTGGGCAATTCAGGAAGGAATCTCTCTATCAGCAGTCCACCTAGCCGGAGAAAAGAATTTGACAGCGGACGCTCTGAGCAGGCAGAGCAGTCTCCCACAAGTGGGAGCTAGCTCAGGAAGTCCTTCGAGATCTTTGCCCTTTGGGGAACCCCTCAGGTGGATCTGTTAGCTACCAGCACCAACAGGAAGTGCGATCTGTTCTGTTCAAGGGAATTTCCCCCGAGAGGAACTCTAGGGGACGCGTTCGTAGTGGACTGGGAGTTCCCACTCCTTTACGCGTTTCCACTGTCCCTGTTATTCCTCAAATGATCAGGAGGTTGAGAAAATTCCGTAAAACCATGATTCTAATTGCCCCGGACTGGGCCAGGAGAACGTGGTACCCGGACCTTCTGGATATGTCCATCTGCCCTCCAATCCATCTTCCACTCAAAGAGAATCTTCTCTTGCAGAAGGGAGGTCAGGTTCTCCATCCAGACATAAGAACCCTCAACCTTCACGCTTGGCTTCTGAAAGGTTGAGGTACAAGTATTGGGACCTCCCTGATGACATCATGGAGGTGTTGCTTTCGGGCAGAAGGCCAGCAACGAAGTCTTTATACCGGTGCCGTTGGAACAAATTTTGCAGCTGGTGTAGAGAAGAGAATATCGACCCTTTTTCATGTGGTACACCAACGGTGTTATCGTTTCTACTCTACTTGGCTTGGCAAACTCAGGCCTTCAAGTTGGCACTGTAAAAGGCTACCTCGCAGCGCTATCAATCTTCAAGCGCAGTGCAGAGGAACCATCTTATTTCAAGCTACCCTTAGTAATACAATTTCTCAAAGGATTAAGTAATGTTTATCCTCCAAGACCATTCCAAGTTCCCTCATGGGACTTAAATTTAGTCTTTAATTTCCTAATGGGTACTCCCTTCGAACCACTCCACTCTTGTTCGCTGAGATTTTTCACTCTTAAAACTGTCCTATTAGTAGCACGAACATCTGCTAGGAGGGTGAGCGAATTACAAGCTCTATCTTGTAAACCCCCCCCCCCCCACCATACAATTTTCCATAAGGACAAAGTTGTCCTACAGGTGAAGCCTAATTTCCTCCCAAAGGTGGTTTCTGAATTTCACATCACTCAGAAAATTACCTCACCTTCGTTCTACCCTCCTCCCCATCCGGGGAAAGAGGAAGAAAGGCTACATAGGCTGGACCCAAGGCGAGCACTAAGCTTTTACATCAGCAGACTGGCTAGGATTAGACAAGCAGACCAACTGTTTGTAGGCTACTCAGGTCACAAGTTGGGACTACCCATAACAAAACGGACCATTTCCAGGTGGATTATTTAGGCCATTCTGGAATGTTACAAACTGGCAGGGAAAGAGCCACCCCACAATCTTAGGGCTCATTCAACCAGGGGTATCGCAGCCTCTTTGGCCTTCCAAAGAGGGGTACCTGTCCGAGACCCATGTGCGGCTGCTACATGGTCGTCTGCACATACATTCACAAGATCTTGCAACCTGGATTCCTCCACTAGTCAAGAGACCAGATTTGGCAAAGCCGTATTACATTCGGTTCATTACTAAAAGGGATACATGACATTATTACTCCCACCTCCAATTACATGCCATTGCTATGGGAGTCTATCAAAGATAAGGAATACGTCGGAGGACACAATCCCTTCGAAGAACAAGTTGCTTCTTACCTGGTAACGTTCTTTCGATGGGATGTTCCTCCGACGTATTCCTTATCGCCTCTCCCATCCATCCCCGCAGTAATACTTCCCTTGTGGTTGCTTCAAGGTCAATAACCAATTCAGGCATGACTTATTGTAGGCTACAAAACGAAACTGAGCAACGGACGCCGCGCTTGACTATTTATGGGCATGGTGACATCAGCGCCGATACGGTGGCTGCCAAGGGACATCAACTCAGCAGACGTCGACACGCCGCGCCCTCTACAGAGAAATTTCCGAGGCCAGCAAGCTGGAGACGAATTATCAAAGATAAGGAATACATCGGAGGAACATCCCATCGAAAGAAAGTTACCAGGTAAGAAGTAACTTGTTCTACTCCTCTGACTTAATTCATTTGGTGTAACATTTTCAGCAGGCTCTGTTTGGGCAGTACAAGCACGTCTTTCATTTTTTGCTGACGTGCATATTTTGAACGTCCTAGTAAATACGTTGGTAGTTGCCAGGCTACCTTTCTCCATCCTGCCTGAAGGCACACACTTAATATATTCTTTTATCAGCTTTGCTGGGCCGAATGCTAATGTTAAGGCATAGTATTTCTCAAATCAACGTACCCTTTACAGTTGAATTAGATACAACTACAATTCCATTCCCTATCAACATTCTTTAAGCATACGTTTACATTTTTCCTTTACAGCGCTGAACCTGGAGAATGATGCAGAGGGGCACTGGAATGAGTATTCCATGCTTTGACAGCTTAGACGGCAAACTGTCTCCCACACTCTCCTCTTTGGCCCAGAGTTTGGAGATGTTGATAAAGGTGTTAAACCTTTGGCCTGCATTGTGTAGGGGTGGTGAGGGCACATGAAAGGGATCCTTCTCTATTAAAGGTGAAGTGGTACCTGGGCATTTAGCTCTCAACTATGGTACCTTAAGCTGAATCTTTTCCCTAACTGATGGAGGGATGTGTGTGCTCCAAGCACATGGTCTCCCCTATTGATCCTACCTACCATTCTCATGGCTGTTTATAATGCATTGAAACCTGAAGAGAGCGTTTTCATAACTGGGATGCAGATTTCTTGCAGTCCCCTGAAGCTGCACTCTGCGCCTAGAAGAAGAAAGGGGTCTTTATTTTTTTTGCTGGTATAGTTGAAAGAAGGAAACTGCTTTTCACTCCTAATTTGTGTTGTCAGTCATGGTATGGCCAAAGGTAAAGTCGAAGTCCCTAACCCCCTACCACTTAGAATTGTGTTTAGGAGCCATTGGATTGCTTGCATATGATTAATCTCACACAGAATGTGTTTTCAAAAGCTCAACTAGCATGCCGAGTGGAGTTGAGATACATGTTGATGAATAGGTGAGAGCCCTGTGGCAGTCCACTGTCGCACTCCTCAAGAGCAGAGATGCATATGCTAAGTTTGAACCTCATTGATCAGTTACTCAATAAGGAGTTGAAGACTTTAAGGGAATGCGTAGATGCATGGGTAATTAAGTGCCTCTGGAGAAGGATACCATGATGTGCCAGTGTCCAAGGCGGTGGAAGGTTTACCATAACCATTTGGACACCAATGCCCTCGTCCTCTTTGGCCAAAGCCCTTGGCTGCTGCAGCCAGACCGCCTTCAAAATATGCAACGCATGAGCCATTCCGCATCTAGGATGTAAACTGGTCTGAAATGGGGAAAGACCAAGACGGGGGCGACTGTCCAGAAAGGCTCGAAGTTGGTTCACCACATTTTATTCCATGACTTTGGCAGGGATGTGAAAATTAGTTATTGCTTTAAAGTTACCAGGTTTCTGGGGGGGGTCTACTTAGTGTTTTTTTAAAATAGTTTGTCTGAGCACAATTCCCTTTTTATAAGGTGGGAAGTTAGAGGGGAACAAAGCCTCAAAGAACCATTTATCTGAAAGGACAACCTAATGATTTTAGATACCACCAGGAAAAAAATATCTCCCCACTGCCCCCCCCCCCCCCCCCGTACTGGTCCCCGTCAAATAGTTGCTGGGAGACATGGCTAAGGTGTCTGTGATCACTCAACGGTTCTTAAACATTGTGTGTATATTAGCCAAAGAATGTATACTTCATTATTGGAAGTCGAAGTGCCCCGACTCGTGCTGAATGGTTTAGAGATCTCAATTTTTACCTCGGAGAGAGAGGGGAAATGTACACTTCTACAGCGCCTTCAATGTGTACGCCCAAAAACATTTGGACTTATTTACGTACCTACCTTGCAGTGACTCAATAACCCTGAGTGAATAGGTATGTTATGTTGTAGAGCTCTGTCTCCAATGTTCAGTTTGTTATGATCTTTAGAGAATGCCATGATCTTAGAGCAGTATATGATTATGTATATCATTCCGTGTGCTCCAGCCCACTGGTCCTGTCATGTCAATGTGTATGTGCTCGTGCCTGCTCTGTTCCTAAACTATAGATGGATTCCCTACCTAAACAAACGAAACTTTGGTCAGTCAGGAGGTCTGTAAGGTTCTGTCCAAGTCAAACTCCTCTCCTATCCCTACCACTACAACACAAATCCTTACGGTGAGTCTTTAGACGACCCAGGAGAATTGCTCCCTTCTGCTGTTTAGATGACTCTTAAATCAAAAGTTCAAAATGTAGTCTTACAAAGTTCACACCAGATTTCGAATGGATTGTGTCCTCCAACGTATTCTTCATCTTTCACATGTAATGTCCAGCTTCTGCTGATTTGGAATTTTGTTTTGACAGAGGGTGCCCTGTGTTGATGGCGTTGAGTCAATGTCCTTTGAAAGCCTCTGTTGAGGGTGACGTCATCAGATGTTATAAGTAGTATGCACGGCGCCCGTTGGCCTCAGTTCCGTTTTTCCGCAAACGTGTTTGCTTTGTGAAACATGGCGTGCCTCGCACTTCTGATGTAGTTATTTGCTTAATCCTTGACAATGTCTTCGTCTTCCACCCCGATGACTCCTCGTTCCCTGTTTAAAAAGTGTAAGGTGTGCGGCTCCAAGATGTCGATAATGGACCTGCATGAAGTCTGTCTGTCTTGTGCTTTGGTGAGGGCCACGAGACGGATACTTGTTCCAAATGTCATGCCATGACAGGGAAGGCTTTGCGGGAGCAAAAGGGGAAATTGCATGTATGCAAGGTGTCCAAGCCCTGTAAATCCTGACCAGCTGGTGCATCAACCGTCAAATCAAAGGGCGACTCTGCTCTTCGGAAGAAGTCCAAGCCCTCACGGTCTCTCAGCGCCCAGTTACCTCAGGGTTTGGCGAGTGATATAAAAAATAAACAAATACAAAATAGTGGTTCACACCACTCTTTGTCCTTGTCGAAGCATTCGAAGAAAAGGCACCGCCGGTCGCCTGCCTCGTCAGGTGGTACCCCCAAGAGGATGACATTCCCCTACAAGACATCGACACCGGTGGAGTGGGAAGCGTTTCGGATGGTTATGCTTAAGATTTTTGAGAGACAGGGCAAGGCACTGTCCGTGCCTTCTGTAGAAGCCGGCAAGGAGCGGTCTCGACCCGATACTCCCGTGCCCTCGTGCCTGGGTACTCGGCTGTATTCCCATTGAGAGCCTTCGAAGCCTCGACAAGGGGTCGAAGGAACACTCGAAGCAGAGAGAGGGGTCATGGTCTCCAACTACGTCTAGGCCTTCGAAGCAATCAACACAGTTGTTGGTGCTGCTTGCGTCTTCGACGCCCGTCAGGCCTTCTGCGCTGTTGTCGACGCCGACACCATCGAAACTGTCGACACTGGTGGGGCATAGTTTCCGGCTCAGCCTGTTGACCTTCCTAGAAAGGCTTTGGCTATGTCTCAGTCGACACCTTGGACACATTCCAAGCCTCTAGCCTCCATACCAGAGAAAAGCTTTGTCCCTCTTCCAAAAAAGGATTTTTATTTTAGAAACCTCACTTATAGTTTTGAGGAGGAACAGCGTTCGGAGGGGGAGGAGGTGGAGGTATAATTTGGCACTCCTAGTGACTCATCTCAGAGCAGAGCAGGATGCAGGACCTGTGCGACACTTTACATAACGCAAGTGGGATCGATACCTCTCCTGAGTTGGAGTTTAGCACTGGAGAGCATGACTAAGGTGGTGGAGTACTTGGGCTTGTCCAGAGTGCCAGTGCATTATGATCAGGATGATCTTACAGGTATTTTGGACAAGGGTCCGCCTACAGATCCTGTGTTACCGTTCCATGTGGCGCTGCAAAAATGGGTGGCCAGGAATTGGGAGACCCTGGAAACTAGTCCAGCAGTGGACAAATCTCTAGCAAGAAAATATCGTCCTTCCAGTTGCGACCCCGGCTATTTGTCACAACACCCCACTTACTGAGAGATGGTCCAGGCAGCTATGGCTACCTAGAAGCAGGCCGCGTTCCCTACCATCCCTCCTGATAGGGGCGATAAGCGTGTAGATGTATGGGTGCAGAAGGTATTTTTCGGTGGGGAGTATGGCATTGAAATCGCCCAACTCCAACTTTGTTCTTGCAAAATATTCATACACTCTGTGGAAGTGCATCTCCATGGCGGCAGAGCACATTCCAGAAGGGGATGAGAGGGCCGACTTCCTGGCTATGAAGGATGGCAAGGAGGCCATGTGTGAGTCCCTCCGGACTGGATTGGATTCTGCAGATAGTGTCAACAGATCCATGGCCACGAGCACCATGATGCGCAGGTATCCGTGGTTGTGGAAGTCAGATTTTGCACCCGATTTGCAGGCTCGTCTTCTCAACATGCCGTTTGACGGGTCCCATCTTTTTGGCAGCATGGCTGACGAGAGCCTTGAGAAGTTGCAGACCTCTAAGGCGGCTGCTAAGTCTTTAGGTGCCGCCGTTGGGCAACCTCAGCCTTTTTTTGTGCTAGTGGACAACCATGGAGGCGTAGATCCTTCGTTATTACTCCTCATTTGGAAATGTGAGAAGAATGGCCAGTCAAAGGGGCCATCGTAAGTTACCTCATGGTGGACGAGGTAGAGGTGCCAAAAGTCAGCCCCACCAGCGGCCTCTGGCCTCTGCAACACCCGCTTCAAAACCGCTCTGAAGGCTTGGGTCACAATTCACCAGTGAGAGGCAGGCGGTCTCAGCATCTCGAAAAACTGCCCATGGCTACTGCCTTCCCTTTTATCAAGAAGCCTCAGACCAATCCACTGGGTAAACACTCTTTGAGGATTCCGGATCTGCTCCTTGTGCAGGAAATTTGAGCCCTGCTGGAGAAAGGCACTGCAGAACCAGTGCCTGTAGCAGAGAAGAACAAGGGTTGGTATTCCCCATATTTTTTGATTCTCAAAAAGGATGGGGGACTGAGTCCCATTTTGGAACAAGTTCCTCAGGAAAGACAAATTCAAGATGGTCACTCTTTCTCAGATCCTTCAGGCCCTCTAACTTGATTGGTTGGTGTCATTGGACCTTCAGGATGCTTATTTTCATGTGCCAATCCATCTCAAGCACAAGAAATAACTGAGGTTTGCTGTTGGCGACTCGCACTATCATTTTTGAGTCCTGCCATTCGGGTTGTCGTCTGCACCGAGGAAATTCACCATGCTGATGATGATGGTGGTGGCAGTGAATCGCAGGAGAGGGGAAGGGGGTTCACGTCTACCCCTACCTGGACGATTGGCTGATCAGGACGCGTTCTCCCGAACAAGCCCAGGATCATCACAACGTTACCTGCCACCCCTTCACAGACTGGGCTTCTCTCTCAATTTCAATCCTGCATTATCCTGGTGCCAGAGGCCTGCTTGAGGATGAGAACCCTTCAGTGGGCTCTCTGATTGCAATGGTCCCAATTCTCAGGACAGATGTCAGACCTCCTCTAGATTCCGACCAGTCTCTCATGGGATCTGCCGGGGTGGGCCTGCAAGGAAAATGTTCTGAAAGGCGAACACTTTTGGCAACAATGGCCGGAGATCACTGTAGTGACAGATGTCTCAGTCACGGGGTGGGGAGCGACTTGACTGTCGGCGTTCGTTGATCTCCATCGGAGTCCAAACTACACGTGAATCTTTTGGAGCTGGGAGCATTCGCGCTGGCACTGAAGGCTTTTCTGCCATCTGTACGGGGAAAGAATGTCCTGATAATGACGGACAATACAGTGGCCATGCACTACCTTAACAAAAGATGAGCTGTAGGGTCACTACCTTTGTGCAGAGTGGCAATGCAGCTCCGGTATTGGGCTATTCAAGAAGGAATCTCCCTATTGCAATCTCCCATACATCGTTGAGACGGACGCTTCAAGCGTAGCCATGGGGGCAGTCCTATCCCAACGGAATCCCGATACTGGTCACCTACACCCTGTGGCTTTCTGGTCGAAGAAGTTTTCTCCAGTAGACTTGAATTACGCAGTTACGGATAAGGAACTGCTCGTGATCAAAGAAGCCCTCAAGGAATGGAGGCACTATTTGCTCTGAGCTAAGCATACAATTGCGATCATAACTGATCATTGAAACCTTCAGTACTTGCGCTCGGCTAAAGCGCAATCATCCCGACAACTCCGTTGGGCTCTGTTCCTGTGAGAGTATTATTTTGTGATCACTTACCGACCCGGAGTAAAAAACGGTAAAACAGACCAAAGGGGAGCAAGCCTACAACATTTCTGACCCGGTAGACATCATTCCAGGCGACAAGATCCTAGGTCTTTGTGGAGAAATGTATCCTTCATTGGAGACATTTAAGGAAAACGTTAAAAAAAACAGCCTGCCCGCAAAGTAACTACGAACATGGAGCAACAAAGGAACCCACTTTTCCATCAAGGATGGCCTACCATATTACCAAGATCGTCTTTACCTCCCAACACATGCTTTACAGGAAGAAATATCTCCAATTACCACAACTTGCCTATTGAAGGGCACCCTGGAGTGGCAAAGACTGCAGAAAAGGTTGAAAGATCCTACTGGTGGCCAACGTGGCGACAAGACACCACCAAATTTGTCAACTCATGTGGGACATGTGCTCAAAGCAAAGCCTCAAGGCAAAGACCAGCCGGCTTATTACAACCACTGGCGATGCCACCTACTCCCTGGCACACTGTCTCGATGGATTTGGTCATGGACCTGCCTCCCAACTCCGGGTTTAACACCATCCTTGTGTTGGTGGATCTATTTACCAAGATCGCCCACTTCATAGCCTTAAAAGGCATCCCGTCTGTCCAGGCCTTGGCCCAAGTCTTCCTCAACAACATCGTGAAATTACATGGGTTCCCATCCGTACTAATTTCTGACTGGGACAGTCAGTTTGTGTCACGGTTCTGGAGACAATGTTGCGCCTTGGCTGGAGTAGAAATACGGTTGTCTACTAGTCGCCATCCACAAACAGATGGACAGACAGAGCGCTCAAACCAAACTCTGGAGCAATATCTCTGTTGCCTTTTGCACCAAACGGAACACTCTTGGGAGAAGATCCTGTGGATGGCCGAATACGCATAGAATAACTATACACGCCTCTACGCGCATGACTCCGTTCTACACTCTGTATGGACGCAACCCAAGGACGTCTGCATATGACCCACCAGAGCCATCAAGACTTTACATGAAAGTATCACTCAAGCAAAGATGCAGCGGCACACCTAGAGACGGCTAAGGCTACACAAAAGAGGTATGCCGATCGTCACTGGAGAAAAGCCCCAGACTACCAAGTAGGGGATTCGGTGTGGTTAGCATCTAAGTATATGGCATTAAAAGGAGCCAGGAAATTCCAACCCAGGTTCCTAGGTCCTTTCATGATTGAAAGTGTGATCACTCTTGTCGCCATGAGATTGAATTTACCTCCACAAATGCGCATACACCCAGTATTCCTTGTTTCTTTGTTGAAGCCTGTACACCCTGGGACTAGAACACTAACGCCACCAGTCCCCATAGTAATAGAGGGTGACAAACCAGAGTACGATGTTCAGCGAATACTAGATTCCAAAATGGTAAGAAATACTCTGTATTACCTAGTGGATTGGAAGGGATATGGGCCCCAGGATAGATCATGGGAACCGAGCGAGAACATTCATGCCCCTCGGTTATTACACAAATTCCATTGAAACAATCCCACCAAGCCAGGTCCATGGAACACACCATTGGGTGGGGCCTTGAGGGGGAGGACTGTAATGGGTTCAGGCCTGATTAGCACGTCCAAGTCACTTCTGTTCTTAATTCATGATTGCAGAGGGGGAAAACGGGCAGGAGCAATGTGGGTGAGAGCCTGGCTAGCCAGAAATAGGTTATCATCCGTTTCACCCATAGGAATTCCCGTGCCCATAGAGTAACATGAGACTTCCTGTTTCCACCAAAATTGATCCTTATGTGCCAGTTCAGAACCATGTTGCATGCTTTAGACTCTGGGCATGGTTGTCTATAAAAGCCAGGCCCAGAGAACAAACCACGCTTCGTGTGCTTTTCTGTAAGCTTCAGGCACACGCTTACCTGTTCCTGACTCCAGAGTTTTCTGCCAGCATTTTCACAGCACCTGCGGACCGGCAAGCCTCTACTCTGCGAACGCAAAAGGAGGAGGAAAGAAGACATTAGTTTCGCTGCTAAAACTCAGCTGTTTGCACTTACTTCTCCATCTGCTGCTCGCAGAACTTGACTCTCGGAGGTGCACTTACTTCTCCATCTGCTGCTCGCAGAACTCGACTCTCGGAGGCTCCCACTGATCTCACTTTGACGCGTGGACCGGTGAGTCTCTCTGGTTTTCGAATTTCGAATTCAGTGATCCAATTGTATCACCCACCTATCCTGCAGCTCAGAAGAACTAGTGAGGTAACTGGCTCCTGGGGACATTTATCAGGAGAGCTACAGAACTTCTCCAAACCAGCTGCATTCTCTTTACAGCTGCCACTTCTCCGCAATCAAACAGCAGTGCTTTACACTGCAGCGCAGCTGTGACAGCAAGCAAACCCTGCGCCGCGTGAAGTTACCGACCATTGGGTTCTGGACCATAGCACCCCTGCAGATGCAGGACAGAGAGCCCACCCTCCTGAACTAAAAGGTGAGCCACTCAACCACAACATTCCAGCACACAGGGGACAAGGGCTTCCAGGGTTTTTTTTTGGCACCACTTGCTAACCCGTTATTCTCCTTACAGGCAACCTTCCCATTACCCCGAGTGGAGTAGAAAGCAGGGCTGAGATTGACAGACTCCATCGCTCCTGCGGAGACTCAGGTGAACGTGACATTCCCCCAGATGCTCACTGTCTCCAGAGCTCTGGTTCTCTCTAGGCTGGACTACTGCATCAGCCTCTTTCTAAATCTGCCTGCCTCTACTCTCCACCTCATCCAAAACAGGACTGCGAGACTTGTCCTTGGCCTCAAGCCCAGGGATCGTATCTCTCCAAGACTGAAATCTCCGCACTGGCTCCCAGTGGCGGCGAGGATTAATTTCAAAACCTTCTGCATTGTTCCCAAAGCCTTCTGGGGTTTGGGACCCAATGCCTTCAACTTTCTTCCTAAATGGCTTCCTTTTCATCCACCTCCAAATCCCTGAGGGTCAGTCGCTTCTCCAAGCAGTGAGTTGGTGGTAGATCTCTCTCTCTCCTTCTGGGCCTCCTTCTGGAACAGCCTCCCTGCCTCTCTGAAACTTGAGGAGAACCATCTCTGGTTCCGGAAGCACCTTGAGACCTTCCTCTTTGCTTCTGCTTTCTCGCTTCCTCTCCCCCACTGATGATCTGGCTGAATCTGAAACTGCACTGGTTACCTGGCCACCCTTTGATCTCAGGCCCAGGTCCCCTCCCCGCCAGTTGCACACCTGCACTGCCCCCCTGGCAACCCTTGAAATTGGACTGTTTCTGTAATCCCTACAGCTCCTACTAGCCATTGACGTCTTCACTGGCACTTGCCACCAGCTGGCCCCACTCTTATTTATTGTCTTATTTATTTTATTGTTATCCTATGTACTGTCCGCTCTAGTCTCCGGGCATGGCTGTCTATAAAAGCCACGCCCAAAGAACAAACCACGCTTCGTGTGCTTTCTGTCTGCTCCAGGCACACGCTTACCTGTTCCTGACTACAGAGTTTTCTGCCAGCATTTTTGCATCGCTCACGGACCGGCAAGCCTCTCCTCTCCTCTGCGAACGCAAAAGAAGGAAAGAAGACGTTAGTTCTGCTGCTAAAACTCAGCTGTTTGCACTTGCCTCTCCAGCTGCCGCTTGCGGAACTAGACTCTCGGAGGCTACCGCTGATCTCATTTTGAATCGCGGACTGGTGAGTCTCTCCTGCTTTGCCTTCAGGCATCCGTCCCCACAGCAACTCCCGGAGACCTGCAGAAGGGATAAACAGAGTAAACGGGTTAGAACTTGGACCACATCATTAGCTGCATCACCGTAGAACTTTATGGTCTGTATCTGAATTATCCACGTGCCAAAACCCAGTGAGTTAACTGGGGGACCACAGTGATACCACACTTGCCTGTATTCGAATTCAGTGATCCAATTGTATCACCCACCTATCCTGCAGCTCAGAGGAACCAGTGAACCCCTCCTGCCCCCCCTCGTTTTTGCTCCTTTCAGCTCCTTGCCCCCCTCCACTGGAACTCCCTTCCTCTTTCTCTCCGTTCCATTCCCACCTTTTCCTCCTTTCGTGTCTCCTTAATCTCTTCTCCACTCCCACTGACACTTTTATTCCCTCCTTCCACCCCCCCTTTTTACCCTCCTCCTCTTACCTCTCTCTCCCTGCTCCGTTCCTCTTAAGTCCCCTCTCCTACTCTCCCGCACGCAGCTTATTCCACTTCCTGTTTCCCACTTCCTTCCCCTTCTCCACCCCCTCTTCCCTCGTTTATATTCCCAGGCAAATTGTTCTACTTGCTGTATTACTGGTTTGATTCATATTTTGTAATTGCTTCTACTGTTTTTATTGTATGCTTGTTATAATGTAAAGCGCTTTAGCGTAAAGTGCTATATAAACACAATAAACATGAACATCTCAATGTCACCTGGCTTTGTAGGATTGTTGTTTGTCCTGCCTCTGTTTCACCTCCCTCTGTTTCCTCTCCCTTGCATCGTTGCACCTTGAAACGCTTGTGTATAGGCGCGTTATAAATGCCATATTTCATATCATACTTTAGCTTGGTCTCACTGTGACGACGTAGAGCCCGCCCAAGCCTATTGAGATACTTCAACTTTGTAGAACTGTCCTGTGCCTTGTACTGTTGGCGGCACAGGTGTTAGTCTCTGACTTGACCATCCACCCTCTCCAGGTCACTCCACGACCACAGTACTAAACGCTTCTCACACAATCGCCTTTGCGGTAGGCTATTGTCGACAGTCTTAGTGCAGTTCTTGGACCGCCCAGTCCACCCATCGCAGATTGTACAACCATCACACAGTCTGTCTCAGTGGTGCTGGTTACCAGCTGACTGGCAAGATGCTCTCCGGATGTCCCGCAGCCACTTTGTCTCCACGCTACTCGACTGCTTCACTGCATGTTCATGAAGCTCATGTTCCAATGTGTAGGCTTCTTCCCAGTACTTCAGCTTGCTGACTGCTCCTTCTGCATATTAATACCAACTTCTTCCTACTTGTCTGGCATGGATTCACGTGCTCATGAATATTCCCTGTCAGACCGGGAATACTCTGTAAAAAGAAAGCTTGAAAACTTCCTTTCTCCCATAAACCAATCCCTGTTCTCTGGGTCATACTGCAAGCATCCAATTACAGCGGTCTCCCTAAGCCCCACCCCTGTGCACCATCTTCAGATTTTTACTGCATGCTTCAGTGCTGGGAGTCTTCGCAGTTGCTCTTCGAGCTATATATTTTGTTGCTAGTTTTTATGGATACATTGTCTGTTTTTTTTGTCCAAACTTCTGTCTTTCGCTGATCATTGGTCAATCGCTAGCATCAGGGACTCGTTGTCAGAGAAGATCTGCTGCTACGTTGTTGGATCTTCGTTTCCAGTTGCAAGGCCTAGTTGAGTCCTACTTCGCACCTCGCCATGTTCAAAGAAGGCAAGAGGAATCTGTTCAAGCTCGGTGCCAGATGTGGTTTGAGGAACATCTACTTTTTAAATTGGTACACAAAGTGCCTATATTGTCTGCACCCTGACCACAACGAGGATGGATGCGAGATTTGCTGTGGTTTTCCAACTAAAGCAAAGGACTGTTATTGCAGGTTGGTGGTGAGGCTGAAAGAAGAAAGGGCGCCAGGCAGTGCCCCTGGACACACACAAACCTCCTCTAGGTCTGTCTGACCTCTGTAGTGTTCTCCCTCGGGGAAGAGGTTGAGATCTGCTGAGGTTATCCCTTTGCAGGGTGTTCATAGAACGGCAAAGCGCTGTGTTGCTGATGCGACATGGGCTGCTGCGGGTTCCAGTTCAGAGCAGGCGTGCTCCCCTTTGCCGTCCACAGTGAGTGGGCCAGTTGGTGGTGGGACATCTGAAAGGCTGACCCTCTCATCGAAACCTAGCTCTTTGGCGGAGGATAAACTGAAGTAAGACGACGGGGAGAGCGCTTCAAAGGTCTTGTCGATGTCTGCATCCAAGGCTTCGCCTACAATGACACAGCAACATCTCACAAACAGAGGTCCTAGTCTACGACATATGTTATTTGGAATATGGTATGACCTCAAAGTGCTGGAAGTTTGAACGCCCTTGGGAACCGCAGTTCAGGTCAGTAGAGATAAGATGGTGTCATATGATGCGTGGGTGCACCAGTTATGTGTGCAGCTGGTGTAATTATCGGATGCTAGCTGCATCCTGGCGTTAGGTGTGGTGTCGAGGATAATAGTTGGATGTGTTTGCAATCTGGTAGTTGGACATCCAGATTGGGTTTGGCTGCGTTAGGCCTAAAGGACGCTTATGTGAGCAGCTAGGCCGGAGTGTAATGGGATAGCTGCGTTTTATTAGGTTGATGAGGTGTTTGTGGGGGTAGTGTTCGTATGTGAACAGCTAGGCTGAATTAATCTGGGGTATAGATGTGTTCTAGTTGTGTGATTGTGTATAGAATAGAGTAGGTGTATTAATGTGATCAGAGTGATGGTTCATCATTAAGGTGCCTGAGACCAAGAATGTGAACAGGATGGCATGGCACACATTGACACATGGACACACAGTGACAGTGGGTTGTTCAGTCTTATGGTGACAGGAGGGGCATACAGGTATATAACAGTGCAGGGGACACAAAGCAGAGTACAGCAGTGACACATGGGCACGGTGGGCACATATGGTGATGAGAGGGTTGGTTGATATATTGGGATACATAGCAACGTCACGGGAACAGTATGGCAGGGAGCACAGCGAGACATGGATGAACAGTGACAGGGATGGGATTACAGCGATAGGGTAGGACATAGGGATGTAAATCAACTGCACGGGGAGCAGGAAAGCAGGGTACACAGACGTGTGTGGGGCACATGGGAGTTACGGTAGGGTAATTTCATCTATTCCATCACTGTATCCATCTTTCAAAGGGTTTGTGTCCTCCGACGTATTCCTCATCTTCGATGTTACCCATCCCAGCTTGCTGGCCTCGGAATTGGATGGCAAGAGTGAAATGGATGGACGCATGTGGAATAAATGGAGGGCATGGTTACATGCAGAATTAATTAAATGAATGTATATGGAATCGATTGACAAAATGAATGGTATGATTGGAATGTATGTATAAGGAATTGAATGAATGGACGGGGATGGCTAGAATGGAAGAGATAGAGTAATGATGGAAGGCAACAAATGGAATGAGTGGATGAAGAAATGGAAGAAACGCATGGATTCACTGACGGGATACATTGAATAGAACAAAAGAAAGAAATGGATTGATACATCGATGGAATGGATGGTTGCTGGAGTGAATTGATGGGGAAATGGAGGAGATGAACAAGTTACTTCTTTCTTTGTAACGTTCTTTTGATGGGATGTTCCTCCGACGTATTCCTTATCTTTGATGTTACCCATCCCGGCTTGCTGGCTTCGGAAATTTTTTCAGTAGAGGGCGCTGCGCGTCAACGTCCTTCGAGTTGATGTCCCTCGACAGCCTCCGTCTCGGCACCGACGTCACCGTGCGTATAAATAGACTCGCGCAACATCCGTTGCGCAGTTCCGTTTTGAAGCTTGAAATTAGCTGTGCAGGAATTGGTTATTGACCTTGAAGGAGCGTAAGCTGCAACCACAAGGGAAGTTTTACTGCAGGGATGGATGGGAGAGGCGATGAGGAATACGTCGGAGGAACATCCCATCGAAAGAATGTTACAAGGTAAGAAGTAACTTGTTCTTCAAAGGGATTGTGTCCTCCGACCTATTCCTCATCTTTGATAGACTCCCATAGCAGTGGGGTGAAAGAGGAGGTGGGAATAAAATATAATATTCCCTTTAATAATGTACAGATTGTAACAGAGCTTTGCCAAATCTTGTCTCTTGGGTAGAGGAGGAATCCAGACTGTATAATGTTGTAAAAGTATGTGCGGACGTCCATGTGGCAGCCGCACATATGTCATGAATAGGAACCCCTATCTGGAGAGCCGAAGAGGCTGCAATACCCCTGCTTGAATGAGCCCTAAGATGTTGAGGGGGCTCTTTACCTGCAATTTGTAGCATTCTAGAATGGTTAAAATAATCCATCTTGAAATGGTCTGTTTCGTGATTGGCATTCCTAATTTGTGTCCTGTATAACCTACAAACAGTTGTTTGCTCAGTTCAGTTTTTCCACGCTTTGTGGGCCTCGGAAAAGTGTTGCTCAGTTCTTTCTTCAAGAAGATTCAGGCTTATTGTTCGAAGATATCATCTTAATTTGATGGCTTCTTCATCCGAACCATCGACCCCTCGGTCCGGCTTCAAAAAGTGTTTTGACTGTGGGAAGAAAATGTTGTTGACGTATTCTCGCAGGATCTGTTTGTGGTTCCTGGGATCGGAGCATCACTGTTTGGAATGCGAGGACTGTATGTCCATGATGGCGAAAGCCTTGAAGGAGCGTAAGGGGAAGCTAGAAAGAGGTAAGACTCTTAAATCTCTTACTCCCTCAAATGTTTCTTCGGCAGAGTCGAGACATTCGTCTCCTCGTCATAAGAAACATTCCCATTCAAGATCTCGAAGCGGTTCCCATCAGTCTTTGAGATTGAGACACTCTAAGAAGAGGAGTCGTAGATCTCCTTCTTCTGTCTCAGTAAAGGGTCACTTGCCCCACGAAACACAGCTCTCCAGCTAAGTGGGAGGAATTCCATAAGAAAATGCTTAGCGTCTTCGAGAAAGCGGCCTCAACCCCCTCGGAGACGTCAAAGGTGATACCCCGGGTGAAAGGCACGAAAAATCAAAACACTGCGAGTCGTTGCACCCGGCGAGAGAAACTACCCGAGAGCGTCATGAACCCTCGAGTAAAGGCAGTAAGACTGCGTCATTGACACCGTTGTCGAAGGGACCTTCAACGCATAAATCTGTTACGTCAACGCTGTTTTCGACGCCACTATTGACTCCGATAAAAGACAGACCTACAACTGTCACTAAAGTAGAGGTGTCGAGGACCTCGACCTTGACGTCGAGAATGCCATTGACTATTTCGACGACACCGAGTAGGATTCCGATCCTCTCGAGTACATCAAGGGCTCTTCAAACTTTTTTAACGCCCTTTTCGAGTTTGTCAAAGCCTGTGACTTCCACGTCGACAACCTCGAACTTTTCCCAACCACTGCCAACAAATTTGGCTCCTTCTGCTCTAGAAATGGGTTTTAAACCACATCCTAGGTCTGACTATTTTAGAGTCTTGTCCTCAATATATGAGGAAGGTGAGGATTCCGACCACGAGAGACCTTTTGGTTTACAAAGGACCACTACACCCATACCAGAGGAATTTACCTCTGAAGAGAACAGGTTGAAGGACCTTCAAGACTCCTTACATGAGGCAAGTGGTTTAGATACCTCTCCAGAAGTAGAGTTTGCTCAACCAGACCCTGGGGAACATGCTGAGACTCCTTATAGGGTTCTGATGGCCAGAATAATCGAATTCATGGGGTGGTCTACACCTACACCCTCTTTTCAGCAGGATGACCTTACTGATATTTTAGATAAAGGTCCACAGGAGGATCCTGTTGTCCCCTTTCATTGTGCTCTGCAAAGAAACATTTCTGCAAATTGAGAAACTTCTGAAGTTATCCCTGCAGTTAACAAGAGACTGTCTGCTAAATACAGGGTATCTGCTACAGATCCTTAATATTTGAGCTAACGTCCAACTCCAGACTTTGGATGTACAAGCAGCAACTTCATCAAACAGTAGATCTGCATACCCTACTATTCCACAGGACAGGAATGATAAAAGATTTGATGCTATGTCAAAAAAAGTATTTTCAGCATGTAGCATGGCGCTTAAATCTACTAACACCGCTTGCAAGATTCAGCCATACACTTTGGGAGTGTGCTTCATCAGCGGCTGACTGTCTCCCAGAAGGAGAAGAAAGGGAAGCATTTTTAAACATCATCAAAGATGGAAAAGATGCAATGTGTGAGTCCCTTCAAACAGGTATTGATTCTGATGACCGTATCAGCAGAGCCATGGCGGCAAGTACCACAATCCGCAGATTTGCCTGGTTGCAGAAGTCTGGTTTTGCTCCAGATGTACAAGCTAGACTCTTGAACATGCCCTTTGACGGCACTTCTTTGTTTGGTAAGAAGGCTGATGACAGCCTGAAGAGATTACAAACATCCAAGGCAGCAGCAAAATCTCTTGGGGCTGCAATCCGACAGACTCCGAATCGCCCCTCAGGAACCTCCTGTAGGGGTAGGTCCTTAAGCTTTTACTCCGCATTCGGAAAAGGTAGAGGACAGCCAGCTCAAAGGGGCCAGGAACGATTCGCCCGTGGTGGACGGGGAAAAGGTACAAAAACCGCATCAGCAGGTGTCACTTTACCCTCGGCAGCTGCGTCAGCCGGTTCTAAACCCCTCTTAGGTCTTCCCTCACAAGACACCAGTAGGGGGCAGGTTAACTCAACATCTGGCAGAATGGCAGGCTATTACGTCAGATGATTGGGCATTGGAGGCAGTTGCCCAGGCTTACTGCCTGCCCTTCCTACACACCCCTCAGTCATCCACCGGGGAACAACTCTTTTCCAGATCCGCTCCTTATGCAGGAGATTGTAGACCTGCTAGAGAAAGGTGCCATAGAACCGGTACCTGTAGCGGAGAGGAACAAGGGTTGGTATTCCCCCTACTTCCTAGTACCAAAGAAGGACGGAGGACTGAGACCCATCTTGGACTTACGAGAATTGAACAAATTCCTCACGAAGGACAAGTTCAAGATGGTAACTCTTTCTCAGATCCTTCAGCTTCAGGACTGGTTGGTTTCTCTAGACCTTCAGGATGCTTATTTCCATGTGCCAATCCATCTGAAACACAGGAAATACCAGAGAGTCGCAATTGGCAACTCTCTATCAATTTCGAGTTCTGCCATTTGGGCTGACCTCCGTCCCGAGGGTCTTCACCAAGCTAATGTCGGTAGTGGCTGCAAGTCTAAGGAGGGAAGGGATCCACGTCTACCCCTACCTGGACGATTGGTTGATCAGAGCAGTATCTTCAGAACAAGCTCAGATCCATCTGGATTATGTCTGCCACTTCCTTCACAAGCTGGGCTTCTCCCTCAACTTAAAGAAGTCGGTGATGATACCATCACAGAGACTCCAGTTCATTGGAGCAGTCATGGACACTTACCTGGGAAAAGCCTCGCCACCAGAAGTGAGGGCTCAAGATATTCTGCAGATGGCCAACAAGTTTCAAAATGCCCAATGTCTTCCAGCCTTCGACTTTTTGAGGTTGCTAGGCCTCATGGCACTGGTGCCTGCCCTCTCTAGAAGGCTGGGAACAAAGACTTTCGCTGCCGTTGGAACAAATTTTGCAGCTGGTGTAGAGAAAAGAATATTGAACCCTTTTCATGCAGTACACATATGGTGTTATCTTTCTTACTGTATTTAGCAAATTCAGGTCTTCAAGTTGGTACGATCAAGGGCTACCTCGCCGCGCTATCAATCTTTAAGCGCACTACAGTGGAGCCTTAATTTTTCAAATTACCTCTGGTAGTCCAATTTCTGAAAGGGTAAACTAATGTTTATCCCCCAAAGCCTTTCCAAGTTCCATTGTGGGACCTAAATCTAGTCCTATATTTTCTGATGGGTACTCCTTTTGAACAACTCCATTCTTGTTCATTAAGATTTCTCACTCTTAAAACAGTCTTTCTAGTGGCTCTAACATCTGCCAGACGAGTGAGCGAATTACAAGCTCTATCTTGCAAACCTCCTCATACAATCTTTCATAAAGACAAGGTTGTCTTACAAGTGAAGCCTAATTTTATCCCAAAGGTGGTTTCTGAATTACACATTACTCAGAAAATAACTTTACCTTCATTCTATCCTCCTCCCCACCCAGGGAAAGAGGAAGAGAAGTTACATAGGCTGGGTCCAAGGCATGCCTCGAGTTTTTATATCAGCAGATTTGATAGAATAAGACAAGCAGACCAACTGTTTGTAGGTTATACAGGACACAAATTAGGAATGCCAATCACGAAACAGACCATTTCAAGATGGATTATTTTAACCATTCTAGAATGCTACAAATTGGCAGGTAAAGAGCCCCCTCAACATCTTAGGGCTCATTCAACCAGGGGTATTGCAGCCTCTTCGGCTCTCCAGAGAGGGGATCCTATTCAGGACATATATGCGGCTGCCACATGGTCGTCCGCACATATTTTTACAAAATGTTAGTCTGGATTCCGCCTCTAGCCAGGAGACAAGATTTGGCAAAGCTGTGCTACATTCTGTACATTCTTAAAGGGAATATTATATTTTACTCCCACCTCCTCTTTCACACCACTGCTATGGGAGTCCATCAAAGATGAGGAATACGTCGGAGGACGCAATCCCTTCGAAGAACAAGTTACTTCTTACCTTGTAACATTCTTTCGATGGGATGTTCCTCCGACGTATTCCTTATCGCCTCTCGCATCCATCCCTGCAGTAAAACGTCCCTTGTGTCCCTTACGCTCCTTCAAGGTCAATAACCAATTCATACACAGCTAATTTCAAGCTTCAAAATGGAACTGCGCAACGGATGTTGCGCGAGTCTATTTATACGCACGGTGACGTCAGTGCCGAGAATGAGGCTGTCGAGGGACATCAACTCTAAGGACGTCGATGCGCAGCGCCCTCTACTGAAAACATTTCCGAAGCCAGCAAGCCGGGATGGGTAACATCAAAGATAAGGAATACGTTGGAGGAACATCCCATCGAAAGAATGTTACAAAGAAAGAAGTAACTTGTTCATCTCCTCCATTTCCCCATCAATTCACTCCAGCAACCATCCATTCCATCGATGCATCAATCCATTTCTTTCTTTTGTTCTATTCATTCAATGTATCCCGTCAGTGAATCCATGCGTTTCTTCCATTTCTTCATCCACTCATTCCATTTGTTGCCTTCCATAATTACTCTATCTCTTCCATTCTAGCCACCCCGTCCATTCATCAATTCCTTATACATACATTCCAATCATACCATTCATTTTGTCAATTGATTCCATATACATTCATTTCATTAATTCTGCATGTGTCCATCCGTTTCTTCCATTATTTCAATTTTATAGATTCCATCCATTTCATCGATTCTGTCCATTCGGTCCATCCCTTGCATCCATCCATCCATTCTATCCATTCCATCTATTTTATCCATTCCATCCATCGATACATATATTGCATCCACCCCATTCTTCCCTTTCATCCATTCTATCATTCCATCCATCCCTTCATCTATAAATTCCATATACATATGTTCCATCCATACATCCATTGCATTCATCAATTCTCTATACATATATTCCATCCATTGATCAATTCTCTGTACACACCTTCTAATCATTCCATATGCACCCATGCCATCCATTCCATTCACATGTGTCCATTCCATCTATCCCTTCCCTCTTCATTGATTCCATCCATCATCCATTCCATCTATCCTTTTATCCACCCGTCTTTTCCATCTATTCCATCATCCATTCCATCTGTTCCATTAATTGCATCCATCCATCATTCCATCCACCTATCCATTCCATCCATTTCATCCATTGTCTTTATTTCATCTATTCCATATGAATACCCTCCATTCGTTCCACATGCATTTGTTCCATACATTCGATCCATTCACTTCACATGCGTCCATCTGTTCCATCCATCCATCCATTCCATTCGTCCACTCCATCTGTCATTCCATAAATCCATCCTCACCACCCATTCCGTCAATTGACTCCCATCACTCCATCTATTCATTCCCTCTGTCCATTCCATCCTATCCTGTGGGTAGGGTCAGAGGTCATTGTTTACTGTTCATATACAGATGTCTGTAGCAAAATCAGAGGATATATTCATTGAAGATATAGTAGAGTCCCATTGTGTATTTAGTCATTGGGAGTTCTGACATATCTTTAAGGTTGTTGTTGGTGTTATGGAAAGAGCCATGTTTTTAGTAATTTGCGGAATGTCATATAGTCTTGGGTGTGTTGGATGTGTGGTGGAAGCGAGTCCCAGAGAGTTGGGGCCAGTGCTGAGAGAAAGGATTCTCCGATCCTGACAGTGGTGGATCACTAAAAGGAGGGCAGAGCTTGATCTTAGGGTGTGGGGTGGGAGATAAGGTTTTAACTTATCTTACAGGTATAGAGGGCCGGTCTTGTGTACTGCACGATGAGTGATGCACAGGGTCTTGAAAGTGGCCCTTTGTCCAACTGGGAGCCAGTGGAGGGTTCTGAGAGCTGGAGATGTGTGGTCTCTTGGACCCAGGGCGAGGAGCAGTTTAGCAGCAGCGTTTTGTGCTCTTTGGAGTTTATTAAGGTGATATGCCGTGACTCGTAGGTAAAGGGAGTTGGAGTAGTCCAGTCTCGATATTACAATACACATTACCGGCAAGGCAAGTCATCATCCAAGAGACTGTCTACTACGGCTTCGTCCACGGCCAAAATCTCGTCGACTATCGTTTGTGCTGCTCTGTCGACTCCATTGCTGGACCCGTCGACAACCGTGGCGGTGATGACTATGAAATGTGCCCCGAGAATCACGCTACCTTGGCCACGACTACCCAGTCTGTGAAGGCTCCGGTTGTGTCCTTCCTGAAGGAAGCATGGAGGACAAAAGGACTGTTACCGCCGACTGACTTTCTTCCCAGGCCTACGGCAGGTCAGAGGAAGGTTGCAAGGGCAATCTAAACAAGAGGTGCCTGTGGGAAGGCTGCTGCTTGGATCACAGGGACTTCAGCCCGGGGTGTGTGTGGAAATTCCTCCTGTGGAACAGAACTGGCCATCGGCTCCCCCAAAGCGAATTAGTTCTCCACCATTGCCAATCCCGACTGCCCCTCCACAGGGCTCTAGAGACATGTCACTGGACATTCTAACGACACGTCACACCCTCCCTCACCCCCAGCACAGCGCACAGAGGCCACGGCATAGGCCTCATCCCACAGGGCCAAAGCGTCTTCCTACACGGCCATCGCCGCCTCCCACCCCAGCTGTACCATTGGTGGACACAGCTTAGACAGACACTGGTACAGACACGGCCACTACACAGATGGATGAGTTTGATGACTTTGAGCTGCCAGATGGTGAACTGCTGGATGCTGATGATCCCCTCGAGGGTGTCGCTGCTGGATGAGGTGGGTGTCCTTCAACTCCATGATCTCAAGGTTCCATGTATAATGTCGCCACAAAAATCTCGCCATGCTAAAATATCGCTGAAAAATTAACTTTTTTGTGGCGACATTATTGCATCGAACATGCGGCGGGGGACACCCCCGCATCCCCCAAACTTTTTTTATTTTTATTCATTTTTTTTTTTGGCCCCTGTCCCCATATATATATGGTCATACAAATGATATCGCCACAACATTTTCCCGGCGATATTATTTACGGCGACCATATATATGGGGATATTATTACCTGATACTGATCTCAAGGGCACCCAACCTCTTCGGCCTGGTGCCGGAAGAAAATCAGGGTTACTTTTTCCAAGATGTGAATCGTCCGGGGAAACTGACATCCATCCCTTTGCTGGATGGCATTTGTGAAGGAGACCCCAAGCTCTGCACCAGCAAAAAGGGACAGCCTTGAGAAAAAGTATAGAGTGCCTGACTCTGCTCGAGATGCTTCAGATTGCAGCTGTCTCCGGACTCTGTGGTGTGGGCCGCAGCTAGTAAGCGGTCAACAAACCGATTTACTTCATCCATGGGTACCCCCTGACCAGGAGGGAAAGAAGCTAGACTCAATGGGCAAGCATATCCTCTCTACCAATGTTTCAGCGGTGAAGGCCGCCAATGCTTTGGCCATCCTGGACGTTATGATAGGGAACAAAGGTTTAAGCTAGGTCCGATACTGGATTTTTTGCCTGAAGACAAGAAAACCGAAGCTGTAGCTCTGTTTCAGGAGGGCGAGGTGGCCCCAGACCACGCCATCACTGTGGCGTTGGCTGTTGCAGAGACTGCCTTTTCGCCAGATGGGAAACCGTGTGACACTCGGATGCCAATGTTGGCTGAAGGCCATGAATTTCAGACCAGATTTCCAGTCCAAGGTGGTGGATATACCCTTCAACAAGGATAACCTTTTTGGGAAAAGTTGTAGTCGAAACACTGCCGGTTGCTGGGGACCTTACAGCATTTTCGGAAGTCATCTGAGCGATTTTGTGAATTTTGGACCTGTGAATCATCGGCAGGCTCTATCTAAGGCTTCCATCTCCAAGTGGCTCTTTGTTATAGCTACGACCGCGTTTCTCTCTGGTGTTCCCTTGCTTGACATCTGCAGGGTGGCTATGTGGAGGTCTAGGCCCATCTTCACAAGATTCTACTGTGTTGACAAGGATTCCAGGGAGGAGTCCAGAATCGGCCAGGCGGTGCTGCACAACTTGCTTGGGGTAGTGTTTGTACTTCTGTATAGCCTTGCCACCTCTTTTGGTTGTGTAAATGTACTGCTGTGTATACGTATTGATGATCATGTGAATACATTCCAGACCCCATGCTGGAAAAAGAACAAGTTACTTACCTAGAACTGTTGTTATCCAGCATGGTTCAGGCATGGATTCACATGCAACCCCTCTTGTCTTCCCCGCTGTGGCTCTTCTTGGTTCATACTGTCACTTCATGTGCTCCTTGAAATCTGAAGATGGCTACCGGGGTTGGGTCTCAGGGGGATGAGTCATTGGATGGGTGCAGTATGACCCAGAAAACTGATTTACAGGAGAAAGGCAGTTTTTAAGCTTAAAGCAAGACTGCTTTCTTTTTACAGAGGATTCCCGGCCTGACATTCGGGAATATTCATGAGCATTGGAATCCATGCTAGACCCATGCTGCAGAACAGTTACTAGTAAGTAACGTGTTCCTTCACTCTCCAGTCCCTTTTCAGTTTCTTTTTTAGGTTGCAGGCACCTCCCCAGCATAACGTCCGTTTGATGGACAAAAGCTATGGAAATACTATTCACGCTTTGCTTTAAGGTTCTTGAGCTCTTCTTCTGAGTCTTTTGCCCATTCAATAAAGGACTACTCTAGTCTTTCTTCTCTCAAGTACTGTTAAAGAAAAGTCTAGAATTGGCTAACCGGTCTAGTTTAGTCTTATTAACATCAGAAATAATAGACTTTGAAGAATGGATATGACAACATTATACATTGATACTTTCAGAAGAATTCTTCACAGAGCTGTAGACTTCAGCTGTCTCATCCTGGGACTACAATCTTTAAGTCCAGAAGGTTTTCATGTTATGACAGCCCTGTGGCGGTGATGGTTAGAGAGGACTTGTTTCCCATGAGTCCCTCCTCATGAGATCCTCTTGCATTTTTCCAACCATTGGGGGATTGTCAGTTAGCTGCCTCACCACCCCAGCCTCATGGAAAATGGCTCCCCATAAGGGAGTGGTATTGAGAGTAGGTCAATCGTCACACCTTGCAATCATGGATCAAGCTAATTTGCCTCCAATTGCCATCCATTCTGCACTCTTCTAATGGTCTCCCAATGAGCCAGCCAGACCTTCTATTGGAGAGTGTCTGCACCAATTATACAGCTGAGCTACGGCACCTATCAATACAGTCAGACAAGTCACCCATGTGAAATTCCTTGGTTTCCCCTCATACTCCTATCATTCATTCCTCATCTAGCACCATCCCTTGATGTGTCATGAGAGGACAAAGGCATTGTATATGGCAAGGGAGATGTGCACAAGATCACACAGTGAATAGCTTTGAGTCAAACATGCACTTGAACCAAGACACATGTACACTAAAACCCAGGATGTGCAAGTTAAGTGTGATAAGAATACAAATATATGAAGAGGGATATTTGGGGTAAACACTTGAAAGCTCCTTATGATTACGGAGAAAGTCGGCAAGCTCCTTACCCACAAATGCTTTTACAGGCACTGTTAGTGCTAAACCCACATACAAGGCAAGCAGCAACAGGATCTGTGAGCCAACACCCTTGATGGTATTGTATAAAGTAACTTAAAGACAATACTCACAAGGATTAGAAATGCCACCTGAAATGTCAGCAAAGCCAAAGAGGGGCATAGTAAGGCTATAAAAGCAAAGGGAGGATAACTTAATACAGAAGACTTCTGACAGTGGATAAGCAGGAAAAGTGATTACAGAATAGTGAGGAAAACCTAGGCATTCACACGGGAGCTGGCTATAACCGCTCACCACACCTAATGATCAATAGGGAATGGGAGAAGTGCAATGGAAAATCTGGAATAGACTCCAAGAGAAACTAAAGGAATAGGAGCAGGGAAAAGGAAATTACAAGGGCAAACCCCCCCCCCCCCACCACCCAGGGAAGGAAAGGCAAAATGGGACTAAGTACTAAATCTATAAATGAGGAGTGACTAAATGATCAAGGTTTTGCTGCAGAATAGTGCAAAGACAAAGTTATAATGGACACAGACAAACTGGGCTGCAACGAAAAAGGAAAGCACTGGCAAGTGCTGACTGCAAAACGGAGGAAGACGGAAAGGGAATCCAAGAAGGGGAAATTACTAAATAAGCACAATAAATTTGAAATCCATGGAAAAGGGAACAAGACAATCAAAACTAAACCCTAAGCTAAGAACCAGGAACAAGGGACTGGTCACAAACGGGAACACCATCAATGGCCAGCACTGGACTGAAGCAAACTGAGGCTTTTAAAGCTGGCTAACAAGCACATGCCTCGGGTGTGCTGCTTGCTGCACCTGCCAGACAAAGGTGCTGCTTATCTTCCACCCAACCTTGTCTTGCAAGGGTGGTGATAAAGCAGTGGGTCAGGCTTTCTGGGAAGCATAATCTTTTGAATAAAGTGGCATAATGGCTGCCAAAAACCTGGAATGGAAGTAACATGGAAAGTAAGGATTTATCGCTCCCAATTCACCACAGCACTGTTGCATGAGGTTCAGAAGACAAGTGCATGAACGCCCAAATCAGGCCCCGAGTGGCAGGAACAGGAGCGAAGGGAGTGAATCGTGACTTTAGCCAGTTGACCAACTTACTGAGCAGATTACATGTACCTCTCCAATTGGAAAGTGCCCCTTTTGTCACTCAGTCTCCTGACAAACCCACAGTGTACCTTTTACCTAATAATGATGTTCTATTCGTAGAATGGGATGGTCTGCCCTGCGAAATAGAGCCCATCAGCTGGATACTTTTCATGCAAGAAGTGCCCATCTCCCATCCAAGCAACCTTCACAGCTGCAGGTCAACTTTGGAGCCCCTCCCCTTAGAACGCGTAGATGCCAACCTACCTCCTAGGATTTCTACCCCACTGCATGAACAGAGAATTCCTGCTTGATTAGGGCAGACGACATCCAGGGCTGCCTGAAAATGCTCTTTGTCAGCCCGCTATCTAAAAGGGAAATATAAATCTGACACTCTACAAGAGCACTTATATATGTTGTTCAAAGATGTTCTAAATGAAATGTCATAAAAAAAATGTGTTAACGACTGACCTACTGTGCTACTAGCAATCAAAAAACAAATGCATACAGCTCATTCACAATTTTCACGGTTAAATAGCATCAGATGGGGTCTATAGGTTCTTCGTAAAGCCCCAGATACCCACTCCCTAGTCATTATGGTATATTGCAACAGCAAAGTTCTGTTGATGTTCCAAGCCAACTCACTGGCCTGCGTTGCTTTTGCGGATAATCAATCTTCTCCTACAAATCACCTTCTCAGATCCTAACCGTTCGCCAAGTTCTTGCAAAATGTATAGTTTAAAATACCATTAACTAATCTAGTTGGCAGCCCACCAGTACAAGTTTGGATGTCCTGCCAAGTGAAATGATGTTATAGCCTACCATTCGTACAGAATGATAATCTGAGCAGACATGAAATAGCTTTCCTGGAAGATGATATTCCTAGTGGTCATCACCTGAGCTAAGAAGGTCTGCGATTGACAGATTTGTGTCATGCAACATTACCAAAAGGGAAGGCACTCCTTAGGCCTGGTGTGCTTTGTGCCCAAGGTGGACTCGTGACTTGCCATGAACCAGTCCGTTTCTTTTTTGGCACACGTTCCAGATGAGCAGAGTGCAACAAGTGTTCTATGAACGCCAAACGAGTATTCAAGTTCAACTCTTTCTGAACCAACTAAAGACTTCAGAGGTACTGACCGATTGTTTGTGGTGTTTGTTGTGATTAAGCCCCAGCAACTTTCTCTTTGGGTTGTATCTGCATTACTCGCTGCCATTCTGAATCGGGCAGCCAGTCCTTGAGGCTGTTGACCCCTCATTTCACGAGGAGCAGCGCAGCAAAGATGTGGATTTTCATGCAGGGATTCTATGACATTTGCAGATGGGTTCTGTTATAGTATCCCAAGGACACTCACTGGAATGTATTAAGACAACCCCTCCGTCACCACCATTGGTAACACAATCGCATTATCTTCAACGGCTTAAGCAAAAGGTGTGGAAACGTTTACAAAAAGGACCAGTGGAAAGAGTGCCAATTTAACCCCGGGGGGGAAGGCTTTTACTACTGCTACTTTTCGGTACCAAAAAAGAATGGGGAATGGCCACCCATTCCAGACCTGTGCAGCCTCAACAAATATATCGGACACCTTGCGCTCAAGATGACCACTCCAAAGTAGGTTATTCCTTGGGTCCAAAAAGGGCACTACATCGTTACCATAAACCTGGAGGATGCATACTTTCATCTAGCATGAAGGCATTATCTCTGATTTACCATAGGCATGCACCACTGCCAGTTTCGGGTTCTACTGGCTCAGATAGGTGCCAACGGTATTCACAAATTGCCTAGTGCTGGTAGCAGCACATCTACGCAAGCTGGACATAGAAGTCTACCGCTATTTGGACGATTGGTTGTTAAAAGTACCTTCCAAATGTTGAAAAAAACATGCTTACTGTGAGGCACCGGGAATGAGACGCAGATGACTCATGATGATTGCTATAAACTTTTATTGAAATTAGAACGGGGTTAGAAAATGCCTCGCTGTCCCTAATCTAGGAGGTATTTCCCTGCCTCAACCAAAAACTAAGGGCCTTTCCTGTGTCAAGATGTCCAAAACAAAAATTTCTTGTGTACGACATCCTATCCTAGCCCTCTCATTTTAACCCTTTAAGTGCCATGGGTATTTCTCACCAGTGCCAGAGCCTTTTTTGGTGATTTCGGTATGTGGCCATTCAATGTCTTGTAACTTTTTTGTGGTCAAATTTGGCTCCTTTTCTTCCCACATGTAGGCAGTCGTAACGCCACCCAGGAATCCTAGGTTGCTGTAGGGGGGTGAGAGAAAAAGGGGAAGAAATTGTTTTTTTTTTCAAAAAATGCCAATAAAATGATGTACAAAGAAGACTGTGTTTTTTTTCCTTGTAAGAGCTAGGAACAAATGGTTTGCTGTGCTGAGTTCCCCAATTTCCTGGCTTTCAAGAACAGGTTGAGTGGAAACGAAAGAAAATTATTTTGATGTGGTTATCAACTGTTTTGTGAGAGGCGATTTTGGCCATTTTTGCCAATTGGACATGCATGGACGTAATGGAAGAAAAGGGTAGGAAAACCGAATTGGAGGACAGAAAGGCATATATTTCTGAAAAGTAGACAAAATTCCAAGTTTAGGAAGGGGTGATTTGCGTAGGTCAGGCAACAACTAGGTAGGGAAAAATGCCATAGATTGGGGGAAAAGCGGGAAAATGACCGAAAAAAGGTATGTGTTGGACATCGTTGGCTTGATACGGCAATCGCTTCTATGAACTTTGAGAAAAGCAATGCTCCGCTACATTCCCCCGACTCTTGCAGTTAGGAAAGCACACATTTTTCGTAGTGTTTTATAAAACAAGCAAAACCACAAGACAAAAACTGAGCCATGGTACACAGGAGTTTTATGCTCATGGCCTGAACAGACGCACTTAGCATGTGTAAATCGGGAAAACTAATGTGGTGAGGAACGGCAAGCATCCATTTTTTGAAAGAGCACAGGCAGACCTTTTCAAGGGTAGGTGACTTGTGCAGGTTACAAAAGTGTATGGTGCCTAAAGCAGAGACTAAATGTAGGTCACATTTGGGAAATGAAAGGGTTGTGTGACAAAGAGCACCAGCAAATGGGTCAAAACGTTATGAAAACCACACAAACACAACAAATGGTATACCTTTGTGCATTCCCACAGGTGTCCCGATGAAAATGGTACCTCACATGTGTGGGTGCACCTACCTGGGCGCCAAGGGGAAAGTCTAAAACACAGGTAACCCCAAGTCTGTTTCGACACCTGAATTTGACACTTTCTCCAGACAAGCACAACATACAGATATGGGCCTCGGGTGTCCAAGCTACTAAGGAAAACGGGGAACCCCATGCCTTTCCAGAAAGAGGACACCCGTGGGAATCCGCAGCGGTATGATTTGAGCAAATCGGCCCAGAATGTGTTACCCAGACACCCCCGCAAAGTCCGAAATGTGGGGAAAAAACACATTTTTCGCACCTTTCACTCGGCGCTCCCATCGAAACACGCCGCCAACAACACATGGCCTACCGTCTCGCGTTCCCACAGATGTCCCGAAGTGACCTAGCAGTTCGGGCTGGACTACCCCTTTGGGGTGGGACCAAGCCTGATTTGCATATGGTCTTTCCCCTTTTGTAATGGCTTTGCAGGCGAAGAACGATGGTCTGGAGGGTCCAGAGCAATGCCAGAGGTCAAGATTTATTCTAAACCTTCCAGCCATCAACTCTTTTGTTTTGCCGATGAAAAGGGTACCTCACACGTGTGGGTGCACCTACCTGGGCAAAACAAAACCATACGTCACTGTTTAGTAACCCCACGGTATGCACTCCAAAAGGGTTCTTCCGAACCCAAGATCGGTATAACAATGTATTTGTTGGGAACTTGGCTATAAGTCAAAGTCCCCACTTTCCATACATACAATGGGTATTTTCAAGGTTTACATAGTATTAGGTAGAGCATAATTCAACTGAGAATTACAATTCAGAAACAAAAGTAATTTAATAAACGTACTACAATAACATATTCAATATAATTCCAGAAGGTTTACCAAAAATAATAAATGCACGTCACACGGAGCCCCTATTTCCTCATAGGACTCTTATTAACAAATGGGCAAATAATTTCAAGGAATACTGTGCTTCACGTGATTCATCAATATAGTGCCTCTTGACAGCTTACTTCAGTTCCACATAATCAGATTTACATTTTTTTGAGCCACATATAAACAACTTAAATATCAAATGGCTTCTTTTCGTAGATATAACCGAATAAACTTCACTTAATGTTGTTATATAGCCAATGCGTTTCGGATTGCAGAGCAATCCATCTTCAGGGCATGGGAAGCCTAATCGTTCAGTGCAAACTCGGCAGTGCACCTATAAGAGTACAGGCATTGCCACATCAGGATACTAATCAGACCATGGCTTTCAAAATGCATTAGTCCAACTCCACCCGGTACCAACCTTAAAGGCATGGTCTAGTAAAAATGTTTATTGTCCCTACGGGTCGGCCATGTTTTTTTAAGCCTAAGTGGCTCGATTTTAAAAAACTTTCCTATGGACCTTACCCGAGTTTTCGTCCATTAAACGCACGCGAAAACAAGCACCAGGGAGCCGCCATTTTCTGATAATCCTATCATTTCCACCATCGCCCTGGCTGACCTGCTTTTGCGGCATTAAATCAAATCCCCCGCCCCTGAGCCTGTCATCAGCAGACTCGTACCGCCCATTTCCCAACGCCAAAGCACGTCTTGTGTCAACATTCTCTGCGCTTCAGCTAATGACGTGTCGCCATGAAAATGGCAGGACGCCTCTTTCCTCAATAAGTATAAACAGACCGTTTCACAACACACAGCAGGAGACTTTCGATTCCATTCCTCTCTCTGTGTTACTTTGAGTATTCTGCGACTCGTTTCAGTGCTCTGGTCAGCTACCTTCACCGCTTGTAGCCCGTGTGAAGATACCAGTACCACCGCTATAAATTATTTTAGTTTAACACACAATGGCTACAATAATGCCCTACATGTACGAGCCAGAGTATACCGAGGAGGAACTACTGGAAAGGGAAGCACACGAAAACGATGGGGATTCGGACGGCAGTTGGCAGGACGAATCAACAGATGAAAAGCCTGGGCCTAGTCGAATGGACGGCGTCTCCACCTGGTGCACATGCAATCGGTGCAAGCTAATGCCAACTGAGGACGAGAACTGCTGCTGCTGAGAAAACTCGGGATGCCTGGCCTACATTTCGGAAGGCGAGCCACGACCACAATGCATCACCGAGCTGCCAGACTTCAGGGCAGCCTGCCTCACACAGGCCGTGTTGAGAATAATGATGGTGCTTATGCACGAACTTCGCAACTGTTCGTCCTCGTAATCCGAGTAACGAGTAAGCATACTCTGCTTGTCATGCCACTCCTATTTCAAGTTCTTCTACTATATCCAAAATTACATCTACATATCATTGTAACGCATGTAAGTCGTTCAATAGTGTGCATTGTCTAGATAGCATTTGTCTGTGCAGAATGCCATTAGTTACAAGAATTGTCATTGACAACAAACATTTATTAAACTTATCTTGGTCATTTAAAAACAGTTTGTTTCATTCCTTTTCACAGGGGGTACAGGCTGGTGGCCTATCGTTCCTTTACATGGTGGCTCCACAGGAGACTTGGACACCGCGTTCGAAGAGTGATACCCGCCTGTGCCGTTCGTGCCATTAGAGAAACGTTCCTGAGTGACAGCGGTCAGTACAGGGGATTTTCTCTCGCTGTGCTGCAACCTGACCTGTATAATCTTTAAAGTCTTGTATTTTTGTGTCATGAAAATAAGATACAAAATAAAACACCACATATATTTTAACAACGGTTGTTTCGATTTTTTTTAAATGAATCAAGTGTGTCTCCATTCAAGGATGGACGTCAGACATCAGTGCTCCGAATGGGTGAAGGTCTGGTCGCTGTGAAGCAGGGTGGTCACTATCTATCTAAGCTAACCTAACATATTCTCGATAATGCATGCACTAAATAACACTTGTTCAAAGTCTTTCAGTGGGTTATGTCTCTATAAAAATCACACATATATCTATACTAACAATTACCATTGGATTATACAGGCCTTAGGGTCTTGACCACTATAGTACACCGGTTGAAGTGTGGGTCTGTGCTCACAAGAATCTCCGGTATGTGGCATTTGTTATTGATAAGCAACGATATACTATCATTGATATAAAGATGATATACTATATATTGATATAAAGGCGGTTCGCGCCAGTGGATGAGCGCTGGCATGGGGGGCTGTCAGGGGCCGAAAGTACATGTACACTTCAAAAGGTATCCCACGCCAAGCGGCCATCGGTAACATGGCATCCTCAGACCCCGTGTCTCCAGCCAGGCCTCCCCTTGAAGCAGGCCGCCCCCCTGCAATCCACATAAGTGTGTCTCCATTCAGCAGTCTTCCTGTGCCTTATCTGCACGCCCCAGGCCCATCCATCCCACCCCCCTCTATCAAAGGCGGTTCGCGCCAGTGGATGAGCGCTGGCATGGGTGGCTGTCAGGGGTGCGAAAGGCGAAGGTGCCAAACTACATGTACACTTCAAAAGGTATCCCACGCCAAGGGGTCATCGGTCACATTGCCTCCTCAGACCCCGTGTCTCCAGCCAGGCCTCCCCCTTGAAGCAGGCTGCCCCCCTAAGACCACGACATACATACGTCATTCATTCACAAACACACCCCTGTTTCTAATACTTTATAAACCATTGATATGTCTCATGAGAACATCTTTGTGCTTTGCAAGTCAACTCCTGAACGTGTTACCTGGCAACCACTGAGATCTACGCTAATCTGCTCGTCGTGCTATCCGTGAACTTCTATGACCGCTTAGAGCAAACCCATCAGCGTGCTACCTGTGGCCACCCACCTATTCTCCTGCAACATACTGCTCTGCTTGCTGAATCCAACTGTTTGTTGGTCAAGGTAAGGCCATGTATCCTAGTCATATTTCGCAGATTTTTAAATTTCTATCTATTTGCGAGTTGAGTACACAATAGTGCTATGTTCATTGATCTCATTGCTATTGACTTGAGTTTCCATTGCTTTGCTATCAATAGATCTATTTATTTTCATCTGTGTCTATTGTCATCGAATTGCATCCTTCGGGGGTCCAGTCGATAATGTAAGCATGTTTCCTTCTCGTGCAATACAGAACATCCAAGGGATGAGTCACATGTTCAGATTTTAGTCACATCATTTATACATTTCTGCAACTTATGCAAATACTAAGCCGCACATAATGAACTGGTATAGTTCCTGCGACCAAAACAAACCTTGCATTGATCATTGTATGATTCATTTACTTTTGTATCAAATCTTTATTCTTGAAGATTGTATAATGTCGATATTTACTTTTCAGATTTATCAACAATGCCTGCCTGTTCGATTAGCGGTTGCCCTTCGAAGACCCATGCGAAATCTGAAGGCACTAAAATGCATGTATTCCCGAAAACTGTTGATCGAATAAGAGAATGTGTCAGACATTGCGGATATCCACTGGATGAGCTGGAAAATAGAGTCCAACAAGTCTTACAGGCCAAGAAGGGTGATCGATACCGCATCTGCAGCCGGCACTTTTCCTTGGACATGTACACAACATCTTGGGTAACAAAGAAGAATAAACGGCGAACGACACAGAAATTGCTCAAACGCTATTCCCACTCTATTCGTCCACTTTCCGCCACCGGTGAGTCAAGTGTCCGGATTTAGCTTTAGGCCTTGCGGTAGTGTGTAGGTATCCGAACGGATTAATTGATATTGTAGGTGTTCTATCCCTTGTAATAATTTCGATATTGATAGGAGTGTATAGTTTTTTGAATGACATTTATCAATATATTCTTTTTCGATTTCATAACCCACAAACGGAATGTATATATATGGGAACAGGGAACTGTATACTGTCGCCTTACATGGCTATTTTTAATATTGGCATTTCATTATCAATCATTAATTTACCTTTACAACTTCTTGACTATCCCTTGAATCTGAAGCAAGAACATTCTACATCCTTGACGTGGTCGCAGTTATCAACCACTTCTAGCGCGTATCAGGTAATCTTACTAGGCTAATCCGCTACAGACTTGTTTTATGCATGTCAAGTATTAGTTTTATTTTATTGTGTAATTATTTTACCGAATGTTTGGTTAGTGCTTTCCAATTGATATACACCTTAGTTATCGTCCACTGGTGTTTGTTTTCAGTTATAATTAGGGTTATCCATACTAATGCAAGAACTGTCTTTCAGGGAGATGCTGAAGCGTCCGCCACATCTACAACATTTCTAGATGTTCTTCACCAGCAGGAGGTATGGATACTGACGGCTCCATCGAGCGTCACCATCAGAGCTGGAATTCTTGTCGTTTGATTGTTCTACACAATGTTTCATTTGTGGTTAGCCGTTGATATGTACCTGTGCTGTCGACCCCAGGTGTGTGTTATGTTTTCACTATTGTAATCCTCACTAATGCAAGTACTATGTTTCAGGCAGTTGATGGAGCGTCAACCCCTGCACTTGATGCAGAGCCTGACATTCAAGTAATTCCAGGGGAAGTAGAAGCGGGATCATGCGTATACGAATCGGCGCAACAGCTTTCGGAAGTGCGCACTACATTTGCAACATCCATAGATATTCTTCACCAGCAGGAGGTATGGATAATGACAGCTCCATCACGCGTGATCATATAACGTGATTCCATTTGCTATACTTTCTTCCCTATTAACGCAAGTGCTGTGTTTCAGGGAGACGACAAAGCTTCCACTACAATCACAACATCCAATTTAGATGATGCAGATGTAAATAAATCGGAGAAATAAGCTGATGAAATGTGATCATATTCACATTTTCCTTGATTCTTTTGGACAATGCATCATTTGCGGTTATCTCTTTATATGTACCTGTGCGTTCGACCCCAAGTGTGTGTTATGTTTCCAATATTGAAAACCATACTAATGCAAGTACTGTGTTTCAGAGAGATACGGATGCCTCCTCTCCAATACAACCATTCATGGCAGTCCATGCAGAGCCAGAGGTATGGATACTGACCGCTCCATCGAAATAGATCATCACTGGTCGAATACTTGTCGTTTGATTGTTGCACACAATGTTTAAATCGTGTTTGGCTATTGAGATGTACCTATGTGTTCGTCCTCACGTGTGTTTTATGCTAACAATATTTTGATACATAGTAATGAAAGTACTATGTTTCGGGGAGACGATGGAGCCTCATTCCGTGCTGTCTATGCGGATACAGAAAATATAGTCGTTGCAGCGCAAGAGGAAGGGAGGACATGCGGAAACGAATCGGAGCTACAGCGTGCAGATGTTTAAGGTCGAGTCAAAAGTTGCAAAGAAAAAAAAACAAAAAAAGGTTAGTTTCAAACAATTCATAACTTTAAAAAAATGTTTGTGCTGGGGACTATTTTATGTTTTTTTCCAGTCAATTGTACTACACTTTATCTTGTGTTTAAACTGAACATCCCTTTTCCAATCTCTCCTCCAGTTACCCGCGGGTGTCAGAACTATACATACACAGACAGTGAAGCGAATGAGAGATGTGGCTTGCCAGACCGTGTACACTATGGAGGAACTATTGAGGGGAGGCGTGTTCAGGCTCGAGATGCTCATGTCCAATGGCCAGAACATGAATTAACTGTGTTTGGAGACTGCAGCAAAGTTGCATTGGACCATAGCTACAGTGCGACCGCACCACCACAAGAAGATGTTATTGAATGTATTGAAGATAGCTCTGAAGTAGTTGCAGATCAATTCACACAATCTACACCTGCCAAAAATTTGCCACCAAAAAACCTGTCAACATTGTTGTGTTCTCCCATCAATGTTGAAGTAATAGATGTCGAAATGACAGAGAATGAACCAGCCGCAGCATCCATAGACGCATCAGAACTTGATATCAGCGATATTACTTTCCAATGTGTTGAAATCTCCACAACGTCACAGGCCGAAACAACGTTAACGCAGGATGACAGTCTAATGAAAGAGAGCAAATACATTGTTTTCAACAGTTGTTTGATGGAAATTATAAGTATGCTGAAATGTGCTTTCCATTAGAGGGAAAGTATGTGGGAAGCCATTGATTAATGTGACTCGTCAAATAAAAGGCAGTAATGTCAAAATAAATGCCGCCTGTAGATTAAATCATAGGTTCTCATGGTCTGCACAACCGATGCTGGGGAAACTGCCAGCAGGCAATCTACTGTGTGCAGCTGCATCACTTTTTTGTGGCTCCAGTTTTAGAAAGTTAGAGGCTTTCTTTCAGTTTGTGGGACTCCATTTCATTTCTAAAGCGCTGTACTACATATACCAACGTGATTATCTGTTTCCGGCCATTAGTGATGCTTGGAAAATTGAACAATTGTCTCTAGCAAGTACATTCGAAGGCAAACGATTCAGGCTAGCCGGCGATGGACAGTGCGACAGCCCTGGATTTTCTGCCGAGTACTGCACCTACCACTTTCAGGACATGGATAGTAAGAAAATTGTGTGTTCGGTGGTCGTGCAGGTAACACAATGTACATCGTCAGTGGCCATGGAGAAACTAGGATTTATAAAATCAGTGGAATATCTACAATCAAGCGGAATGCACATTGACCTCATAGCCACGGATAGACACGTTTCAATTGCCAAGACAATGAGAGAGCAGTTCCCACATATTAAACATCAATTTGACGTATGGCATCTTGCTAAATCAATCAATAAGAAAATCTTGGCTGCAGGGAAAAAAAAGGTTTTGAAAGTATTTTGCAGTGGTCACATTCTATCACAACCATCTTTGGTGGAGCTCAAAAACTTGTGAAGGGTCAGTGGAAATACTACTTGAAAAATGGCGGTCACTGATGCACCACTGTACCAATGTTCACCGCTTGACAGCAAATCAACATTTCCACCAATGTGAACATGGCCCTTTGTCCCCAGAGGAGGCACGGAAGAAGTGGTGGTTGATTCCATCTTCACCGACACACAAAGCCATTGAGAAGATTGTTTTCGACAAAACTCTATCAAGAGATTTGAGAGGACTGACAGAATTCTGTCACACCGAAGATTTGGAGGTGTTCCACAATATGTGCCTAAAGTACAGGCCAAAGCGCTTGCATTTTAGCTTTCGGGGCATGAAACATCGCACTCTACTAGGGGTCTTGGCCCATAACAGCAATGTCGGACGTGAACAATCTAGGACTAGGGGTAAAGTAAGGATGCCTCGCTACACTAAGGTGTTTTCAAAACGAAGTAAGCAATGGGTGATCAAACCAGTCTATGATGAAATGCAGTTCGACTTTGTGAAAGGCCTTATTGTTGCTGTGTTAGAGAAGCACAGATATGGAATTTTGGACGTTTCTGTGCAGAGCAGTGATCCATTGCCACCGAACATTGCGACTGTGCCATGCCCACCCGAACCACAGCTGATTGTGAAGTACAAATCCCGGTTTAAATAATTGCAATACGATTGTCTTTTTGTAAATAAATGTTATTGTACAGTGTACCTGTAAACCTAACCCCTACCTTCACCATCATGGGTGGCGAACAAGCTGGGTGTCATCTTTGAATTCTCTCTATTCACCTCATATATGTGTATGTATATATTTTTCTCATGTCTCATCTCATGTAAATGTAAATGCTGTGCACTGTTAACGGAGGGGAGGCTTGCATATTGCAAATAATAAAACAAACAAACAATAAATCTCACTTTTAACTCAACTCCTGTGGTACTTTATACTTTCCCTGACCTTCCGCCAAAAATTAAATGTCTCAATTTGGGCTGCAAAGCTCGCAGACAACAGGGACAAAATTGGGGGCACTTAGAACGCGCCAGCCTAGCGGGCCGTGGCATTTGGGAGAGAAGCCAGTTCGCATTTGCACCTTGAGGCGCACTACATAGACGGATTCTAAACTTCAAGTTCTCACAGATGCCTATACTACGTGATGTTGCAAATAAAGAATGCGAAGGACAGCGGCTTTGATTTTCAGCTTGCGCCCAGATGAGGCCCACAAGTCGCACTGGAAGTATAAGGGTCTATTGTTTTTTGACCTTGAGACAGGGACCATGCCGAAAGAACTACATTTGAAGGGGGTGCGCAATAACGTAAGAGACAATGAGGCAGAAAATTCAGAAACTAGACTGAGTTTCATTTTAGTTCAGTATATGAAAAATCATTGTCAAGAGCACGGTCCGTTTTACAGACTGCATTACGAAGAGACACAATGGAAATTTCAAATATAATGTAAGTAAATCTTTACACGCTTTTATACCGGAATGAAGATTTAATGAATGGATGCACGAATAAATGAATGAATGAAGAGCTAGGAAAAGCAAGGAAAACATGTTCGTAGTGGGCACATGGGCATGCAGGTCCACTAGTCTCACCGATCTCGGTCCTTGGCCCAGCCACTTTTCCCTGCACTGCCTACCTGCACTACGGGACTGTCTCTGTATCCTTCAGCCCCTTCTCCCGGCATTTACCTTGCACTTGCCACCAGCTGGCCCTATTTAATTTGTATTCAACTAACCATGTACAGCACTTGCCCCCCCCCCTTCCCCATGCGCGATCAGAAAGACACCTGGCCTAGTAGGATCGTTGTCTGTCTGCCGTTGTTCCCCACCTGCCTCGTCGCGCCTAGAAACACTTGAGTATAGGCGCGTTACAAATGCCATATCATATATCATTCCTCACGCATGTAGACTGTCGTTTATCATTGTGTGTTGGCCTCGATTTATTTCGTTACTTTTCGCATTGATTTTAGAGCCGAACATACTCCATTGAACTATCCTTGCAAGCAAATAGTTTCTGATTGGCTGTAATAAGTAAAATAAGTAATATTAATGAAGATCGGCTGGCGAGATTAATTATAATTTTTTTGTTTTCCTAACGGGTATTTGCTCCCCTTCTGCTACTGCCATCGGTTTGAGACACCAGCAGATGGCTTTTACAGTAGACACCCTCAGCTTCGTGTGAACAACTGGAGCACACTGACAATTTTATGGGACGATCGCCAAGGGCTCACATGCCCTTACGCTGTACTAGTGGCTAGAAGCAACATATTAACCTTTACGATGGACTAGTGCCTAGTTGATGGAACAGCCTTGCGGTTCACCGTGCTTCCAAAGTGCTTCTTTTAACGAAAAGCAACACCCTGTGTACCATGGCGGATACAGATAAAAGAAAATAAATGGCTTTCGCAGTTCATATGCCAATTGCTGAATATTCTCTAAACATTTAATGTAAAATAAATGTACTTTACCAAATGTACAGTGTTGCTATTTGATTTTAAAGTACAGTTTCATATTCCGAATTGTGGCGCACTGTGTTGAGATGGTCTGTGTTGGTTTCCGGGTTCTGTGTGGAGTCGCATAGAAGACGACTGGGCGCGTTTGCCTACGCAGCACAGTAACGTCACGGGGAGAGGCGGGGAATATTAATGTTTTGATAATGTCAGGCTCAGGGGCGGGGGAATTGATTTAGTGCCGCAAAAGCAGGTCAGCCAGGGCGATGGGGGAAATGATAGGACTATCAGAAAATGGCGGCTCCCTGGTGCTTGTTTTCGCGTGCGTTTAATGGACGAAAACTCGGGTAAGGTCCATAGGAAAGTTTTCTAAAATCGAGCCACTTAGGCTTAAAAAAACATGGCCGACCCGTAGGGACAATAAACATTTTTACTAGATCATGCCTTTAACACCACCTGGCACTGGGAACTGACGTCTCTAAAAGAAATCCTAATGAAACAAGACAAATAGTACCTTATTAAACTCCGTTAGTGCCAACAGCACATCCTACTTCACCATAGCTTTATGAGCAGTATACTATATAGAGTCCATAACACCACACCGTGTAAGTAATAGGAGTACCCCTGAGGGTGAAGAAACTACACCAAAAGCAGAGGACCCCAAAGACCTTAAAACACCACTGTGTTAAGTTACACCGAGCACTCGCCCCAGAACTGGGAATTTGAATGGCACCAAATATAGATGGTAGCTTAATCAGCGGGTTCAGGATGGATAGACCTCCACAAACCAATCAGCCCGGACCTCCGACGTAAAGCCGTATCCAGACCGTGGTCATCACTCGCCTGTAACAGCAGAGCATACTAAGTACGTAAGGTCAAATCCCTGTAAACAAGTCGACTGTTATTAACTCCGATCCGTTCCTCCATCACGGGGAGCATATACACTTACCAGAATATCGCGTATCTCCCATTTGCTCGAGACCAGATTTCCAAATGCCGGAAAACCGCACTGTTCTGCTCAACGGACCAGTACAATCCGCTCATCGGAGTGCGCATGCGTAGACTCTACTTAATGATGGATTCCGCCGTCAACGACGGGAAGAGGGACGCACATTATACGTCGCCCGCAATCTTGGATTGGTAAGTGAATGTAAACAAATCGCTCAAAGTAAACCAACTCTAATAGACACATAGCGTTGTATGAATACAAACCACATGTTATTCCTCCCAGGTAACTAATCCGGTGCTGCAGTGGAAGACGCCCAAAGCAGACCACCCAAGGTCCAAATAGGCGAAAGACCACACAAAACACTGTTATTCGAACAAAGACTGAGCAGAGGGGGAAAAAGCAGAACCAAAAAGATCTGCCCCATGCCAGTCAAGAGGTACATTATTGGACTGAAACTCAACAGATGACATCAGAAACGCTAATTAGCCGTACCCCCAAGACCGGGAATGTCTGTACTTAAATAGGCACCTCCCAAGAAACGATAATAAAGTCAAAAACATAGTACTTAAAATTTCAAAAAAGATCCAAATTCTCCACATCAAATGGGTCAAAACGTTATGAAAACCACACAATCACAACAAATGTTATACCTTTGTGCATTCCCACAGATGTCCCGATGAAAACGGTACCTCAGATGTGTGGGTGCAGCTACCTGGGCGCCAAGGGGAAAGCCTAAAACACAGGTAACCCCAAGTCTGTTTCGACACCTGAATTTGACACTTTCTCCAAACAAGCACAACATACAGATATGGGCCTCGGGTGTCCTAGCCACCAAGGAAAACAGGGAGCCCCATGCATTTCCGAAAAGAGGACACCCGTGGGAATCCGCAGAGGTATATTTTGCACAAACCGGCCCAGAATTTATTACCCAGACACCTCTGCAAAGTCCGGAATGTGGGGGAAAAAACACATTTTCTGCACATTTCACTCGGTGCACTCATTGAAACACGCTGCCAACAACACATGGCCTACCGTCCCGCGTTCCCACAGGTGTCCCGATGAAAATGGTACCTCACGTGTGGGTGCCAAGGGGAAAGCCTAAAACACAAGTAACCCAAAGTCTGTTTTGACACCTGAATTTCAGACTCTCTGCCGACCGGCACACCATACAGATATGGGCCTCTGGTGTCCAAGCCACCAAGGAAAACGGGGAACCCCATGCACTTCCGAAAAGAGGATACCCGTGGGAATCTGCAGAGGTATGATTTGCGCAAATTGGCCCAGAATTTATTACCCAGACACCCCCGCAAAGTCCAAAATGTGGGGAAAAAAATGCATTTTCCGCACATTTCGCTCGGCTCACCCATTGAAACACGCCCCCAACAACACATGGCCTACCGTCCTGCGTTCCCACAGGTGTCCCGATGAAAACGGTACCTCACATGTGTGGGCGCACCCGTGGGAATCCTACAGATTTGGGCTTAGGGTGTCAAAGCCAGCAAGGGAAACGGGGATCCCCATGCATTTCCCAAAAGAGGACACCTGTGGGAATCCAGAGGTCTGCCTTGCGCAAATTGCCCCAGTTTTTATTAGCCACAATCCCTGACAGTGTGATATTTGGTGGGGAAAAAACACAATGTTCACTTTGTCTGGGGTTCAGGGTAATAAATTCTGGGCCGCTTCGCGCAAGTCAGACCGCTGTGGATTCCCACGGGTGTCCGCTTTTGGGAAATGCATGGGGTTCCCTATTTTCCTTGCTGGCTTCGACACCCTAGGCCCAAATCTGTAGGTTGCCCACATGAACAGATTGTGCTGTGGCGCAAGGCTTGGGGTTACCAGCGGGTTACCCTTTTCCTTTTGCACCCCCGGTAGGTGCACCCACACATGTGAGGTACCTTTTTCGTCGGGACACCTGAGGGAACGCGAAAAGGTATGACATCTGTTGTTGGCGACATGTTTCGGTGAGTGGACACAGGGAAATGTCTCTGAAATTAGCTGGAAATGAAGACCATTCTCAGACATTTTGCTCTGGCCACCCACTGAAACACACCGCCAACAACACATGGCCTACCTTCCCGCATCCCCACACGTGTCCCGATGTAAATGGTACCTCACATGTGTGGGTGCATCTACCAGGGGCGCAAAAGGAAACCCACTGGTAACCCCAAGCCTTTCGCCACTGACCATTTTGTTCATGTGGGAAACCTACAGATTTGGGCATAGGGTGTGGAAGCCAGCAAGGAAAACGGGGAACCCCATGCATTTCCCAAAAGAGGACACCCGTGGGAATCCACAGCGTTCTGCTTTGCGCAAATTGCCCCAGTTTTTATTTCCCAGAAGCCCCAGCAAAGACCCACATGGGAGAAGGGTGCCCAAGGCTAGGGATATTACCGCCGACTTTGCTGGAGACCTGGCTGCTCTGCAGCTTCTCCCCACCAAGGAGTCTCGCAGTGTGCCAATACCTCCCCAAGGGAAAAGCTGTAATGCAGCCCAGCCGCAACTCCAGGACAGTTGGAGGTGATCTGCCCAGACGGGCCATTCCCACCCACACCACCAACAGTCCAGCCCCAGTCTCACCCACCCCACTGACAGTGGGCCCTAACAAAGCTGTAAACAAAACACGTGTTGCGTACGGTCACACCAGCAAAATGTAGCCCTCCCTGGGGGCAGATAAGGGGGGGGGGCTGTCCTTCCCTCCTCCCTGGGGTCAGGCGGCCCTTCCTAGGAGCAGATATCTGGTCCCAGGGAGGGCTGCATGACATAGCACCCACTCCATTGCGGGTGGGGAGGAGGGGGTCAACGCCCCATCCCATTAGAAAATTCCCTGACCCTTTGGGTTGCCACACCGCCCCCCCTAAAAAGCGTTTCACCATTTTCACTTTTTTCCTTTGGTAACCCAACTCCCCTTGGTGCAGAGAGGTACATTGATGTGCCAATCTGGCCCCGGGGTGCCCAAACCTTACTGCCCCACCCACTGGGGGGGGCCTGTTCCACCATTTTTGGGGGCCCTCTCCCCCCCACACCCCAAATGGGTGGCAGGAGCACCTCATGCAGGCCTCCCTGGGCCTCCTACAAACGGCTGCGTGAGGTACACCCCCTCCTCCATTTGGGGTGGGAGGGGAGAGGACCCCCCAAAAATTGTGGGACAGGCCCCCCAGTGGGTGGGGCAGTAAGGTTTGGGCTCCCCGGGGCCAGATTGGCACACCAATGTGATCCTCTGCGCCAAGGCAAGTTATGTAAAGTGAGGGGGGACCTTCCCCTCACATAGCCCGGGGGTTGGATTACAGTTTTGTGTGATCCCTGCTTTGCAGGGATCACGCAAAACAAGGTGCCAAAAAGGACGAGATATCTTGTCCTTGGCACTGCGTATGCACTTCCAAGGATGAGATATCTCGTCCTTGGCACTAAAGAGGTTAAAAGTAACTGTAAGGTGTTAAGGGTATTGTATTTGGCTTGAAAAGTGCACAAATGTTCAAGTTCAGCAGAGAGGTATAGATCTGATATTGTACGATCGGACTGAAAAGAAAATGTCCAACCGTACAATACGACTGAAAAATGGTATCACGAAAGGTTCGAACACCAAAAGTTCGAACCTTTGGTGGTAGCATTGCAGGTAAGTAAAAAATAAAATAAAAAAGGCTTTGGGGGTATCTCCCGCAACGCCCCGCTCATTATACTGTGTGGTATAGTGAGCGGGGCGTTGCGGGGGACACCCCCGCAGCACACCAGTGGAAAGAAAAAAAAAAAACAGGGGCTGCATTGGTGCCCCCCCCCCCCGCACAACCTGCTCACTATACTTACTATACTGTACAGTATAGTGAGTGGGGGTTGTGGGGAAACCGCCCGCAGCCCCCGTAGTATGTAAGTGCGTTTGCATGAGAAAGGTGCAAACTTTTGGTAGTTTGCACCTTTCTCATGCGAAATTTCCAGCTGCGGAAAAATCATCCGCGGTCGGATCACTTAGAACCCTAGATCTAACAAAAGTTCCAAATGGATTATGTTCACAGTTACAGGGAATGACTCCCCCAGGTTTCTCTCCAGCAAAACACAAATTCAAAAGAATGACCACATTCTTTGTAGGCCAAGAGGATAAACCATCTTCCTTGGGATTCTCTTTTCCACAAAACACCTGGTATACTCTCCAGCCAGGTTTTCTCCCATGTCTATTTCACCCTCGTACATCCTGCCAGGACAATAGCTCTAAGGGTATGATTCTTCCTTGAGATGGTATATTTCAACAATTACACTTATGCGTGCAGGTCCCAGACTTGCATGATGCCTGGTGTACTCTCCTGCCAGGTTTTAATTACACTGTTCGCTCAGGCTGTCGTCTCTCAAAGGGTATGAGTCTTTCTTGAGAATTATTTTGCCCATGTCATTATGGGTGCGGGTCCCAGACTCGTAAAACACTTGGTTTTCACAATGACGCAGCTCCCTTGTTCACTGGCTTGGAACAGAGCCCTCCCTTCTGGGTTTCTCTGTGGTCCACACTGCAAAGTGCCCCGTTATCCCCTTTTTGCTTTCTCTGGCTCACTAGTGTTAGTGGCTTCGGCAGCGTCTGTGCGTGCTCCTCACTTCCCCACTCTAGCATATGCTTCCCATGCTCTGTGTCGCGTGTCCCTTCTTTGCTTGCATGTCCATGGTTCATCCGGAAATCACTAGCAGATTGGGTCTCTCTCCTGTTCTGCACGCCTTCTTCTTAGAACTCCGTCGGTTGTAATGAGAGCTGTCTGTAGCCAATTGGATTACTCTAACAGCTAGACCGTTCACTTCGGTCTGGCCGAGTAATTGTTATTCTGGTTGCTCTCTTCCTCGTGTCAGTCTTTGTTACTGATAACACTGTGGAGTGTTTGAGAGGTCTATGACTGTTATGCTCACCTGGTCTCTGCAGAGGCGTTGGGGAATGGTTGCAGCCCTCCCAGGGGTGAGGTCGCTCGGGTCTGACTCCGCCCTGTGTCCTTATATGGTGACTGATGGTAATAGGTGATGCTGCTTGGGACTCCTCCTGCGTGGTGAATAGGGGGTGTGAGTATGCCAGCTTGTGCGACTGATCCCCTTCCAGACCCCTTCTCCCAAACTGTTGTACCCGTGGGATGCGCTCTCCCTGGAAAGCTCACCTGTTGATTAGTTTTGGCGAGCACTCCGTCCTGCTGCTTCTGGCAGGGGTGCTTGTATGATCTGGACGGAGTTCCTTCACTGGTCCCTTGCACGTGGTAGTTCAGTCCTGCTGCGACTAAGCCACTATACTTGAGGTAAGTGTTCCTGTCTGCCTTTGTCTTTCCTCGTCTGTTTTTGTTGTATTGTAAAGCTTGTTGTCTTGTATTGCTGTCTGTTCTACTTTTGATGTTTGCCTTTTTGCTTTCTTCCCTTGCAGGTGATGTTGCCAGCCCGGCAGAAGCTGCGGAGCTCGAGGTGGCAGCCAGAGGGAATGAGGAACGAAGCTGCAGTGGTACAGTAGCTGGTAAGTTGTTAACTAGGGGATGTGTGGGGTTCAAATGGGGCTTGGCCCTAGGACGGATGTTCTAACCTTGTCTTTCTTCTTCTTCACAGGGTCTGAGTTTGTGGATGCTGAGTGCGGTGCTGCGGCGTCGGGATCAAGATCACTGGATGTCAGGAGATGAGTCTGCAGATGAAGCGATGAAGCACCGGTTTCCTGAAGGTGAGTATGCAGGAGAACGCCTGGTTTCAAAGGTAAGTAAACTGGTCCAAGCGGCGGTGAACGTCACGTTGCACGCAAGTGCACAGTAACGCGAAGCACCGGCCTTAAGAATGGAGCAGCTTATATAGCTTAGCTTCTGAACTCACGCCCACCAGGCTCAGCCGACCTGCCTGCCACACTGTTAAGCGGCTTCACTTCAACACTACAGCTAAGTCAATGCCTAGTCTGGGATGCTGAGGGAAACCCTTATTGATATATTTTTAGGTCCAGTTCATGTACTCTGGATGACAACCCTTATATAACACCCCTCTCTTAGAATCCCCCTGACCCCACTGAGCCAAGAAGTAGGTTTGTTTTGCAAATTAAAAGGTTTATTTGAAAATGTAAACAATATATATATCACACTTCTATAAATAAATTGATAATGGATATTACCCTTGTGAATATGAGCAGTAATCAGCAAGAGGTAACTTATGAAAAGGAACAGAAGAATAAGGTGGAAAAGAATGCTTTATATGGTTCAAGGAAACGCAATGATGAATGAAATGCAGTACAGAAAATAACTTGATCTGGCTTCAACAAAAGACAATGTAATCACTTTTCCTTGACAATTCACTCCCCCCCCCCCCCCCCCCTATGCGATGTAAGAAATGGAAGGAGAGCACACAGTCTTCAAGAATCCCAACAAAATGCAATACGAAATGCAGTCCCCCCCTGCCCCCCAGCAAGCTTAGAGGAAAACAGGTAGAGGTTTGAAACGCAGGCCCAAAATGCTTTGAATGTGATGACAATGAAGTGAGAAATGGGCTAGAAATGCTTTTAATTCCCTCTAGAGGTTCAGGGTGGGTGATATCTAGTTTATATTAGTTCAGGCTCACTTTAGCAATGCTCTATGTGTAACCAGCAGGTTAAAACGAATTTTAGCAAAGGAAAGCAAGAAGCTGCTGATTTTTACATGTGGCTGAAATTGTGCAAAATGTCAAATCGCGGCAAATGTACTCACGCGCGTCAAGCGTAATTACGGAGGCACTATAAGGAGTAGGAGGTCGGTTCTAGGCTCGCCGGAAAGCTTAGAATCTTAGCTTTAAGATGACCGTGAAAACTCGCTCCTAGCACAAAAGGTTCCAGAGATACGGCCGATTTTGTGAAGGTAGTTTTTTGGATTTGAATTTTAAAAGTTCAAAATGACAGGTGACAGTTTTCAGCTTTAAAAGGACAGAATGACACACACGATTCCTATGAGGTAGTTCTAAATAGGTTAAAATAGCTTAATTAAATTATTTTAACTAAGAGATTGGTTCTGCACAGTTCTGCTAGGTACTCACAATATAAATTTGAAATGGGCCTCGTCACGGATCTGGTCAACACGTCCAGCGGCGGTTCTCTCTGCTCGGCGGGTCAATCAGGCACTGGTTCTGCTCACAGCGATCCAGATCTCTGGTTCTGCTCACAGCGGTATGCGGTTCCGGCAAAAGTTCTTGGCAAAGAATTCAAACAGCTCGCCCGGCTGTTGAATAGTTTGGTTAGGTTTGCTGGATTCTGAAGGCCTGCTGAGAATACTTTTGCTTGCAGTGGGCCTTCTAGGTTCAAAGTTCTGTAGTCTATGGGTCTCTGGTTCTGGTCTCTGTCTGGAGGGGATGTCGGCTGTCAAAATGCTCCGCAGAAATGGAAAATGAATGTCCCTACCTGTCCCAGCAGTCTCTTTTTATGTGTTTTGGAAGTGGGTGTGTGAGTGGCATAACTGAGCCTGCCCCTCTCTACTTGTCATTGGCCCAATTCTTCCCTCTCCCATGATTGGGGGAAGGAAATGGATTGTCATCATGATGAGGTCTGTTTATGGGTCAGAGAATCCTCCCCTGGTCAATTTGCCTGCAAATCTATATTTGATTCAAATACATATTTCCCAGATACACAATTTGTTGAAATTACATGTACACATTATATATTCCTTATGGTCCATGCTTGTCCGCCTCTGATCTTCCGGGGGGCTTGCATTCAAAAATGACATTTCCCTCTTTTTGACTGGTTTACCAATATCGGGCATTTACCAAAAATTACACAAATGTGTGCAAGGAGTATGGACATTAATTGATGGAAGTGTCAGATTTTTAACGTGCAGACATTTGGAGTAAGACCCTATTTTCCGCTAGCAACCCCCCAGAATACACCACAGGGTCCTAACACCTCTTAAAACGTGCACAGAAAAATCACAAGAATAATGATATTACTTATATAATTCTGACAAGTCTGTACTATGAATTATCCATCTTTTTAACTTATGCCCTGGTCAAAAAGGGGTGTGGCTTCCCACATCACATGGTAGAATAACTGGTTTAGCCACTTCCCCCAAGCTCCGCTGGCTCTCACAGGCACTTCTCCTCCCACTTCTCCCAAGAGGAAGCCACTTTACGGCCCCCCCAATATAACATTTACCTGAGTCCAGGACAAGGCTTTGTTCAACCTCCTGCAGGTGCCCCTCCCCAAATCTAATCAGAGAGGTGTCATCTCCTTTTGGTGGGGAAGCAGGAGGCAGCCAGGCCTGGGAATGCAGTTTGATCAAGTTTCAACTCCTGTCGGGGGTTGTTGTCAGGCAGAATTCAGCTAAATATCACTTTAGTTCCCAGTTTAAATCAAAAATTACAATTTTTACATGTACATTAAATAATTACTTCCTTCAAGTCATTTCAGAATATAGTTTTAAATTGTATCCACCCCTTAGCAAGTCTTTCCTTGGCCTGGTTTGGGTTCCTCTGTTCAGTTTTACACAAATGTTTGGTGGTTTTAAAACGCTGGCTTTCTGATAGTGGTGAGTACCGGTATTGCATCCATTTTTGGGATCTGTCTTGAATTACTGCATTTCAATAGAGTGGTCTTTTGCTTGATAGTATAGGACCCTTGCTTAACATTGTTTTGATGGCATCCTTACAGTAGAGTGGAGATGTGAACCCCCCACAAGAAGGTTGTATCTTTGGAGTGGTCTTGTGCCAGCTGCGCAGTTCTCCTGGATTCTGGCGTGAATGTGGCCGGCGACAGCTCATCCCCACATCTACCCAGTCTAAGGATTCAACATGGGTCAAAACCCTTGACAAACCCCCCTGCCCGACTGCGCTTTGATTCGAGTCGAGGGGAAGTCTGGTGCCAAGGATGTTTTGAGCCCTGTGCTGGTATGTCCGCATTATCTTCTTCCAATTCTGTAGATGGCACAGTTCAGCATCTTTTCCTCCACCCAGTTGGATTGATCGGTTCTCCTCACCGGTCCTGATGGGAATATTGGGCGGTACCCCGGGCCCCTCGGGTCTCTGTTCCCAGTCCCCAGTCGTCCTCCTTGGTCAGTCTCCAGGTTTTCTTTCTCCTAGGACGACAAAGGAAAACAGCAATACCTATTCATAGACATTTCTCCCCCACTATTGATATAGTGGGGCGACATATACATTTTATACTTTAATAGACATAGCATTCCAATTTTGAAAAACAGGATATAATTCAGAGACAGTGGCTTACAAGCGTCATAATATTTTAGAGACTATATGTGGGATATTTTAGGGTTGGAACTGAATTAATCTGGAGCGGTCCCCTCTGGTATTGCAGAGGACTCCTCCAGTTGCTGCAGTGTGTGCCTGGGATGGCAACACTTTAGCTGATTTATATGTACCCACTTGTCTTCCCCTTCTGCCAAACTGCCTTTGGGGATGTGGATCTTGTATGCAACAGGGGAGATTTTGTCTATAATTTCAAAGGTTCCCTTCCATGTAGGCAAAAATTTTCGCTGTTTGGCCTGGTTCCTTTGGAAATTGTATAGATAGACCCGGTCCCCCACCTTGTATACTTTCCTGGTGGTTTTCAGGTCGTAGTGGGTTTTCATGCTATCAGCTGATCTTTCTAGATTCCGCTGAGCATAGGCAAAAGCATGTTGAAGGTGTTTCCTTAAATTCTCCACGTACTCATGAGTTGTGGAGGCATTTATCAGTGTCTGCTCTTGGGTCCTGTAGAGTAGATGCTGGGGAAGCATCATCTTGCGTCCGGTCATCAACTCAAATGGTGACATTTTAGTTGCAGATGAAGGGGTAGATCTGATGGCCATTAGGACCAGAGGTAATCTGATATCCCAACTTGGCCCAGAATCTGCCACAAACTTTTTTAAGATGCTCACAATGGTCCGGTTGTAGCGTTCTACTGCCCCCGAAGAAGCTGGCCTGTAAGCAATATGTAGCTTCCTTTTGACCCCCAGTATCGCCCACATATTTGTCATTACTTCACTGGTGAAGTGGCTACCCCTGTCTGACTCAATCCTTTGAGGTAGACCAAAACGGGAAAATATGTGGTTAATCATCAGGGCAGCTGCTGTTTCTGTCTTGCAGTTTGGGGATGGGAGACATTCCACCCACTTGGTAAACAGGCATGTAACGGTCAACATGTACTTTCCTCTAGACGAGCGAATTACAGGGCCTACAAAGGCGATTTGCAAATCTGACCATGGCAGTGTCATCCCCCTCTTTTGGAGAGGCGCACGGTGTGTGAAGGATGATGGCTGAAATTGTGCACACACAAGACACCCCTTCAAGTATTGGTCGAGGTCCTGCCCCATGTGTGGCCAGTATGCAACCTCTCAAGATTTCCAGTGTTGTGTGAAACCCCCTATGACCGGCGGTGGCCGCACCATGGCCGTGACTTAACATCAGGCTTCGGAATGAGGTAGGAACCACCCACTGATCATGGCCAGCCCGGGATTTCCTTACCAACAAACCGTCTTGGATTTGGAACCTTTTTGGACATTTCATCAACACTCTTAGGTCCTCTTTCCCAATGTAATCGGTATCCGTCAGGGGAAAGTTCTCAGGGTCCTCAATGTGTTGGTAAAACTTACCATTTATTGGATCCCCCTTCTGAGCTGTAATCAAATCAGCATCAGGGGTCTCCTTACTCCATTGTGCATTTGAAAGATCATTGTGAGCATTTGTCTGGGACCTAGTGATGGCAGTGACCTGGACTTCCCCCAACAGGGACTCTATATTAGATCCCCTTGAATGGCCCCAGTTTTGGCCAGCTGATCAGCTAAGTCATTTCCAGTTTTGTCTGGTCCCTCTACTTTGGAATGACCCTTGATCTTTTTCCAGTAGATGGTCATCCCATTCGATGTGACCAGATCATCAATATTTTGGATTAACTTCCCATGTTTCAAGGGTTTGTTATTAGCACATAACATGCCTCTGGTTTTCCAGTTAACCAGGTGCTCCACGAACCCGTTCCGTACATAATCCGAATCTGTGATAATGACCAGTTCATGGAGTTGATGTTGGACAGCAGTGAGGATGGCCTGATGCACAGCCATCAATTCTGCCACCTGACTACTTCGGGGACCAATTTTGTATCCAGCGGAGGGTTCTGGAAACGCCTTCACCCATGCATTCCCTACGCCGGCCACCAGTTGTTTCTCCCCGTTGTCAACATGGTAAGAGCATCCATCCACATAGCCAGTGGGCACTCCCTCACACTTGTCTTCTTCAAAGACTTTGTGTGGCCAATTGAGGTATGCCTCCATATTGTCCTTGATTTTTATACTTTCGCCCTCGAGACAGTTTTCTCTGGCACAATCATGCAAGTCAGCCAGACCTTGCGCGAGGGGACTCTTCTTGTTTTGGCCATATCTGACCTCCACAGGAAAGCCTTGCATTGACAGAATCCAGGAAGTAATTCGGGAATTACTCACATTTCCGGCCCGCATTCTGTCACCGTGGAGGTATTGCAGAGGCTGGTGTGGAGTCTCCACTATGATGTGTTCCCCCTGGATAAACGGGCGGTAATTCTTCAATGCCCACACGGTTGCCAGGAGTGCCTTCTCACAATCGTAGAATCTTTCCTCCACAGAGGATAAAGTTTTGCTCGCATAGGAGATTACTTTATTGACCTTGTCATGTTTTTGGTATAATACTGCCGTCAAGCATGTATTAGAGAACCCTGTCTCCAGGAAGAACTCCTTGTTTCTGACAGGGTAAGCTAGGCAAGGCGCTTGTGAGAGGCTTCTCTTGAGTTGTCTTACTGCCTCGGATTGTTTTGGACCCCATTCCCACTTGACCCCCCCCCCCCCCCCCCCTTCAAGAGATGAATCAGGGGTCTGGTGATCTCTGCATAGCCCTCAATGAACTTTCTGCTGTAATTAGTCAGTCCAAGGAGGCTCCTTAGTTCCCGCAGAGTTGTGGGATCCTTCAGTTTCTGGAGTGCTTCCACTTTCTTTTCTTGGGGACAGAGACCCTGAGGAGTAATCTCATGCCCCAAGAAATTAACACGGGTTCTACACCACTGTGCTTTCTGAAAGGAAAGTTTTGCTCCGGCTGCCCTCAACTGTGTCAGAACATAACGGATCTCCGCTATGTGTTCCTCCACAGATTAATTTTTGATGAGGACATCATCTACATAAGCCAGGTTACCCCTCGCACCCAGGTCGAGCATGGCCTTGTGTAGAAAAATGTTGAATTCATTGCCGGAGTTGAGGTATCCGAAGGGAGTCCGGGTCCATGTGTACTGCTGGCCCCCAAAGGTAAAAGCCAGTTTGTATTGGTCCTCCCTACTGACAGGCACGGTGCAGTATCCATTGGTCAGGTCTATTGCTGTGAATACCTGTGACCCCTGAATCTGGGCCAGCTCTTTGTCAATGTAGGGCAGAGGCCATCGGGAAGTATGGACCCATTTGTTGAGCTCCCTAAGGTCGGTGCAGAGTCTCCACTGGCCGTTTGGCTTCAATATTCCCAGCACCGGATTATTGAAGGTGCTGTGCACTCGACAGATTATTCCCCGGGACTCAAGGTTCTTAATTATTTCAGTAAGGGACTCCATGGATGCGAGAGGCAAGCGATATTGCTTCACAAACACTGGAGCCATTCCAGGGTCCGTGGGAATTGTTGTGTGGATGTCGGTGCGACCACAGTCATATGAGTCTACCGCAAAGAGATCTTGGAAATCCAAGAAAACTTGTTTCAACTTGTGCTTCTGTTCCAGAGTCACGAAGGCATCAGCTAGGTTGACCCTCTCTTCCACCATCTGCCTGAAGCCTGGAAAGACTTCTGGTTTGGCTATCTCAGCGGCCTCCTCCAGCTGGGTGGAGAAGTCCCTGGTCAGAGTGCTGATTTGGACTGGAGGCTTCAGGTGGGTAAGGCAGCCCTCATGGACCTGGAAAATCACCTCATCCCTCCTGACGTCACAAGTCACATCTTCCTTACCATAAGGGCAAGAAGTGTACACCAGGAAGTTCCCCCCATGCCGGGTGAAAATCCTGTCTGGTGTTGTATTGTCCTCACTGTCAAAACAGTCCTTGGGGATCGGTCCTAACAGTTAATTTCCTAAATCAATGGAGAAATGTCGGTCATGAACCGCCATTCCAATAATGGTGCCTGCGGCTAGAGTAATACTCTTTAAGTCGCTGTTATCCACCTCTATTGGAATGGTGTCATGTTCTATGTTGACTAATGGTGTTGGGTTTACCCCTAACCCTTGCTGTTGGAGAGAAGCATTTACATGAATATAAGCATCAGGGTTTTTCAATTTTTGTCCTCTTAACTTTCACTTCCAGGGAGAATTGTCGGGTTCTTTCTGGGATGGTGACTTCCTCTTTAATCTGAATTTCAACTGCATAAGGTAGCAATTGAGCTGACCTAAATGCTTCTTCTGAATCATCAAAGCCCATGGGATTATCCGCTAATCGGGACCAAGCTTTGAAGTTTATTAGGTCCAAACTAATGGCAAAGCGATTGAGAATGTCACTGCCTAAGTAAAAGGCGGCAGTGATTTCTCGCATGACCCAACAATTATGGACTATGCTCTTGTTGCCAATGGAGATTTTGAGCATACACCTGCTTGGCAGGAGATGTTTGGAATTGGGTGTTTCCAGATCCATTTCCCATTTGTCTATCAGTTTGGATGTGGGAATGGCTGGATCTTTTGGAAGTTGGCGGAACATGGCTTCGCTGATGAAGCTCTTACCGTTGTTCACACACACTCGAGCGAGAACAGAGTCCTTCCCATCATTTAACTGAACAGGGATGAACAACTGATCTCCAATTTGCTGAATGTCAGCCAGGCTCTGAGCTGATTTCACATCTTTCTGGACAATAGGAGTGGGAGTGTCTGATTGTGGATTGGTAAAGAATTTCAAAGTGTTTCCTTCCAGTGTGGAATACCTCCTTAAACTGGAAGGAAGGTTTATTTTCAGAAATAGAGAGGACCCCCCATCACCAGTCTGTTGTCCTACTGCTATTACTGTCACGTCTGGAATCTGGTTGTTCTGGAAGTGAAATTCTACTTGGTCAGATTTTTGTTCAGCCATGTGGCAGGTGCCATTTAAACTAACATGGTTGACACTCTGTTTTAATTTTATTGGTCGGCTAGTCTGGGTCCAGAGGACCTTGTTTACACAATCTATTAGGGGTGACAACCTTCTCAGGAGGTTGTTCCCTAGTAAACAAGGGGTGCCCTCTGGAGTCACTACTATGACCGGGTGTTTCACCTTGTGTCGCCCAATTTTGATGTGCAAATCTGCAGTCCCCTCGACAGGAATGTCCTTCCCGTCAAAGTTCTGCAGTTGTCCGGAAGAGAGGTGAGAGGAATACGGTAATTCTCCCCCCTTCCTGCATTTAGTTCATCAAAGGCCCTTTTTGGACAGAAGGGTAGCTTGGGATCCAATGTCCACCAGTGCCAAAATTGTACCCTGCCCCTGTACTTGTAACGGGGCATACTATCTTCCCTCCTTCTCCTCAAGGGGGCACAGATAATGCACATTTTTGGACAACTGGTGGGCTAACTTTCTGGTTTTGGACATTGCTAGCGAAGAGATTTGGGCCGAATTCTGTGAAGAGCCTGGGGAATCTGAAAGAAAAAGTTGGCAACTGGCAATCAGAGCCATTGTGGGTTCCCCTGGTTCCGGTTCTGGGCCGCCCCCCTTTTTGGAGGCAGTCACCAGGATGGGTTTGAAGCAGGGGATTTCGGTATTGTGGGTTCTGGGATGAGATGGTGGGCGGCGGAAGCTCAGTCTCCATTTCTCCCCAGTCTGGATTGGAATCCCTTGGGACCCATTTTTCTCTGGGAAGAGTTCCCCCATCTCTAAAGGAGAAGATCCTTTTCCCAGGATCTTCTGAGGATCCCTCTCCCTCAAATTGGAAGACCTGTACCTCCTCCACAAAGTGGGTCTGTTTGGGTCCTTTGTTTCTGCCACCCCCCCCCTCTGCTCCTTGGGAGGCAGGCTTTCAGGGGCAGGAGATTTTGTTTCCGGTTCCTGGTTTTTCTGGGGCTGTTTGCAAGTTGGGAAGGAAGCTTTCTCCAAGGCTTTACACCCCCTTTCCCCTTGTGCCTCCTCCCCGGGAACCGGTGGGTTATCGGGGTGCTGCCCCCGTCATTGTTCTGGAGCACTAGGTCCAGAGTTTGGGGAATTCTGCAGTGGCATGCTCATCTGAGGGTTCTGTTGAGCCCTCAGTATGTGACCCAGATCTCGTGCCATATTTTGGACCTGGCGCTCAAGTTGTGAAACCCGCTCAGGCTGATACGGGGCTCTATTTTCTCCCCTGGGCGGATCCCGGGAAGGGTAGCTATCCCTTCTCTGGTAATACCCCGGATTGGGAAGATTTGGGTACCCCTCCACCCTTGGCCTCCCCTCTCCCGGATTAGATTGTCTGGGCTCAGGGAATTGGGGAAAGAAGGATGGATGATTTTGGGGCTGGAAATTGGGTGGATACCTGGGGAAAAAGTTCTGCCCAGGATTTGGTGAGTTTCTGCCCTCCTGGGGGATGTTAGGAGGGAAGTTCCCTGGGTCACGTGCTTGGCTGGATCCCCCCCCCCTTCTTGGCCTGGAGGAGTCCACACATAACCCAGGATGGATCGGTTTCCCTTGTAGCGGGGACTTACATAATCAGGGGAGCGAGGGACCCCATTTGTGGGACTACCTCCTCGACTCCCTGTCTGTGACTGGCCCGAGATCCTTCTGGGCTGTGAATTATTTGGTGCAGGCATGTTTTTAGGGCCCCCCATCTCCAAATCTAAAACGGGGGCAACCTTTACCTCCGCCACCTTGGCAGCAGCAGGGGTGCTGTTGGTTTTGGGGTTTTTCTGCGCATTACTTTGATTTTCTATGGGCTTCTGCACCTCATAGTTCTGGGTAGCCTGTTCAATGACCCAGTCTAGTGACCTCTTCTCGTGAAAATCTCTCACTAGCTGGGTCATGATGTATTTGGGCAAGGCATGGAAAAAAGTATTGACAAATTCTCTGCTGTCCGTGCGCACCCTTCTGGTGGTCTGCGCAAAAGCACGCTTTCATTCTTGCACAAACTCTTGTGGGGGCCTGATCCTCCCACATTGCAAATTGTAGGCTGCCTTGCGAGCCTCTTGAGGATTTCTGTGCACAGAAAAATGTTTCAAGATGGGCGCCCTGTATGTGGACCACCTTGAATGGTTTTGATCCTCCAGCCCTGCAAAGAAACTGGAGTATTCTGGTGAGAAGGTCCATTTGACATACTGGATGCAGCTACTGCTGTCCTTCAAATGGAAAGTCTCCATCATTTGCTCATAGAGCTCCAAGTGTTCCCAAACAGAATACTTGGCGTTCCTATGATAAGGCGTGATGACACGCCTTATTGCCTTTATTTGTTTCAATGGGTCCTTAAGCAAGGCCCTTTTTGCCTTATTGGCCTTTTTGGTTTGGGTAACCCTGGTCCATTCATCCTCTGACTCGGAAGCACTGCTCCCAGAGGTGCCCGTCTGATCTTCCAGGTTTTCCCGGATTCTGCGAGCCTGGGAATGGCTGGCAGAATGTGGGGACCTGGTCTCCTGTGTCCTGTAATGCTCAGAGGAGTCTTCAGATCCCTCCTTGCTGCCAGGATTTGATGGGTACCCCCCCCCCCCCACTGACCTAACTGGGCAGAGGTTTTCAGGATGCCCTTAATGGGCCTACTCTCCTGGGGTTCCCCACTAAATTGCACTGTGCTTGGGTGCCCATACCCGGATGCCCTCCCCTCCCATCCATTCCTGGGAGGTACTGGCCTATGAGCCCCATACTTCTAGCTGGATAGTTATCTGCCATCCCCGTGGCCCTGAGCTCATGTGCGCAAGGGGACATGGGGGTGTAAGAGTCCAGGGACTGGGAGAGTTGAAGGCCTCTGGTACTAGGGCTCCTGAGGTTATGCTCAGGAGTTTCTCTTTCCCAGCAAACCTCATCTCTATCCGCCCCTGCTCCCTGTTGCAATGCAAGAGCCTGCGCTTTCAGTTCCTCAGTTAAGGCCTTACTAGACTCTATCAGTCTCTCCTGCATTGCTACCTGTTGCTGGAGCCTATCATTGTGCTGGCAGAGAGCCTCATTCTCTCTCTGTGCCTCCTGATTGGTCCTGGAGTACTGGGCCAGTCTTTGCTGCAGGAGGGTTACCTCCTGAGCTTTGTCCCTATTGGCCTGCTCCTTTCTTGCCAGAGCATCCTCCACCCTCCTGGCGTTCTCTAACAGGTTCTGGTGTTCTTTTTGGAGGTCACCCAGTCCCTGGACTCTGCCACCCCCATGTTAAGCGGCTTCACTTCAACACTACAGCTAAGTCAATGCCTAGTCTGGGATGCTGAGGGAAACCCTTATTGATATATTTTTTTGAGGTCCAGTTCATGTACTCTGGATGACAACCCTTATATAACACCCCTCTCTTAGAATCCCCCTGACCCCACTGAGCCAAGAAGTAGGTTTGTTTTGCAAATTAAAAGGTTTATTTGAAAATGTAAACAATATATATATATCACACTTCTATAAATAAATTGATAATGGATATTACCCTTGTGAATATGAGCAGTAATCAGCAAGAAGTAACTTATGAATAGGAACAGAAGAATAAGGTGGGAAAGAATGCTTTATATGGTTCAAGGAAACGCAATGATGAATGAAATGCAGTACAGAAAATAACTTGATCTGGCCTCAACAAAAGACAATGTAATCACTTTTCCTTGACAATTCACTCCCCCCCCCCTATGCAATGTAAGAAATGGAAGGAGAGCACACAGTCTTCAAGAATCCCAACAAAATGCAATACGAAATGCAGTTCCCCTCCAGCAAGCTTAGAGGAAAACAGGTAGAGGTTTGAAACACAGGCCCAAAATGCTTTGAATGTGATGACAATGAAGTGAGAAATGTGCTAAAAATGCTTTTAATTCCCTCTAGGGGTTCAGGGTGGGTGATATTTAGTTTATATCAGTTCAGGCTCACTTTAGCAATGCTCTATGTGTAACCAGCAGGTTAAAACGAATTTTAGTAAAGGAAAGCAAGAAGCTGCTGATTTTTACACGTGGCTGAAATTGTGCAAAATGTCAAATCGCGTAAATGTCGAGCGTAATTACGGAGGCACTATAAGGAGTAGGAAGTCGGTTCTAGGCTCGTCGGAAAGATTAGAATATTAGCCTTAAGATGACAGTTAAAACTCGCTCCTAGCACAAACGGTTCCAGAGATACGGCTGATTTTGTGAAGGTAGTTTTTTGGATTTGAAATTTAAAAGTTCAAAATGACAGGTGACAGTTTTCAGCTTTAAAAGGACAGAATGACACACACGATTCCTATGAGGTAGTTCTAAATAGGTTAAAATAGCTTGAATTAGATTATTTTAACTAAGAGATTGGTTCTGCTAAGTACTCACAATATAAATTTGAAATAGGCCTCGTCACGGATCTGGTCAACACGTCCAGCAGCGGTTCTCTCTGCTCGGCGGGTCAATCAGGCACCGGTTCTGCTCACAGCGATCCGGATCTCTGGTTCTGCTCACAGCGGTCTGGGTCTGGTCTGCGGTTCCGGCAAAAGGTCTTGGCAAAGAATTCAAACAGCTTGCCCGGCTGTTGAATAGTTTGGTTAGGTTTGCTGGATTCTGAAGGCCTGCTGAGAATACTTTTGCTTGCAGTGGGCCTTCTAGGTTCAAAGTTGTGTAGTCTATGGGTCTCTGGTTCTGGTCTGTGTCTGGATGGGATGTCGGCTGTCAAAATGCTCCGCAGAAATGGAAAATGAATGTCCCTACCTGTCCCAGCAGTCTCTTTTTATGTGTTTGGAAGTGGGTGTGTGCGTGGCATAATTGAGCCTGCCCCTCTCTACTTGTCATTGGCCCAATTCTCCCCTCTCCCATGATTGGGGGAAGGAAATGGATTGTCATCATGATGAGGTCTGTTTATGGGTCAGAGGATCCTCCCTTGTTCAGTTTGCCCACAAATCTATATTTGATTCAAATACATATTTCCCAGATACACAATTTGTTGAAATTACATGTACACATTATATATTCCTTATGGTCCATGCTTGTCCGCCTCTGATCTTCCTGGGGGCTTGCATTCAAAAATGACATTTTGCGCTTTTTGACTGGTTTACCAATATCGGGCATTTACCAAAAATTACACAAATGTGTGCAAGGAGTATGGACATTAATTGATGAAGTGTCAGATTTTTAACGTGCAGACATTTGGAGTAAGACCCTACTTTCCGCTCGCAACCCCCCAGAATACACCACAGGGTCCTAACACCTCTTAAAATGTGCACAGAAAAATCACAAGAATAATGAGATTACTTATATAATTCTGACAAGTCCGTACTATGAATTATCCATCTTTTTAACTTATGCCCTGGTCAGAAAGGGGTGTGGCTTCCCACATCACATGGTGGAATAACTGATTTATCCACTTCCCCCAAGCTCAGCTGGCTCTTACAGGCACTTCTCCTCCCACTTCTCCCAAGAGGAAGCCACTTTACGCCCCCCAATGTAACATGTGCCTGAGTCCAGGACAAGGCTTTGTTCAACCTCCTGCAGGTGCCCCTCCCCTAATCTAATCAGAGAGGTGTCATCTCCTTTTGGTGGGGAAGCAGGAGGCAGCCAGGCTTGGGAATGCAGTTTGATCAAGTTTCAACTCCTGTCGGGGGTTGTTGTCAGGCAGAATTCAGCTAAATGTCACTTTAGTTCCCAGTTTAAATCAAAACTTACAATTTTTACATGTACATTAAATAATTACTTCCTTCAAGTCATTTCAGAATATAGTTTTACATTGTATCCACCTCTTAGCAAGTCTTTCCTTGGCCTGGTTTGGGTTCCTCTGTTCAGTTTTACACAAAAGTCTGGTGGTTTTAAAACGCTGGCTTTCTGATAGTGGTGAGTACCGGTATTGCATCCATTTTTGGGATCTGTCTTGAATTACTGCATTTCAATAGAGTGGTCTTTTGCTTGATAGTATAGGACCCTTGCTTAACATTGTTTTGATGGCATCCTTACAGTAGAGTGGTGATGTGGAACCCCCCACAAGAAGGTTGTATCTTTGGAGTGGTCTTGTACCAACTGCGCAGTTCTCCTGGATTATGGCGTGAATGTGGGCGGCGACAGCTCATCCCCACATCTACCCAGTCTAAGGATTCAACATGGGTCAAAACCCTTGACAACACCCAATGAGTCAGCACATGAAGACCAGGCCTAGGGAGCCACACCAGATGAGTCAGCACATGAGGATGTTCTCTAGAATAAAGGCTTTCAGCTCCTGGAAAGTTCTTGTAAAATAAAAGCACTCCTGCACTGAAATGGTGTTCCTGCTCACATCTCTATATGAGCCTGGTGTCAAAGGTGCCAGGACTGAGTCCAGCCAGGGCCCCTGTGTTTTTGGGTCCCAAAGGCACATAAGCGAGTCAAGTGACCCATTGACCCCATCACTAGATTGTGTGTTTTTTTTTCCTTCTTCTCCTGGGGCCTGTGGCCATGACACTGTTGGGGAGTATTGAGAATTACTGCCACAAGGTGTCATGATGGCCCGATGTAGTTCCTCTAAAATGAAATGGGGGGGATAGCTTGTCTCACCCCCTCCTCATTGCTAAGGATTTCAATCAGGCTACACACACTTTGGTCTCGGCCTAGTATGTAGCGCACAACTGAGATGTGTTTCGCCTTATTTTATGCAGATTCAGTTTGAGATGGTAGACAACTCATATCACATCCCCGCTTTCAAATACCCCGGGTCACAATGGACCATGAACCAGGCTGGTTGGTAAAATGCAATATTTATTTTAAAATTCAACAGAAATCATACAATTTTTAATATGGAGCAGCAACCGCCAACAGGGTGATAATTGCAATGAAGGATGTAAGCAATACACTTGGTTTAACTTTCTAGTGGAACATATACAAAACACCAGAGAATGGGAGCACTTTTTGATTTTGGAAAGAAAGCACCTGAGTTAGGATGTTCCCTCAACCCACAAATAATTGAATTCTGAATGGATAGAAAGACACAGCAGGTAATCGGGAATAACAGGCAGAAAACGGAATCAAAATCTGACCTTCCCTCACCAAATAAGAGGGGAAAACGGATTTTAAACCCCTTGCAATGTTATCAAATGACACATGAAAATGGACAAATAATGGACAAATAAATAATGAATGTGTTAAAAACCTTGAAGCAAATACAATTCCTCACTAAAGCAACAATGCCATCTAACAATCACAAGCAATGGATTACCAGGAGCATATCATTTGAAAATGAATGGAAGATTTAAAACCTGTTGCAGCCAAATGACACGTGTAAAAGTTGGATTTTCTTAATTCCCGTTTTAAATTACCCAAACGGTTTTTAATAAACACGGGTGAAATACTCTGATTTGGAGTGCGGTGTTTGGGTTGGGGGATAGATGTATATCTCTGGGACAATATAGAGTTGAAAATAGGTCTCTAGCTATGAAACTGGATGAGATAGGCAAGATATAAAAAGGTGAGCTTTGAGCAAAATGAAGCCGCAAAATAGGAAAGGAAATCAGTTGTGACAAGAACAGTTTTACTCTAGAGTATTCAGACTAGACCACCAAAGATGGACACAGTAAGATCCAAGGTTGATACGCAAATTCAACCCTGTCCCCCCCAGCACCCAACCCTGGCGGAAACTCTAAATAGGACTAATAGTTTAGGATTACACAAGACAACATTGAAAAGAAATGGTGCTAGCACTTTAGAAAGTCACAGGCAGGGTGCACAGATAATTCAGATTTTCTACACATTCGTTCCAGAAAGTCATAATTCTATTAAAGACACGGAGGCGAAGGATTATGCCTTCTCTTCAACTTTACTGATCAGCAGCAAAGAAAATCACCAATGAATATGAAACACAAAACTATTAAAAACTACCATAACCATGTTTTTAGGGTCTTTGTAGTTAATTTCTATTGGTCTTCAACTGACCATATGATGTCTCTAAATCAATCAACACGTCCTTAATGCTTAAAACCTCCTGTCCTCTTTCCATTCCTCCTCTTTCTTTGTCAATGCGAGGTTGCGTCCAGTGCATTTTTGAATTTCTGTCCGTTCCATTCCAATCCTAGTTCAATTCCCGGATTGCTTGTTGTCCGTCGCCATCCCTATAGAATCAAAATTAAAAGAGGTGACTATAAACCGAAAAAAGGGTGGGACAATCGTAAATTCAACTACACAGTAAATAACTTCTCTTCTTGTGCATTTACAGCATTACCTCATATTGTATTCATCATGCATTGTTCATTAATCATAATAAAATATCAACATTTCAGTATTTATAATACATTACATTCTTACGATTGATAGGGTGGGTGAATCCTTCGCCTCTGTGTCTTTAATAGAATTATGACTTTCTGGAACGAATGTGTTGAAAATCTGAATTCTATGTCAAGACCGGAGGCTAGGATTATGCTTGTTCAAAGCTTACTCACCACTAACGATGTCGCACTTTCCATAGGTTTAAAATAGAAAGTTTTAAAAGTTGATTCATTCGACCAATCTACAGACCTCAAAATGTCCTCTACTCTGGCTCCTATGTTAAATGCTTTGGTAGCCATCGCTCCTCTAGTTGAATGGGCGCCATATTTCTCTATATCAATGCCCGCTTGTACCATCACCCATCTAAGCCATCTGGCTATGGTAGCCGGAGTAATGGCTTTAAATGGTTTACAAATTGCTATCAATAATTGTGACACTCCTGGTGGTCTTACTTCCCTTGTCATATCCTCATATATTGCTAAGCATCTGACTGGACATAATTTCGGTTGACCTGGAAAAGCGTCATAAGAAATGGATCTCAAACCTGTTTTGGTCCTTCTTGTTATGAGAAAAGTCACTCCGCTCTGAGATGCACTTTTCCTGTTGACATCCAGTGCTCTAACATCTGAGGATTTCTTACATGCTGAAAGACATAAAAGAATGGATAACTTGCCTGAAATCGCTTGATAAATCTTGATTATCTGGCCATGATAGAAATAATCTCAAAACTCTGTCTACGTCCCATAATTGATTATACTTTTCACTATGGGATCTGATCATCTGCACTTCCCTTACTAATCTACAGATCAATGGGTGTTCCCCAATCGCTAAGCCTTCTACTCTAGGGTGTCCTGCCGATATCGCAGACCTGGCCGTGTTGATACGTCTGTATGCCTTTCCTTGAGCTGCCATCTGTGCTAAGAAATTAGCTACGTGTACTACATCCGTTCCATCGGGATGAATATTCCTCTCCAGACACCAGCTACTCCATCTAGCCCATGCTGATTTATAAGCTCTGTGTGTCCCTGAAGCCCAGGGTTCACTAATGATGTTTTCAGCCTCATTCAATAGTCCTGCCCTAAACCAAGATCTCCTGAAATCGCCCAAGCGATCAGGTTGAGTCTTCCCGACCTCACTAGTGGATGGCTGAGTGGATGGCTGAGATCTCTGGGGTCTCGGACGATGGATTCGTCATTGGGTAATGCCACTGGGTTGTGGTGTGATCGCCCCCTCCAGTCCGACGCAACTAGTACTACGGATGCTCTCTGGCGTCTCACCTGGGCTAGCGTCCTCGCTATCATGGAGAAAGGAGGATACGCGTAGTTTGTCTGGTGGCCCCATGATTGTAGGAAGGCATCTGTCGCCTCTGCTTCTGGGTCCGGTCTCCAGCTGAAGAACTGGGGTAACTGCTTGATTATTCTCGATGCAAATAAGTCGACTTGGCATGGTCCCCATCGAGACATCAGCTTTTGAAACACTACCTCATCCAGCTTCCAATCGCTGGCATCTTTGAGGTATCTGGAGTTCCAATCGGCCACTTCGTTCTGATGGCCCGGCAGATATTCTGCCGTCACTGAGACTCTCCTCTGAAGACAGAGTTCCCAGAAGTCTTTTGCCAGTTCTGCCAGTAGTCTGGATTTTGTCCCGCCCAGTCTCTTGATGTACCTGACCACCGAGACATTGTCCATTTTTAGTAGGACATAAGGTTGAGTCCTCTCTTGAGTCCAGCATTTCACTGCAAAGAACCCTGCTAGCCACTCCAGGCAGTTGATATGGAGATTCGTCTCTTGATCCGACCACCTGGCCCCTGTCGATAAGGTTCTTGCATCGGGCTCCCCAGCCCCATCGCTCTCCCGTTCCATGCATCCATATGGATTAGCCACCATTCTAACTCTTCCCATACTTCCTGGGAGATGGTCACCTTTGACTCGTAGGTCGCGGCCCTCCTGAGGTGATAGATCTTCAGCCTCTGGAGTGCCCTGTAATGTAGTGGTCCTGGGAATATTGCTTGGATTGATGCCGCTAGACGGCCCATTAATCTTGCAATGTCCCTCAGCGACAGTTCCCCCTTCGCTAGTGTGTGTCTCAGCTGTTTTTTGATATCGTTCACCTTGTGAATGGGTAGACTGAGAGTTCCTTGAATAGAGTCCACTATGAACCCCAGGAATTCCCTTGACTGTACTGGTACTATGCTGGATTTCTCCCAATTTATTAGAAATCCCAGACTCTCTAACAATTCTATTGTTGTCTGTACTTGCTCTACTAGTGTTTCTCTCTTTTGGCACATCAGACATATGTCGTCTAGATAGATTATAAGTCTTATCCCTTGACCTCTGAGGTGTGTCACAACTGGTTTCATCATCTTGGTGAAACACCATGGTGCTGATGATAGGCCGAAGGGCAGGCATTGAAATTCCCATGTTTTCTCCCAGATGAATCTCAGAAATGTGCAGTGTTCTTCTGCTATGGGAATAGTCAGGTATGCATCTTTCTAAATCTATCCTGGCTAGCCAGTCTCCCTGAATTAAGGTATTTCTTAACAGGTGTATCCCTTCCATCTTGAAGTGCCTGTACACCACATATTCGTTTAGGCCTTTCAGGTTTATAATCGGTCTTGTGTTTCCCTTTTGCTAGGAAAATATTGCTTATGTAACCCTTTGATTGGACTGTTACGGGTCTTATAGCTCCTTTGCTTTCTAGCCCTCGCAATTCTCCTTCCAGTAATACTTTGTCTTCTCTGTTCATTTCTAACCCCTTTGGTGGGTTTCCCTGATGTGGTGTCTCTAGAAATTCTATGTAAAACCCTTGAGCGGTCTGTATTACCCAGGCATCTCCCGATATATCCAACCAATTTTGTAAAAACTGAGCTGTCCTCCCCCCTACTTCTGGGGTACTTAGGTGTGGGTAGACTGTTCTCACCTGGGTTGTTTTGCTGATGTTCCCCTTGCTGCCAGTTTCTGCCTCTTCCTCTACTCCTTGATGGAAAGAAAGGCGTTTGTCTACTATCCTCCTGCTCTCGCCACTGTGCTCTGTCTTGATAGGATCGATTATAGTGGAATCGACCAGCTGAGCGACCCCTGCCTCTGCTGGCCCATCCAAAAATGTGCCTCCAGAACACTCTTTTGAGAGAGGCCTGTGCCTTGTCCAAGGTTGCATAGGAATTCACAAATTTGGTTAGTTCCTTGATTAAGGAGTCCCCAATTAATTTCCCTTTCGCGGATGACGCTGATTCCGAGGAGGCCACCTCACTCAGTTTAGAATCAATCTTCACCAACAAAGATCTCCTTCTTTCTGTGGTGATGGCATGGTTGGCGTTTCCCAACATGCATAGTGCCCTCTGGGCCCACCCGATTAGAATTGACGGGTCTATAGGCTCTCCTTTCACTTTAGCCTCTTCTCCGATCTGAAGAATTTTTGTGAGGGGTCCTGTCATGTCTAGCACCTTATCTTGGCATGACTGCTAGGATCTATCCAGACCCTTCCTCACATATTTCGTGTATTTGCTCATGAATGTAATCTTCATCTATTTTGGGTGTATCCGCTGCACCCTCTGGGAGGTGGGGTCTGGGACATTCCGCCCTCATCTTGCTCCTAGCCTCTTTGGCTAGTGGCGCCCTCAGGCGCTTCTTTAGATAGGCCGCTATTCTTTTTGGCGGCTCCCATTCGGATGATCTGGGATGAATTAGTGCCTCCGGATCGAAGGCCTCGTCCTCTGTTTCCTCTCTTTTCTTTTGCGCTTTGTGGCCTTCTTCCTCTTAGGAGGATATAGAAAGTACTTTTTCCTCCTCTGAGTATTCTTCCTCCCAGTCGTCCTCACCCTCATCTGACGATCCTTCCGGTCCCCTGCTAGGCCCCGCTTTTCCTCTTCTCCTTCTCCTTTTACCACCCTTCTTCTTTGGTGGTGTGCCCGGGGGTGTGGGCTTCCTCTGCCCTGCAGGCTGCTTTTCTGCCCCCTTTAGATTTTGTCTGTGCCTTAAGCCCTTTGATTTCCTCCAGGCCCTGTGAGAACTTGAGCCAGTCCTCCATCAGAGCTATCTGCTGTGGTCCATGTCCCAGTGAGGCCCCTAGGGCTTTCTGGAGGACTTGAGTCATCTCCGTATGGCTCCTCTTCTGGCTAATGCTAGCCTTCCCCTCATCACTGAAGGAGCTCATGTTTGCACAGAAACACTGGGGAATTCAATAGAATCAATGTATACCAGGATTTAAGATCTTACTCTATATTCTCCCTGTATTGATATATATATATATATATATATATATATATATATATATATATATATATATATATATATATATATATATATTGGTCACCTGGTCTGTAATATCATATATATTATATATGCAAATAGAAGGTTTTACCTGGGACTGTGCCCGTATTATGTGCAGTACCTCTATTGGCCTGCAGGGGTGCTGTTGTGCTCTTGACAGAACCCTGTGTTCAGTCAGAAGATTGCGCTCTGAAAGCGGAACGAATATGTGATAAAAGATATCTCTCCGATCTAATAGAATGTCAGCGATCGTATAATCTCCTCTCACTCGCTCCGTAACGGTCCCAGCAATGAAAGAGCGAGAGCGCCGGAACTATGCGGTCCTGTCGCGCTCCCTCTCTTCCGTGGCCGCAGTGCCCTCTGTGTCGGCTCTGTGGAGTTGCGGTTGCCGGAGCACCAGCCCCGTCGCAGCCGCAACTCCCAAGAACCGAAGAAACTAATGCGGATATGCTCTGCCTTATACTAATCGCGCGTGCGTGTATGCGTGCGTGTGAATAATCAAAATACAAACACTCTCTACACAAATATTCTCACTGTAGTAAGACAGAATAAAAAAGGCACTTAACTCGCTGCCCAGCAGCAAAGAAAGAGGAGGAATGGAAAGCGGACAGGATGTTTTAAGCATTAACAACTTGTTGATTGGTTTAGAGACATCACATGGTCAGTTGAGGACCAATAGAAATGAACTACAAAGACTCTAAAAACATGGTTATGGTAGTTTTTAATAGTTTTGTGTTTCATGTTCATTGGTGATTTTCTTTGCTGCTGATCAGTAAAGTTGAAGAGGAAGCATAATCCGGGCCCCCGGTCTTGACATAGAATTCTAACAGTTTTTAACAAGTTATCAGGATAAGGATAGGGTGGGTTAGAGAGTGGGATAAGGACCAAGACAAGACACGTTATGGGTTTTTATGCGGTAGGGATTATATTCAGTCCACTTTTAGTTTGGGGATTTTTGGACCGTGAACAGGTTCTTGTCACCACACGGCTGCGTGCCAGGCAAAGGAAAACAGCTGGGCCGCTCTGGTCACTGGATGGCAAGGACAGTGGAGTGGCAATTCTGGTCACTGGATACTAAAGGTCAGCTGGATGACAGGATTGCAGCGGGCATACTGCTAGTGGGCAGCAATGCCCGTCTGATTTCAGGATGCAAAAGGTACCACAGCTTTCCCCTTTGGTTATTTGGGAATTTTAGTGGGATTTCAGAATTGAGGCATTGCTGGGATAGGATTAGCAATGCTTGGGTTTTGCAGTGGGCCCTGGGTTAGGGTCAGCAATGCTTTGACCTTGTAGTTGGAATCTGGACTCAGCAGGATGAATGGAACAGGAACACAGCACAGGAACTTCAGGAATAGTGTGTGTGTAGAGTCTTGCCAGGGACTCTTATTTATACTGCATAGTGACATCATCAAAGTATATGGCTGGGCAGGCTTACCTAAACACACCTCTGACAGGATTGGTCAGGGGTGCTAGTCTCTGCCTCGCGCTCAACTGGTTGTAGTTCAAGAGAATGATGTCAGATTTATGATGTGAGTTTACAATGTTCAAAAACCTCCCACAGTTATTTTAGCCAACATCCGATTTTGCCACAAACTGTACATTTATACAATTGAAATCTTTTAGCAAATTATATACACAGGTTACATATTTCATGTAGAGCATAGCACCCCAACTCTGCAATTCGTGAGACATTGTTTTGCCCTTTTAATATGTTTTGGTTATTTTGAGTATGAACAATTCGGCCTAAAATTCCATAACTTTATAGACATGTGTGGATTAACATAAGGGATGCAAGTATAACAATTTGCATTGGCATCATGGATACTTTCCCTTTAATCCCTGATTTCTTGCCATTTCTATTCCCAATGGGTCAGTGAATTCTACCATGTCTTCAATGAAAGCCCATAAAATCACTTTTAAACTACGAAATGTTTACATTTTTACAAAGTCTTGCTGCAGAGATAAAAGTCTTTACATTTTTATGCATAAATAGTCTTTGGAAGCAAATGGCGGGCCTTTCTCTCCTTGAGGTTGCAAAGCCCATTTTACGTGTGTGGTGAAAATCTGGTATTTCTTCCTTTTTTTTTTTATTCGGTTTTGCATCTCCCTCTGGATTCCCACACTGTCTTGCAGCTATAGTTATTTCTTGTATGCAGGAGTTTTGTTTGAAGCAGATGCCTTGAAATTGACATGGCTCAGATAGCTGGAGTTTCTTTGAACTACTGAGCTTTGATACTTTGTAAAGAAAATAAACGCGTTTTCCCATGCAAGGCAGAAAGTGAAGTTTCTTGGGCCTTTTTTTCAGATTTGGCTTAACAGAGCCTGTCATTGAGGGGTCCTGCTGGGTTTTGTTGAAGCACAATGGGGATATGAATGTGCATGGCAGGTCCTTATCAATCACAGTGGTTTAAGGAAGACCAGAGGGAAATCGCATCAGAACAGCATTTTTTAAAGGTGAAACAGTTTCCTTTTTAATGGGGACTTTGGGCTGGCAGCAAAACAGCGCTGCTTTTTCACTCTGTTTCTTATGTATATGTAAGAACACACTGGCAAGCTCCCTTAGTGTGTCCCCGTGTTCTATCATGCCAACTATGTGTTTGGAAAGATGGTGCAGGCATCTTTTTGTTGCTGCTAAATGTAATTTTTGAGGCCACGTTACTCACTGGAACCACCACAACCATTTTGCTGTCTCTGTTGAAGCTTGGTTTTGGAGAAATTCTGTTCAGTGAGTCTATGTAGCCCACACCATGAGGTCCTCCCTCAACCAGCCACCCCTAGGGTCAGGTAGCAGCTGCCGTCCACCGGCCACATGAGGAGAGGCTACCGCTGAGCAAGGAGTGATGACACCATCCGGTTCATCACATTGCTCCAACACAACAGTCTGGTTCCCAAGAATAGACTTTGACACCAGCATTTCACAGGTCAGGTCACAATCCACTTTGAATATGTCGAAACCTGCACCATGCGGGAATACAACCACGCACACAACCCCCCCCCCTCCCGCTGTGCTAGATATTTTCAGTCTGCAATGAGGAACTAGTAATGTACATAACAAAGTGTCCCTTACAGGAGGGGATAGATGCACTGTGGATTCAAGCCACATGCTCCTGGCAAGTTTGCCTCTGAAGTAGCCTCCACTTTAATCAATCTCTACCCTGATGGATGAGGATGACCAACCTCCATAAATGGATGCATTTCCAGACATCCATGTCTACTTTTATGTTGAGATAAGATTCATCGCTGATAGGTTGGGGTGCTCATCTGAACTGTCTCCAAGCAAAAGGCAACAGGCAGAAGCTGACTCCAAACTCCATATCAATGTCTTAGAATTGTGGCCAATCCATGTCACGGTTCCCGACATCTCGCACCACTGTGTGCTGAAGCAGAGTGCACACGTGACAGGTGCTGGATGCTGGCGATTGCCATGGCTGTCGTGGTTTCAAGAGGCCCTCTGCGATCACGCCCCCTTCGGTTGAAATGAGCACGCTACCCTTCTGACCCCGTGCGCTATCACGTCATCAAACGAGGCATTCAGCCGAGACGCTTCAATATGCTTACAATTCAATCGGCTAATGCTTCTGATTGAAGTTTCTTGACTTTTCGTGGTTCCTGGTTCTGTGTTCTGCATTGCCGTCCTGATTACCAATTTCCTGCTCTGCTAACTCAGTTCCGACTTGGATTTCTCCTGTGATGCTCAACCCTGGCTCTTTTAACTTGATCCTGCCTTTCAATTAACCCTTTTTTGTGTACTTTCTCCTTGCTGATTACATGGCTCCTGGCCTATTTTTGTACTAAGGATTTCTTACTGGATTTTGTACTTGCTTCCTTATTGATAACCTGATTTTGACCCATTTTTATAATCATACGGATTTCTTACTGGATTAGCCCATTTATCTCCTCTCAGGGGGCTTTGAACTGTTGACGCCTTTCTGTTGCCATTGCTTCTCTGCTTACCATTAGTGCGCCCTCGTTCCGCCCAGGAAATAGGGTCCTTACTAACCAAATTAACTACCCTTCCTTTTCGCCATACCTCCTTAAAAACCCTTGGAGGATTTGCTACTACTCAGATCCAGGCAATCTATCGAAAGAACCTTTTCCATAAAGTTTTTTTTTTTACCATATACACCTGATCATCTTTTAGTCTATTCAAAGCACAGTCAGGTTAGTCTTTCTTTAATTTCCCGATTATACTTAACTTTCCATTATTCCTGTATTAAAACTCTGCTTCATTTCTTTTCAGCCTGGTAAATACCTGGTGGTATTTTTTTGCTCTTCCAGGTGAACCACCATCCTGTCTGTAGCTACTGGCTAGGACGGGGACGTATTTCATCGGGAAGGTCACCTTTTCTGAGGAGGCATCTGCTGTGCTTTTCGATCGTCATCCCGATCTGGTCATCGCCATTACTGAACTCCAGAGTTTTATGGTTTGTGAGTTTTATTATAATCCGATGGGCTTTAAATTCCTTTCACCCAATCCTTTGTGGAAACATATTGACAGTGCAGACAACACAACCTCCATGCACTACACAAAAAAGCAGGGCGGCACCAACTCAACCATGCTGTCTCTGGAGGCCAAGTCTCTCTGGGAATGGGCCCTGAAGGAGCAGATTGCAATCCAGTCAGAGCACCTCCAGGAAAAAATGGTGTTCTGGTAGATTGCCTCAGTAGGGAATACATGATGTTCTGTGAATGCGAATTGTGTTGAACTGCAATGTGTCTTTAGAGCTTGGGGTTGTACTACATCTGGATCTATTTGCCACGAAAGCCAACATGAAGTATCTGCACTTGGTAAGCAGGTTCTGGGAACTGGGATGACTGGGAGACACGTTTTTCTATCCCATGGAGCAACAGATTGTTGTACCTTCCCTCCACTTCCCCTGGTATCAAGCGTGATCGGGTGAGTGCAGGAATAACCATCCAAGTCATGCGCCTTTTGTGCCTGCTTTGGCCAAGCAAATTTGTTATCCCATCCAGATGAGAATGATGGCCTCAGAACCCATCCGCCTCAAGCGCAACAGGCATGCCTGACCAGGCCAGATACAGCATTGCAACCCAGTAACCCTTTTGTTAACCACATTGCTTCTGAACACCACACATATGTGCATTTGATTTTGTCCAGTGAATGTTTCAGTCCACAAAGCTGCAAGGGCACCATCTACATGCAGGACATATACCAAAAAAGTGGAGATGGTTCATTTTGGTGCAGCAGATAAGGTTTAGATCCAACAACATCTACCTACTTGTTGGAACTGACGAAATCCGGGATCTTGCAAACATCAGTCAAAGGTCACCCTTGAATGCACAAAGGGACCTCGGGCAGCATCTCTGTTCTGTGACCCCACTTCAAAAGTAGCCTTCTTAATTGCTGTCTCCTCTGCCAAACGTATTGGAGAATTAAAAGGCATTTTGTGTCAATGCTCCATTTACAATGTTCCTCGAGGACTGGTCCTCATGCCACATCCAAGAGACCTCCCCAAAGTAAACTCAGAAATTATACTTAACTAAACCAAATTCTTGCCAACCTTCTTCAGCAACCATTCCACTCCAGCGGAACGCACCATGCATTCACTGGATATCAAACTGCTGCTAAATTTCTACATACAATGCACTCTCTCCTTCCGCAACTCGTCTTGCCTATGGGGGGTCCCCAGAAAGGCTGTGCCATCACATAACAGAGGCCAGCACATTGGGTTATCAACTGTTTTCTGCATGATCATGAAATGACCCATAGTAGAGCGGGCATGACTGCCTTTCATGCTGCAGTCTTCCCCAAGGCCAACTGTAGGGCGGCAACCTGGAGATAACTAAACACACTTGCTAAGCACACCTGCAAATATGAGGACACCAGGACTGAGTCCACAGTTGGCCAAGTAGTGATCCACCATCTTTATCATATTGTAGGAGCTGCCTTGCCATCAAACCCAAGAAGTATCGGTGCATACGTATGTCTTTGTCTCTTGTATGAGATGGGAAGGACGTCCAGGATAGGCTTGGGGTCTTTTCCGAGGGTGGTTATTCATCTACATGCTTTTACTGCTTTGTATTCTATTCAGGCAGGTGAGTCTATGAAAGATCCGAAGCTGGAGAGGAAATAACTACTTGCCTGTAACTGTATTTGTCCAGCATTGCTTTCTTTAATAGATTCACATGTGGCCAACCAGCCTCACCATTGAGGCTGCACTGAACAACTCCTTGAGACACTTAATTAGAAGTTTGGCTCTGAAAAGGGCTGCTCTCGGTGAAGCTAAAGCATGTTGGCTGGGCCAGAAAAGGACCAAAATGAGGTGAATAGGTTCGAAGTTACTTTCCCTATGGTTTATGCATTGCATTGCTTTCTTTTCTTTGTAATGCAATGAGGAAAACACACTGGGGAGATGATTACTGGAGTCCCTTTGATCTTACGTGGACGGAGCTAGTTTAAGGGGACATTCCCTCTGCCCATCTTGGATTTGACAGGCCCCCAATTACTTCCTGCACAGAAGGCACCCTGAGAGCTGACATCACAAGGAATAACCCTGTTATAACAGCAAATATTGCCCCCTTGTAGAAAGCTTGGAATGGACCAATCTGCTTTGGGAAAATGACTATTTAACATTGTGAGGACTTCCACCCCCTTAATTGAAGCATATTTGAGCTCCCATTTGGGAAAGTGTCTGGAAAAACATCTTGAAGAGTCATCTTGGGCCCATCTTGAAGAAGATTTCCCTGGAGACATTTCGGGGTATAGATTGGGCCATTGGCGTGAAGATGAGGATTTCCATGGGTGAACCATAACTGCTTCAGGGGGTCAATTGATGTGACCTGTTGGAGGGAAACCATAGTACTGCTAGAACACTGGTATTGGGACTGGGACAGCTGGAGTGGCAAGTCCTACGAGTGTTCCTGGGAAACTCCTGGCTGGGAAGGAAGGAAGACTGACTCACCGTTCCTCCGAGGTTTTGGGGTGGAGTGGAAACTCCCACATTACTCTGGGAGCCAAACAAAAGATGCCTTTGGCTCTCTATGGAATGTCCAGACGTTGCCAACTCTTTCAACATTTTTTAGCTGCTGCAAACACTGAACTGAGTTACCTTTTGACGTTCTCAACTTTGAAGAAATTTGAGTGCGGCCAAACTATACCAGTCCAAACATCGCTGCCTGTTCAAGCTTTCTTCAGCCACTAGCTTTTGCTACAGGTCGAACCACATTGCATTGTCAGAATGAACCGAGCCAGCTGGCTGCTAAAGCAGACTCTCCAGTTTCCTCACATCGAGACCCTATGGAGCCCTTTGACCTACGATGACTCGAACATTGCCTGCCTGTCCCAAACTGCGGCGATCCACGCGCCGCTGCTGCATTGCATTGTTGTATCCTGTTGAGCCAGCTCGCCAACGCAAACCTGACTCGACATGCCATAAAGCACCCAGGATCCCGGTTTGATACTATCTAGTTACTGAAAGAAGGTTGTAGGTTAATTATGGTTCTGTCCCCTGTCGTCCTCCTATTAGGGACTAGTTACGTTTAAGTCTCCACCATTAGCTCTACCTTTTACTCCAATTCTTAGTCCGATCACTGCACACACTTTGCTCGGGGCATGACCGAGCTTCAAAGTCCTATTACAGACCTTCGCTTATTGATGAATAAAACATTTTTAATACTAAATCCCCAAAAGATGGGATACTTATTGCAGGTTCTCCTTAATTAGTCTGTTCCCTCCCACCTTGCTAAAAAATATAGGGATACTCATGAACCGCAACCTTTCCTTGGTATATTTGGGTTAATCACTAAAAAGGTTTCTTTTTTTACTTGCTCAATTAGGGAAAACCTTTTACCCACATAGACTGTTCTGCTAGAACCCAGGCAGTGATTGCCCTGATCCTCTTGCATTTAGAATATTCAAATGGCCTTTATTTAGGATCACCTAAATACCTGGTTAGTCAACTTCAGACTTCAAAATACAGCCACCAGTCTGACCACAAATACTAATTGCTTCCAACACATCTCTGCGTTACTGAAGACTTTCCATTGGGTCCCGTAGATAAATGGATTGAGTTGAAAACCCTCCGTGGAATGAGCCCAAGTTTTATTTTGGATAAAAATAGGTCTGGATGAACTCTGAGATGGAAAATCAAAAACCAGCAATAAGCCCACATTTTAAATATACCCAGATGGGAGTTGGTCTTTTTCTGTGCTGGTTACCCGATTATGGCATTCCTTTCCACGATTTGTGATGAAGATGGACTCCCATTTGGACGTCAGGAATGCATTAAAAACTTGGTTATTTCTTTAATTCCATATTACTCTGTCAATACTGAAAGTTAGCTGCATCGTGAAACCACACTGCTGGTGATAATGTACATGAGAAATACTACTAGCTAAACACTTTTCTCCCTAAAGAGAGATTCTTGAACTTGTGTAATTTTTCTACAACTTTTAAAGCGCAGGCCACCGCTGTTCTGCGTTCCACATATTGCCCTTTTATAACAAAATCTGTAGTCTGTGCATTGGATTAAAGTGGTGGGTGGTTATTTTTAATAATGTGCTCTTTTAGTTTAATTACAATCTTATGTTTGATAGGCATTTGTTTTATTTTGGTACTTACTGGGCCATTGTTTTTATTAGATGCTACCATGCTGGCTCATGCCTTCTTGAAGAGTATAACCAGCTTGTGGCTCATGCTGCTTAAAGAGATGGAGGTGTACCATTGATCCTGTGCCCCTTTCTCTTTTAGGATCGAGTTCACTGCTGTTTTAGTAGTAGTGTGAGGTTGAGTAAGAGTTAAGAAACGACCTCTCATCCCTGTTCTCCAGCAGGGCAGTAGTCATTTGGTCACAAGCCAGGGGGTGAACTAGTGTACTATAAGACTGGCTATAGTAGGGACCATTCAGGCATTTTTGTTATGTCCAGTTTTTATTTTATTTAATACTACTCTCTCCATATTTCACGTGTAGGGGAATACTCCATCTCAGGCTATTTGTGCCCCATATAGTGCTTCACTGATAGAGCCACTGTTGGATTTTTAAAGCAAATGTAGTGTTCTCTATCATGTGCTTGGGTCTCAGGATCGCCGAAGCATGTTGCCCAGTATGCTAATAGTGTTTAGTATGCCATAAAAAAGCTATTCCCCGTCACTGGGCAGCCGAGGACGGACATAGTTTCATTAAATGAAAGCGTGTCCCTATGGAAGACGACTGCTATGGCAACCCGAAGCCCTTCTTGTTTTCCATGGCGGCGTAGGTATAAGAGATGCACCCAGGGCAGAAAGTGGGACTAGACAGTAGCACGATAAGGTAAGTGATCAGGTTGTGGCAGGTGGTAGGGCTCAGGAAGGAGCAGGGACGATTCCGCTGCAGCGGAGACTGCACAGGCTCTTTGCGAGGTAGAGCAGCATTAAACCTCTTGAGTGTGGGGACACATGCCCTGATTGATCCTGTAGTCTGAGGAGGCTGATTGGCTAGCATTGCTCCGCTGATTGCTAGCAATGTGTGTTTTGGCTGTCTGTATAGTGGGGCTAATACATCATCTCTTACATAAGCATTTAGTCAAATACGCCACCACTGTGGTGTTCCCGTTTTGTCACACATGTCTGTTGCTATGATTTCTCAAGTCCATTTTCATGTTCATATTTGTGTTTGGTGAGTGCACACACTGATCAATTGCCAGTGTTTTCTCATCTATGGGAAACCCCCCACACTGTATTTCTCCTTTAAAACAATCACTGTCCTCTGGCCCGCACGACCCCCATCCAATGACTGTCCTCTCCCTAAGCCCTGCCTCTGGAAGCAATCTTCAGATTTTTATCGCACGCTTCAGTATTGGGAGTCCTCCAGTTGCTCTCTGAGCTGTTTTTAACTTTTTTACACGATTTATTACTGGAAAGTTCTATTTTTGTACCATCTGAGCCCTTTTGCTCTTAGCTACATTGGTTGGCAATGGGGATCCGTTGCCTGTGAAGTTTTGCGCCCCTCAAGGGCCGTTGTTCGTCAAAGTTTCTGGAAGGCTGACTTGGGCTTACTTCATGCCCTCCGACCATGACAGAGGAGAAAAAGGAGGCAAGAACCCTCTTCAGACCCTGCACCCAATGCGGGCAAAGGAGCGTCTTTGTGGAGGACAAACATCAAAAGTGTCTGTACTGCCTGCACCCGGATCACAGGATGGGTGTGAAATATGCCTGGGCTTCTCGAAGAAGAAGAAGAAATACCGGTATAGCAGTCTGGCTGCATGGCTCTAGTCTGGCAAGGCCCCTGAATCCTCCTCCGAGCAGGGTCATGCCTCACGCAGGGCCGGTCAGTCTAGGAGCGGTTTCCCTCCAAGAGGAGGTCGAAGTCCTTTGAGGATGCCCCACCCGTCGGGGTCCAAGAAAAGGCCAAGAACCGCAAGGCTAATTCCGCCGGGTTTGCCGCTGATGTCCCAGGTCAGATAGACCGCGATCGCCATCCATCACACCTCAGCTAGCCTGCCAACGGGTTCCTCCTCAAAGAGGAAGTCCTGCACCCTGGCCAAGTTGCGGGACAAATCGGAGAAACAAAGCCCAGAGGAAGAGAAGAAGGCCTCACAGTAGACTTACCCAGCACAGCCAAAGACCCGGTTGACCGCTTCGCCGACATCCTCTGTGCTTGCCGCTACTGACCGAGCAAGGGTGGTCCCTATAGCGCAGAGAGTATTCCTGCCACCTAGGCATGACACAGCCGCCGAGGCAGCAGCAAAGGCTGCAGGCAAAGACACTGATTAATATCCCGGTACACCGCCCTCCGGAGGGAAAAAGGGGCAGGGTGAGGAGGCCCCAAAGCAACCCTCCAAGGTTCCATACAATCAGCCAATGGACATCTACTCCACGGACGATGTCAACCAAACCTCTGTGCATACAGTCCATAAGGAGGAAGGCAGCACAGGGCCTAGCACTCCATCATTCACTCCCCAGCCCCTAGTGACGGAGATCCAGCAAAGGCTGCCTCCAACACAGTCACCTGTTGTACCGCAGGCCTCTGACCAGCCTCCAGGTAAGAAGAGGAAGCGTCACCCGACGCCACCACATTAACCTCCTCCACCACATCAGGCCCAGACTCCACCAGTGGACCTGGAAAAACACACCTGGACACTGGTACAGACACAGCCACGATGGCCATGGGAACTGACGAAGATGAGGACTTTGTCTAGTTCTTGGTAACTACTTGATAAATCACATAGTTCTGATACCAGGTTCTTCCAGGTCTCAACTGTCCCTTTCACTGGATTACACTTTCTTTCCTTCTTGTCTTATTCCAATTGGGTTTATCACTTTGATTCCACGCAACACGTGTATTCCTTTCTCCTCATTCAGATGTATTCCCTTTATTCAATATCCACTCTCTTTCTTGACTGGGGCAGGTTTGAGGGTTCCAGTAATGATTCTCACTCTCTTCATTTCATCTTGACACTTTGTCTCGACTGGAATAAGTTTGAGCTTTCCAATAATGATTCTCAATTTCCTTATGTTGTCTTGATGCTTTCTCTCGACTGGGACGAGTATGACCATTCCAGATATTGTCTTTGGTCCCCCACTCTCCATTACCTGGATTTTTCAGGGATAACGTCACTGGGGTTTCTAACAGGCTGAGACCATCTGCTTGGCTAGTCAGGTTGGCTTCTCATTTCTTTAGTACTGTCACATATTGTTACGCTCACCTGGTCTCTACGGGGACGTTGGGGCATGGTTGGAGCCCTCCCCCGACTTGGCTCCCCTGGATCGACTCTCTCCCCCAGCTGCTGCGGAATCAACTGCTCTGGATGCTGATATTGCCCCTGAGAGAAGATGGGAGGCAATGAGAATGGCGTGGTGGTGTTCTGATTCCCCTCGACCCTTTAGCACCAGAAGGAAGTGCGCAAGCGTTTACCCATGCAAGCTCACCTGTTTATTTGTAATGCTGAGCTCTCCGTCCTGCTTCTTGTAGCAGGCGCGCTTTGAGTGGACCTAGTTGCTTCACTGGCCCGTGGAAGTGGCGATCCAGGCCGGCTGCGACCAACCACTTCGAAGGTGAGTCTTTTAGCAATGATTATTGTTCGTTAATTATAATGTCTTTTGCCGTGATTGTAGTTTGTAATTCGTGCGATGTCTTTTCTCTCCTCTATAGGTGTGAAGATGGCTGCCCGGAGTTGCGGTGTTAGGAGCGAATCCAGTGATTCCCCAGAGGATGATGAAGCCTTTGAACTAGATGGTAAGTTGGCTTTTAAAGTAGAATGCTAGGCTTAGGTATGGGGCAGCCGAGCGTTAGTTATTTATATGACTCCTAACCTGTTGTGCTCTTTTCTCTTGCAGGAGAAGTCTGGCGGCGTCGAGCGGAGGCTGGCTATTCGGAGGCCGGTCTGCAGCTGCAGGATGGAGGTTCCACGAAGATGAAGAATGGAAGATAAGTTCCCACGTAGCTGGATGCCAGGATCAGGTGAAGAAGCGCTCCAACTCCGATGGTGATGGGAGTCAGGTAAGATGTGATGTGCTGCAGACTATGGAGTGCAGGAGATAGGTGAGATGCGCGTGCAGCGATGGTGTAGCTGGAGACAGGTAAGATTCGCCTTCAGCGATGGAGTAGCCGGAATCAGGTAAGATGCGCCTTCAGCGACGGAGTATCTGGAATTGGGTAAGATGCACGACGAGGAGAAGAGCAGGGAAAACAGGTAAGGACGGCGGTAAGCATTACACTGCAGAAAGCAGACTAACTCGAAGCGCCAGTATGTAGGGGGGGTTGGCCTTAAATAGGCTGGCCCCGGCCCCGCCCCTTGGCCCCGCCTTGTGGCTCCACCTTGCCACTCCCAGAGCTTCTTGCACGTGCTCCCAAATGATCCTCTATGGCCACGCCCGGCCCTGATGCACGTGCCTTAGGCACAAAGTTCACAAAGCACACTTTTATATGAGCCTGGTGCCAGAGGCGCCAGGACTGGGTCCATTTGGACCCTGTAGGTGATGAAGACATGGACCCTTGCCCAGTGGCCATGACACATATGGTTTATCTGTTCCCCAGCATGGGGTCTGGCATGGATTCACATGCTCATGAATATTCCCAGTCTTCAGACCGGGAATCCTCAGTAAAAGAAAAAACAGTTTCACTTTCGTTTATAAACTGTCTTTCTCCTGTAAACCAATCACTGAGCTCTGGGTCATATTGCCCCCCCCCACCCAATGACTGCCCTCTCCCTAAGCCACTCCTCTGGTGGCCATCTTCAGATTTGGTAGAATGTAAAGTCGAAGTATGACCAAGAAGAGACGCAGAGGGGCAGGAGGGAGGGTTTGCATGTGAATCCATGCCAGACCCATGCTGGAGTACAACAGTTAAAGGTAAGTAACTGGTTCCTTCTCCAGTGTGGGGTCTGGCATGGATTCACATGCTCATGAATAAAGAATACATACATACACAACCAAGGGAAGCGGCAAGGCTCAACATGAGAAATTATTCTTACCTCGTCACCAGGCTCACCTTCAAGCGAACAGGTTGCGCAGCACTACTTGACCGACTCTGGACTCCTCTCTGGAATTCCTGTTGATGCAGTAGAATTTCCTGAAGTTGTGCGTGGACGTCCACGTACCAGCCCTGCAGATGTCTAGCAGGGGCACACCAGATAGCAACGCTGTAGTTGCAGGGATCGCTATGGTAGAATGGGCTCTTGGACGGCCAAGCAGCAGTTGGTTTGCCAACCGGTGACAATGAGTGAGGAAGCCGGAGAGCCACCTGGAGATGGAAGCCTTCATAGTGCGCTTGGTAAAGCGTTGACAGATCTCCCAATCCTCTTCCTTGTGCGTCGGGTGAAGACAATAAAGGCACAGGGAATGCTTGTCGTCAATGAAAACATTCTGCAAACCGCAGCTGGTGCAGAGCTTGAAGAGGGAAGCCCCGTCATTCTGCTCCGACATGGTCGGCGCGGTGTAGGCCTAGAAACTTCCAAGAAGAAACACTTGATGAATCCGCCCTTGATGGGTGAAGAAAGATGGAAAAAAACGGATTCCCGTTCATCGGATGAAGAAATGCTGGAGCGCATGGGCTCGATTGAACAAAATAGGGTTTTCCTAGCCAAAATAGTGTGAAAAATGCAAAACGCTCTAAGAACGAAACAAGAGGACTCCCAACACTTGAACGTGTGGTAAAAATCTGAAGATGGCTGCCAAAGAGGGGCTTAGGGCGAGGCCAGTCATTGGCTGGGGGTAGTATGACCCAGAGCTCAGTGGTTGGTTTATAAATGAAAGTGAAACCGTTTTTCTTTTACTGAGGATTCCCGGCCTGACGACAGGGAATATTCATGAGCATGTGAATCCATGACAGACCCATGCTGGAGAACAAGAGTTACAGGTAAGTAACTTGTTCCTTCTTTCTTTGATTAGTTTGCACTGCAATACTTAACTGGAAGTGGTGTCAGCGTTAACGGAACTTTGGATCCACCAGGACTTGCTTGCGGTCACACCACCACTTATTTCTATCTCAGGCTGCCTTGCAGCCACCTCAGTTTCTCACGTCGCCTCTCCAATGCTGCATATTAGAAATTTAACTTGGGCTTCTCTCTGGAATCGGACGGTGTGCATTCAAGTTTCCTTCATTGTACCTATGCGAGCTGATTCTAAACTCATGGGTTCTCTCTCCCCCCCCCTCTCTCGCCATCTCTCCCCACCCCCTCTCACTCCCCCTCCAAGTTTTATGACGCTGCCTTGGGATTTCCCTGTGTAATGTTAAAGTCCTTCTCTGTTTGATTCATACTTTGTATTCTTCCAGTGAATTGCTTCATCTCAGTACCATATACGTTTTCCTTCCCAGGTACAATTGGAGTGTTTGCTGACAATAACAGATTCTGTTTTTTTTCATATCTTCCTTCACTGAATGTTTTTTTAAAGGTGGGTTAAGAACAGGAGTCCTTGTCCCCAGAAGGGCAGTCTTTCCCGGTGAAGTCCTGCTTACCTCTACCTCTCTGGTGGGTATTGCGTAGCAGGCTCACGTCATTAGCCTCACAAGGAAAGGTTCCCCCCTGGGGGAGAAGAGACAGAATCCTGAAATTCGTCACAGCACACCTGTCTAAACCAAGGGCGGCGTGTACATCTTTATTTTTTGGCTAGGTGTAGGCATCTTTGTTTTCATGCTAGCTCCCAAAAGGGATAGTGCTTTCTCGCCTGGGATGCTGTAATGGCAAAGCAGCAAGTACTCTTGCGGGAGGGAGACAGGTTCTTGTAAGTGCCTCTCTGAAAGGGAGTCTTAGCAACAGAAAACTTTTCCATTTCTTTTTCTTAACACTGCCTCTCCAAAAACCATTTAGCTCAGTGTGCGAGCCGACCTGGTTCCATTTTAAAGCACAGTGGAGCGGGAATCAAAATAGACAATCTTTGATTTGTTTTTTTCAGTATAGTTGGCCGTTACATAGAGAGACCTCTTGGATAGAGGTTTGTGCGCAAAAGCCGTTGGGCAGGAAGCAGGACCACTATACCATTTGAATCAGAGTTCATCCTAAGCCACTCCGTTGTTTTTGGGGGTAACCACACAATACTGGGGTCTGCCCCAAGGGGCTCTATTGTGTGGTAGATGACTGCTCCCCCCGAGTCAGTAGCCCCCCAGTCACATGCCAGTCTCTCAAATAACATCCAAAAAAGCCTGATGGTTAGAGATCCTGCGGGGCTTCCTGTGACATAGCTAGTCCATTGCTCCTTGCCTAGTTTCCAGTATGTACACATCACAAAGGGAAGCTTGGAATGCAGGCTTTTGCAGGTGATTATCGCCTACGTGCTAAGCTTGCTGATTGGCTAGAATCTATTTGAACACAGAAGAAGCATAGCAAGCAAGTAAGCTTCTGAGCCTGCGATATACACATTCTGATTGTCTAAAGAGAAGAAAACATGCTCTCGTTAAGGTGGTGGGTTATTTATCTAACTGGAAATGCCCCCCCTTCCACTCCCAGGGGGTTTATAGCTATTAGCACCCCCGCCCCCATTACTGGGGTAGTAATAGCATTTTTAAGTTGAGAAATGGTGCAATTGATCTTTCTCAACAACAACAAAAAAACTCAGTTTAAATCCACCAAACAAAATGGCTGCCATGTTGCTGGGAGAAGGGAACTGCTACCATCCCTTTCATGACGGCCATTGGCTTGTGGAGGAAGGGGCGGGGCATCAGGAGTGGCAGTGAGCCGAGCAAAGCCTTTCGCCCTGGGAGGATAGATGGTGGGCTTCCACTTTTGGAGGCTTGGAAGGAGGGAAATAACCTGCAGTAAAGCCAATATGTCGCCTCCCGGTTTATTACAGGAAACCCAAATGTGTCTTTTATTTTGTAATTGGATATCTTAAAAACCTGCCATGGTTGGAGCTCTCGGGGAATAGACGTTCAAGGCACAGGTTGAGACATTGTCTAGCCTCCGACTGGCCACAACGGGACCCTGTGCCCAAGGGACCAGTCTTTGGTGGCCAGCTCCAGCTCAAGTATTAACTCGATACCTCTTTTTCTCGGCCTGTCAGGGCGGCACTCTTTGGAGCCCAGGGGATCCCTTTGAAGGCGGCCTCCATGCGAGGTGGCTGTTTGCTCTTAGTTGGCAGCCCTCGAAGCGCTGTTGCGGCTTTGTTTTGGTTTTAAAAACATCACGAAGGCCGCCCTCGTCATTGCTCTGTGTTTTCTCCCTCCAGTCATCTCTGTACTCGCCATCCTGCTAACACCCCTGCAGGTATTTGAGCTATGTATGGAGATGAGGGTCCCTCGAGCAAGCAGCGCTCGGCGTGTGGAGATGGCAAAATGTCTCCTGTGTTTGCATATCTGATGCGAGGGGCCTGCAAGTGGTAGCGTTTAACGTCGTTCACGCTTTTCGTTTTTCTCTGCCAGCGGGTACATTATGGAAGGAATCTGTTTGTCTTCTGGGTTGCGACTGGTTATAAATGCATGCAGTCACCCCGGGGAGTGTACTAGCCACTCTATGTAAAGGGCATAAGCAAGGGGCGGCGGGGGCGCCATCCTCAATATCTGCCGCTCCTTTGTAATGTGTAAGCCTATCCATATAAAAGCTTTAGGATGTCTTTGTATTGAGGACAGATCACGCACACACACGTGCAACCCATAGCCACAGCTCAGACGAACCCCCTGGAGTGCAGCTCCACTCAGACAACTCGGCGGCATGCATTTTTGCAGACTTCCAGCCACCCCAGCTCCCTGGCTCGACCCGTGAGAATGGGGCTGTGCTTAACGCTACGCCACTTTTGGGCGCTACCCTTCCTGCGCCGGCCGGTTTGGCGCGCCAGCAGTCACTTTGCAACTGAGTCAGAATGTTTGCTCACAAACCGGGTGGGGTTCTGAGCTACTCCATCCAACTTGTTCCTGTGACAGAGTGGGGCTCGAATCGAAACGTGCTTGCAAAACAGCATAGCCATGCCCAGCGCTTAGTGGCGTGTTCACCATCCCAGTTTAGATCCCCCAGAAAAGACCAGAGGGACACACTGAAGCCAACTTGTTGTGGTATGGTACAGCTGAGCGACCATTCCTCAAAGACTGACCCCGCACTGAATGGGTGCACCAAATGAGGCACTCTCTCCCATTCCGCGAAGTGATCAGCTGTCACCGAGAGACCTGGCACTGAATGGGCACACGGAACGACTCACTCTCCCATTCCGCAGAAGTGGCCGGATCTGCCAGACCCGTCCCTGAATGGGCCCAGAAAATGCCCCACTCTCCTATCCAAGAGAGGGGACCAATAGTCGCAGAGAGGGCGAAGCTGGACGGGCACACAGAAGGTGGTCGCCACACCACCATGAGTGGCCAGGGAACACGCAGAGACTGGCAGGGCAATCAAGGACACACAGAACAATCTCAACTCTCTCCCCGCAGCAGACACGGGGACTGGAGGGGCATTCAACTTGAGAGGACCTGTAGTAAGCTCCCCCCACTTCCTCAGCAGTGGTCCCACTCCGATACTTCTGAGAGCGGGTAGGTATGCATGTGGAACCGCAGCGCCTCGAAGCACCGGCCCAGGGTGTGCGTGCGCCTAAAAGGCCTCTTTTCTTGGATATAACTTTTAATAATCTAGTAAAATAAACTGCATTCAAAAGCACGTCGTGTGTGTAGTTTTTCTAGACTGGGTATTGACGGATCACAAAAACGCAATGGGGAAGGGGGTTGGGGGGGCGGGGCGCACGTGGCCCACACAGTGTCACCATCTAGCTGTCTCCAGTCGCTGCCTGCCTACCCGTGGGCCGCACATCCTACTTGGTCTCCAGCTTTCTCCTGCTTCTTGCCAGCCTTGCCACTTGCTCTTTGACGTGGCGCCTGTGTTCCCCCAACAGGCCAAGAAGTCCGTGGGTCACCCTTGGTAGATGCAGTGAATTCCAGTGATTTAAAAGCTAACGTTAACAATAACAGCAATCATTAAAGCGCCAAGATGTGATGTGCGAGTGAGCTATACAAATGATCAAAATTACAAGCATCACATTCTTCCCAATGCACAACATCTCGCTCCCTCCCCCTCCCTCAATAAGCGTGACTTTTCAGCGTGCATGTGGTGATACAAAATGCTGGCTAATGGAGTGGGAGGGTGATGTCATGAATGCCGCGCCACGCAGCCTATACCAACGCTCGCAAATAGGATAGCCCAGTGCGGAAACGATGAGGGAACAGGCAGAAAGAAATCACTTGAAAAACATCGTTCCAAATGGGCATACCCGGGGCCAAAACATCCCTGCTTCCAACAGGGCGCGCCGAAACGGCCGCTCCAGAACATCAGGCGCCGAAATGGTCGCGCCCAAACGTCCTGCTCTGGGGCTTAACCCGCAGCGAGGCCGACATTATTGGCAGAAGGGCGCCATATAAGACCTCTTACCTTACAGTGTGGCACCAATGATAGAATTCACCAGTCAACCAGTGACGGTGTGGCTCCTCCCTGTACAACCCCAATGTACAGCATTGTTCCCCGTGCACTGCGAGTGTACTCCCACCTCCGGATTCTGGAAAGATCCCTGTACCACCAGGGAGAGGCGGAGAGAGGCCGCCTCCCCTGTCCTCCAGGGAGGGGGGCCCTCTCTCGGAGATAAAGGCTGGGGGGCTATTGCCCGTGGACACGCCGCAGGCCACTCGTTTGGCCTGTGTTCCGCAGCAGGCAGCTAGTTCATATATATGTATGTTTAGCATTCTGTCAATCACTCTATTTCAGCCAGTGGTGTCACGCCCCCCACATATTGAACAGTATCAATATCTAGTCATTTCATTCCTTTTTTAAACTATTCACTTTGTGATTTTTAATATTTTTTTTTACAAGATGCAAGGAGGGGGGTAGCAGTGCCCCCTTATTTAGCAGCAGCCTCCAACTATTAACGAACATGTTTTTCTTGGTATTCAATATCACCTTTTTGGGGAAAAGGCAGGCATGCCTGCTAACCGCCATGCTCTTCCCCTCGTTTTTTCTTTTTTTTCTTTTAAATACACTCTTTTCTGTCTTTATAATTGGAATCTGTTATGTGTATAGTGTTTTTACCTAAGCGCTTTACATAGAACATTTTTCTATACTATTCTTATAACCCAACCGGATGTAGTACTCATTTGACCAGCTCAGACCGATAAAGGGCTGAGTTGGTCTTGCCAGTAATTGGACCAGCAGCTTAGAGGGCACACACATCTCTGCAGTGAGTTCTTCACTCACTGAGCTATTTTACTACCTTAACTGGACGAGGCATTTGCTTTTTATTTTTGTTCGAAAGATTTAAAAATGAATTGATATTTCCCCAGATTTTCAGATTTGAGATGATAAAAACTGCACATTGAGATAGACCGCACACTCCAGTTTAGCGAAGCCCCTGACGGCAGGAAGTCGTTTTATGCGTTTAAAATACTTTGCAATGATTGCAATCGTTTTTGTCAATGGGACCAAACCCATTCAGGAAATAATGCAAACCACTGAGGATGCCACACCGTCACACGAACGTAAATAGTTGGGCGACTATTTGTACATCGGCGCCTGACGGCATATTGCTGTTCTGTAATGTTGACATGAAATTTGTTCCTGTGCTTGACTAAGCGTTGCCATGAGTTGCAGAAAACAAGCAACACACCCCATGGACACAACTCTTACATAAGCTGGATTCAATAAGCCCTGGTGGATCACAGTGCATCTTGTTTCAAGGTACATAAACATTCCATTAAAAACTCAATGTTTGACACACGCTGCTATAGAAGTAAAACTGGAGGGTGTATTGCTGTTCTGGCTGATCTTTACTCTGTGTCCTTGGAAGAATGGCTAGAAGTAGGCAAGTGACAGCCAGGGATGTTTTGTTCCTATATGTTCTTAATGCCATCTTTTTTTTTTTCTCAACTATTTTGCAACACTGTATTCGACGCCTCAACTAGTCACTTGATTTTTAATTTTCTCGAAAAACAATACAAGTTCTGAACGCAAAAAAAAAAAACTGAAGAGGTGATGGCTGGAAGGTTTTGAATAAATCCTGATTGCTAATTGCTTTGGGCAGCCCTCCAACGCCCTTTTTTTTTCAGCCTGTGCCATTTCAGAAGAGTAAGGGCATATGCAAATTAGGCTTGATCCCCACCCCAAAAATGTCAGTCCAGCCTGAACTGCTAGGTCACTTAATTTAGCCTGAAACCACAAGCAATCCCGGACATGTTTCGACCTTACTGCGCTTCATCTGTGAGGTGTAGCTTGGGTCTCTAGGCCCAGCATGATCGCAGCCCAGGTCTGGGCAAATCGTCCCAATTAGGGTGACTTATGGGAAACTGAAGACTGATTAATGGAAGGTTTTCAATCCCTGATTAATTTGTAAAAACCCAAGCGTTTTTTGCACGCCTAATACATACCAGTGTGGGTTTATCCCCTCCACCTTTGCAACCACCAACTGATCCCCACATTTTCAACATATTTGGGGCCGAAGCTGCTTCTTGCACTGGCTCATTGGAGTTGATGGATGCAATGACTGATATGATAGTTCAATTATATAGCGCCTATACACAATGTGTTTCAAATCGCTTCTAGGTAAGGTAGGGAACAAGGGAAAATACAATGACATTCTTACAGGCCATGAACAGTAAGGATCAGAAATTAACTATCGTACTCGGCCTGACAACATTTCAGATAGTGCAAGAGCTAAGACATAGATAAGGAAGGGAGGGGGAGAGTGGGAAGGAAATGCAAACAGGCGACTACCGTACTAGGCCTGATGACATTTCTGGTAGAGCCGGAGAAAAACAAGAGGTGAGGGAGAGGGGTGCAGAAAGGTAGCGGAGGAACAAAACAAGTGACTATCATACTAGGCCTGACAATTTCAGATAGTGCTGAAGGGATGTGGGGAGGAAAAAACCAGTAAGGGGAGGGGAGAGTAGACAGACAAGGTTGCTATCATACTAGGTCCAGGGACAATTCTGATAGAGTAAGTGCATAGAAGAAAGTAAGGGGAGGAGATAGGAAAAGGGAGAAGGGAAAGGAGGAGAGAACAGAGAGTTAGCAGTCAAAAGAGTGGAGAAACAAGAGGGGCGATTGAATACAATTGCAGAAGTCAGTAGTAACACATAATGTTGCAAGCCAGGATACAAGATGAAGATGGGAACAGCATGTCATAAAGCACCAAAGTATTGACTGAAAAGGATACGGTACTCAAAAGGATACAGATGGTAGGGTCTTCCGGATCCCTGTTCACACGATTTGATAGTTGTGAAGTCAATTTTAGACCTTCCAAATGATACGACTCTCTGACTGATGAAACAGGCAGAGAGATGGATCACTGGAAAGGGCGTGGGTAAAGTACAGGAAGTCAGCCTAGAACAAAATAAAGTATCATAAGAAACTGCCCCAAATCGACTCTCTATGATAGAACAGTATTTGGCATTAACTCACACACTGACCTTATGACTAGTGTTGAAGAATCCAGCAGAAGTCTCTTGAGGAAAATCCGGAATTGGAAGGGAAGATTAGTAAGGGAGACTTATCCCGAACGGCACGAGGCTCACGCTAGATACCGGGTTGCTGCACCACAGGATAGCGTCCAAAGTACAGTTCACTGTCACCTTCCAACAGTCCTTGAAAAGCTCCTTCCCACGTAGAGAAAAATATAGAAATGAATAAATCCACCTGTTAATATCACAGATGCAGGAGTCGGAAATAGCGCCCTTTTGTGGAATAAACAAAGTACACGCAGTACTGAACAGCCGCGAAGATAATAGAGTGCGCGTGTGGAATTACACGCGAACAGGATTCACGCAGTCCAGGCCATCCGCGCTTACTTGTGCGTGTGGAATTACACGCGAACAGGATTCACGCAGTCCAGGCCAGCCGCGCTTGAAGACAACGTGTGCGTGTGGAATTACACGCGAACAGGATTCACGCAGTCCAGGCCAGCCGCGCTTGAAGACAACGTGTGCATGTGGAATTACATGCGAACAGGATTCACGCAGCCCAGGCCAGCCGCGCTTGAGGACAGCGTGCGCGTGTGGATTTGCACGCGAACAGGATTCACGCAGCCCAGGACAGCCGCGCTTGAAGACAGCGTGCGCGTGTGGAATTACACGCGAACAGGATTCACGCAGCCCAGGACAGCCGCGCTTGAAGACAACGTGCGCTTGTGGATTTGCACGCTGACAGGATTCACGCAACCCAGGACAGCCGCGCTTGAAGACAACGTGCGCGAGTGGAATTACACGCAAACCACCAGCTCCAGGAATCAGCGTGTGGCGGAAAACACGCTATAGAAGACCCAAGAAGCAGCTGAGGAAAAATGCAAGGAACGCAGATCCAGAGGTTCAGCTGCACAACGCCAAATGATTCGATCAGAAGCAGCGAGTGAAGTTTCCACGCTACTTATATACGTAATGCCGTAGCTCACGTGACGAAGTAGAATTCACGTGAATTTAGCGACGTGAAAAGTGCAGACGTCGCTTTCCCGGCAATGAATCGATGAATCGAACAACCGCCATTTGGAATAGAACGGTCTAGCTGTTCTATGAGCGTAAGAGGTAGAACCACGTCCAGCATGCATGACAGTGCCATCCCCCAAAGGGGCAACCTCTCCCCTTTTCGAGTGAAAACGCTTCAATAAAGCAGGAGCATGTATATTAGAAAGAGGTTCCCAGGACCTATCTTCGGGACCGTAGCCCTTCCAATCCACCAGATAATACGGCCTACCAGAACGTAGCCTCATATCCAATATGTCCTGTACCTCGTACTCATCTGAACCTCTCACAGAAATAGCAACAGGCCGTACAGGCAATCTGGTAGCTTTAGAACACGGCTTAATGAGTGACACGTGGAATACGGGATGCACTCGCCATCGTTGTGGCAAAGCCAGACGGACAGCAGCCGGATTAATTACTTGGAGTACTGCATACGGACCAATGTATTTAGGCAACAATTTCTTTTTTCCTGGTATCCTCAGGTTCTTAGTGGATAACCATACTTTCATACCAGCCTTGTAGATAGGTGCATGTACTCTATGAGCATCGGCATAGAGCTTGTCGTGTCTTTTAGCATGTTCCAATTGTTGCTTCACTTTCATTTGTAGATTCTTAAGATCACAAACAGTATGGCCTGCGGCAGGAGTATCCAAAGACAAACTGGAATCCGAAGGTATTGATCGTGGGTGTTGTCCATAGAGAGCATAGAAAGGTGAAGTGCCTATGGCACTATGATAGGAGTTGTTGTAGGCGAATTCTGCTGCCGGCAGGACCTTGAGCCAGTCTGATTGAAACTGCAGACACAAACACCGCAGATACTGTTCCATAGTGCTATTGACTCTTTCGGTCTGTCCATCAGTTTGAGGGTGATAAGCACTGGACATTCTGCCATCAATCAGTAATGCTGTAGTTAGTGCTCTCCAAAAGCGTGACGCAAATTGTGAGCCCCTGTCCGTAATGATTACTGACGGTAGACCAAAGAAACGGAATACATGTCGAATGAACAGGTCAGCCAAAACAGCAGCTGTAGGTATACCAATACAGGGAATATAAAGAGCCAATTTAGTGAAGTAATCCACTACAACCCATATGGTATCGTATTCCTGGTTTCTTGGGAGTTCCACCACAAAATCCATAGATATCATGTCCCATGGTTTGTTAGGGACAGGTAGGGACTGGAGTAAGGCCACTGGTTTACCAGGAGTGTTTTTGCATTGGATGCATACAGAACATGTTGATACATGATTTATGACATCTTTTGTCATGGATGGCCACCAACACCATCTTTTAAGCAGCTCTAGTGTTTTCTTCTGTCCAGGATGGGCTGCGATCAAGGAATCATGATTCCACTTGAGGGCCTTATTCCGCGTTGAAAACGTTGGTAAATAGAGCACTCCTTGTGTGAAAGGCAAACCGTTATGTACGTCCAGCTTCATATCCTGGATCACTTGGGGATGATTTTTCACCCACTCCTGTACTTCGCTTTTTAAGGATGGTTGAACAGAACAACTACATATTTCATGGTCTGCCAACAACTGATTGCGCACCTGTGTTTCATCCTTTGCCTCCTCACCAATGCGAGACAAAGCGTCTGACTTAACGTGTTCTCTGGCAGGACGATATGTGACCTGGAAATCGTATTGAGCAAAAAAGACATGCCATCTGGCCTGTCGAGCCGTAAGACATTTCATAGATTTGAATGCTTGAAGATTTCTATGGTCTGAGTACATCAACACTCGATGTTTGGCCCCAAGAAGATGATGTCGCCATTCTCGGAAAGCATCCTTGATTGCCAGTAATTCCCGCTCAGTGACGGGGTAATTACGTTCATATGGGGTAAGCTTGCGAGAGAATAAAGCTACTGGGTGCTCCTCCTTGGTTTCTGTGCAAACTTGTGAGAGCACCGCTCCAGTAGCGACACTGGATGCACCGCTTCAACGATAAACTGGCGATCCGGATCCGGATGCTGAAGCACGGGTGCGGTGGTAAATGCTTCCTTTAACATCTCGAATGATGCCTGGGCATTCTGGTTCCAACAGAAAGGAACTTTGGAACTAGTTAAAGCCGTCAAAGGAGCCACTGTTTTGGAGAAGGAACGAATAAACCTGCGGTAAAAATTCGCAAAGCCTAGGAAAGACTGTAATGACTTAACATTGTGCGGAACAGGCCAATTCAATATGGCCTTCACTTTGGAACGGCTCATTCGAGCACCTAGATTGGTAATGTCGTAACCCAGGAATTTCACTTCCTGTGAATGAAAGACACATTTCTCGGCTTTCACAAAAAGAATGTTCTCCCTGAGATTTTGTAAGACTGTAGAAACGTGTTTGACGTGTTCTGAAAAAGACGATGAATAGATCAGAATATCATCCAAATAAATCACCACAAATTGGTCCATTATATCCCTGAAAATATCGTTCATGAAGAACTGAAAAGTAGCGGGAGCGTTGCACAGACCAAAAGGCATCACCAAATATTCGTAAAGGCCATACCGCGTCTTGAAAGCGGTCTTCCATTCATCGCCCTCACGAATGCGGACTAAATTGTATGCTCCTCGCAAGTCCAATTTAGTGAAGTACCTGGAAGTACCTAATTGATCCAATAGAACGTTTATCAGCGGTAAAGGATACTGATTTTTTATGGTGATGTCGTTAAGTGCCCTGTAATCAATGCAAGGCCTTAGATCTCCCTCTTTCTTTGGAACGAAGAATAGAGGAGACGCAGCAGGCGATTGCGATGGCCGTATGAATCCCATCGCTAGAGCTTTATCGATGTATTCTTTCAACACAACGTCTTCTTTTGGAGTCAATGAATATACACGACCTGTAGGAATTTTAGCTCCAGGAATCAGTTCAATCGGACAGTCATACTGTCGATGTGGAGGCAGTTGTTCTGCCTGGCCTTTATCAAAAACATCAGCATACTCAGTGTATTCGCGTGGTATGGTTGTATCGCTTTGATGTACCACACTAATAGTTGAAGCTCCCCCCATAGAGGCCAATATATGTGAATTGTTTGACACCTCCTGACTGGTAAGGCAATGTTCATTGCAATAAATTGAAGGATACTGGAGCAATCCCGAAACCCAGTCGATAGCGGGATTATGAAGGGTCAACCAGGCAAGACCAAGTATTATTGTGTACTGCGGAGCAGCTATGACATCGAAGACGATTACTTCCGAATGACTATTAGATAATGTCATCTGAACAGGTACCGTCTCCTGGGTTACCATACCAGAAGTCAAAACAGATCCGTCCACGGTATTAACCGTTTCAGGTTTGTTCTTGTTTACAAGGGGTAAGGAACAATTCCTGGCATATGTGATGTCTATGTAATTGTTAGTGGCTCCGGAATCAATCATGGCCTTGGAAACCAATTCTTGGTCATCACAACGTAACGTCACCTCGACAGCTATAGGTCGTGATTAGGAATGGTACTGGAGTCCGATAAAACACTCGACACAGGGACTCCTGCTACTGTCGAGTTTTGGCGTTTCCCGAACGCTTGACTGGTTTCTTAGGACATGTCGCTAATAAATGCTCAGATGAACCGCGATACATACATAAATTGTTCTTTCTTCGGTTCTCTGTTTCTGCATTGGACAACCGGCCTCTCACAGCGCCGATCTGCATTGGTTCGGGGTCGTTCGAGGGAACTGCCGGTGCCTCCGAACGAACCAATGCTGGTAAGAATGGTCTTTTCTCACCTTTCCGAGCATTTCTTCGGGCATCGATTTGTAGAACCAAATCGAGCAACTCTGTGAATCCCGTAGGAACCACTGGAACCATGGATAAGGCATCTTTCAGTTCTTCTGAAAGACCCTTGTAGAAAACAGCCGTTTTCTTGCCTTCAGGCCATTGGGTTTCGGCTGTTAGTTGATTGAATCGGGCAATGTAAGGCAAAAGAGGTTGACTGCCTTGTTGTAGATTAAGCAACTCCAGATCCATAGCTTGAGTAGCATAACGCATGTCAAAGACTTTACTCATAGCAGCCAAAAGATCATCACAGTCGTATAACAAAGGGCTATTTGATTCCAACAAAGGGTTAGCCCAAGCAGCAGCTGTACCCCCTAAATGGGAAAGCACAAATGCTGCTTTTGTGGTTAGGTCAGGGAACGATGTAGGACGGCAAAGAAAATGGAGTAGGCACTGATTAACGAAGGTTCTATAGGTTTTGGGGTCACCTGTGAACCGTTCCGGAGGAGCCAAGGGAAACTGAGTGGGCATAACCACATTAATAGTTTCCTGAGGGGGTGTCATAGTCCCAGATCCAGATGCAGTAGCCATCGGAATCTGTGCTCCCTGAGGACTAGCGTGCATGGCGTCTTGCATAACGTCCATACGGTGCCGTAACATGTCCTGTGCCGTAACCATTTCATTTCTCAAATCGCTGATCAACTGAGTCAAAACAGTTAAAGGATCTGTACCCTCCATGGCTTCTGATTCTGTCATAAAGCACCAAAGTATTGACTGAAAAGGATACGGTACTCAAAAGGATACAGATGGTAGGGTCTTCCGGATCCCTGTTCACACGATTTGATAGTTGTGAAGTCAATTTTAGACCTTCCAAATGATACGACTCTCTGACTGATGAAACAGGCAGAGAGATGGATCACTGGAAAGGGCGTGGGTAAAGTACAGGAAGTCAGCCTAGAATAAAATAAAGTATCATAAGAAACTGCCCCAAATCGACTCTCTATGATAGAACAGTATTTGGCATTAACTCACACACTGACCTTATGACTAGTGTAGAAGAATCCAGCAGAAGTCTCTTGAGGAAAATCCGGAATTAGAACAAACGACAAGGAAGGGAAGATTAGTAAGGGAGACTTATCCCGAACGGCACAAGGCTCACGCTAGATACCGGGTTGCTGCACCACAGGATAGCGTCCAAAGTACAGTTCACTGTCACCTTCCAACAGTCCTTGAAGAGCTCCTTCCCACGTAGAGAAAAATATAGAAATGAATAAATCCACCTGTTAATATCACAGATGCAGGAGTCGGAAATAGCGCCCTTTTGTGGAATAAACAAAGTACACGCGGTACTGAACAGCTGCGAAGATAATAGAGTGCGCGTGTGGAATTACACGCGAACAGGATTCACGCAGTCCAGGCCGTCCGCGCTTGAAGACGACTTGTGCGTGTGGAATTACACGCGAACAGGATTCACGCAGTCCAGGCCATCCGCGCTTGAAGACAGCGTGCGCTTGAGGAATTGCACGCGAACAGGATACAAGCAGTCCAGGATAGCCGCGCTTGAAGACAGCGTGCGCTTGAGGAATTGCACGCGAACAGGATTCACGCAGTCCAGGCCAGCCGCGCTTGAAGACAACGTGTGCGTGTGGAATTACACGCGAACAGGATTCACGCAGTCCAGGCCAGCCGCGCTTGAAGACAACGTGTGCGTGTGGAATTACACGCGAACAGGATTCACGCAGTCCAGGCCAGCCGCGCTTGAGGACAGCGTGCGCGTGTGGATTTGCACGCGAACAGGATTCACGCAGCCCAGGACAGCCGCGCTTGAAGACAGCGTGCGCGTGTGGAATTACACGCGAACAGGATTCACGCAGCCCAGGACAGCCGCGCTTGAAGACAACGTGCGCTTGTGGATTTGCACGCTGACAGGATTCACGCAGCCCAGGAGAGCCGCGCTTGAAGACAACGTGCGCGAGTGGAATTACACGCGAACCACCAGCTCCAGGAATCGGCGTGTGGCGGAAAACACGCTATAGAAGACCCAAGAAGCAGCTGAGGAAAAATGCAAGGAACGCAGATCCAGAGGTTCAGCTGCACAACGCGAAATGATTCGATCAGAAGCAGCGAGTGAAGTTTCCACGCTACTTATATACGTAATGCCGTAGCTCACGTGACGAAGTAGAATTCACGTGAATTTAGCGACGTGAAAAGTGCAGACGTCGCTTTCCCGGCAATGAATCGGACAACCGCCATTTGGAATAGAACGGTCTAGCTGTTCTATGAGCGTAAGAGGTAGAACCACGTCCAGCATGCATGACACAGCATGATTCAGGGCCACCATGAGTACAAGATGCAAAAGAAGTCCAGCATGAGAGTTGAGAAAGGATGACGCGCCGTGAATCAATGAAGTCCATAAAAGTCAAATCCAGCATTGGCCACAAGACGGTGATGGTGAAACCAGAATTTATCAGGACAGACTCCTGCAGAAGTAGGCCTGAGGGAGGTGATGAAGATAGATATGTACTTTACAATACCAATCAAAGTAATATGAGGGGTGTGTCTTGATATGGGATTCATGTTTAAGTGCCTCTTTAAACACATCATCATTTTGTGCTGATTCTGTAAGTGGCAAGTGGACTGCATTGACCGTCTAGCCACAGAAAATGGAGTAACTTGATGGCCAACTGCAGACAAAATCATTACGGATCTGATGAAAGTTTCTGTCAAACACTGCAGCAAGATGTTACTGGGTGGAAGATGGCATTCGGCATGGTATTGCACCAAAAACTCGTAAATCAAAAGCCTAATGTGCTTTTAATGCACATTCGGCTCTGCAAAAAAAAAAACATAGCTCATAAGGCCAAACAAAATGCGAGCAGATCAGCTCTGCTATTTTGTAACTCGTGCTTTTCCAATACGGTCTTTTAACGTAGATCCATTCAGCATGGTCACTGCTCCTGCGCTGTGGTCTTTACACTGGCATTGCTGCTATGTATGTGCTTCTGGCTGTCCCATTGTTGTCAACCCAACCTACTGTGACACAGATCCCTGTTTTTACAGTGGCAGAGCTGCACAATGCCAAGCAGGCTGACGGAGCAGGGTCTAGACGTGGCCATCACAAGCACCCAGCATTGTAACCTTCCAACTCATTGTTAGTCATGAAAATGGATAGCTAGCTTTGCCGCGACAGTGTGGGTGATCAGGGTTGTGGAGTACTGGGAGTCAGGCAAGGATCCTGAGACACACAGGCAGTGCATACTGCTATTGCTGTGTGTGACTACTACTGACATTTAAAGTAATAACATTAGCAAAACAAATCATAATCAGTTTTCAAATTTTTATTCCAACAGTGCAATCACAAACATCACAAGTGTGTACAGTATCTGCGGTATACAATGAATAGTGCACATAAATTAATTTTGCAAAGGAAGAGAAAATAGCCAACAAAGGAAGATAAAAGGACAAAAGAAGAAAGAAAGAAGAAAGAGAGAAAGGAGAAAAGAACAATTGATTATCAGTGTAAATTCAATGGAGCAAAGATCAAGAGTCACAAGCAATAATAAACATAGTAAGCATACATTCTAAGTACAGAGACATTCCATTGTGTACTAAAAGCAAAATTCAACCATAAACCTCCAAGAATCTACTCCAAATGTTCCAAAATTTCTCAAGATCATCCGAATTCTTGTAAATTGCCCTCTCATAAGATGAAACAGTCAAAAGTTCATCCACCCATTCATCGATGTTGAAGGAGCTGGTCGACTTCCATGACCTTAATATCATCCTCTTAGCAATCATACAGGCACGTAAGATCCAAGTCGTCTGACCAAAAGACATATCTTCAAGCACAGACACATCCTCAGAATCAATAAGGCAGCTGAGCGGGGAATCACACTGCTCAAAACCAGACCCAACCTCTCGCAGACATCCCCCCAAAATGTTGTTGTTTTAGGACAAAACCATAACAGATGACTGAGGGAGCCTCTAGCACCTTTACATTTCCAACAGAGTTAATTATCCACAAGATGTCTCTTAAACAGCCTGACTGGGGTCCAGTATGACCGGAAGAGCAGCTTTGTCTGTGATGCTCTGAGACCCCAGTCCAGACTCGCCAATCGGGTACTCTCACAGCAGCCCCGCCAGGAGGCATCATCAATGTCTTCTCCAAGTTCCTCTGCCCAGATCACTGGCAACCTCGAGTCAATCCTTCTGAATGATTTTTAAAAAAGTACATCGTGGCAGCCGGGTGAGCAGCACTCCCACACAGCTGTAACACTGACCAGGGCACATTCGGTTCTAACAAATCAACATCTTCAAGGCAAGCCATGGCAATACCTTTCAGTTTTCTGTACTCAGAAAATGGAAAACTGGTCAAAGGATTTGCTCCCTTCATTCTACATTTCTTTATAGTCAACAGGGCTCTGGGCTCCAACTGGGATACAGCACCACATTCCCATTGCACACCTTGTGAGCAGTCAACTTCTGGAACAAGGAACTGACACAGATGTCAAGTCATAAAAGAGAGATGGTATTCAGTGAAATTAGGCAAATTCATCCCACCCTTCTTCAAAGGCAGTTGCAATTTCAATATAGCCAATCTCGGTGGCTTATTGTTCCAAATAAACTTATGCAAAAGTTTATCTATTGACTTGAAAATGTGACCAGGAACCTTGATGGCCAGCATAGAAAGGAGATAATTCACTCGAGGAGCTAGGTTCATTTTATTGCAATGAACTTTCCCCCACCTGGATAATTGCAAAAGTCCCCACCTTCCAATGTCAGACTGTAGTGTTTGAACGAGCAAACCAAAGTTCAGCACTGGTAACTTAGTCACATCCGCAGCAATCCAGATTCCCAAATATTTAAATCGATCTCTACACCACTTAAATCGGTAATGTTTACAAGAACTATGTAAGCACAGACTATTCAGTGTAAGACAATAAGTGTCAGGGCTCAGAAATGAGTTCCAGGACTGGGCCATGGAGGGCACCCCTACAAATTAAGCACTGGTTTAAAAATGGGACTATTTGAAAACCTTTTTCGAACAGCAAAAAGGCTGAGTGGTTAGTAGTAAGAGAGACAATAAGCACTTGCAATGGCCACGACACGTTAACAGACAGATCAGAGACACGTTCTCAGTCTCCTCTAAGGATGTTGCACAATCTATTGTCTCTTGGGCACCCCAAAATAATTCCTACTCCTGAATGGACCGGGAGTAACTCTCTGCTTTACTGGCACCCACCAATCCCAATTGTTGCAGATCTGTACCTGCAGTCATATGTCCAGTGAGAAAAAAAAACACTATGTGCTGGGCAAGCTTTGAGCCACTGGGCCTTGTTTTGTTCAGTTAATTTATCTCTTTTGGTCTTGTTTCCCAGACGGAAACGTTGTCAGGGATTTCGCTTTCTAAGGCCAGGACTCTTCCCAGAAGTCCTGAATTAATCCCTATTACTGCATCCCACGAACTTTCCATCAGCCCTTAAACATGCATGCTCCATGTCGAAAGCTGCACCCAGTTTTCTCTATACCCTATTGGGTAACTCGAAAGCTCTGTGCATTTTGAAAGAGAACCAAATCAGATATGTTAATGGACACATGTCTCCGAGTTCATCAGCATTGCCGATGCACCTAACTGGCAATCCAACATGTGGCTAGGTAACCTCAAATGCTGTTGTCCACAGAGATCGTGCATTGTGAAGGCCCTACAGTGTCTGGCTTGAAACCTATTATAGTCACAACTCTGTTGTATTGACCAAACCACATGATCAGACCTCTCAACAGGTTTCAAATGTCTACTGTCACTCCTCCACTCGAGTCGCCTCTTGATTTGGAATCTCCCATGGCAGGATGTCACTTTAAACATGGACCTTCCAGGTTGTTCCACTCCCAATATGTTGCCTCTCCTTGTTGGATGGAGTAGTGTTTTTAGGCCTAGCTGGTGTGAGTGCAGCTGCTGCTACAGAGTGGAAAAGCAGGAAGGTTTGGAAAGGGCTAGATGGAGGCATAAATAAGACTGATGGGATAACACGTGTGGGAAGAGGGGGTTTTGCCTAGTGTTCTGCTTAACATATGTTCTTTGGGTTACCTTTGCAAAACGTGGGTTGACTCTGGTCTCCTGTCCCTATGCTTTTGATGTTTTTTTCACTTCTCAGCTGCCTCTCGGACAGGGGTTTGGTGATAATGAAAATTGTGGAATGAAAGTCAATTCCCAAAGGGATACGCAAGCCGCCTGTGGTCCCAAGAAAATGGGGGGAGGTGGTGTCCACACATAAATTCGGTAACTCAATACAATCCTTCATGCCCCAGAGGGTTTTCCTATTGTGTTACAGAACAAGACTGTTCAGAGCTCACTTGGCACAACACCACAGCAATGTTCTCTTTGAGCAAACAGAGAGGAACAAAATCTCTTTAACTCTGTAAAGAGGCCGTCCTCTGGAGCGGGGCTTTAAAACATCCGATCTTTACTAGTGCAATTCAGCTGGCGCTAAGCCTGAGCAGCAGGGCGCATGTCCCTCCGGCAGCAGTGCCAAGGACTGTGCGCACTACCATCAGGCCATACTTCCAGCTCCAAACCCATCTTTTGGGACATTTCCTAAACTAGTGGTCTTCTTCTGCCACCATGACCAGGCCAGTGTCAGGCGTGCATGTTCTTCATAGAAGCGCAAAAGGAAGCTGTCTAGTTGGCATGGAAGCACCCAAACACCTGATCTCTGCTGGAGAGCCCCCTTGATTAAGATCATACCAAATGTTTCTCTTTGAGTTCTTGGCTCTGATCCATCTCAGCTCATATGCACATAACTGCTTTTCACTGAACTTGCTTTTGCAGCTCTGAGGGAATTGTACTTTGCAGTTTCTAGACCGTGAAACGATCGGGCTTTTTTCTGAGACCTTGTAGTAAGAACTTTCAGAGCCTGCTGTCTGGGTGATCTGGAAATAAACAGCACTTAAGCACACGTACACGGTTCTTGCATCGGGTGCGAGGCCTGAGGCTTTTGTCCAAAGTGTACTTAATTGCCTCTGATTTGCTCTGCCAGTTGGCAGGCTCTAGCATGCATCATTGCTCCTGAAAAAAATGCTCATGGATGTCGCTGATGCCAATCGAGACCAACCTAGGAGGACCTTTCTTTGACCCGTGAACGGTGGAGTCGACAAGGGGATTCAGTTTGCCTGTCATTCTGCTTGAAAGATCGAACATATCAGCCCGTGTAGGTTTCATCCTAGGAATCTCTCCTTGACTTGAGCTAGTTGAGTAAAGTAGTGTGAAATTTAGCAAAATGCGTGCACTTTTGACAATCCCTAACTTGAGCATTTCTTCATGTTTTTTCGGGGTTAGCGGTTAGTATCCCCTCTCAATCCCCCCGCCCCCCTCCAGCTCAACCTGTGTGATGCCCCCTCCAGCAGATTTGGGACCTCCTCAACACTTCTGCCATCGTCTACATATACCGATCGCCCCAACAGCCTCCCTCAGCTGGAGATGCCTCCTGGCATTAAAAAGGGGCAGCAAGCTGGACCCATAGTGTTGGCATAAGAGACAGAATCAGAGGGATGCTCTTTACACCAAAAGCTGCCAAGTTCAGGCAGTCCGGTGGGATCTGTGATAATCGGTGAACGCCATCTCACCCAATGCAGCCATTTTAACATTCTTGGGCATTTGCTCCTCAGGCATCTCAATGAATGGTGGTGTTTTTTAAAAATATACATATATTCCTCCCTCATTTAGTATACATTCGGAGAACTGCTTGCTATTTCCATTTTTGCCCCAACTAACCATTTATTCCCCTTTAGACAAACTTTTTTGTCTTTTTTAATTTTTCCTTTTGTTTTGGTTTATTCCTTTTTAATGTTTATTTTTGTAAAATATGTACATTTTATATTTAAATGTTAGATATTTTTTAACTTTGATTTGACTTTCCATTTTTTCAGTTTTACATTTGTGTATTACAATCTGTGTATTGTTGGTGAGAAGGCCTTGCATTGTAATGGGTTACATTAAAATGGCTATAATTGAGATGAAGGAGGTGAAATGGGTGGATACGACCTAGGGAGGGTCTTGCACTGGCTAACGGGGCCCTTGTCATCGCAGCACCACTGGAACCACAAAAGGAAGCTGGCGGGACGGGAGGAGGCTGATGGGGGAGTTGGCACAGAGCACCGCACTTTTTTGTGTACTTAGGAAGTGAAGCCGCCCTCAATAAGGGGAGCCAGTGCACAGAGCCATCCCATCTACAGAACAGGTTAGGCCTCTTCTTAGGCTGAGGGCCATGACATCCGCACAGTGATGCCTGCTTCTACTGCATCTCTCCAAGCCTTACCCTTTCCAGCAAGTGGGGTGTTGAACATGAAGATAATTGGGCTACCCTATTGCGAATCATAGTATTATTAGAAATCGTTACTGACTGAAACATCATTTTTAGATGGTTCATAATAATTCAGAATTATATAGGTTAAATCACCAGCAACATTTGACCATAAATGTTCAAAATGTTTGCATATAACTTCAACTATCATAATATGTATGTATATTTCGATCCAGAATACCGGAATAAGAATAATGAATTAAAAAACACTTTTATACAGATAACCCAGTTTTAACAATAATTGTTCAAAGTATTTATATGTTACATCCACTAACCAGGTGTGCTGCTTGTTATACAATGGCAACCTAAACATTCCATAGCCAACACGCTTTTCACTCTCCACGGAAATATTGCAAAGGCCCACTGATTCGCCACCAGACGACATATGCAGCAATTGGCCAATCTCGGTTCTGTGGGTGGGCGGGGGGGGGGGGGCATTTCCTGCACCACAGGGATGTTATTTATGCCTCTGGCTTAGCCAAGTGCTTTCTATGCCCAGCTCCCTAAAATATCGGTTCTAGGACCGGCTGCTGTTTTTTTTTTACTTAAATAAGAAAATGTGGCAGAAAGAGCCTGAGAGGATCAGCGCAAGGACGAAGAATTACGGTGGTTTGGATGGGCTGCAGGTGGGAGCAGTAGTGGGAACCTGCCTGAGTACCCACTAGGTAAAATGAACTAGAGGGGGGAGTGGTGGTTTTGCTCTCACACTGCACACACAAACACGGTTTCAATAACAGTTGCTTTTTGTTGTAAGTTTAATCAACACAGTTGCAGCCTGACACGTGTTTCGAGCATCAAGCTCTTCCACTGAGGCTGCACAATGTAAAGTATAATTGATAAATATAAAAAAATAAATGAACAATACATTGCACCAAATGACAAAGTAACGTAAAAGCCCAAACCCAAAGAAACAGGGCAGTTGTGGTGGTACAAGCAATAAAAAATAGATAAACATTGGACAAATATGTGCAAATTATTCAAATGAACCAATTCAGAAGTAATTCAAAAGGATATAATGTAGCGCACACCATTTTTTGAAAAAAATAACAGAAAGGGAGAAACAGAAAAATGGTTATTTAGCACAACCTATATAGGCTAGTGGTACCAATGGTGATCCTCTACTCAATACATGTGTTAAAGTATCGCCATAAGAATTGTACCTTGGTCTTGGCTTCTTTTTAGCTGAATACTAGAATTTGGAATTAACAACATAACTAATTAATTGCGGTAATTGCCAGTTTTGGTAAATTGAAATAAACCGAGGCGAATTCAAAATCTCGATTAACAATGACAAAAATAAAGAATAATGCAAATAAGCGGCCATTTTTAAGGAGAAATGCTCACTTAGCCGTGAGTTAGTATAGCTGGTGTAAAGGATTGAAAATTAACGTAGGCTCCACTGCAAATAAAAGTGAAAAAGCAGAGTTGGCCGTAACAAGGAACAAGCACATTTGCATTGTAATGTAGGAATTAAGGTAAGCACGTACCAATTACTTTGCAGTTGCAGATGCGGCTTAGTTTGTAAATTGTTGCAATGTGCTCGTTAACGAGTTGATGAAAAATATTCAGATCGAACATGCACGGAGATAAGAGGAAAAACAAAGAGGACCAATTAGCATACTCAAAACGTCGGTCGGCTAGACGCGCAGCTGGTTTAGCAGAGACCCTTCAATTATGTAACGGATCAGCACAAAGTATGTTACTCACCAGTGTGTTCGTTGTAGAGTGACGAACAGGAGCCGGGCATGCATCGCTTGTGCCGTGTATTACTACAAACGAAAAGCGAGGACGACAAGGAGTGTAAACCGAGCGGCCATGTTGCACGTATAAGTGGCCACGGGATTCAATGCAAGGAGGGGAAACCATGTTAAATGCTAAATCTAATGCTCGTAGCGCGCGGAGGGGGAAGCAATTGAATTAAAGTGAGGAAAAAGGTTGAAACACCGTAAGTGTACTTACATGTTATACAAATGAAATGATATATGTTAGAAGTTACAAAGTCCTCATTAAGAAGTGAAATCTACATATTCACAGCCCAATTAAGGGGGAAATGGATGACTAAATATGTGCATCCACAATTTGAAAACCAATATTTTAAGACTCGAATAAAGAAGCACAAATAACGCAAAGCGTGAAGCGTGGGGAATTGATATACACACAAGGACATGTGCATGCTAGTGGGTCATACTTTGGGATCCTCTTACTTCATTCAATTGTGAAAAGACATGTGGTGAAGGAAACACATATATTTAAAAACACATGAACTGGCTGGATGGACACCACTGGATAAGGTTGGTCCATTATGATACTGTGCAAGTAGAAATACATCAGTATAGCAACAATAATATAGACCCTGGTCTATATATGTAAATACACAATCATAATTACACGTAAGTCACAAAAAAACAGATAGTTCATGGTCTGTGTTGAGGCCATTTTCAACAGTTCGGTATTGGCAAATAAGGCGAGCTTCTAATTGCCCAAGTTTGAGAACAAAATTACCTCCACGTTGAGGTAAGGAAACTTTCATCATCCCTGCAAATTTAATCAGTGATTTGTTGTCCATTTGATGGACTTGTTGCCAGTGTGTGGCTAAGGGGTATTTAGAATCGGGTTGAGCAATGGATGATAAGTGTTTACGGACGAATAGTACTCCCAATGGAGTATAGGCCAAAATAGTATTTGATTCAATAGATACAAAATTTAGAGTTGCAGTTAATAAAGGAATTGATCTCATGCGTAGCCAATTGTCCAAAATTAATGACAGATGTTTCATATGCATAGGCACACATCGAGCATCCCCCGCATATTCGAAAGCCTTGGTGTTGAGGCTGGTGCAGCCAAGATTGTTTGTGAAGCGGGATTGACATGAAGGAGGGTGAGAGTATGTTCTTGAGATTGTCTGCCTTGGTATAAATAAAACTGAGGCCCTCATTACAACCCAGGCGCTAAACCATGACGCTATTAGCACCATGGTTGGTGCCGGTGTTGTAACAAGTCTGCCATGGTGGAATGGGGAAATACCGCCCCATTCCAAGGTTGGCGGGGCGGTATTTCCCCATTTCACCATGGCCCTTCCCCATTCCCATTTTTTCCCCATAGGGATCAATGGGACTGGGGAAGGCGCTAAGTACGGTACAGCAAATTGCGGTACCGTAATTAGCACCGAGGTCCCTTGGCGGCACCCTACTTTAACGGCTGGTAAAACCAGCCGTTAAGGTCGGGTCCGGCAAAGGGACCTCGTAATCAGGCGTTAAGGGTTTACCAGCGCCGACACCTTTTACGGCGCCGTTAAACCCTTAACGCCAGGGTCGTAATGACCCCCTGGGTGTTGTGTCCACCTATGAAGTGATGTCTCAGTCTAGTTGAAGAATGTGCCAATGCCTTTTGATTATATTGTAAAAGACAGAACTATCTGCGTTGAATCTGGTAATGAATTTCAGTTTCTGGCTGTGTGCAGTGTCAATGCGAACTTTGGGTGCGAGTAGGTTCCTTCTCTTCAAAACTCTAACGTCCTCTTCAGCCTTGTCCACTCATTTTTGATCATAGCCTCTTGTCAAAAATCTTTGTCGTATCACAGAACATTCCAAGTTGAAGTCATCTTGTTTCGAGCAATTGTGTCTCGCATGGACAAATTCCCCTTTCGGTATGTTGGATCTCACAGATTTCCTATGACAACTTGTCGCAAGTAAGACTGCATTTACAGTTTTTTTTTTATTAGATTGCCCCATCTACCTTCTTATCCAAGATTCGTGACCCCTGCTTCAATCGGTCCGCAAGCATATCCCTTGAGCTCTGCCTGCTAGGTCCTTTTTTTATTTTAGAAAGCAGCTCCCTAAAAGGCTTCTGCAGACCAGAAAAGCTGCCCCACCCGGCAAGCCCTATGCAAGTGTAGTGTTGCGTGTTCCTCGTAGGGATTGGCAGAGTCCTCCACCAAACCAACACCTCCACCCCCTATCACTGGGGTACTGGCCCTGAAGATGCTTGCCAGATTGGGCTCCTGTCCACTCTCGCTTAGCCAGGCCTCCGATTAGTTAGACCTTGCACCAGGATATCTTGCTACGGATTTCCAAAACAAATTTTGCAGCCAGAAAAAGGAAAATTGCAGGACAAATATGTACATTTTGCTGCATTTATGCCTAGTCAAAAAAGTTATAAGCGGTCACCAAACTGACGGACGTCCATTGCTATTATCCCATTGCGGCTAAGGTTTGAAAGCATCCCATCACCAATGGTTTGCCTTCTTGGACATAAAGTGCAGGGCTTAGGAACCAATAGTTCAATGGGCGCCGCAAATAGGAAATTGACACGGATTTGCAGATCGGACTACGGGTAAAGTAATATGTTTAGCTGCTTTTTAGTGGCATTTCACGACTGTTGCAGCACAATTAGAAATGAGATTGTGTGCTTTTGTGTTGCGTGTAAAACCTCTATAATCAGCATTGTCTGAGTCAAGCATGTGGCAGCAACACGGGCCCTAACTAATGAGCCTTCTCCCCCCAACCCCCTTTCATTTCACCCTCCTTTTTATGTATGTATGTATGTATGTATGTATGTATGTTTGTATGTATGTATTTATTCTTACTGTGTTTGACTTGTGATAACCTTTCACCTTCCCCTTTGCCTGTCACATTTATACACTGTTCCCATCCTCTTATCTTTTTCCTGCTCCTCTTTCTTCTGTAGGCACCCCCTGGCAGGCCGCTATATCCCAGTTTGCAGGATACACGTGTGATCCGAGACTCCGCCCTCTTTCATTGGTGTGGGGCCCTGGATTGCTGGCGTGGGTTCTTGGAGGGCGTCTTTGCACTGGAGAGCGGGCAGAGCGCCAGTCTCCAGAATCCAGCAAGGAGAAGATGCAGGGCTTTAATGACGAAGGGGCTGCTACTCGATGACGAGATGCCTGCTGAGCCGTTTCATGCTTTGCAAAGATACACCAGGCTGGCAAGTGATGCAGATCCCTCACGGGAACCTGTAAACTTTAAATGCGGGGTCAAGAGAGGTGGGGGTGGGGCTGATACAAAGCCCCGTTAGAAGAACGTAAGCCCGGAGAGCCACAAATGCCCGCCCCATATTAGAGTAATGTTGTCACATAACCTGGAGCAGACAAGCTCGTATGTGAACAGTCGGACGGGAGCTCGCTTGAGAAAGAAGACTCACGTTGGCAAGATGCAGCGTCCGGTGCGCCTGAAAGAGCTGGGAGAGGCCCGAGACCGCTGAATGGGCCTGAGGGAGCTCAAAAAGTGAGTCCCAACGCCGGTGAGGCCGAACCTTGCACAACAGGCGACCCGACCATAGAATAAGAGCATCTGGCGATGTCTGCCATAGCTAGCATGGGCACATCCATAGGATGCTAGAGAGCTGGGCCCTATAGCATTGGCCCTGGTGCAGAGGGAGCATGGTGCAATATGTCTAGAATGTTATAAGCTGGGCACTGTACCCCTGAGATTGCAGCTAAGTGAGTAGGGAGCTATACTCCTTATTTCATAGTGTGCTCGGCACTACTCCACCCTCCCCCTGAGGCTGGCAGAGTGAGCAGGGTCCTATATCCCTAGGGTCATAGTAACCTAGGACTATGCTCCTTCGACTGTGGCACAATGAGCAGTGCACTGTATCCCTAGATTCATAGTGAGCTGGGCACTATACCCCTGAGACTGCAGCTGAGTGAGTAGGGAGCTATACTCCTTACTTCATAGTGTGCTCGGCTCTACTCCACACCCCCCGTAGACTGGAAGAGTGAGCACAGTGCTATATCCCTAGGGTCATAGTAACCTAGGACTATGCCCGTTCAACTGTGGCACAATGAGCAGTGCACTGTATCCCTAGGTTCACAGTGAGCTGGGCACTATACCCCTGAGACTGCAGCTGAGTGAGTAGGGAGCTATACTCCTTATTTCATAGTGTGCACGGCATTACTTCACACCCCCGTAGACTGGAACAGTGAGCAGGGCCCTATATCCCTAGGGTCTTAGTAACCTAGGACTATGCCCCTTCGACTGTGGCATAATGAGCAGTGCACTGTATCCCTAGGTTCACAGTGAGCTGGGCACTATACCCCTGAGACTGCAGCTGAGTGAGTAGGGAGCTGTACTCCTTATTTCATAGTGTGCTCGGCACTACTCCACATCACCCCCCCCCCGTAGACTGGAAGAGTGAGCAGGGTCCTATATCCCTAGGGTCATAGTAACCTAGGACTATGCCCCTTCGACTGTGGCACAATGAGCAGTGCGCTGTATCCCTAGGTTCATAGTGAGCTGGGTGCTATACCCAGGAGATTGTGGAAGGGTGCTCTACCCCTAGGTATAAAGTAAGCTGGAAACTATATCCCGGAGACTGGCCATGTGAGAAAAGCACTGTATCCTTAGGTTCATGGTGGGAATGGTGGGCTGGGCACTATACCCCTGAGACCTAAGCTTGGTACTGTACTCTTGAGACTCGCAGAATGAGCAGGTTGCTATAGGCCTAGTGTCATGGTGAGCCGGGCAGTATACCCCATAGACTGGCCGTGTGCTATATCTCTATTGGCATAATGAGCTGGGGACTGTTCTCTGAAGACTGCTATAATACCGTGCTCACTCTTCCACAATCTAAAGGGTATAGTGCTCAGCTCAATGTGACCCTAGGGATATAGCCCCCTGCTCACTATACCAGTCTCTGGGTTATAGTGCCCAGCTTACTAGGGATATCGCACCATGTTCACTCTTCCAGTCTATTGTTATGGTGCCCAGACCCTAGGCATATTGCACCCTGATTACTCTGCCAGTCTCAAGTGCCCATCTTATGACTCTGGGGTATAGAACTCGGCTCACTATGACCCAAGGGCTATAGAACCGTTCTCACTCTTCCAGTCTTGGGGACATAGTGCCCTGGGTATATGAGCCCTAGTAAGCAGGGTAGAATTAGACTGTGGCAGACTGACCAGGGTGCTGTATCGATGGGGGTGAAAGTGAGCTGGGCAGCACTCTATTCCTAGTGTCAGAGTAAGCTGCTCAATATACTGAGCAGGGTGCTATACACATAGTAAGCTGGGCACTATACCCACGAGACAGTGGAAGTGTGAGCAGGGTGCTATACCCATAGTAAATTTGGCACTACACCCCTGAGTCTGTGGAAGTGTGACCATGGTGCTATACCCTTTTTGAACTGGACACTAATTATCCTTGAGACTGGCAGAGTGAGCAGGCTGTTATATCCCTAGGTTCATAGTGAGCTGGGCACTACACATTGAGACTGTGGACGGGCGAGCAGGCAGCTATAGCCCGAGGTTCATAGTGAGCTGGGCACTACACATTGAGACTGTGGACGGGCGAGCAGGCAGCTATAGCCCGAGGTTCATAGTGAGCTCGGCACTACACATTGAGACCGTGGACGGGCGAGCAGGCTGCTATATCCCTGGGTTCATAGTGAGCTGGGCACTACACATTGAGACTGTGGAAGGGCGAGCAGGCTGCTATATCCCTGGGTTCATAGTGAGCTGGGCACTACACATTGAGACCGTGGACGAGCGAGCAGGCCCCTATATCCCTGGGTTCATAGTGAGCTGGGCACTACACATTGAGACCGCGGACGGGCGAGCAGGCTGCTATATCCCTAGGTTCATAGTAAGCTGAGCACTACACATTGAGACCGTGGACGGGCGAGCAGGCCACTATAATCCCTAAGTTCATAATGAGCTGGGCACTACACATTGAGACCGTGGAAGGCTGAGCAGGCCGCTACAACCCTAGGTTCATAGTGAGTTGGGCACTACACATTATTTATTTATTTATTTGGATTTACCAAGCACCCATCGGCCCGGAGGCATCGTGGCGCTGTTACAGAATATTCAACTTGGTGCATGCTATTAAAATTAGTTACAGGCAAAAAACAGGTATATTATTACAATATCAAGGGTGTTCTGTGGTTACAGTCGAACAGTGTTGGAGGTAGTGCAGAATGGTACACAGTTTGGTTGAAAAGCTTTGTTTTTAGCGCTTTTCTAAATGTGAGGAGGGATTCTTGGTTTCTTAGACTGGGCGGAAGTGAGTTCCAGGATTTAGGGGCTAGTACTCCAAAGCTGGTTCCACCGGCTTTGGCTCTGTTGAATGTTGGGACTGACAGCGCCACAATGCCCCTGGGCGGTCTGTGCGCTATATAAATTAAAAAAAAATAAATAAAAAATAAAAGTTGGTGTGAGTATTTGTTGCATTTAGGTGTGTGGGTTGGCGCTTTGTGTATTCTCTCTACTAGGTAGGCTGGTGCTGAGACCATGGAAGTGCGAGCAGGCCGCTATATCCCTAGGTTCATAGTGAGGTGGGCACTACACATTGAGACGGTGGACGGGCAAGCAGGCCGCTATATCCCTAGGTTCATAGTGAGCTGGGCGCTACACATTGAGACGGTGGACATATTGAGCAGGCCGCTATATCCCAAGGTTCATAGTGAGCTGGGCACTACACATTGAAATCGTGGACATATTGAGCAGGCCGCTATATCCCAAGGTTCATAGTGAGCTGGGCACTACACATTGCGACCGTGGAAGGACGCGCAGGCCGCTATATCCCTAAATTCATAGTGAGCTGGGCACTACACATTGAGACCGTGGAAGGGCGAGCAGGCTGCTATATCCCTAGGTTCTTAGTGAGCTGAGCACTACACATTGAGACCGTGGACGGGCGAGCAGGCCGCCATATCCCTAGGTTCATAGTGAGCTGGGCACTACACATTGAGGCCGTGGATGGGCGAGCGTGCCGCTATATCCCTAGGTTCATAGTGAGCTGGGCACTACACATTGAGACTGTGGACGGGCGAGCAGGCCGTTATATTCCCTAGGTTCATAGTGAGCGGGGCACTACACATTGAGATCGTGGACATATTGAGCAGGCCGCTATATCCCTAGGTTCATAATGAGCTGGGCACCACACATTGAGACCTTGGAAGGATGAGCAGGCCGCTATATCCCTAGGTTCATAGTGAGCTGGGCACTACACATTGAGACTGTGGACGGGCGAGCAGGCCGCTATATCCCTAGGTTCATAGTGAGCTGCGCACTACACATTGAGACCGTGGACGGGCGAGCAGGCTGCTATATCCCTAGGTTCATAGTGAGCTGGGCACTACACATTGAGACCGTGGACGGGCGAGCGTGCCGCTATATCCCTAGGTTCATAGTGAGCTGGGCACTACACATTGAGACGGTGGATGGGCGAGCAGGCTGCTATATCCCTAGGTTCATAGTGAGCTGGGCACTACACATTGAGACTGTGGACGGGCGAGCAGGCTGCTATATTCCCTAGGTTCATAGTGAGCTGGGCACTACACATTGAGATCGTGGACATATTGAGCAGGCCGCTATATCCCTAGGTTCATAGTGAGCTGGTCACTACACATTGAGACGGTGGATGGGCGAGCAGGCTGCTATATACCTAGGTTCATAGTGAGCTGGGCACTACACATTGAGACCGTGGACGGGCGAGCATGCCGCTATATCCCTAGGTTCATAGTAAGCTGGGCACTACACATTGAGACGGTGGATGGGCGAGCAGGCTGCTATATCCCTAGGTTCATAGTGAACTGGGCACTACACATTGAGCCCGCGGACGGGCGAGCAGGTCGCTATATTCCCTAGGTTCATAGTGAGCTGGCCACTACAAATTGAGACTGTGGACGAGCGAGCAGGCCGCTATATCCCTAGGTTCATAGTGAGCTGCGCACTACACATTGAGACCGTGGACGGGCGAGCAGGCTGCTATATCCCTAGGTTCATAGTGAGCTGGGCACTACACATTGAGACCGTGGACGGGCGAGCGTGCCGCTATATCCCTAGGTTCATAATGAGCTGGGCACTACACATTGAGACGGTGGATGGGCGAGCAGGCTGCTATATCCCTAGGTTCATAGTGAGCTGGGCACTACACATTGAGACTGTGGACGGGCGAGCAGGCTGCTATATTCCCTAGGTTAATAGTGAGCTGGGCACTACACATTGAGATCGTGGACATATTGAGCAGGCTGCTATATCCCTAGGTTCATAGTGAGCTGGGCACTACACATTGAGACGGTGGATGGGCGAGCAGGCTGCTATATCCCTAGGTTCATAGTGAGCTGGGCACTACACATTGAGACTGTGGACGGGCGAGCGTGCCGCTATATCCCTAGGTTCATAGTAACCTGGGCACTACACATTGAGACGGTGGATGGGCGAGCAGGCTGCTATATCCCTAGGTTCATAGTGAGCTGGGCACTACACATTGAGCCTGCGGACGGGCGAGCAGGCCGCTATATTCCCTAGGTTCATAGTGAGCTGGGCACTACACATTGAGACCGTGGAAGGACGAGCAGGCTGCTATATCCCTAGGTTCATAGTGAGGTGGGCACTACACATTGAGACTGTGGAAGAGTGAACAGGCCGGTATATCCCTAGGTTCATAGTGAGCTGGGCACTACACATTGAGACCGTGGAAGGACGAGCAGGCCGCTATATTCCTAGGTTCATAGTGAGGTGGGCACTACACATTGAGACCGTGGACGGGCGAGCAGGCCGCTATATTCCCTAGGTTCATAGTGAGCTGGGCACTACACATTGAGGCCGTGGAAGGACAAGCAGGCCGCTATATTCCTAGGTTCATAGTGAGGTGGGCACTACACATTGAGACCGTGGAAAGGTGAGCAGGCCGCTATATCCCTAGGTTCATAGTGAGCTGTGCACTACACATTGAGACCGTGGAAGGACAAGCAGGCCGCTGTATCCATAGGTTCACAGTGAGGTGGGCACTACACATTAAGACCGTGGAAGGGCGAGCAGGCTGCTATATCCCTAGGTTCATAGTGAGCTGGGCACTACACATTGAGACTGTGGACGGGCGAGCAGGCTGCTATATTCCCTAGGTTCATAGTGAGCTGGGCACTACACATTGAGACGGTGGATGGGCGAGCAGGCTGCTATTTCCCTAGGTTCATAGTGAGCTGGGCACTACACATTGAGACTGTGGACGGGCGAGCAGGCTGCTATATTCCCTAGGTTCATAGTGAGCTGGGCACTACACATTGAGATCGTGGACATATTGAGCAGGCCGCTATATCCCTAGGTTCATAGTAAGCTGGGCACCACACATTGAGACCTTGGAAGGACGAGCAGGCCGCTATATCCCTAGGTTCATAGTGAGCTGGGCACTACACATTGAAACTGTGGACGAGCGAGCAGGCGCTATATCCCTAGGTTCATAGTGAGCTGGGCACTACACATTGAGACTGTGGACGGGCGAGCAGGCCGCTATATCCCTAGGTTCATAGTGAGCTGCGCACTACACATTGAGACCGTAGACGAGCGAGCAGGCTGCTATATCCCTAGGTTCATAGTGAGCTGGGCACTACACATTGAGACTGTGGACGGGCGAGCAGGCTGCTATATTCCCTAGGTTCATAGTGAGCTGGGCACTACACATTGAGATCGTGGACATATTGAGCAGGCCGCTATATCCCTAGGTTCGTAGTAAGCTGGGCACCACACATTGAGACCTTGGAAGGACGAGCAGGCTGCTATATCCCTAGGTTCATAGTGAGCTGGGCACTACACATTGAGACCGTGGACGGGCGAGCGGGCCGCTATATCCCTAGGTTCATAGTGAGGTGGGCACTACACATTGAGACCGTAGACGGACAAGCAGGCTGCTATATCCCTAGGTTCATAGTGAGGTGGGCACTACACATTGATACCGTGGACGGGCGAGCGGGCCGCTATATCCCTAGAAGCAAGCATGGCACTTTACCCCTGAGGGTTACAAGAAGCGCACAGGGCACTATATACATGGGACTGTGCTTGTGATGGAATCTAAAAGAGAGCTGTGCGCTATACCCTGAGACTGGAAAGAAGCGCTAGGACTCAAGCACAAGAAAGGGGACTATGGTTTGTCCTTTTCCAAAACCCTTTGCCTAACTCAGAGAAAGGAACACCCTTTTCATGTATTGAGCAACCCTAAGGTGCTATAGGCATGTGTCCCATTGCCCATCCTGACACGAGTAAAGTCTTGAAAAATCTAACATGTCACGTGTTGTGCTGGGCCGCCAGATCAGGCTGTCGATCTGAGCGTGATTACGGAGTCCTAGAGATGCAAGGCTAACATGTTGGCTGTGTGCCAAAGCCACATGGTTTTGCAAAGGGTGTTAGCGGGTCCTGTGGTTGGCCACCAGGAGCCCCCTCCACCTCTCTGGTCGTTTGGTTAAGATTAGTTTTGTGGTAAAGTCTGGTTCAGGATCATCGGCGTGTCCCCCGCACTCCACTCCACTTTACAATCCATGTAGGACTCGCTTTGGCTTCCCAGAAGGCAAATGCGAGCCACCCGCCCCTCCTCCCCGCCCCCCAACACTTCCCTTTGATACAACATATCTGTTCAGGTGTTCTGGTCCAGGTGCACCTACCTTAGGACATGCGGGCCAGTTTTTTGCTTCAAAGCAATGACTGTGATTTGAACTCTTGCTTCTGGGCGTTTACCATAACGTGCGCCATCAATCAGCTCGAAGTGCCAGCTTTCTGTGGCTCTACGAAGCACGGCTTCAAGAGTGCTCCAGTGCTTGGCCACTTGCGTTAATATTGTATCTACTTTTTGTTAGTCATGTGCCTGATGCAAAGGTGATTTGCTTCAGGGCGCTTACAAAGGATGGGTAGAGAAGAAGCAAAGCGAAAGTTCATCAAGTTACGCACATTTGTGGAGGAGAACCTCACTGGGCAATCCCTTGCAGTCTTCAGCGATGCTTTAAGTGCAATGCCTAATAGTAGTGACTGAGGAACTGTGGGAGGCAAATGATGTTCAAATCTCAGTCTAGAGTTCTGTGAGCATTTCCATTCGTAGGGATCTTTTAAATTGTTGTTTTGTTCTTGCATGGAGAACGCTTTATGGCTTTTAGGTGCTAGATGGGGGACCTGGCCTTCTGAGCACAGATTTTGACTTGGAGAGTCATCCGGTATTGAGACGCCAGCTTAGCTAAGTCTTGGAGTTCCAGATACGGTGACCAGACGTCCTGGTTCTGAGACTTAGTTTAATTTAAAAACCCAATCCTGTTTTTTTTATTGACCAATTGGACTATCCCAGCTTCAAGCGCAGCACAGCAAGAGAGTGTACATTTTCAAGTGTCGGTCAGTGGGCCTCTTTTACGGGTCTGCAGAAAAAAAATCAGAATTACCCGCATGCCGGTGCAACCGTGAAGCACTGCTGCCGGAATCAACAGTTGATTCTTGTTGGCCGCACATGTATCCCGGCATGCCGGAAACGGTGGCACCGGCACGCTGGTATTTCCACCAACCCCCAAAATCCCAACAACACCGCCCACAGTGCCAGTGATTCCAATTCTGGAACCACGCTCCTGGTTCCACCGGCACCGGTAACAAAGGCGCCGTTACTACAGTGACCGGAAATACAGTGTTCGCCGGAACAGGAAATCGACCAGCGGCCATTAATAAAACACAATTCATTGCAATCCTCTGAGCACAGGAGTGATATCCACATCCAGAGCACAGAAGCACATCCAGAGACATGACATCAAGGGTATCTGCAACCCGGAGGCTCAAGCCGTACTTCAGCAAGGCTGAATTGAACATGCTTGCTGACTCAAGAGTGGAACATGCTGATCATCTCTTCAGCACCGACCTCAGAAGGCAGGCCCAGCTACGCAAAAAGGCAATCTGAGAGAAGGTGGCCCAGAAGGTCACAGCAGTTGGATCAACACCCCGCACTGTCCATGACTGGTGGGACGACCTGCGTCTGAGTGTGCGAAACCTCCTGCCAGCCCAGTGCACCCAAGGCATGGCCACAGGAGGGGGCAGAGCATCCCCCAATAAACCTGAAGCCATGGGAGGAGACTTGCAGTAGCGTGCTGCACCTCGAATCAATCGAGGGAGTTGGTGCAGCGCAGGCTGGAGCATGACATCCGAGGAGGCAGGTGAGTACCTGCAACCACAATGCTACATCAACCGCCTTGTCCACTCTGAACACACATGTAGCCAAACACGTGAAGCACAGTGCGCACAACGCCAGTACATCCCTTCTGGACAATCACCTCCCGCTGCAACCTGGTTTCACACATCCACATACACCTTGCCCCCAAACCTCATTCATATTGTAACATCACCTGTAAGAAAAGCGCGCAGATGCCCTCGGGTTAGGCGCGCTGTATAAATATCAAAATAAAATAAATACCCCACTCACACAATGAACATAACACAGGCCCCCTGTATTGCCCTAAAAGATGATCCTGCAGGCACTCGGACACACATCCCCCTTCCACAGCCTAACTTGTGTTGTTACTGCCATGCTAGCACAGGCCCAAATTCACGGCAGTGCCAAGCACCTACACCACCAACATATGACCTGCTACACACACCAAGGATACATGTGACCCCCCACGTCACATCCACCACGACCAATGTTGCCAAATCATCACCAACGCAGTAAGTGCCACAGGCAGCACGCACATGTGTAACACATCCATGGCGTAATCAGCCACAACAAAATATCATGCAGCTTGTGTGCCATACCCATAACACCCTACCCAGAAAACAAAAGTACACCACCACTGCACACACCATGTAGGGACACCACACATCCACTTGCACAGTATCCCTGACACAAGCATGTGTGCACCATGCCACGTCAACCACCATGTATGTACCTTACACAGCACTGTCATCAAAAAGTACTACCATTCATGTCTGTCTCATCAATCCACACCCATCACTGATGCCCTGCCTTTCTGACTCCAACACAACACATCATCTGGCAATGAGGCTGGCCAGCCAAGTACATTGAGGGCCACTAGGCCTCGCCGCAGAAGGACCACCACCACTTCAACACAGGCAGACGTGAAAGTGCGACCCCCCATGCACTTGCCTCCAGCCGCCTCCATTCCCATTGGCACCTTTAGCCCACCCTCCCCCGATCCCAGTGGCACCGGCAGCCCAGCTGCCTCCAATCACAGTGGCACCTGCAGCCCAGCCACACTCTATCCGGGTGGCACCTTAAGCCTAGCCACCCCCGATCTCATTGGCACCTGCACCCCAGCCTCATGGACGGGCACAATGGCGTCCTGATGAAAACACTGGTGACGAGACTGGAGCCGATACTGTTTACAATGAGCCTCCAAGGCCCCTCCTTCCGCAGTGTGAGGGACATAGAAGGGTGCCTGACATGTATGGAGCAATGCCAGGATGCTCTGACCTCACTTGTACATCAGCACCTTCATGAGGCACAACTGAAGCGGGAGAGTGTACAGGCCAGTTCTAGGTGGAATGCACAGGCACTGGGCAGATGTACACGTGCCATTGTACAAATGTCACGCCGGGAGCGGGGGCAACAGTCTTATGTCCTCAATAGCAACAACAATGGCCATGTTGCTCCAGGCCTTCCTGGACCAAAGGCCCCTGTCAACACCACTGGCTCCCTCCACCAGCTCCACACCCGGGAGTTCATTACAGAGCAGCCCGAGGCGTCGCTCGGCGCGGCTGTCTTGGCCTGCACGAAGCGGCACCCCAAAGCATAAAAGTGGCCGTAAATAGGCCATGGATCCATGGGTGGCCTGTTTTACAATTCTGATAATGTACATAGTTATACAGGACGGGATCTAGCCATATACACTTTGGTGGGCAAGGGAGAGAGGGCCTCTAGGGAGATAGTTGGTGAGGGGCTGGCGAGTAGTTGGGGCATGTGTGGAGGGGTAGTTGGGGTGCCCAGTATCACTAGTATAGCAACTTAACATTTGTACATAGTTCCTATTCACAAAATATAGTTGGTGTGGCAAACTGAAATAATGACTGGACATTCATCATTCCGTATGATGGTATTTATATACGTACAGTGCCCAGTGTGCAAGATGGCCTGTGCCACGTGTGTGAAGGGTGATTAGAAGTAGTGCTGTATAAGTTCATCCCTTGCAACACGTCCAGCCATTCCGTCACCGCGCAGGCCAATATCCTGATCATCATCACTGTCATCCTCCGCCTCAGGTGGGAGCCTGTCCATGCCGGGGGACAGGAGGACTTTGTGTCTGATGCACATGTTGTGTGACTTGGCACAGGCAAGCACTATCTTTCCAACCTTTCCTGGACTGTACATCAGTGCTCCCCCCGATCTGCTCAGGCAGCGGAACCTTGCCTTCAACAGGCCAAATGTCTGTTCAATTGTGTCTCGAGTACGTGCATGGGCACTATTGTATGCCTGCTCGTGGATGCTGTGTGTTTGCCTCACGGGTGTCAACCATGGCGACAGGGGGTAACCAGCATCACCCGCACAGAGGGCAACAGAAAGTGTACAATGTCATTCCTCTGTCTGTTATGTAGGCACAGGCTCTATAGTGTTCATTTGAGTGGACAGACATGCACATGCAACATTCAGTTCAACTAACATATGTCCTGTATCAGGTACCTGAAATGCACTATGTCAAAATGCATGTGGGGTGTGTGGTCTGCAGTGGAATTCACTTGGGCCATTCACAGGAAACATGACCTCCGACCTTTGCAGTACCAAAAACAGTAATTGAAATGCTGCATCTTCCATTCTTGTGTTATGAAAGAAAATTTAACAAGAGGTCCATGTACTAGTGTGCTTTTAGAAAATGTAAATGAAAAGCATGTGTGATTGTGTGGTTCTAACAGTCAGGGCACCTGGACAATTGGTGTGTTGACATGCACTGTAATGTGGGCGGATGCAGTATTGTTCTCTGTTTGTCCATCAGGTGTTGTGTGTTTGCTTGATTGTGTTATTGTTTCATGTTTTCAATCGGTTCTGGTGCATTGTGATACATGTTGTCTTCTTGTCTGTAGTTGTACAGAGTAGCTGCTCTCAAGCATGCACTGGATCGATTTATAAAATTGTGCCACGCCTGTCAAGGCCTTGCAGTCAGGCATACTATAACTGTGTAAAAACAAGGGGGGTCCTGGGAGTCCCTCTGCTGGACATTAGTCCCGGATACGGGAGACTTACCCAGAGTCTTTAGCTCACCATCTTTCACAGAGGAGAAATATCTAAAACATATCAGTCTTTGTCCTGACCTCGCGCAGTCCAGCACCGACATGCTAAGCAATTCTCCTCTGAACAAGAGTACCAACAGCAACCCCAGACACGTGTTTCGGTCTGGTTGGACCGCATCAGTAGGGTGGAGCTGTGCCTCTCTAAGAATAGTGAGCCAGGAGTCCACCTCTGGATTCCCCTAGTAATTTAGGGTGAGACCCAAAGTTACTTAAATATGCAAAAAACAATATGTAAACCCTTACCGCCTTACTACGAGGTCCCTTTGCGGGACCTGACCTCAACGGCTGGTTTTACCAGCCGTTAAAGAACGGGCCATCAAAGGAAACTTGGTGGCAATTACGGTACTGCAATTTGCAGTACTGTAATTAGCTCCTTCCCCATTCCCATTGAGCCCTATGGGGGCAAAAATGGGAATGGGGAAGAGCCTTGGTGAATGGGGATTTACCACCCCTGCTCACCTTGGAGTAGGGCGATAATTCCGCCATCCACCAAGGCAGAGACGGTAAATTACCGGCGGCAACCATGGCGCTAATAGCGCCATGGTTACCGCATACCGTGTAATGAGGCCCTGTGTGTCTTTGCTGCTCAGAATGTCCACTTCGTAACGCCATGGCGGTATGGCAGGCACGGCTGCTGCGTCACTCCACAGATACTGGCAACTGTGTTGCCAGATGCGGTGGGTCACTTACGTGCCGGTGTTACCGGCATCCCTGCTCAGAGTAGGCCGGTCCAGAAAAAGGTGCCGGTACGGAACTACCGGCACCGTTGTTTCCGGACCGGCATCCTTGTAATGAGGCCCAGTGTCTGCGTACCGTGGTAGGTCAGAAGAAGGACACAGACTCTGATCTTCCATTTCACTATTGACCTTTATTAAAAGAAAAGTGAGAACTACCTTTCCCTGTATTATGGGTATTCCATAGATAATGAATCTAAGGTGCTCGTCAGTTGTCAGTGAGTCCAAAATGATCAGTCCACTGTCCAAACCAACCTATTCGAGCCCTACCACTATTAGAACAACGGAACAAACCACAGGAGAATGACTCCCTTCTCCTGTGAGCGGGTTCTTCACCAGTATTAGTTAAATCTGATATTTCTAAATATTTCTCAGTAACTTCTTTGATTAAATGACATTGGGCTCTTCCAAGTTTCAATCTTTTTCTCCTTGACCACTCTTTCTCTTCTTCACATACCTTTCTTGTTTGTATTTATTTATATTTGTCACTTCCTCAAAAGACCCACCTGTCTTTTCTCTGTATTCAGATTTAAGCTTTTCTCCTTATTTAATGTCCACTTTTTATATTGTTTGGAGCTAGATTGCACATTCCCATATTGGTTCTCTCTTGCTTCTTTCACTCTGAATATTATATCTTGACTGGGACGAGTATTTAGTCTCAGGTGCAAGAAATGAGACACAGACGCAGAGGATTCATGGTGGTTGTTGTAGACTTTTATTGAAATAATAAAGGGGTTGGAAAATAACTCACTGTCCCTAATCTAGGAGATATTTCCCTACCTCAGCCAAAACAAATGGTCTGTCAAGTGTCCACATGTACAAAACAAAAACGTCCTCTGTCCGAAATCCTATCCTAGCCCTCATATTCTAAAACTAACTCTAAGGTCTTAAGGGTATTGTCTTTTGTTCAGGAAGAGCACTCATGTTCAATTTCAATAAAAGGTGTAACTCCAACAAAAGTAGAAAATGGAGAATGTTCACAGTTTCAGAGGGAATGGCTCCCTTCCCCAGGATTCTCTCCACCAAAGCAAACATTCAAACAATAACCAAGTTCGTTATAGTTCAAGGGGATAACTCCATCCTCCTTTTTTTAAATTCACTCTAGTGGAAATGACTTCTTCAGGAGCTTTCTGCAACCTATGTGACTCTCTGTCTCTCTCTGTGTCTCTCTCTATGTCTCTCTCTCTCTCTCTTTCTCTCTCCCTCTCTCTCTCTCTCCCTCTTCCTCTCCCTCTCTCTCTATCTCTCTCTCTCTCCCTCTCTCCATTGTACCTTCTGGTCTGACGGAAACTTGGACGGTCTTATCTCCACAAACACCCCTCTCTCTATCGCTCTCATTATCCCACTCTCATGGACTGATCCCTCTCTTCTCTCCTCTCATTTGAAGCGTTCCGCTACTTTAGCACTGGCACACCCTCCACTGCCTCTGACCTTCAAGGTCATCCGACCCATGAAAAAAGGGCCAGTGGCTGCCTTTGCCTCCACCTACTCTCCTCCTCCTACTCTTGCAGCTGACTCCCACCCTGATATAGCCCTCTCTAACTTTCACCTTTCCCTCTCCAATACTCTCGACATCCTTTCCCCTGGCATGAGGGCCCGACTGAAGCCTACCAAAAAGGGCAACTCTTGGTACGACTCTGACCTGGCTGACCTTAAACGAAATTGCAGGGCAGCGGAACGGAAATGGGGATCTTCAGGCGCACCAACTGACAAGATGGCCTGTCATCTTCTGCAAAGGCAATATAGACTATGCATATGGTCCTAGAAAAGAGTCCATATTCAAGCCTGCATCTCCGCGGCTTCCAACAAAACAGCCAAGTTTTTCAACGTCTATAAGGAACTGGCCAATTCTTCTGCAGCAGATTCCTCTTCTGCACCCACCCAGGCCCTTTGCTTGGCCCTGGCTGCACACTTCACCACTAAAACACAGGACATTCTGTCTTCTCTCTCCTCTGCACTCACTTGTCCACCATCATCTCTTAGGCCCCGTCAGCCGCCTCCACCACTCCCCTTCTTCTCTCTTCCCTCTCCCATATCACACCTGGGGAGGTCTCTAGACAAGTCTGGTCTATGAAAGCTTCTTCCAAACAGGTGGACCCCTGCCCCTCCAAAACCTTCAAGAACAACATTGACTCTCTAGCTCCAGCCTTGGCAGACCTCTGCAACCTCTCCTTTGCCACTGGAGTTTCCCCCACTTCTCTCAATCATTCTCTTGTGCACTCTCTGCTCAAACAACCCTCTGCTGACCCCAGTATTCCGGCAAGCTATCGCCCAATCTCTATCACTCCTTTCCTGGTCAAACCCCTGGAAAAGTTGGCTATATCTCAGGTTACCCTCCACACTGAATCTGTTGGTTGTCTCCATTGCCATCAGTCTGGCTTTAGCGCATCCAGAGGCACGGAAACTGCTCTTCTGAACACCTGTGAAGACCTGCTCTCACATCTTGACTCTAACTCTCCCTCGATCCTCATTCTTCTTGACCTCTCCTCTGCTTTCGACATGGTAAACCACAACATCCCAATCTCCCACCTCTGTGAGACCCTGGGCATCACTGATCAGGGTGTGGCAGGCTAGCATCCTTTCTCTCTGACCATCCTTCCCAGGTAGAACTTGGGTCCTTTCTCTCTGCTATCACACTCTCTACTTGTGGTGTCCGCCAGGGATCTAATCTATCCCCCGGTTTTTCAATGTCTACATGGCTCCTCTGGCCCACATGATCTCTACCTTCACCTCCAACTTTCAGTGTTATGCGGATGACACACATTTCTCTTTCAGGCTACCCTTTGCCTCTTCCTCCTTCTCACTCATCGCTGACTGTCTGCAATTCAGCCCTGGTGTGCGGCTAATGATCTCTGCCTTAATGCCAGTAAGACAGAGATCGTCCTCATTGGGACCCCTGCTCACGCTTTCCCACTTTCACTTTGGACAGCCACCCTTGGTCCTGCGCTCTCACCCACTAGTGAGGCAAAAAATCTGGGGGTCATCTTCGATCGACTCAACTCTCTCCTTCTCAAATCTCGGACATGTCCAAAAAGTCCCACTACCAGCTACACCTCCTCAGAGGTATTCTACTTGTTCTCACCTTCACCCAGAAGCTCACTGTCTCCAGAGCCCTGGTTCTTTACAGACTTGACTATTGCAACAGTCTCTTCCTCAATTTTCCTACTTCTACTCTCCGACCTCTTCAACCTAACCAGAACAGAATTGCAAGAGTTATCCTTGGCCTCAAGCCCAGGGACCGCATCTCTCCGGCGCTGAAATCCCTTCACTGGCTCCCCGTGGCTGCAAGGATCAAGTTCAAGTTCCTTTGCATAGTCCACAAGGTTTTCTGGAGCTGGGGCCCTTACTATCTACATCGCTCTCTTCCTAAATGCTCTCCTTAGAGAGACCTCCGCTCAACCTCCTCCAACTCTCTGAGGTTGAACTGTTTTTCCAAACTGAGATTTGGGGGTAGATCCTTATCCACTGCAGGTGCCTCCCTCTGGAACAGCCTACCTGTCTCTTTCCATCTTGAGTCGAACTGCCTTAAGTTCCAGAAACTCCTCAAGACCTTACTCTTGTCTTTCTATTTCCCTCTCCCTTGCTAACCTCCTTTCTCTACTCTCCAGCTTCCATCCTTCGTTCTTTTCCCAACCTGCTCAGTTTGTTAACTGGTCGCCTGGTGCACCTCCAGAGCCTCACAGGTCCCAGGATCCCCGCTGGTCCTGCACTTGCCTCCGGGCCTCCACAATCTCCCTACAATACTGCACTTGGAATACATTCCATGAGAGTGGCAACCACTCTGCACTTAAATCTGGCCCCTGCTGGACTGGGCGCACTTGTCCCCTTCCCTCGCACTTCCTGTCTGCACACTTGCATGACTTTGAATGCACTAAGCTTAGTAGGTTTGTTTGTTGTGTCATCCTCTGTCCCCCCTCATTAGCCTGGATGGCCCTGAAATACACGTCCATAGGCGCATTGATGACCAACCTTGTGTCTTTGAATGTCCTTATCCCTCTCACACCCACCCCCCCTTTTCTCCCCACTCTTTTCTCACGCACTTATACCAATAGAAATACCTCTGACCTAGTATGCTAGTTATTGTTGTTGAGATCATTCGGAATCTTCAAGGCCTAAGAATAATTACTATATCCTCTTGTTCCCTTGCTGCCTTGAAGGGCTTTGAAGCACTTCACTTGTGTATAAGCGCTTTAAAAATAAACAATTACATTACAATTACATGGATGCAGGATCGAGACTCGCAAAATACCTGGCATACTCATATAGAGGAGGAGCCAAGTACCCCCCACTCTCCCGGCCCCGCCTACATTACCTGAAAAGTATGAACCAAAGTATGTGATGTATACTGCACCAATAAGAAAGCAGGAAGAAGAGCAACGACTCTGTGCAGTACCCATAAGAATACCTATACCTAAGAGAATATGGGAAGTGAAGTACCTATTAAGGAAACCATACCTACATCCAAGACAATATGATGGCCATTTGAATGCGATTCCTGAAGAAACAAAGAAACTGAATGACCAGGATGAATGGTGATATCATACGAAACTGAATTGACTCCATAGAGAAGATAACCAGACCATAGAGGCAGAAGATTTATGAAGAACGAAGAAGTACCAAGGATAAGTGATGTCTTGGGATCAAGATGACTTATGCCATCAGCATGATGAAGATACTTAGTTAAGTTTAAACGTGTACAGATGCAATGAAACACAAGCAGCAAAGCAATCATGAAGCTAGCCACATGCTTATAGTGAATAGATTGCGACAAGCGCCAACATATACACCTCATAGATATAATTGGATTAAATAAAGAATGAATGTTCCACTACGTATAAAGCAGTCTTGAGCAATGAGGAAGGCCTCAATTCAGTGTCACGGTTACAAAAGCAATTGAATTAAACAGAATATATTTCAGCTTAGAAGTTGGCTGAGCCAAGAAAGCCAAGGTCTTATCAGAACTAGAATTGGCTGACATTGGATGCAATTAAACGTGAAAGAACAGAAGCTCCTGTTCAAGAAGGCCAGGTGAAAACAAAAGACGTCAGAGGACTATTGGAGAATAAAATCGTGGTGTCCAGTCACATGATGGAAGGAAGTTGGACGCATGAGAAGATCACACCTACGCACGGAAGCCAGATAGTATCCACACTCCTTAAAAATTCTCAGAGACCAGTACAGACTCAAGGCCAACTTCAAAGTTCTAATTGACACTGAACCATTGAGGTGATGATGGATTAGCGTTTTAATTGGTGGGATGCTGGTATCAAGGCAAGCTTACCCACATCAGGTTGTTTGGCCTGCGTGCTGCTCACGTAGGTGGAAAGTTATTGTCGGGGGTAAGTAGCCAACCAATTGTAAGGGGACCACGTAGTTGGGGGTTCTACAGTTTGTATAGCCAATGGGACGTTGTACATTTAGTGATGTTCATAGTGGCTATTTTCAAGAAGGGCTTAGTTGCCCCACCTGATGTTAAGTATCCAATTATTTCTCTCAGTTACTCTATACAAATATAACACCTATGCTTAGTTATTCACTTAGAACCAATCCCGCTTCCCGATAGGTTTTAGTAGTTTGCCACATAGGATGACGTTGGTAATGACGCAGGTCAGCACGTCAGCTATGACCAATTTTGAGTTTAAGAACCCAGCTTTTTATGAAATGTAGAGAGAGTTGAGTATCAAGCAATTTCTGATGTTCGTTGTACTCCCTGTTTTAATTACCTGCATTAAAACAGATGAACTTAAGCCAAGCTATTTGTGCTATCTGAATTATTGATGTTTGATTAAAATCTGAATCCCCATCCATCTCCAGGGTATTGCCACTCATCTTAAAGGGCTGGAAGCCTCCAGTTCACTTGGTAGCAGAGATTGATGGTTAGATAAGATACCATTAGCAGTCAACATATATAAACTTTAGAGTCTCTGCAATATCACACAACCTTTGCCATTTGGCTGATAGGACGTGAAGCTCCCCATAGATCGTGGTTGGAATAGGAAAAAATCCTTGCAAGGAGGGTGTGACAGGACCCCTAGTTCCAATAGAAAACCCTCCCACATCTACGAAAAGCGGATTGGAAAACGGCTCGAAGAGGCAGCAATGAAGGCGGTGATCCCGAGGGTCCGAAGAAGAAAAACAGGCGAACGGTGAGTGAATAAGACCAAAGAGTGTGGCAAAAGGAATGCATGCATAGTAAATAACGGAGAGTAACGGAGGGAGGCGGGATAAAATATAATGCAAGAGTAAGAGCGTAATATATATGTATATGGGAAAAAAAGATATTGACTTGAGTGTTGCCAAGTAATATGTAAGGAAAATAGTTATGAGGTGTAGCCCTATGAGGATATGAGGGCATATGAGGATATGCCCTGTTCCTAGACTTTAAAGAGTGCTAGCAGAAGCTTTAATTCATATCCCCTTATGTGAGACATATAGAAGACGAGATTAGTTTAAAAGACTTTCTTAAAGGAATTGGCTTAAGTTCCAATCGGAGCAGAATTTAGAGGGTAAGACAAGTCCTAAGAGAGGATTGTGAGGTTCTTGTACATGTGGCCGGTCAAGTCTGTCAGTTTTGTTTTATGTGGTTGCAAATTGTGATGACGTCAGAGTTGAAAAATTAAATATTTTAAGTAATAGAGAAACATGAAGTTAAGACTCGAAAAGTGATTATTTTAAGATTAAACTTTGATGGTTGTTTTTTAGGAATATTAAAGTAAAAAATTGCATTGTGACGGGATTGGAGCTTGCGACAATTGGTGCTCGCTCATAAGTGTATGTTGATTGAAACATAAAATTGAAAACTATAACTAAAGCATAAGCAAAGTGGTAGTAAAAAGAGAAGGAAAAATTAGAAATGGAAGAAGTTATGCCATTAGTGCATCTTTGCAAACAGCTACCAAAGCATGCGCTTAAACTTAGACAGTACAGTGCAGAATGGGTTAAAGGGACCACAGACAAAATGTTTATGGCATGGCCACAAGGCGGATCATTATCGAGAGCAGTTCTACAGCATATGATGACATATTTGCATGCTGCATATACAGGAAAAAAGTTAGAAAAGCCCCTAGCGAGCACAGAGCTTTGGAAAATGTATGAACACAAGAAGGAGGAGGAGCCTCTGTTAGATTGGATACTCACTATATGCACAGAGGGGGTGAATAGCCTTCTGCTCCGCCTGCCCCATTTTAAATGAAAGATGAGATTAAGAAATACAAAGGGTTATATCCATTAAAGCAGCGACGGGATATAGCAATCCGTCATATGAGTCACCTACACAAAGTAGTGACGAGGGCCCAGAGAAAGATGCCGAGAAAGATATAACCTCCAAAGCCCCGAGGGACAAGGAGAGACACGATAAGGAGAGGAGTGATCAAGCAAGTACATCTCTAGACATGAGGAGAGAAATAAAGAGATGGAAGGGAGATAAGGATAAAACTAATGAGATAGTGCTCGTACAGAACAAATGGTTGCGAGGCCAGATTTTGACGACATTGAACACAAAAGGAGACAGAGAGCACACCATCTTGAGTATCTGGTGTCATGCAGGCTGTCCCATATGTAGATTCCCATCACTCCAGTGCCAGTTCCAGTGCCCTTCCAGGTTCCCATCATTCCAATTCCCCTTCTGCACACTTACCCCCACTCACCCAATCAGGGCGGCAGCAGCGTGGTATCCGTTGGCAGCGCGTATGGAGGCAGACGGGCATTGATGGTCGCCCGAGGTCCCTGCGTCCATTTCTCCATTGGCAGTTGCCTTGGCGTCTCGCCGCAGTTCGGCGTAGCTGCCGGCTCGGTTCAGTTCCGCATCACGTGACCCAGAAGGGTCGGCCAGTTATTTCCATGGAACACATGATGCGGAAACGCATGGGGGCCATGCATCACGTGACGCCAAAGCGTTTGATCACCTGACTACTCGGCAACAGCTAAAAGCGGCTTTTACGTGCTTGTACAGTGCTTCACAGCTGATTCATTCGGCACTGTTTGGCGTATTCGTAACTTCTTGAATCACAGTTTTTTGGACTACGGATTGCTTCACGGATTCCTCTTGCCTTCCCCCTGGATTGTTTGCCTGCTTCCCGTCGCCTCTGGTTTCTTGACTCCTGGACTGCTATAACTGGTTTTTCCTCGGATAATCCCTCAGACTTTGTTGTACTCGTTTGGAACCTGACCTCGGAACTCTCTGTTTTCGGATTGCCCCGCTCCATTACTACGCTCGAGTCTGCAATCGCGACTCACTCAGGTATTCCAGTGTGTGAGCAACTTCCAACAGAGTGCTGCTCAGTATTACTATTGCTTGCTGCCGCCATCCATACACTCAAGGTGCTCGGAACGCCTCTTTCACTGCCTGTCTCAATACAGTTATTGGTTGACGTCCCACCCTTCTTCCACCTAGGTGAGCCCATTAGAGACTCCCAGCTTACATTTTGGTCATTGTCTATTTTTGCCATTGTACTAAACCCTTGCTTGCCTTGCAGCGGTTGGGGGGTTTCGGGTGTTCCTGGTTCCTGGTACTTCAGCAGTGGCCTCAAGGATCGCACAGGGAGTTTTTTAAGTATCTCCCTGTGTGGTACTTGGGGATGGAGGCTTTCATAATCTTCACGACCATCAAGACACAGCATCTGGAAAGGGAAGTAAGAGATCCCAATCCACGGGTAGCATGGGAAAACATAGAGGAATTATTTCCCGAGTCTGAGCGATTGCCAGGTACATCTAGACTAAATCTAGAAGATTAGTTTGACTCGCAAAGCATTGGGGAAACGATCAATAAAGTATACCACAAAATGTAAGCCCAGAAAGAAGCACAAAGGAAGGGAAAAAATGATTGTCTTGAGAGTACTCAATTGTATGACACAGAGGAAGCCTCAGGTAGTATGAGACAGAAGGAGCTGTCTTTAGACAGATTAACATTAAATAGAGATGATCATGAGAGGAGTTGTACGAGTTGGGCACAAGAAGTATCAGACGAAGAAAGAGAAACCTACTCGAGGGAGGTTAGGAGTGATATATGTGATCTAGAAGAACATCCGCCTTTGGATAAGGAAGTAAGATGGTCAGATACCTATGTCCAAGGCATCAGAGCTACTAACACAGTCAGACCGACATAAGGGGCAACCCCATGGTCAGAGAGGGGAACACCCGCCCTATGTAAGCAGGCTAAGGTCATTGCCAGGTAGACAGCGATGTGGGAATATTACTCCAGCAGTCGATAGACAAATGATGAGAGATGAGAAGAGTTTGGAGCATCACAGTTCCCCTTGTTGGAAAAGGGAGGAGCCAGGCCACAGCATATACCATGGCCCCAGATCGACAGGGAAAACTTAAAATGTAAACTCTCGAATTTAACTTCCGGTGCTGGAAAATGGATTCAAGAGTTAGAAAAAATGACAGGAGGGAATACATTATCTAAAGGGGATATTAAAGGTCTTCTAATTGCCATACTTGGTGAAAGAGCTGATGACGTATGGACACGGGCAGGTTACCCTGGTGTGACTACAGTCAACACCGTGCATGATGGAGCTGTTCCATGTCATTTCATCACGGGATGTTTTCTCGCTGGGATTTTTACCGAAGATTTCTTTTTTAAAAAACTCATAGAATTTTTTATTTTTTTATTTTTGGGGGATTACCCCCCAAACACCCCATCCCTTGAATCTTTTTTATATCCCCGTGCACCCACACCCAATTTATATCATTTTTTTTAACCCCCCCAAAAATTCGATGATTTTTAAAAAAAATAAATCTGCAGTAAAAAACCCTGCAAAAAAACATCCGGCGATGAAATTACGTCGTACCGATGGAGCACTGTTTAACAATTGTAGAGCAGCAATTTGGAAAGCGCTTCAAGTACTGTATCCGGATACTTCCGATATGGGAGCTATAATGACAAGAAAAATTCAAGAGGGAGAGGATCCGTTGCTTTATATTCAAAATGATCAAGACGTATGAACGCTTGAAACACGTGAGGCTTGGGGGAAGTCTATACCTGTATTTTATCATATATTATGCCAATGGCTGCCAGAGCAGGTGCAGAAACAGCTCAAGAAATTAGTGGGGATACAAGCAAAACCATGGTCGGAAAGTCAGTTAGCCATTGCACATTATTGCAGACTCCTGCAGGATAAGAATCGCAAAAAGGACGATGCACGTAAAGGTGAAGAAGCAAAGATAGTTCAGAAAAAGTTATCCAAGTATGCCATTGAAGGGGTAATGTTAACTAACGTGGGCAGGATCAAACCCGCAGCAAGCAGTGCACATGCCGCAAGTAAATAACAAAGACAGTTTGATCAGACAAATAATGATATGCTCCAAGAGGAAGGGGATATCGAGGTGAGAGGTTTGTTTGTTTGTTTGTTTTATTATTTATAATGCGCGAGTGAACCCGGGGTTATCAGGGCGCAGCATTTAAGAAATTTCAAAGCTTGGTTACAATACACAGAGAATATACATGATACAAAAGTAGGTGCATAAAATTTTATACAAATCAGCAGTCATATTATAGGACCGTAATGTACAAGTGAGCAGGAAGGCACACGTTGTTACAGTGTGTGCAGGTAGCGCTGGGCATTTCATTTCCTAGTGGGACCCTAATTTCAGTCAGGAGACAACCTCGGATCGGAAGTTCTGATAGGGTAGGTCTGCTCTAAGGTTTGGAGGCAGCGAGTTCCAGAGCTTGGCAGTTCTTACCAGGAAACTGTTACCCCCTATGGTGGCCCGTTTGTAGTGGGGAACAGATAAACAATCTTTGTAGATAGTTCTGACAGGTCTTAAGGAGGATTGTCTGTGGAATCTATTGATCAGGTAGATTGGGGCAGCGTTATTGAGGGACTTGGGGGTGAGAGATGCCATTTTTAAGAGAATCTTATCTCTATTGGAGAGCCAGTTGATCTGTTGGCTGAATCCTGTGATGTGCTCTCTTCTGGAGATGCCCAGTGCTGCTCTGAGAGCGTTGTTCTGGAGGGTTTGCAATTTACTGGTGGTGGCCTTGGTGGACCCCAACTACATGGCATTGCAATAATCGAGGCGAGACAGTATAAGGGCTCTGGCAAGTGTCAGGCAGCTGGAGTTTGACAGGAAATGTCTGGCTGTGCAGATTAATTTACACATATAGGCTGTGGTGGATGCAAGAGAACTCACTTGTCTTTTGAGGGAAAAAGTAGAGTCTAGGTAGAACCCCAATGTTTTGACCTCCTGTCCGACGTTGATGTTGTTCCCGACGATCATGCAGGAATTATAGGCAGGGCCAAGTTTCTTTATACTGAGTGTAGTACCTAAGATGATGAGCTCAGTTTTATCATCATTCAGGCATAGTCCATGAGTGGCCATCCATGCCTGGATGATGATGTACACCCTATTTAGCAAGGCCAAATCCTTTCCATAATCTCCTGAAAGCGGAAGGAGGATCAAGTTAATCAAGGGTATTGGCAGAATAATCAGGGTAGTTTTCAGAATGGACAACAAGGGTTTCAGAATATGCAAAATGGTAATCAAAACATGCAATATAGGCAGATGGGTAGACAACATCTTGTATATTGGACATGTGGAATGACAGGGCAGATAGCTTGTATGTGTAGCAGCCAATGCGATGGTACAGAATGCTCAGTTTTCAAGACAGGGAATGTCAAATCCCCTTGTATATTCGCAGTAGAGCACAAATGGAGTTGCGCAAGATTAAACAGTGCAGCAGCAAGCGCTGAGAGTGCAACAAGGCTTGCAACCACAGAAAGTCACAGGTAATCAAACACAAGGGCAATCACAGCAAACTCCTATGCAGCTTCAGCAGAACACAAACACAGAGCAACCCATGACGTGTAGAATAGGAGGTGTCACTGTTGATGGAGGAAATCCATTCACGAGTGATGGAGTGAGGCTGTACCTGCAATAGGAAAGCTCACTGGCAGACCTGATGTGTTCAGTCCTATCTATTACGCCGAATCCTCATGAGGAGCCATGGGTAGACGTAATTGTAGGCGGCAAAGATTTTTCCTTCTTAGTGGACACGGGTGCAACATGCTCGTGTATACGTGAGGGCAAATATTCGATGTCTGGCGATGCAATGAATACTCAGAGCTTTACCGGAGCAACAAGTTGTGTTCCTTTTACAGAAGAATTACCAGTCTCCATAGGAGAGTGTGATATGAAGGTGCCACTGCTTTATTCGAGGCAAACACCTGTCAACATATTAGGACGAGATTTAATGACAAAATGAATATGACCATTTAATTTACAGACAATGGTATAGTACGTTCAACACCGGGAATGCACTATTTAAAAGTGTGCGAAATGACCAGGGCATACGCAGGACAAATAGTGCCTAGAGCAATAACCTTGGAACCCAAAGTGTTCCTTTATGAGATATGCATTCTGTTAACATGGCTGCCAGGTCTAGTAGGCAGAAGCATGACATTACCAGATGTGTTTCTATTTAGACCACAGATACCTATGGATGAAGAAGAGGGGACACATTTTCCCCTTAGCCTTAGAAGCAGCTTTAGTCCAAGGAAGTATGGCTTTGCTTGATGAAACTGATGATAAGGGTAGATGATGGAGCACAATAATTGCCATTGAGGAAGGCAGCAGAGTGACTGACTTAACTGATGAAGATTTGTTTGGAGATGACAGATCTGACGATTTTGTGATATTTGAAATATGCATTACTTATTGGGTCAAAGCGATTAAGAGAGAGGTCCCACAGAGAATGATGTTAGCAAAGAAGCATCCTGAATATTTTTATGGAGATGTGGCAAAAGTGTCAATTTCATTATGGAACACTGGCCCCTATGACATAGGCTTACTGAAAGGAGTTGGGGAAGTGAAGATTAAATTGAAACCAGGAGCGATTTTACCTCGAGCACGACAATATCCCATGTCTCGAGAGGCAGATGAAGGCATTTTCAAGACTATTTCTGCCATGATGGACCAAGGTATCTTAGTGACGTCAGAGTCACCATGTAATACTTCGATTTACCCAGTGAAAAAAGGGAAAGGGGAGTCGTAGAGGCTAATCCAAGACCTTCGCCCAATAAACAAGATTGTTGAGGCCGAATTCCTTCTAGTCCCAAACCCGTCTATTATTCTATGTAATATACCTGTTGATGCACGATATTTCATGGTGATGGGCTTGAAAAATATGTTTTTCTCAATCCCATTGCACAAAGACTCACAAGATTTAACATCATTCACTTTCAGACAAGTGAGATTAAAAAGAGCGAGGCTACCTCAGGGGTACTGTGAGTCCCCATCGATATTTAATAGAGTCCTCCAGATGGACTTGAGCAATATTGCTTTAGAAAGCGTTGCAATACGTAGATGACATTTTAGTTTACAGCACCACAGAGGAAGAGTGCAGAAATGATTCCGTTCAGCTAATGATTATACTTGCTGACAAAGGATATAAGGTTGACAAGGAAAAGTTACAATATTGGCAACAAGAAGTGTTGTACATAGGCCAATGGATTTCACATGAGGGAAAGAAAGTTACTCATGAAAGAGCAGAGGCCATTTTAAAAACAGCTAAGCCACACACGATAAAACAGATGCAGAGTTTTCTAGGACTATGTAATTATGTCAGAGCATGGGTCTTTGACTACAGCTCGTATAGTAGGCCGCTCTTACAAGCCTTGAAGAAAGCACAGGCAACACAAGAGAAAATCGTGTGGACTGAGGCAATGGAAGAAGGGTTTGATGAATTGAAAAAAGCCATTTGCACGGCTCCAGTTTTAGGGATTCCCAATTATGCAGAGGAATTCTTTTTATTCTCGCATACAGATGGTACTTTTATGACAGCAGTACTCACACAGAGAACTACATTGGGGTACAAACCCATTGCATATTACAGTGGAATTTTGGACCCAGTAATGAGAGGTCACTTTCCATGCGAACAAAGTTTAGCAGCCACTGTGTTCGCCATAGAAAAGGCTACAAACATAGTGATGGAATGCTCCATTACATTATTTGTTGAACATGCATTTTTTGCAATTTTAGAAAAACCAAAAGGCACGTTGTCTACTCAAAGGGCTTCTGTCTATGAGGTAATCATATCGACTCCAGCAATTAAAATAGTCTGATGTAAAATAGTGAATCCAGCTATGTTTATAGCTGAGTCTATTACCGAAGGAGATCCTACACATGATTGTGTGAATTATGAAGAGCTCTGTGATGAGCTCCCTAGAGTAAAAGGGAATGCACTATCGGGGGGAGAGATTTTCTTCATTGACGACTCTTCGCAAATCGATTAAAATGACGGGCAAAGATATACAGGCGCTGCGGTAGTGAAACATTTGGCAGATGGAGAATTTTGAGTGCTTGTTAGTGCTTGATTACCATCATATTATTCAGCGCAAACTGCAGAATTATTGGTGTTGATACTCGCAGTCGAGAATCACACAGACCAGGGAGTGACAGTATACAGCGACTCTGCCTATGTGTCGTCAACAGTGCACATAGGATTAGCACGGTGGAAAAGAAGGGGCTACTTCCGAGCAGACAGCACGCCAGTGCAGCACGCAGCCTTATTGGACAGGCTCATTAAGGCACTAAAACTCCCAGTGGGCATAGCAGTCGTTAAATGCACAGCTCACACGAAAGGGACAGATTTTATTTTACGTGGAAATCAAGGAGCCGATGCTGAAGTCAAGCGCATAGCAAATACAGATATAGGGATGATGAATATCCAAACGATTGATGTGAATGAAAGAATGTCTGTGATGACAAGTGTGGATGAGGGATATAATCGTATGCCTAAAACACAACCAGTGGAGCTCCAAGGGGAGGCACCGCAAGAGGAAAATAACTTGTGGAAGTGAAGAGGGTGTTCCTTAAACCCCTCTGAAGCATTATGGTGACAGGACAGCACTGGTAAACCAGTGATGCCTATAGCTTTATTAAGGGTAGCGCTAGAACAGCTACACTACCCAGGGCATACAACTAGAGAGAGTCTTGCTGTAACCATTGCTGAGGATTGGTTTGTACCTGACCTAATGGAGCATGTTGCATTTTTTATGGTAAATTGTATTATTTGCCAGCAATTCATGGCTGGGCATACACTGTGCATAGTGAGGAGGGTCATCCCAAGACCCAATAGCCCTTTTCAGCACTTGCATATCGACTATGTCAACATGATACAGGCTTGTAATGGATATAGATACCTATTAGTTGTAGTATGTCTTTTTTCCAGATGGATAGAGGTGGGTCCATGTACGCACCCAGACTCTACCTGTGCAGCCAAGTTCTTGGTGCGTGAACTGTTTCCTAGATGGGGAGTGTGTGAAGTAATGAGATCGGACAATGGACCTCACTTTGTTAATACAGTTTTCGAGCAGATCACCTCGCTGCTTGGTATAAAACACAAGTTTTCTTCGGCTTATCATCTGCAAGGAAATGGCATCTGTGAAAAGCTCAATGGCCTGTTAAAAGACAGAATAGCTAAATTGAAGCTTACTTTGGAAAAAGGGTGGTTGCACTGCCTACCACTGGCATTGTATGCACTAAGGAACCAACCAGGTTCTGACCACCATTTTACACTGCACGAGATTGTGAAAGGCAGATGAATGAGGACTCCTTTAATGCCTCCATCCCGAGTTAGAAGTAATGCTCAGTCAACATCAGAAATATTAAGACTTGAATTACAAAACTACTTGAACTGTTTAACATCTAGTTTTTCTGTGATTTCAGGACAGTTGCAGAGACGAGGGTGTAAGGCAGTACAGAACACAGAAGGAGATGCTTCAACAATCCAAACGCCCAAATTTCTACATCTAAGAATATACCCAGGAGATAAAGTCCTAATTCGAAATCACACAAGGAAAAAGTGGGACGAGCCCAGATTCCACGGTCCTTTTGTTGTAGAGCATGTGACGCCATCTGCTGTCAAAGTGCAGGGTAGGCGAGCTTGGATCCTCCTGGGAGACACTAAAATCTACACCGGAGAGACGCCTCTGCTTACACCCCACTGCGAAGAAGCTACAAACATTGGGGAAGAACCACAGCACTTGCAGCAAGATCCATGACGAGGAAGAAGGACACATTCGAACACTGTGCATTCTAGTTGCAGAGTAATAGAAGATCTGCATTCTTGAAAGCCACAGTAGGTTATTGACTTTGGAATGAGGCACACTTAAGCCTTGATAAGAATAAGGAGATGCCAAATTTTGATCGGGGACACAGCAATTGGAAAATAATACAGTGCCCTGATTCCTTCTATACAGAGCTCTTGTTCAGTGTTACTCATGCTGTTATCCAGTGATGACCTTTCTAGGCTTATACTTACGTATTTTGAGTTGGTGTTACGTTTGTATCTGTCACTGGTGGGGACAACTTGTCGCATTCCAGATTTTATTGGTAATTCTGATAACGAAAAGCTCATTAGAAGATTGCTCATAATCATCACTGAAGAGTTTTTGAAGTTGCCTGAGTTCAGTGAGGAAAACACAAATGTCCCTATCACCCGACGCAGCACATAGACTGGTCATTGTGGTGTTCTTTTGTTTAATTGAAGACTACCCGCATCTCGTTGGAAGACACACAGATGCGGTGACGTTGCTTAGAGACCCAAGAAATACTGTAAATGTGAATGTGATCCTGGAAGGAATCATCATGCAGGTGGTAATCTATTCTGAAAGAAATCACAGAGCTGTGTAGAAACTTTCTTCCGAGGTACAGATCGAGGGAGTGATAAAACCTAAACTTTGTTCATGCTGACAGGGAAGCTACAATGTCATCTGGACTGAAGCAGATTCGAGGCATCGATTGGGAAGTGGTTAATGAAGCAGAATTCATAGACGTTCACAGAAATCATCTTTTTTCACAATAAAGGAACATTTGCACCGTGACTGGTGAAGGAATTGGTTCCAGAAAGCAGCTAGTTGATCGAGGACGAATGCTGAACAAGCTTCCAGAAGCAATCTAAAAATGCAGTGTCATTAAAAAAGTGTTTTTCCTTCCTTAGCATCAAATGATCGAGATCAGGAATCAAAGCAACTTTGTGTTGCCCCAAGAGGACAGATAAGCAAATTGTCCCAGAAGCAGATGCTGTAGAATCACCTACCACTGCATTGTTTACACATGTATTGTATTCATACTCATATTGCTTTCACCGACAGTTAGAACAGCTTTTTATATAGGAGCACATGATGCAAAGATTCCTGTATGTTTCTGAGCAGAAGGAAAAGGTAAACGTGGCAACTACAAGGCAACCCAGGCCATTCATAGTCATTCCCGTCCATAGAAAAAATGGACAGATACCCGAGATCGAAATGGATGTTATTAATAATACATCACACACAGCACTTGTTTCAAACACTACTTTTGAACACCAGAGACAGGGTCGGCGGAACAGGCAAAATAAGGGGTTGACAAAGGTTGGGCTCACACAGATAAAGCATGCAGACACACCTAGTCCGGTGACACGAAGCCCAAGCACAAGTCCCACAGATAAATCACATGCAGAGATGGTAGCAGAATCATTATGGCCGATTTTAGCTATTGCCAGAAAAAAACAAAGGGCTAAAGAAAGACTCGCTGAACTTTATTTTACTCAGGGAACCCGAATGGATGTTCCTACAAATCGACCAGCCAGAAGAAGTTATACCGATGTATTCAGAGATGTGGTTATAGAAAACTACTTGAAGACTTTGAGAATTAAAAGAAGCACCCAAGAAGACCATTATGAACTAAATGATTATCTAGACAGCACAGCACACTTGGGAAACAACATATGGTACCAACACATGAAAGAAGTTGGAAGAAGGACATCAGATGAAGACTGCTTCATATGTGCACTCCTGCCATACAGTATAGGGAAGTCAAAGATCTTCATAACAATTGAAATTGACATTGCCTTTCACACATAGCACTTTGCAAAACAAGAGGTAAATTTATAGGAAGTGATGCTTCTCTTAAATGGGCAACTGAAAAGACAGATCCAGATGAAGATGACTACATACAAGATATGAAGACAAGAAACAGAGCCCCTTAGAGAAATCATGTGATCAGATGTGAGAAACCAGGAGTGAAAGGAGATGGCATTAGATGGGAAATGAACAAAAAACTTGATGTCAAAGGAAAATCTGCAGAAGACACTCGAAGATGAAAGAACAGAGGACAAATGCAAATTTGGGGAACAGTACTCTCACCAGATGGATGGGAGAAAGGGGTGATGATCTGCAGAGCATGGGTAGTTATTGGCTGTTATCAACCTACTATTGACATAGTACAGAATGGATGCAAGCCATTGTGGCCAAGACTTGCTAAACTACTGACATGGGTCAAAGACAGAGGAAGACCCTTGCAGATAGTACCATTAGAAACTTCTAAGTTATGCTTCAGGAACAATGGTACAAGAAAAATGGGGGAAATTCAGAACTGTGGACGAATATTTGATGCACCAGGAATGATGCATGGAACAGCAGTAATCATGGATCACTATTGGGCTTGTGGATCAAAAGCCTATATGAGACTACCTTGGGGAGGAATTTGCACATTGGTGAATGTCCATGTTCCTGCATTGGTGATTCCTAAAGGTGACCTGAACATTGAAAGTTTTCCAAAAGCAGATGCTCATCTAAGAAAGAAGAGATCTGTAGACCTGATAAATCGAACAAAGAGAGAGAACTACTTCTCTGCTAAATCAATGCTATGATGCTATCCCGTTTGAACAAAGGCTATTCAGTTAGACCTCATCAGTTTTCATGGTGATCTTTATGCCAAGATTTCAAGTTGGAGCAAATACCAAGTGGTTACAAATCACCAGATGGGAATTGCTGCAGACAATTAACACAACTATAAAAGGATTCAATGCAATCAGAGAAGAACTGAGAGCTGTAAGACTAATGGCTCTCCAGAACAGATATGTCCTGGACATGATCACAGCCATGGATGGAGGTGTTTGTGCCAAAATCGGAGAATCATGTTGCACATTTACAGCTTCTCACGATGACGAGAATGGAACTTTGACAGAGGCCATAGACATGCTGACGAAAATCCATGGCGAGATGATAGAAGAAGTAGAAGACATTGTTGATGACAGCTGGATTGGATCACTCTTCTGATGGGTTCCACAATGGATGGCAGATATGTTCTGATTTCTTGGAGCTTTGCTATTATTAGTGATGCTTGGATTCTGTGTGATAAAGATAATCTCACAATGCAAGAAGACAGCAAGGAAAGCCATAGAGATGAAGATCATGATCGATGTTGAACCAGGATGGAAGCCTAAAGACTTGACTGATGAATGAATCAGAGACTTTGTGAAGTCTAGTATCCAGGCACCCGAGGGAATGAAGTTCCTGTATCCAAAGGACCACAGGAAATATGTGGGAAGATGGATCTACTGCTATCGAAGTGGACAGTGCATGCTCATGACATTGAACAAGGATAAGCATGTGAAATCAGCCGGATGCCTGAAGGGAGTCATAAAAATATGGGTCGCTAAGAGGCACTTCTTCAGACCAGGATGTCTAGGAGTAGAAGATGATGTGAGAGTGGTTGATAAATCGCTCAAAGGGGGAGTGTAGAGGAGGAGCCAAGTACCCCCAATGAATGTTCCACTATGTATAAAGCAGTCTTGAGCAACAAGGAAGGCCTCAATTCAGTGTCACAGTTACAAAAGCAATTGAATTAAACAGAATATATTTCAGCTAAGAACTTGGCTGAGCCAAGAAAGTCAAGGCCTTGTCAGAACTAGAATTGGCTGACATTGGATACAATTAAACGTGAAAGAACAGAAGCTCCTGTTCAAGAAGGTCAAGTGAAAACAAAAGATGTCAGAGGACTATTGGAGAATAAGATCAAATACACGAAAAGACTCAAATTGTGGTGTCCAGTCACCTGATGGAAGGAAGATGGACACATGAGAAGATCACACATACACACGGAAGCCAGACAGTACCCATACTCCTTAAAAATTCTCAGAGAACAGTATAGACCCGAGGCAAACTTCAAAGTGCTAATTGACACTAAACCATTGAGGTGATGATGGATTAGAGTTTTAATTGGTGGGAAGCTGGTATCAAGGCAAGCTTAGCCGCACTTGGTTGTTCGGCCTGCGTGCTGTTCACGTAGGGGGAAAGTTATTGACGGGGTTAGTAGCCAACCAATTGTAGGGGACCATGTAGATGGGGATCCTATAGTTTGTGTAGCCAATGGGACATGTACATTTAGTGACGGTCATAGTGGCCATTTTCAAGGAAGGACTTAGTTGCCCCACCTGATGTTAAGTATCCAATTATTTCTCTCTGTTACGCTATACAGATATAACACCCATGCTTAGTTATTCACTTAGAACCAATTGCGCTTCCGATAGGTTTCAGCAGTTTGCCACATAGGATGACGTTGGTAATGACCCAGGTCAGCACGTCAGCTATGACCAATTTTGGGTTTAAGAATCCAGCTTTTTATGAAATGTAGAGAGAGTTGAGTATTGAGCGATTGCTGATGTTCGTTGTACTCCCTGTTTTAATTACTTGTATTAAAACAGACAAGCTTTTGCCAAGCTATTTGTGTCGTCTGAATTATTGATGTTTGATTAAAATCTGCATCCCCATCCATCTCCAGGGTATTGCTACTCATCTTAAAGGGCTGGAAGCCTCCAGTTCACTCCCCTGCCAGGTTCTTTTGTAAAGTTCTCAGGGTCAGAATGCCTTGCATACGGTTTGCTTCTCCGCGTGGCTCAGCTCTGAAGATAAGCTTCTGGAATTTCACTCGTGCTTCCCTTCTGCCACTGACACTGCGCATCCTGAGTTTTTGCAGTACTCCTGAGCGAGCTGTCTTTAAACTTGCGTGGCTTCTCTCTCTCAATGTCTCTGACTCCCACTCTTACTACGCTGCGTTGGGACTTCCCCACTGCAGCGTCGAAGTCCTCCCTTGCTTTCTGCTTCATACTCTGTATGTTTCCTATGCGTTTCTTCACCTCTGTACAATGCAAGTTCTTCTTTATAGGGACCATTGAAGGATTTGACTGACAATAACATCCTAGTTTGTTCTTTATATTTTCTTTCAGTAGAGGTAGTCGTAGGTGCAATATTATTATATGACTCATAAGAACAGAGGGGGGGGAGTTTTTCCCGGTGAGATTCCGCTTGCCCCTACCCCTAGCCTCACAGGGAAAGGCTCCCTGGGAGAAGTGAGAGAATCCTGCGATTCGTCAAATTACCAACACAAAAACATCATAGTTATAAACCAAATAAATGTTTTTATTTTTAGGATATACTTCAGTATCACTTAAAAGCGATCACGGCCAGCCCTGTGTGGGCTCGAACCTTTCCACTATCAGCCACAGGGCTTAACTGATTATGCCACTGAGGCTGCTTGGGGAACGGTTACACACCCGATTACACAGTCAGCCCTAAAATAGCAATATACAAAATCTCTTTAGTGCTTAGTATGCCTAAAGTTTTGCATAAATCTGTACAGTTTGTTTTCAGGGCATTTTCTGGAGCAATCGCCCCAAACCTCCCAGATCCCACTACTGATGTTGTCCTGGCAGCCACTGAAAAATGATAGTCCTAGTTTTATGTTCGTGCGGTAACCCGTTTTTTATTTTGAAAATCTGGTGACCCTCGTTTTTTGACATAGCTTCCTAAATTTGATTTGTGGAGACTTAGTTGTAAAAGCACAAAACAAACGCATAAGTCCAGCCACAGTCAGAGAGCCTCATCCAGTGAGTGTGAGTGCCACACACGCTATGTTTTTGTAACAAACTTCTAACAACCTCATGCGGTCTTTTTCATTGGTTGCTTTTTTGCATTTTGGGAGCTGTAGTCTCTCATATTTTCTGGATAATCGAAGTTTGAATTATCTGGAACCTCTGCAACAGTGTACAACATAGAGGTGGCGAAGCAAGGCGTTGGTTGTATCCCAAGCACGGAGGGTAGCACTTGACCCCACCTTGTATTCTTTGTAATTGTACTCCCCTGTTGCACATATTGGAAAAACCTCTAACTTGATTGCCTTGCACTTGCACTTTGTGGGCAATATATGGAACCCTAGAGGAAGGGGGCAGGTGTTTGCATGCACTGCCTGTCTTGAGCCTGTAGTAAGGTGACCAAACGTCCCGGTTTTCCCGGGACAGTCTTGGGTAGTCACTCTCCGTCCCAGGGTCCCGGGAGTTTACCCCATCCTGGGATTGGAAGGGGGTGGGTGACTAGAGTCCCGTTTTTTGCCGTTAATGCTTTTCACGCCCCCATTTCCTTCCCCTTCCCTTCCCCGGCTACTCTCCTCCAATGAGAGGAGTGTGCCTGTGAGCACATACCCGCAACAGGCCAGCGACATAGAAGTAGGACTACCGTTTTATTTGTGCTTACTGTAAGCCTACTTCTATGTCCATGGCCTGTGCCGTTTTATTTTTGTAAATTTGGTCACACTAGCCTGTAGGCTCTCCCTACCGCTCCTGGCCCTGGCCACGCCCACTTCTCCCAATTAAGGAGGCCCGCAGGACGTGTGCAGGTGTTTGGTACCCAAAGGGTGTTCGGCGCACACTGGGAGGAACCCCAGCCCTAGCTTCCATACAGTAAGTTTGGGCACAACTTGCAATGACAACAACGAGGCTGAGGCTGTGCAAGTAAGAAAAGTTCTTGACCAGGTCAGGAGTCGGTGGGGGGAGGGGAGGTTTCGGGGGGAGGAGGTGGCCCATTGCAACATTGCTACAACTTTTCCCTTGGCTTTGGTCGCCAGTCTACACTGCTAGACCACACTGATGTCAGACTCAAGGAGTAGTCATCCATCATGTTAAAACGGGAAATCCTTACAGTACTCCCACCTATCTGGCACTGTCCAACACAGATCCCCGAGCCTGAGCCTCTTCAAATCAATGGGTGAAGCCAACATTTTGATCAACGAGATTAACCAATTCATTGGAACATTCACTGCCCCTGTAAACTTGGACCCTGAGAGTGACAAAGTAAAAAAGAAAGACTACAAGATCAATAAGGATGAACTCCTTTCCAACAATAGAAGTAGTGCAGTTGGCACTAGCACCTTATGTCAGGGGGCAACAGTTGACATTTTGGCAGGAACTGTGTGCATGGGCCTGACCCTTGATGGTTCCTGTCCAAGTGCGGTTGAAGGGGGAGCCAACTACAATCATGGTGACACTTCCGCGCCCCCCGATGAGTTAGATGTCCCAACCCACAGTCAGTGTCCGTTGGTTATCCCTGATGTTTCTGAAATTGCACGACATGGACCCAATGTGGGTGACGACACTGTTGTTCCAATGATCGATATTCACAGCCAGTGCCCCTCGGCCACTCACTATATCCTTACACGTCCAGCTAAAGTCAAAGTCCACCAACGATGGATTGCCCGGGTGTGACCTCTGTCATCATTGTTGAAAATACAGAACCGCTGGGTTGGGGGGAGGGGTCGTTGAGGGGCAAAAAGGCTGAGGGAGATACCAGGGGCGACGTGACACCACTTCAGGTCAAACCCCCAGGGTCCAAGGGTGTGAAGAGTGACAGTCAGCTTTGTTCTAGTTCCCCCTGTCGGCACTACCCCCTGGGGCAAATTGCACTACACACCCCAACTGTGCAGCCAAGGCGTCATCAGCAGGGGAGGTGTGCACGTGCAGCATTGTTTTGTTAGATTTGGTGTCAATAAAGATCCTATTTCTAACCCTCCCTGAGGCATATAGACAGGGAGGGATTATGGAGGAGCAATCAACTGGTCAGAAGGGTCTCAAAGAGGGTCCAAAACCACTAGAGGTAGTAACATCCACTAATCTTGCTGCATGTTCAGATGAGGCTAGTACTAACCAGGCTGGGTTGCGGCAGAGCAGCAACAGCAGAGAGTCAACCAGCCCAAATTAGCAGTTCCTGTTATTGGGCAGTTGGACCTAAGGTACTTGTGGCCCCATACATATACCCCACGCAACCACGATTCTATCCTACCCCCAATCACACTGATCCCTATCAGGAGGATGGATAGTCCACCCAGAACATGTTCATGGCTGAGAGGGTACCCTGTAGGGCTGGCTATGCAGCACCCAAACCCATCCCCTATACTAACAAAGATGACAGAGAACCCTGTGAGGGTCAGGGGGCCCTATTCCTACACAAGGTTTCGAAATTGGTCCCAAACCAACTTGAAGCCAGGGAAGCACTTGTGAATAAATGTACCCACTGGTTCCGGGATGTAAGGGGCTGCTTATCAGTAATTCGGGAGGACATTCTAAGTTGTACCAGACTGCGCTGCCAAGGGGATTCTACACGGATCGAATTCTGGGTGCTGAGGGAGGTCAATGGCATACTGGAAATTGATACGAGATGATACCCTGTGCTTAAAAGCACCATACAAATTAGTACTCACCCCTCGCACGTTATTGCCTGCCACGGCAAAACCAGCCCACATTGTTATGCGGTCCCTTGCACAAATGCTAACCCCTCGAAACTATTATGAAAAGTTCTGTGCTCTCTGGCGCATTTGCAGTCCCACTGGGGAAAAGGTTACTGGGCAAGCCGGCTTGGCCGAAGTCGTCTTCACCTGGGCGAAATCGATGAGCCTGCTATTGTTGAAAAACCCATTCAAAGAGATGCTAATTGGGTCCTGAGCTCTTAGACTGCAATTGGGCCCCATGGTTACCGTAATCAGCTTAAATATAATGAGGATGAAATGCGGGATCTAACTTAATAGTACTTCACTTTCCTTCTTTTGTTGCATTCTTGTTTATATGTGTCATGTAGTACTTTTATGGCCTCATAGAGTTACTGATGATGATGAATTTGTCCACCACTGACAACAATTGTGGTAAACACAGCACCAGTGAAATCTTTGCAAATATCTTGGCTCCTAATTTTTAAATTTTGTTTGTGTTTTTATTGAATTTATATAGCGTTTTTTGCCAAAAGCGCTAGTACAAACAAGAAGTAAGAAACAGCGCAATCAAAATGAAAAATAATCCAGGTACATCTGTCATGATTCGACCCTCTTGGTCTGTGTGGAATATATGGCGTTTCTCATCTGTTGGATCATTTAGACTACTCACTGTTAAGATGGCCGTCGCTGTGCAGGGCAATCAGGGCTTGCCATTCTCTTCCTGGTTTGATTCGGTTTGTTTATTCCTATAGCGCAGCCAAACCCTGGGGTAACTGGCCCTTAGACTTAGGCAAAACATATGTTACAGAAGGTTGCACATACAAGGTACAGTAGAAAATGGTACATGACAGTGAGAAGTATAGGGACCAAGTTACAGAGTGACATAAATATATACATCTGGTTTCTTCACGCTTCATTAACAAATCCATTTCGTTCCACACGGGGAGTATGGGCTCTTATAACTGGTAACCTTATTATTTCTTGTGCATTGTTACCCAAAACATGGCGCCCATAGTAGAAACAGTAGAAGGACTGTTACGGTCGTCATTGAGACCAGATCACAACAGTTAAGGTCACCATTTTTTGGGCTTGCTTGCCGAACGCGGACAGATTTGTACGGAGACCGTGCTTGAACTATAGAGGTAAGAGGTTAGCAGCAGTAACCTGCACCCTTACTCCGCTTAAAACGCGGAACACTTAATGAGTTTAAACTTGCCACTTAACAGTGCAATTACGATTTATTAGCTCGCTGAAAAAGACAGTAACATTACCTTTTTCGCGCAGCTTTCTGATCATCTAAATGGTACCAAAACAGACATACTGTCTATTCTACGTATAGACTTAGCTAAAATAACCAACATTTACATAAACATTTATAACTTGAACATAATTTAGTTAAATGAACAACTCATTTCCTAAAGTTTACTTGGTAGGCTGGGATTGAGCCCATGACTATTTTTGAGTGGCTGAAAAGCACCCTTCTGAACATTCAATCAATACGATTAGGTAAGATGCAATTTTTCCGTTCAGTTGAAGATGTTTAGATTTTGCGTTTACACTTGCAAACCGATACCTAAAAACATATGTACTCATGAGAATTGTGTTTTTCTCTGTTTTTCTCTTTTTTCCCCCCTTTCCTTTTTCTCCCATTGTTATTGTTTCCTTTGACATTTATACATTGTGCCAATATGACACTGTTTACCCATTTCAATCCTCCCCTTATCCCCCTCCTTTGATGTCTGTGTTACACATGACACATTTCGTTTTATATTTCTTATATATTTACTCAATGAATGATAATGTCTATGATTGAAATAGATGATGTTTCGCTAAACTAGCCCTGATTTGAGAAAGACGACTGAGTTCGTTGAAACACGTGTCATCATAAAGGGCACTTTTTGTATTCATAAAGTTAAAATTGCTTAAAAACAAACCTTGACTAAGTGGAATCTGCTTTATTTCGTACTGGCGCATGAGTGATACTAAGTAACTACTTTTCCAATACAAGTTACAGAGTAGTCCGTGGAGAGGCGGTGTTCAGTAGTAGATGGACAGGTTACAAAATAATCCATCGCAGTGTCATAAGCATTCGATACAGGATACAGGCTTTCGCGAAGTGCAGTTTACAGTCTATTGGTGCGAGGTGAATAGTTCCTTCACCTTGGCTCTGAATGACCATTTTGATGCTTATACAGGGAAGCTTGCTCCACCTGCTGTTTTCAGATTGAACTTTGGGATGTTGAGTTGGTGTAAGTACGGGGATCCGGTTGGTCTGGTAGCGTTGTGTCTGGTGAATTTGTCTGAAAGGGAGCGTGGAGCTGTCTGATAGAGGCATTTATGTGTAATAACAAGTGCTCGAAGTTTAATTCTCTCACGGATACGGAGCCTGTGAGATTCCTTTCTGTGGGTCGAGATGTGGGCCTTGTGGGGGAGATTCAGTGCGCATCTGAGGGCATTATTTTATAGTATCTGTAGTCTGTTCAGGTTGTGGTTGGTGGTGCCGAAGAAGAGGGTGTTGTAGTAGTCCAGTTTGGACAATATGAGGGCCCTGGCCAGTGTGAGGCAGCTACTGGTGGATAGAAAAGGTCTGCAGGCATTGATATGTTTGCTAGTGTAGGGTGTGGATGAGATAGTGGCTTTCATTTGTTTTGTAAGTGAGAGGGCGGAGTCAAGGTACACATCCAGCATTTTGACTTCTTTGGACACTTTTATGATGTTGCCATCAATGATAAAGAATTGGTATCTAGGGTCAAGTTTGTTAAGGCGGGCCTGGGAGCCGACGATGAGCAACTCCTTTTTCTCGTCGTTTAAGCAGAGGCTGTGGGTGGCCATCCATGCTTGGATTTCAAGGTAGATCTCATTTAGTTTAGCAACATCTTCCTCATAGCTCCCTGTGAGTGCAATGAGCACCTGGGTGTCGTCAGCATAGTTGGTGTATGTAACACCCAGATCATCAAGACGGTCAAAGAGGAGCTTAGTGAAGACATTGTAAAGCAGAGGGGAGATACATGAACCTTGGGGGACTCCTCATTGGATAGGGACAGGGTTCGCTGCAGCACCACCAGATGGAGCGAAGACCCTGGTTGTCCTGTAAGTTAGGAAGGACCGAATCCAATTGGTGGCACTCTGGGAGAATGCAGCAGCCGAGGCGAGGTAGTTGGTAAGAATTTGGTGGTCGACTAGATCGAAGGCTGTAGACAAATCCAACAGGAGCAAGATGGCCAAGTTGCCCTTGTCTTTGGCTTCATCCATTTGGATTTTTAAGACCAGATGGGCTGTTTCAGTCCCATACCTGGGTCTAAAGCCAGATTGTTGCAGGCCAAGAAGGTTGTTGTCTTCCAAATGTTGTATTTGGAAGTATGCTACTCTGTCTAGTATTTTTAAGAGAAAGGGTACAGTTGTGATGGGCTTATAGTTGTTTGGGGTATTGGGATCTAAATTGGGTTTTTTGAGTAGAAGAAGGACCCATGCCTCTTTGAGGTTCCTTGGTACAGTGGAATCCTTGAACTAAGAATTAATCAGGGTGGTGATGAAGGGAGCTAGGTCTTTGGCCCCATCCTTGATAATTGAAGTGGGACATAGGTTGCCTAGACAATTAGATGGTTTGAGACTTTAGATAATGTTGATGTTACACTCACCTGGTCTCTGCGGAGGCGTTGGGGCACGGTTGCAGCCCTCTCGGGGGTGAGGTCGCTCGGGTCCAACTTCGCCCTCTGCGCTTATGTGGTGACTGGTGGTAATAGGTGATGCTGCACGGGACTGCTCCTGCGTGGAGAATATGGGGCATGAGTATGCCAGCTTGTGCGCCTAATCCCCTTCCAGCCCCCTTCTCCCAAACGGTGGTACCCGTGGGATGCGCTGTCCCTGGAAAGCTCACCTGTTGATTAGTTTTGGTGAGCACTTCATCCTGCTGCTTCTGGGAGGGGCGCTTGTATGATCTGGACCGAGTTCCTTCACTGGTCACTTGCACCTGGTAGTCCAGTCCTGCTGTGACTAAGCAACTATACTTCGGGTAAGTGTTCCTGTTTGCCTTTGTCTTTCCTCCTCTGTTTTTGTTGTATTGTAAAGTTTGTTGTCTTGTATTGCTGTCCATTCCACTTTTGATGTTTGCTCTTTTGCTTTCTTCGCTTGAGGGTGATGTTGCTGGCCTGGCAGAAGCTGCGGAACTCGAGGCGGTAGCCGGAGGGAATGAGGAACGAAGCTGCAGCGGTACAGTAGCTGGTAAGTTCTTACCTAGGGGCTGCGATGGGTTCAAATGCAGCACAGCCCTAGGACGGATGTTCTAACCTTGTCTTTTTTCTTCTTCACAGGGTCCGAGTTCGTGGATGTGGAGTGCAGTGCTTCGTTGCCGGGATCAAGATCACTGGATGTCAGGAGATGAGTCTGCAGATGAAGCGATGAAGCACCGGTTTCCTGGCGGTGAGTATGCAGGAGAACGTCTGGTTTCAAAGGTAAGTAAACTTGTCCAATTGGTGGTGAGTGTCACATTGCACGCGAGTGCACAGTAATGCGAAGCACCAGCCTTAAGGATGGAGCAGCTAATATAGCTGAGCTTCTGAAGCCACGCCCACCAGGTTCTGCCTGCCACACCCAATGAGTCAGCACATGAGGATGTTCTCTGGAATAAAGGCTTTCAGCTCCTGGAAAGTTCTTGTAAAATAAAAACACTCCTGCACTGAAATAAAGTAAAAGCACTCCTGCACTGAAATAAAGTGTTCCTGCTCACATCTCTATATGAGCCTGGGCACCAGGAATGAGTCCAGCCAGGGCCCCTGTGTTTATGGGTCCCAAAGGGACATAAGTGAGTCAAGTGACCCATTGCCCCCATCACTAGATGGTGTGGCTTTTGTGTTCTGGGGCCTGTGGCCATGACAGTTGGTTACTTCATCCTCCGTGACTGGCGAGAAGTGCAAGAGCGGGAAATAAGGGTGGGGTGATCTCTGAGTGTGGCTGAAGTGATCTTTAGAGGCAAGGTTTGCTTTTGTGGCTTCTATCTTGGCTTGCAAGAGGGCTATTTTATTAGAGAGAGTCAGTTGGATGTTGTTACACCAGGCTTTGTCCTTGATGTAGTTATTGGAGGGGGGCACTGGTGATTCCAATTCTCTGAGGATGGAGAATAACTCTTTCATGGCAGATTTTTCATTGAGGATTCTTGTATTATATATATAGCTTTTTTAGCGTTTGTGATAGCAGCTTTGTAGGTGATTGCCGCTTCAGAGAATCTTTCTTTAGTGGAGCAACAAGGGGCTTTTCTCCAACTAGTTTTCGCTGTTCTTTTGAGGTTGCAGAGGGCTTTTAATTCTGCAGATAACCATTTGTTCACATGGGCAGAAGGATTGGTTTTTCTCAATTTCAGAGGTGCTTTTTGGTTCAGGGCCTGTCCCAGTGTATCGTTGTACAATTCGACTAGAGAGGTAGGGTTGGGGTTGATGAAGGTGTGATTGGTAGTGGTGATAGGATGTAGAAGAGGTCTAAGGTTCTCAATGGTGATGGTGCATTTTTTCCTAGCTAAAGTTTGCACTGGTGGTGGCTGGTGTGCTTTTATGTGATGCTTTGGGTATAGTGAAGGTGATGAGGTGGTGGTCTGACCAGGTGCAGGGTGTGACGGCAGTTAGGGAGATGTCACAGTTGATGTTGGCCAGCCACTCCAAAGTTCTGCCTTTGTCATGTGTGGGTGTGTTGATACGTTGAGTCAGGCCAAGTTGAGTTATAATATCATTGATCAAGGAAGCATTGGCATCATTAGGGTCTTGGAGGCCAAGGTTATAGTCGCCCATTAGTATGATTTGGGAGCCTGGTTTTGTATTGGATGTTAATAGGTGGGAGATGTCCTCCTCAAAGGAGGTGATTGCGCCTAGGGTCTGTATAGGAGGTGAAACAGTATAGTACGGGAGTGCGATAGTGGGAGTTTGAAAGATAGGAGTTCGGCCGATGGTATATCTAAGTTGTTGACTTCTCTAATGTTTAGGTTGGGTTTTGCAATGACAGCTACCCCACCTCCTATCCCGGATGTTCTGTCGGCTCAGATGACAGAATAGTTCTCTGGGATAGCTGTTGAGAGAGAAAGTCCGGCAGCAGGGTGTTGCCATGTGTCTGTTACTGCAATGAAGTCCAGGTTGTTAGAAGTGATGACATCTGCTATATCTAGAGTGCGAGCCACTAATGAGCGTGCATTAATGAGGGTGCCCTTGATAGTGGTATTGGCAGGAGCTGCTAAATCAATAGTTGGGAGCTTGCGAGTCATGGAGCGGCTGTGGTTGTTGATCTTATCCATGTGGTGTGAAGGAGAGGAGGAGGGTGGTGATTTGAGGACCCCTGAGTGCATGGTGGGAGTTTTCAAAGGTGTAGGTTTAATGGTTTCGCACTTCCCTTTCTTGCAGGATCCTGCACTTCCGTGTGCCGGCTTCAAAACATACTGCAGCAGAACCCACAGCTAAGGTAACGCCTTGAACCTGACTCAGCACTCCTATAGTTCCCTGATATTCTTGCCTCTGTCTTCTTATATTCTTGCTGGATTCCTTGTTCCTTCTCCGCCTCTTGCCTTCCAGCCCTTTGATGTTTACCATTGCGGCTACGTGGCTCCTTTGCTACCTACCTTTTCACCTCAGTCTCTGCTCTGCTTCTGTGCTTCCTGCGATCCTCTGGGATCACTTGCTTTTGCATCTAATTGGCATTCCTATTGCTTACTCACCCAACAACTGAGATCTTCTTGGACTCTATCGTCAGAACTTCTTCCGGGATTTGGTAATTGACACCTTTACCGTGGGTTTTTCCCTGCAAAGGGTCTATTCCCAATTTCTACGAAGTCCTACTCCGGCTGTCACACGGTGCAGAAATCTGTTGGGAGTGTGGCAACCGGAGAGGGACGTCCTTTTCTTCAGAACTCTAATCTTCGCCAGAAATGCCACCAGAGATGAGTCTTCTCATTCTCCTTGCACACCGTGACAAAGGTAAGCAAAAATGCTGAAACATCAAAACAGAGAAAATAGAGATCACTTATTGGAGAGAACAGATAGAAGATGAGTTCTAAGGTTGGTCGGAAAGAGGAAGACTGAATAGAAAGAGGAAGAGAGTTCCAATATTTGGGAGGAACAAAGGCAAAATAATGCAAACAAAAAGAAGAAGCACACGAGAGTTTAAGGACAGAAAGAAGATATTGGAAAGGTAAAGAGGAGCAAGGCCATGGATACTGTGGTAAACACAACAAGGACATTTTAGTGATCTTTATTTCTTACAAAAGAAAGAGAATGCCTTTCTGGCCCTATCACTCTTAGAATGTTCCCTTCCAATCCAAACTAAGGTGCTTCTCTATAGTCAAAGTCCACAAAATAATCTGCCCTCCACCCAATAAACTATTCCTATCTGGCCCTACCACTAAAATTATAACTAACTCGCTATCTTCCCTTTTAGCCATATTTCTCCTGGCTTTGTTTCAGGGTTTTCCAAAGTCTAAAGGTTTGTTAGGCACAATGTCAATACAAAATATGCCTATTTGTGTTACTCTTCTCACAAATGAGCCTCTGCAGCTCTTGATTTAGGGTGGAGGCTTTCGTCCCTGTAAACCTCAGATATCTGTTCCTCTTCTCCCATTCCTTTAAGCGATTTTCTCTTCCCTTTTATTTTTAAAAACTTGCAGTGTGGGGTATTTCACTCTCTTAATATTGATTTCCTCTTCAGATATCAGAGGCCACTCCTCCTGGAACCTTTCGTTATATTCTCCTCTTAAATGTCTCTGAACTTGACATGATAATCTCTTAATTAATTCATTTGGTTTCTTGTTGTCTTTTCTCATAGACTGCCAATGTTTAGCAATAGTTAGCCTTTCGAACCCACCTGGTTTCCCCCAACATATGGGCTATTGCATTTTCAACATTTCATTTTCAACGTAACAGTCAATGTGATACCGTTCATCTGATCCCCGTAGCCACCCACTTCTCAGAATCACCCTGGTACCTTCAATCAATCTGGCTTCTGTCCTAAACACTCGCCTGAAACTGCCCTCATTTACATCCTTAACTCCCTCCTCTCAGCTCGACACTCTAAGCAATCCTCTGCCCTTATTCTTCTAGACCTCTTTGCTGCCTTCGACACTGTCGATCACCCCCTTCTTCTCAATACTCTCTCTTCCTTTGTATTCAAAGGCTCTGTTCTTAACTGGCTTTCCTCTTACCTCTCCTTCTGCTCTTTTACTGTTTCCTGGGGAGGTCTCTCCTCTCCTACCCAGCCTCTGGAATATGGAGTACCCCAAGGCTCGGTACTTGGTCCTTTCCTTTTCTCACTCTATACCTCCCTCCTCGCCCCAGTTATCTCCTCACTATGCATTTCTCACCATTTATACGCCGATGATACTCAACTCTTCCTCTCCTTCTCTTCCTTTTCTACTGACCTCCATCTTAAACTCTCCTCCTGCCTTACTGCTATAAAAAATTGGATGTCTTCTGGCTTCCTTTCCCTTAACACTGATAAAACTGAAGTAGTTTTCTTCCCCTACAACTCTCTTCGCCCTCCCTCTCCTCCTCCTTTCAATCATTTTCCCCCTTCTAATCTCTCCATCTCTGACCACGCTCGTAACCTAGGCATCCACTTTGACCCCTCTCTCACCTTTTCCCATCACATCTCTCTCACGTCTCATGCCTGTCGCTTCCACCTCTTTAATATTCGTAAAGTCTGCCTTACTCTTTGGATTTCCTACTTCTCATCTCGCCCCCCTTAAATCTATCTACCACTCTGCCGTCCACACCCTCTGTCTCCCCTCCACCCCCGTGACTCCATCTCTGCTTCCCTTTCCTCCCTTGGCTGGCTTCCCTTTCACTCCCATCTCGAATTTCAATTTCTCTGCCTATTCTTTAAATCTCTCCATGGTCTTGCTCCACCCTTATCTCTCCTCCCACACGCTCCCTTCCCTCTGCCGACCACTTCCTTCTCACTGTTCCTTCATCCCCTTGTGCCTCATCCCTTTTCTGCTCCTTCCATCTCCTAGACCCCTACACTGGAACTCCTTACCTCTCTCACTCTGCTCTATTTCCACCTTTTCCTCATTCAGAACTTCCCTCAAATCTCTCCTTCTCCTTTCCCTGCCTTGAAACCCCTCACCCTTCCTGCTCCACAGCTGCACTCTGCTCCGCCCCTCTAGGCCGTCGATACGTAAAAGGGTTTCCCTGGTGTATCGCTCTCGCTTCCCTTCCATATCTGATTCCTTCCTTTTACAGATTGTCCCATGAGAAAAGGGACATGCCATTTCCATTCATGTTCTTTTTTTCTGTCCAGCATTACCTGAAGCCAATAGATATGAATCCAAATCAATGATGTTTGGGGGCAGACATACGTAAGCAGATCGTCATGTGGTTATAGGGAGATCCACTTGGGAATGGGAGTCCTTGTCTCCTACACAGGAGTATCGCAGTGTGGTCCCACCTGCCCAGACCCCTAGAAAGGGTCTTGCTAAGCAGGCTCACGTCCCTAAACTCAAAGGGGGTGGCCCCTCACAGCCCCCGGGAGAAGGGCAAGCACCCTAGATTTGTCACAATACACTTGAAGACAATGGAAAGGAAATGATAGATGAGATCTCTCCATTCTGAACAAAAGTCAGGGCATGACTTTAGAGAAGATCTGAATTCAATAGGTATGAGGATGAAGAACCAACAGTGACATCAGAGCCTGTGGAAGGGAGCATTCCAATATCCAGTTCTTAAAGACGGCCTGGCACTTATTCTCTAGGTTTACCACTATATTTTTACCACTGAATGCAGAAACACCAATTTGCCCATGAACCGTGGCAAAGCTCCCAAGATGACTTTCAATAGTTGTAGTTGCAAGAGTTGTGTTTTTGCAGCATTTTATGTGGGATTTGTAAAGTGAACCTCTCCCATGTACACAACCTTCTGGTACGGATGGACATCTTGTGCGATTGCCGAATTCTGAACTATGGTGGGTAGTCCACACAAGCCCAAGGGGTGGGCGTTGGGATGGTCCTGCCATTGGGTTACAAACATAATAGCTCACCTGAACACCTTCCTGTAGGGGTTGGTTGAAGGGATGTGTATAACACCTTCCTGTAGGGGTTGGTTGAAGGGATGTGTATAACACCTTCCTGTAGGGGTTGGTTGAAGGGATGTGTATAACACCTTCCTGTAGGGGTTGGTTGAAGGGATGTGTATAACACCTTCCTGTAGGGGTTGGTTGAAGGGATGTGTATAACACCTTCCTGTAGGGGTTGGTTGAAGGGATGTGTATAACACCTTCCTGTAGGGGTTGGTTGAAGGGATGTGTATAACACCTTCCTGTAGGGGTTGGTTGAAGGGATGTGTATAACACCTTCCTGTAGGGGTTGGTTGAAGGGATGTGTATAACACCTTCCTGTAGGGGTTGGTTGAAGGGATGTGTATACCTCTGCGTGATCCTTGCCTGGTGCTGTAGGTTATGATCAGCGGGTGTCTGGAACCTTTGCCTCTCCTTGTAGGAGAGTGAGTCAGTGTGTCAGTGGAGGATAGCCATGGTGTAAAACAGTCGTATCAGAGGATATTCAGGATATTCAGGCTGGGCAGGAGTAGCTGGTGACTTGATAGGTGGATCACCAGGTCTTGGTGTACAGATAGGTGGCTAGACAATATTTAACCTGTAGGCCAAATGCCCCCAAACTTCAGCACTAGGCCACACAACCCTTTGGCCAACCTTTAGGTCACATTTCCTCATGCTCAACTATCATGTTACTTCTCTCTATGCTTAACCACACTGCCCCCTGCTCAGCCATTAGGCTTCATCTCCCCATGCTTAGCAACCGTGGCACATGCATTTACATGTAAACACTATCCTCATGCTCATCTGCCTGACTACTTTCCCCATGCTTAGCCACTAAACAACCATGTGGCATGCCACCTGTCCCAGTGCCCAACCACTGGGTCACATACCCCTGAATGAAACCTCTAAGTCATATCTCTTCATGCTCAGCTACCAGGACACACAGACTCAGGCGTGACCACTTGGCCACATCTCGATGTGTTTAACCTCCAGGCCACCTGCCCCATAATGTGAACCCTATGCTCCTCTCCCGGGGCCCAACAACTGGGCTGCATGCTACTGATTATAACCACTAGGCCCGTCTCCTAATTAACCATTAGTCCATGTGCCTTTGAACGTGACTACTAGTCTTCATCTCTCTGTACTGAGCCACTAGGCCCTTGACCCAGAACATAACCACTAGGCTGCATCGTCTCAGTTTATGCGGTTCCTTCATAGCACAGCATTCGCCATGTTCATGGACGGTGGTCTAAGTATCACCCATCTTTGAATAGACATCAAGGCCTTGTCCATTATCAGGAGAGGCGCCTGGTGTCAGCATGGTGACAAGTTGCTCAGCCTCGGCTCAGGGACTTGATGTAAAACCAAGGACCTCCATTAATAAGTGGGGCCAGATGTAAATAAAATACCGCAGGCAAAGGTGGAAGGGGGCAGTCCTTTGCCACTTTACCTGTGATGGAATCTGCCTGCGTGTGGAAAGAGCCCCCCCACAACCTTTCCCGTAAAAAGGCCTGCAAATGAAGACCTGGCATCAAATGAAACCCTTCCTAACTAAGACAGGCCCTCCAATGGTGTAGGTCACTGTATCAAAGTCTGCAGATGTTTCTAGCAAAACTAGAAGAGCAGTTTGACTTCCTCATCTGCAATTGAAACACAACCATTTGGGTTAAGTGCCAAGTAGAGGCAGTATTATTTGTGAGAAAGACATGAAAGGGGATTTGCTTTTAATCCTTTGATGCTCGTACTTAAGCAGAGTTCTCACGATTTACAATTCCATGCTCGAGAAAGCAATCTAGTCCTGCTTTTTTCTTGGAATTCTGGGAATTGTAGTTTGCTGTTTAACATTTTAAATGCAGGACTACAACTCCCAGAAGTCCAAGAAAAAAAGGGACTGGATGGCTTTCTCTGCGTGGAATTGGGAAATGTATAGAGCCTGGACTAAGGCGTTCTGCCACCTTTAGCCAAGTAACATATTCCCGGTCTCCTGGCATTAAGGAGGCCAAAACGGCTGCCTGTAGGGCATTACCCTCCCTTCATGCCCTGCTCGCCCTTGCTGGTGGTGCCCTAGGCGGCCACTGAGGATTTTGCCACAGTAGGCCAGTTTGATGAGTTTCTTCACTGTGCAGAAAGTCCTTTTGACCAGTGTTACTGAACAAGTATTTGTTAAAATGAACTATTTGCAAAAAGCTCCCCCTTGGGTACAACTGAAACAGTCTGTGACAAAAGGAATACATTGCCATTTGCGATTGTGTGTGACTTTTCCATTGGTGCCTGAGCCACCTGTATGCCCCATTTGACCCTGATTGCCTTGCCCTAGACCACTGTAGGCATTTCCTCTACACCTCTGTAGACGGCAGGTCAGGGGCGGAGCACTACAGGAAGCAGTAGAACCACCCTCCCCATTTGCCTGGGAACTGGCACCCATCCCTCCAGCAACCCTCCCCTTCATGCCTCAGCAGTCATTCTGCACTGTTTACCTTCTCTGACACATAAGACGGAGGGAAACGCCATGGGCTGCGGCTGACATTTGCACAGAGGCCTTGCGGTGAGGGTGCTCGCCTGCAATCTGGGAGAGTTGAGCAAGGCAGGCAATTTCACACATACACAGGAAGGTGTAATTGCAAGATTCCCATTGCAAGTTCACCACTACAGATGGGGACTCGCCTTCCCTGTGGCCAGCAGTTATCCTCTGAGAGAGGTCAGTCATGCACGCGATGGGCGCCGCCCAGGTCTCCCTCACCTGTGGTGGGAAAGCACATGCTGGGCTCAGCAGAATGTTCTGTTCTTTTAGGAGCAGCTCCTGGATGCAGGCAGCGCAAGAGTTACGTGCATGGTGATGTATACCAGCGCCACCGCGTGCAGGCCAAGCACAAGCCTGATTTCTATCAATGGAGGGTATCGAGGAGTCTGCCCCTGATAAGGCAAGCGGGCTAGCCACCCGTGATAGGGATCTTTTGCGTGCATCACCTGCCCTCAACCTGTATGTAATACCTAGTTTGCTTCTTAAGAATAAGCCTTGAACTCCCAAAATCTATGATGGCGTAATGGTGGCACGCACCCAAAATCCAGAACCTCTGACCCACCTCTTAAACCATGAATGCCAACCTCTGTGAAATCTGTAACCTACGATCCGTTGCAAACACTGCAAAATTCGTAACATCCGATCAATTCCTGAAGCCATGAACCTCATGAACTCTGAATTCTGTGACCTCTGATCAATTCCAATACACCCTGAACTGCAAACACTTGGTAAAATCTATAACCCCTGATTCTCATCCACTCTGTAAAGGCCAAAACCTTAGATCTATTTCAAACTCTCTAAAATTGGCAACCACTGATCCATTCCAATAACTATAAACCTCATTCACTGTGTTTCAAAAAAAGATAGCAGGCGCTCCTCTCCAGAAGGAACATGGCATTATAACCTGTTCCGAGATGAGAGTTTGCAGCACACGGTTTTTGCTCACTGTATCTTTCACTGATGGAAAATATCCATTTGCATATCAGTCTTTGTCCCGCCCACATGGGCAGTCCAGCACCGAAATGTTATGGCAATTCCTCTCTGAACAAGAGTACCGACAGCAACCCCATACACGTGTTTCAGCCTTGTTGGGCCTCATCAGTGAGGTGAAGCTGTGCCTCTCTAAGCACAGTGAGCAGGGAGTCCATGTCTGGTTGCCCCCAGGTAACTTAGGGTGACCAACCCCAAGTTCCTTGCAAATATTTCAAAAAAGGTAGCAGGCGCTCCTCTCCAGAGAGAACATGGCATGATAACCTGTTCTGAGGTGAGAGTTTGCAACAAGGCTGAAAGACGTGTATTGGGGTTGCTGTCGGTACTCTTGTTCAGTGAGGAATTGCCATTGCATTTCGGTGCTGGACTGCCCATGTGGGCGGGACAAAGACTGATATGCAAATGGATATTTCCCATCTGTGAAAGATACAGTGAGCAAAAAGCGTGTGCTGCAAACTCTCATCTCAGAACAGGTTATCATGCCATGCTCTTTCTGGAGAGGAGCGCCTGCTACCTTTTTTGAAATATTGACTCATTCACTGTGTACAATCCAAAATCTTGGATCCATTTCAAACTCCATAAACCTCAAACACGTGGAAAAATCCATAACCGCTGATCTACTCCAAAACCCCTAAACCTCAAACACGCACTAAAATCTCTAACCTCCAATCAGCTCCAGAAATCATAAACCCCATCCACTGTGTAAAATCCCAAATCTTGGATCTATTCCAATAACCATAAACCTCAACCACTTTGTAGAATCTGTAACTTCTGAATCATTCCAAACCACATGCCCCCCCCCCAAACACTCAATGAAATCTGAACCTCTGATCCATTCCAAAACACTTGGTGCAATCCGTCACCTCCACTTCATTCCAAAACGCCTGAACCTCATATAATCTGTAATATATGTAACCTGCAATCCATACTAACACCCTGAACATCAAACAATTGGTAAAATCTCTAACCTGTGATGTACTTCAGAAACCCTGCAACTCATACAATCTTTAAAATCTGCAACCTCTGATCAACTACATCACCCCGAACTTCAAACACTCTGTTAAATATGTTTTGTCTAATCCACTCCAAAAACCCTTAACCTAAAGCACTCGGTAACATCTGTAACCTCTTATCGACTACAATACGCTGGGCTATAAAATCCCCAGCCCCCTATTTACTTCAAAAACCATGAAGGCGAACCACTCTGTAAAATCTCCAACTGCTGATCCTTTCGAAAAACCACAAATCTCACCCGTTCTGCAAATCGAATCCTAAAGCTAAACTCTCTCCAAAAACTCTAAATTGAGACCATTCTTTAAGACCCTACCCTGAAGACCTAGAGTACTAGATACAGAACCTAGAGTACTCTGAAACACCATGGACCTATGCCACCTGAGTCATAAATAAGCACAAATAGTCTCCAAGACACTAGACCTTCAACAATTCTCCAAAAAGGTATGTAAGCCTAAACTTAAAGTTCACCCATTTCCCAAAATCCTTCACACTAAGCTATCCAATCCCCAGAAAGTACACTTTCCAAAATCCCTAAACATAAGTTGCTTTCAAAAACCTGAATTTTAAGTATAGACATAGCAACATGTAGGAAATCTCTTAGGAACTTTTTTGCCAGTGGAAGCTGGCACTACCATAGGGCATGACTGCAAATTGCATCTTAACCGGTTGAACCAGACTAGTGTTTAGTCAGTGCTACACATGCATACAGCGATGCGCAATCGCGCTGAGGCTAGCTCTTTCACCATTCTGGGTTCTTTGCTTTCTGTTCCAGTTTATTTTTGTCTCATTGCTCTTGGCTCTGTTTTATTTTTTGAAAACTCAGACTATAATATTTGTTTTTGGTAAAATACGGACACTTGACTTGTACCATTCTGGTTTATTTATTATTCAATTTATACTTTTGTGAATTTGTTTGGTTTTTGGTTGGTCCATGCCACTTTTTTCAGGGGTTAATCTAGGTCAGTTGATCACCAGTTTAGCACCTGTACCGGTCACCTGCCCTGATAATTTTGTCAGCACATGTAACCTTTTTGAATTGAGGTACTTGTGGAGTTGTCAACTACTACAGGGCAATAACGATCCCACTGGAGACGCTGGAGTTGTAACCCTAGAGGACTGCATTTCAACCCCTCTGGTTTAATCACTCTGACAATCAATCTTTTAAAAGTAAGAATTCTTGAAGTGTTTGCTAGTTTGACTAGCTGACTCCTTAATCACACTCTAAAGCTTTATGATTTTGATAAAGTTCTTTAAAAAAATGCTTAATGAAAAATAACTGAGATTTTATATCGCGCATGATGCCGGAGACCAGCCTCTAAGTGCAAGGCCTGGATTTCAATCTGTGATCCAAGACACACGTGTTGCCCCTGAGTTATCCTCCAGGCGCTATGTCCTCCTTTGCCCGGAAATAGTGTGAGAAATCGATGGATTTGATGATGTGTGTATGTCCAAGAGGATATGATCTTAATAATGTGGGGTTTAATGCAATTGCAAGGACACAAACTCCTTACCAACATCCATTACCAATCCTGCTTGTTAGGTGCCTATAGAAAATGTTGGTGCTTCCAGGCGCCATAAAGCAAAGTGGGGAGGGAGCAATGGGGGTAAATAACAGTAGCAAAAATGGTAAATATCCAACCGTGGTCCTACTATACCTTGTGACATTCGGATGTTCCAGTGCAGTGAAGGGAAGTGCTGGAGATAGGGAAGGGAGGGGTGGCAAGGAATGCACAATTGCTGGTGGGAGCCCGGGAGAGAAGTGCCACGGGGTGCCAAGGGAGGAGGCAACTGGCTAAGTGCTAGGGTGGCGAAAAGCCAAGTGTGGGATGCACGGCCACCAGGTAGGGGGCCTGTAAGGTCAGTGCTGAGGGGGGAAAGGTGCTGGTAATGACTCGGTAGAGGGCCTGGAAACTGCGAGATTCACGAAGGACCAGGCGCCAGTCTCAGTGGCAAAGGGATGATTAGCAGGGAAGGGAAGGAAAGAAAGAGGTAGAGAAGAGCAGAGTTTTGAGAAGTTTCCAGAACTTAAGGAGGTCCGGTTCAAGTTTGGGGCTTTGTCCCCACCACCCCCACCCTAACTGGAGGCCTGCCCCCCTCTGGAAAATAACTCTTTCCAGGAGTCTAAAAGGTGCTCCTTTGCTCAGCCGTCATTCGTGCGTTTGCTGGCTCAGTTTGCTTAGCCTATGTTGTTTCTTATGGCCTGAAAGGGGAACCACAGCAATAAATGAGCCATGAATATCACTGGGGTGGGGGCCATCACTGTTAAAAGCAGGATTCCTACATGCTGAGCACACTATTGTTTTCCATATGTGCAGCTTACACATGCATAGAAATAAACAAAAGACATTTCCAAACTGAAATCTGCTTCTTAAACTTACATTCACTAGTTTTCTTTAAAATCTGTTTATTTTCTTATGAGAATGCCACACAAATACTGTGGTTTTTGTGCCCCTTCCTTTTTGTTTTATCACAGGATATATTTCTAAATATGTTATATGTCCATCAAACTGCTTAATCACAAACACATGCATCTATTGTGCTGACAGCAGTTATTAGAAAATTAAATAGTTGGTTCATAGGTGCCAACTTTTGATTTTCACTACGGGGGCTGAAATTCCCCCACCCCTGCGCTGAATATAAGCAAGCGACCAGCCCAACCCATCCCCTGGCTCAACACATTTTATAGCACTTTATTATAAGACATTGCAAAAAAGACATAAGATTTGCAGTTTGTTTTAAATATATAACATCTTAGCAACTGTCACTCAACTAGCTGAGCTACCCTGTTAGCCTGCTACTGTAGGATGTGTCTATCGCTCACTTAATGTGTTCAAAATCACTTAATTACCAACAGTGCAGTTCTTGTACATGACGGGGTGCAGAGGCGGGGTGTCTTGCATCACCAACCTTGCATGGCCCTTTGGGGATACTAGCTAGAGAACTGTATGTTTTCATGTGCGAGAGGGCATGACATTTTGTATTGGCCATCTTTGATAAAGTAAGCATGATGCGTTTTATCACGTGTTTAGACTGGAATTTTCATGGAGCCAGTCTAGCCATTCCTTAATGTGGCATAACATTTTGTATTGGGTATCGTTGATAAGGCAAGCATGATAAGAGTTATGATGTGGCTAAACTGGCATTGTGATGTTTTCATACTGTGGCACGGCATTTTTACGTGGGGATACTGCCATATTTTGTCAGAACAAGCATGGACATGTTTTCTTGTAGTATCGTTAATGGCATTATGTGCAAAGCAAACATGAGTATGTTGTTATTTGGGAAACTGGCATATATTGGTGTAACCAGTATGGAAATGTATGCGCACAGCAGTGTGACAATGTTTCTACTGGCATATATTGTGGGCAAAGGCGTCATGAAAATGTGTTGGGGAAATGCTCCTGTGCACTGTTGGTGACTTGCATCTATTGCATTTGTTCATGAGTTACCGTACCAAATCAATTGTAAACTGTTTGGCTTGGCACTTTTCAAAAAAAGTGTGCTGTAAAATGTGGGGAAACCCCAACCCCTCTTGATCGGTTTTGGTTCCTTCGCTATGTTTGGTCGCGCTGGGATGTTTGGGGGGAAAATGTACGACCCACCAATTTAAAAAATCACTAGCCACCACTGGGATGTACAGCCAGAAACTAAAAACTATAAACTATTCTATTGGGACAAAGTGAGATTCCTGCAGCCATTGCTAAAGAACCAAGGATGCAGTTGCCTCCTTTCCCCCTATGCTTAGCGCCTGTATGTGATATTTAATCTCTTCAACAGACTTTCTTTGACTATCATTTGAAACTGAGGAATGAGTGATATCTTTTCTGATAAACTCACTCTTTTTGGCTGAACTGGATGCAAGGTGTCTTCTGCTGAATACCACCTCTAACTACACCTTATTTGAAGCTCTGCTGAGTGTGATCTCTGCTTGAGTTAAAAGAATGCAATCTCTTGCTGAGTGCATAGGAAATGTTTGCAGATGTTGAACATGAGTAAACTTTTTAGGATTTATATTAACTCGATGCAAAACTTTTATTGCCTTAAACCTACTCTGAACATGTTTAATGTCCCATTTTTTTAAGCAGCATGGTAAAATGTAGGTATACTTAAACCAGTTTGGCCCGGTTAACCCTCATTTGATGTGCCACCACCCTGCCCCCTTGTTGTATTTGTGCCTCCTATTTTGCTCCCCCCTAAAATTGATTTCTCGTCAAGTCACTGATTGTACTACAGCACGTCTGGCGAGCTACGGGTTTCGGAGCACCCCCAGTGTAAATAGTGGTGATCGGCCACCATAGAGCACCCATAATGTCTACAAAAATGACTCCAGGTAAGGCAGGTTCCCAGGCGTGTGTACCGCCCATGGCCGCGTGTGGTGCTCCACTCTGGGCGATGCCAGGCCGGGCACCTCACAGGTGCAGTGCGGCTCGGCGTGTAAAACTTTTGATAGTGACAATAAAAGTGTCTTTATCTAATCTTCGGGTGGATTTCCTTCCTCCCCCTCGCTCTGCCGCCTCCTCGCCCCATAGACTCTTGTTTGCCATTTTCACAATACACCCAACAGCTGTGGAGGGGCCGTGACGTAAGGGCACGCGCCGCTGCCCCTGACAGGAAAACTACAACTCGAACATGGCGCGAAAGTGGGCCCAGAGGCAGGGCCGAGGTTTTTGGGATTTAGGTTCGGTGTCTTCCAAAGGCCCTCTGGGACTAGAGTGCAATGGAATGATACCCGCCGTTTTTTTGTTTTTTTTTACAGGGAGGGGTGTCGAAATAAGGCGTGTTTGTAAAAATAGTTGACAATGTTACCATTTGGCTAAAAGAAGTGCTCGAAAGATGGCGCTCTCCGGGCGGTGCTTTGTTCTTGCTCCGCTATTCGCAGAAACCGTCGTACATTTTTTGCCCCAAAAGGTGGTGTCCTTTTTACTGTTCTGTTCTCCAAGACCAACTCTTCCTCGTCATAGTCCTTACTCTATGTGAAGAGGAAGGAAGACGGAGAAGCCGGTAAAGGCACCGGCGCTCTAGTCTCCTCAGGAGGATTACGTTTGGTGTGAACGGAACCTGTTCACCAGTGAAGTGCCATGAAACCGTACAGATCCCATAGGTGACCGGGCAAGGCCTGAAATTCATATAGCTGGTACCCTTCTGTAATGGTGCAGGAGAGCTACATATTAAGGAAGAAGGTTGCTGAGACCAATGCCAGTGGTTATGATTAATTCAAAATCTCCCATAAATCCATTTTTGGATTCAGTTTGTATGTATTATACTAAATTGTCTCCAAACCCAGGCATGCCTGATTCCTTCACTAACACAGCCACGTTATCCTCCCACAGATACGCACACTGAGGTTCCTCACTTCTTTCTCTGACCAGATCCCCCTCTGTCCCTAATTGTTCCCTTGACATTGGGATGCAGTGGCAGATGTGTGGGGCCCTGATATTGGAATGCAAGTGAAGGGTTTATATCAGAGTTAAGGTGCAGTGATAGGGCTGTGCGCGGTGTCAGAATTGAAACAATAGGGTCGTTCAGATTAGAAGGTAGGTGTCCTGGCAGAGCTGTCTTGGGGTCCTAGTACTGGAATGTCAAGAGTAGCTCAGGGAAGGGTTAATGTGAACTGACTGAGCTCTGTGTGGGGCTTAGTACTGGAATGTCAGTGTGTGGGGCTTACTGCTGGAATTTCAGGGTAGTTCAGGAGTGATGTGCTTTGGCAGAGCTGTGTGTGGCTCCAGATTGCCACTGTTTGAATTGTGAGGTGCTCCACTTTAAGAAATTCTGAGTCTGTGTTGAGGCTCGTGCGGTGTCCATGCACCATGTGATTAATGCAATACAAGGGACGAGCAGTTTCCCTCTGGTCAGTGGACGAACATCTAGCGAAGCTGAGTAAGAACTTCTGCCAAGGACTGGGTCAGAACCCGAACCCTCTAAGTAAGTAAGAAGAAGCCTCTAGTAAGTCAATTTCACCAGATTCCTGCCTACTGTGTATTGTATTCTGCAGCGCGCCAGCGCGGCCTTCCAAGCAGAGGGCCTACCCCGCAGAGCCCTTTATGATTGCACGGCTCCTGCCTGGCAACCGTGTCCCTGTGTCGCTTATGGCAGAGCCCCTGCCTGGCAACTCTGTCCCTGTGTTCCTTATGGCAGAGCCCCTGCCTGGCAACCCTGTCCCTCTGTCCATTATGGCAGAGCCCCTGCTTGGCACTCTGTTCTCCTGCTGGGTGACGCTTTGTGAACACAGCCAGAGTGGTTCTCCTGGCTCGTGTGCCCATGGAGCCAGGGACTGTTTGACCGGGTGATCCTGAGCTGAGCCTGCTGAACCACAGAGTGTACCGGACCAACCGACCTGCAGGAGCCAAAGGAGGGGGGACAGCAGTGATAGTGAAGACGACGATCGCCCACCATGAAATTGCACTCCCACCCCTCAGAAGCATTGAAGCCACTGGAGTGCAAGTCAAGACTGCAACAGGACCACTGCGACTGATCGCAACATACTGCCCTCCGAAAGCAAAGCTGGACCTCAGAGACCTGGATGCTTTGCTGGATTCGATGGTTCTGACAATCATCAGCAGAGACCTCAATGCCAAACACTGATGCTGGAACTCCAGGACTGCCAACCGGATGGGTTGGACACTGCTGGCATATTCCAGGAAGAACGACTGTGTGGTAGCAGGTCCGACTGAGCCCACGCACTACCCAGGTGTAGCAAGCCACAACCCAGATGTGCTGGACATCGTGCTACTGAAGAACCTGCAACACTCTGTGGAGCTGAAAACACTGGTGGAGCTGACCTCGGACCACAACCCAGTAGCAAACACTGTGGGAGATGATATGGAGCCCGACCAGCAGGCCAAGAAGTACAACTTCAGAAGAGCTGACTGGAGCCGCTTCAAGGAAGAGCTGAACAGCAAGGTCACACCAACCCTGCTGAGCACCAAGGAAGACATCGACAGGGCTGTGGAAGACTTCACAACAGCAGTCCAGGAGGCAATCAAGAGCAGCGTTCCGAAGCAGAAGACAACCCATGTTCCATCTACGACCTACCGAGAGGCATCCAACAGTCAATCGCCGACAAGAACCGGGCCCGACGCCAGTGTCAGAAATTCCGCATGCCTGATCTCCTGCAGAAGTACAACACGCTCACAAGACTCCTGCAGGAATAGATCCGACAGCACTGTGGAGAGAAGTGGGAGGCCGCAGCAGCCAAGCTGAAGGAGGCGGACAACACAGTGTCTGACTGGGAAGAAGGTGCCAAGCCCACCAATCCAGGGACGAACCCACCTTGGATGCAGCAACAAGGACAAGGCAGAGGTCCTTGCCGAGACACTGGAGGCTTTGTTCACCCCAAACAAGGTAAGTAGGCTCTCAGACGGAGTGGAGGAAGCAGTTGAGAAGTATCTCGCAGAAGACCGAACCGGGTTGGGAGCAGAAGACATCAAGGAGTGCACAAGCTCTGAGGTAGCAGGACTTGCAGAAAAGCTGGCGAACGGCAAGGCACCAGGCAGCGACGGAATAACTAACCTGGTAATCAAGAACCTCCCACCAGCATCAATGGAACACCTTGCTTCAATGACCACTTAAGGTGCTCCCACTTAATTGTGTGTGGTGACAGGGGGACCCAGCGCTATGATATGGCGCCTGCTCCCCCTGAATCACACCTGGCATTATATTCCTTTGATACTGATATACATATATCTTTCAGTGACCACTGAATTTATCTGAATATAAATATTCGGACTACACTCCAAGTCCAGCACGAAGGTTAGTATGATACAGCACCTAAAAGTGACTTAGCATATG